>NC_090232.1:12912606-14112606 GCF_024489055.1 Chanodichthys erythropterus
AAAAAATTAACAGTAACATTTATAATGTTACAAAAGATTTCCATTTCAAATATGGAAAAAAAATGTATCATGGTTTCACATTGATAATAATACAACACATTTTTTAAATCAGCATATTAGAATGATTTCTGAAAGATCATGTGACACTAGAGTAAAGACTGAAATTGAAAAATTCTGAACTGAAAATTCATCTTTAAATTTTATACATATTTTTTAAAATATATTAACATAGAAAATAATTATTTTAAATTACACAGTACTGTTCTTACTGTATTTTTGGTCAAATAAATGGTGAGCATAAAGGCTCAGGTATACTTCACTTTGACCGAGTTCGACACATGCGCAGTAAAAAAAAAAATTTGGTCCCACTTTATATTAAGTGGCCTTAGCTACTATGTACTTACATTTAAATTAATCATTTGATACAATGCACTTATTGTGTACATACATGTTTTTACATTGTACTTATATTTTGAAAACACCTGCATGTAATTACATCTGTAATTAATTTCTCTACTTACATTTATAATTACACTGTTGACCCATCCCTTACACCATACCCCTACCTTTAAACCTACCCATACCACCAAAGCTTACCCGTATCCCACCTCAATAGCAGTGTTTTGCAATTCAATATTAACCCAATAAGTACATTGTACTTATTTTTGATGTAAGTACATAGTAGTTAAGGCCATTTGATATAAAGTAGGACCATTTTTTTCTATACTCTACCAGACATCAGAGGGAAACACTGAGTTGTGTCATCAACAGGACATTCACTGGGCAGTATCGGAAAAGAAAAATAGTGCATCCACCATTGCAACATAGATCAGAAGATACACCAAGAGAACAAGAATAAAAAACAATGGAGAAGGATATGCTATGTACTTTCTGATCTCTTCGTGCAAACGCTCGTCAAGTTAGTTTCAAGCGTGTTGTTTTTGAATTGCTCTTTCCACACTCTTCTTCGACGACTGCACACTGTGCTCAGTACTGTGCATATTACCACCTAGTAGACTCTTCTGTCCTGCAGTTGCACGCTCACCGCCCACGCAATCTCGGAATTTGGGCTGCACACGGACAGGGTGTCCTCTTGTTGTGAATAATTTCTAAACAAAACAAAACAAAATAATAATTTGCAAAACATACCATATTAAACCCTAAACTCCTTTAGGTATTTGTAACACTATCAATATCAGCTGATCGGTGAATGTGATTTCACCAAGTATGACATGTTCCTGGATCAACATCTTTGTTGATCCTGGAACAACATTCCAATCAACCAATCAGATTTGAGGGACATGTTCACCTGTTTAGGTCAAATTTAGGCTAGCAACCAGGGTTTGGTGCTTCTACATCAATGTTATTCACCTATCTTTCCCCTCGGATTTTAGGGATAAGTTATGGGTAGGATTAGCTTTAGGGGTAGGAAATTTAAGACTAAATTTTTGGACAGGTATGTTGTTCCAGGATTAACAAAATATGTTGATCCAGGAACATGTCTTACTTGGAAAAATCACGGTGACCTGTGGCGATTTCTCTCTCATTAACCATTTCAGTCATATCAGACTCTTGGCCATCCCTTGCCATACACAAGCAATGATTTTTCCGGGTTTGGGGAGGTCCACAACCCTCTCCATTACATTTTTTTTTTTTTTTTCTTGGATTGTGGGGGAAACCAGAGCACCCAGAGGAAACCCATACAGTTCTGAGCTGAGCCACGACTCGAACCGAGAAGGACCGACAGTGATACCCACTGAGCCACTTTTACTTAGTAAAAAATGTGTATAGCATTGCCAATTCCAACATCTAAAACCCCTCAGATGACACACTGCTTATATCTCGCTATCTATGAGTTACCAAAACTCCACATGAAAAAACACAAGTGAGTTCCCTGGTTGCAGAATTCGGCTGTCACACTTGCGTATAACTGAACCGCGTGTGAACCTAACTATATTTACCGCACTAAAACATGACTGACAACTGAATTCTGCCGTTACGTAGCCCTTTTTCCCCATCACTCCATGTTCCTCTCGGTCCAATTACAATCCGATCCTCACCTGCCACGCACCTCCCTTCTCCATCTTTCTCCTCGCTGTCTGAACATTCTGCCAGCTGGGTGTCTTTGTGCCTGTTTAACCGCTAACTGCTTAGGCTCCCTACAGAGATAGAGAGAGAGAGCTGCAGGGGTGGAGGAGTTCTTCGGAATACTAAAACATGTTCCTGTTTACTAAGCCCGACCGTATCTGAATCTAGAGCAACATGCATCAGGTCAACAGCTTTTTAATATGCGAGCAAACAAAGACAGTTCCCTGTCATCTGCGTTATTTTAAAGATGGTGGCGAGCGTAAATGTGAAGATGTGAGAAACTGCTGCCTAGTTTTAGCGAGAAAAAATGCTTCCGCAGATGGTTTGATTTTCATTTCGAACCAAAACAAAAAATCCAGATAATTTAGAGTACACACAAACCCGGCCTTCAGAACATGAGCTCGTGAGCAATTACAAGTGTTTTCCCGCTTTTTCCTTTTCCACAAGCTCTTTCTCTCTTCGCTCTCCCAGGCGTTTTTTCTGGTTGTGTATTTGTACAGCTGAGAGACTTACCCCGGTTCCTCTAATTGAAGGCGAATTTTATTCAGCAAGCACACTCATTCTGGGGCAGCATGTGTGAGTGTGCCGGCCGTGTATAATGATGTAACCGTTGGTAATATGCAGCACTTCCTTAGCCAACTCCAGATGGCAGAGTTCCCCTCCTCTCTTCTGCTGAATGTAAAGGGACGGGCGGCTATCCCAGCATGCTCTGCGACTGAAGCTAAACAGCATTGCTCTGTGTCAGTTCCGCATGAGAGGGGTGACAGTGCTGATGAGTGTCCTTTAGAGGCAGTCGTAGCTGTGGTCAGGACTGGGGAATGAGCTCTTTGATGTGCTGTGGTGGGACGCGGTGATAATGGACTATTCTTCAGATGACTCTCACACACTTCCAGAGTTCCATTTGATATGCCGTGGAATGGGGAAGTTAAGATGGCCGTCAAGCTTCATGCCCTGAAGTGATCCCCTAAGCGGCCTGACTATGTGTGTGTGAATGAGTATATATATTAAGTGAATGTTGGTCTGGGCAGCTGGTCTTCCTGAGAGGTTCAGATCTAAAGGTTAGTTCTGGTTTAATCCGTTCTATTGAAGACTTTAATATGGTTTTCTCAAACACATTCTCACTCCCAAGACATCAAAAACTGAAGCATGGTCAAATGCCTTTAGCGCCACTATTAAGACACTAAAGACTCGAAGGGCATGGGAATTTTATCATGGAATTATATACTGGGGTATACCATTGTAATTATGACATATATGTTGTTCCAGGTGAGCTAATGAGCAAGTTTATACGTCACAAAAGCCATGTATGGAGCTGGTACAAACATCAAAATGTAGTTTACAAAAATGCACTATGGTAAAAGTGTGTTCATAACACAGTATTGTGAAAGGAACTGTGTGCTAATAAGTCTTTATTAATCAATAATCTGCCCCTGTAATCATAATTTGTGCGAAAAAGAACAAAAGTTCCTGGTGTCTAAACCTCTGTTGGCTATTTCAGCTGGAAACTGCAGTGAAATGTTTTGTAGAAATGTAGCCAGAATCACGTATTGCCAATAAGCATGGGTGGCCCATGTTCATTCATAGTGTTGTCTCCTCTCCTCTAGTTTCCTCTTATCTCAGGGCCGTAATCATCATAGACATTGAAGGGGACAAGTCCCACCCACATTTAAAAATGGCCAAATTGTCCCCCCAAAATTTGATATTGATGCTGCTCTGCTGCACTCCATTATGCACCGCTCTGTTTGTTGTTAGGATGACAAAAAAAAGTTTTAAATATTAAATTTTAGGCTGGTCTGCCTCAGTGGTCTAACAGCGCTCATCACTGTCAGAATGAGTGAGCTGGCCAATCAAATCAAAGAAGGTGGGGCTTTCAGTTAGAAGAAGACAAGCGTGAATTCCAATGTGTTTTAACAGTGAAAGTGGCGAGTAAGTAGCTAAACATTTAATATTTGACGACTGTTTTATGACTGAAATATTCAGCAACCGACAGTGATATCCAGTTATTCAAACTACTCAACATTTTTATTGAAATTTCACCGTTTTGAATGGAAAACAAGCTATTATTTGATTAATATGATATGATTCAAGTAATTTATAACTGAATGTGATGAAAAATGTTTTGCGTTTTTGACATATTAGACGTACAACCAAGATTGAGTTCTATATTTTTAAAAACATATTTTTTGCAAATAGATTAAATTGATTACTTAATAACTACAATAGACATGTAACTTTTTAATTATTCCCTTAAATCCATTTTAATCTATTATTATTTAATTCCTTTAAAAAAAAAATAACAAAAAAAAATGTAAAAAAATTACCCAATATTTAATGTTATTTAATGTCTCCTCTTCACTCCTCTTTTTCAACTCTTTTGTGCCCTTCAAGTGAAGTTGGAAATATGTATGTAATTATGAATTCCAAGCTCATGAATGACTGAGCAAAGTCGAATTTACAAGTGGACAACTCCGAATTTAGAATGATATATGACTTGGAGAGTTAGAAGGTGCATGTCGATTTGAAACCTTATGGAAACATTTAAAATATAGATATCATATAAAATAGGTCTTTCTACAATCTAAAATACATATCTGATCAGCAGTGAATTAAAATGAAGGATTTTGCAAGTTTTTTAATTTTACATCCTGTACAATCATTTTCATTATTTTGAATCCTGATGTAGTTAATTGGGTTTATTGTTCACAATTTTATTCTTTTGTTTTATTTAGGCTACTTCTGTGTTTTGTTTCTGACAGGAATGTGTGACGTCATTCAAGTAAACACTCAGCTTGGAGGTGTTAGTTTTCCAGGTGCACGTCTCACCTCCTCTTTTATGTCATCTCCTCATGTCCTCTCATCTTACCTCCACAAGTCTCATTTCGTCTCCTCACATCTCCTCATTTTCCTTTCACCTCCTTTTCCTATCATCTCTTGTTCTCTTGTCTTCTGTCATCTTGTTTCATCTAGTCTCCTCTTTCCTTACTCAACTTGATTTGTCATTTCTCTCTCCTCTTACACTTTGATGTAATGATGTTCCATTTAATTATCAAAGTCTAAACAGTCTGATTCATAGTCAATTTAAATTTGCACAATACATTGTGATACTTACACATTAACATACACTTTTGTCTTAATTTACTTGCTAGTCATGCCATTCCAAATATCTATAGAAGAAAGGAAGTCATACACATTTGAAACAACATGATGGAGAGTATATGATTATTAAACTGGCCACAAAGTCAGGAAATGTTCTCAGCCTGGGGACAGAGCACGCTCACAAATGCTCAAACTGCCTAAACAACACACTGCAGAGATCCCATCCTATTGTGATGGTATGTGTGTGTGTCTTTGTGAACACAATGAGAGTTAATAAGAGTATTACGAAGCTATTTTGGGCATGCAAGCAGGCCATGAGGGAGAGTTTTAGACATATTATCACTTTCTTTCAGAAAGGTTTTTGGGAAATTCACTCAATAACAATAGAAAGAGAGAGAATGAGAGACAGAGAGAAATCTCCCAGTGACAGAGAAAAGAGGATAAAACACACTGTCTTCACTGAGATGCATGCTGATTGTACACACATACACACACATGAAGGTCAAAGTCAAGGTAATACCAGGAAAAAAAAAAAAAAAAAAAATAACAAATGGAGAAATGAACAGCAGCTAATGACAGCGGGGTAGGAGGTAATCAATGAAATCCCAATATAATCAGCAACTGCTGGGTAATCACAGATAAAAAGGAGGATTCTAGGTATGAATTCATCAGAGGAGGTGCAGAGCTCTTGGGAGAAACTGGAAAATGTGTCAATGAGCTCATGTGTACCAAACCTTCATATCATTATACAGATACTCAACTGCCATTGGCTATCACGGTCCTTGGAAACAGAATAGTAAAGCGAGCTAATGTGTGGAAGAGAGTATTCATGAGACCTGTAACAAGAAGAGGGAAGAATTTCAACATGGCTGCAGGAAAAGCAGTGTTCACCTAGCACAAAAAAAGAAAACAAAAAAGAAAAGGTATTAAAATAAATTACATTTTGGCAAGAATTTTTTTTTTTTTTAATATGTTTGTAACATTTTTATTAAATTCAAATTGTATTGTTAATGATAGCAATTTTTATTAGATTAAATTTTTATTTATTGTTTCTTAATTTTTCCCTATCCTTAAATAATTATACAGATAATTTTATAGGAAGGTTAAACAAATGTTTAAGAACAAAATAACAGCTTTAATATTGTCTGATTGTGTTTTAGCCGACTCACTAAACTGTCCAATTCAGTTTTTGAAGTGTCTGAGGGAAAGGGAACATTCAACCAAAGATGCAAATTCTTTTATCATCTACTCACAACTCCCAAATCTAATCTACTCACAACTCCTAAAGTTATTCCAAACCCATAAGACTTTGGCGAATTAATTACATAAACACATAGAGTGCATCACATATGGCACATTTAAGCTTCTGGGTTTACAATACAGTATGTGATGTGCTCGATCAATATTTAGGTGTAAATAAAAGCCTAAATAAAATCTGTTATCATATAAAATGATCATATCTATTCTCTCTCTTCACAACACTTTCAACCATTTGATTCATTTGGATTCATTTTAAGGCGCCCTTATGACCTTTCTGGATCTGCATTTTGGTTACCCGGACATTCAATTGAGAAACAAACCTCTGTGGTTTCAATAAAAACATCTTAATTGTGTTTGGAATATTAACCAAAGTCTTATGTGAATAAATGATGAAAGCTTGGAAAACTAAACATGGAATTTTCTGTCATCATTTTGCCTCATGTTGTTTCAAACATTCATTTGAGGAATAAAAACACGTTGTCAAGTCATGTGGACCACTTTGACAGTGTTTGTTAAAAGGTCCCATGGCATGAAAATTTCACTTTATGAGGTTTTTTTTAACATTAATATGTGTTCCCCTAGCCTGCATATGGTCCCCCAGTGGCTAGAAAAGGCAATGGGTGTAAACCGAGCTCTGGGTAAATTGAGAAACTGAAAACTCAGACGACCCAATCTGGAATCTTCCCTATATGTTGTCATAAGGGGAAAGGTTACCTCCCCTTTCTCTGCTTTGCCCGCCCATGAGAAAATGAGCCACTACTGTGAGAGACATCATGCCTTGTAAATGAGCGAAGCATGGCAGTTGCTCAGTGTTTGGATGTACAAATGAACACCTTTGTATTTTTTTAGTTCCTTCATCCGAGCCTATGAAGAAACAGTGGGTTAATTTTATTTTCTCTGGTAATGCGCCAATATAACTTCCCATAGTTTTGTATGTCTGCGCCATACATTTCACCAACAACTGTTTCCTCAACCTGGGCCAATACAGCCCAGTTACTGTCGCTAATGTAAAGGTAGACAGCATCAAGTATGTGTGTGAATGTACACACGCTGTAACGCGAGTGTTGTACATTTCTTTGTTGTTTGGATAACCGTTCTGCTGTTGGTGTTATGGCGCACACGATATCCACATTCCCAGATTGCAGAGCTTGATGTAATTGTAATAAGATTGTAAAAACTTTTAAGATTTATGACATATAAAATATGTAAACAAATAAATGATGTTGGCATGGTAGCACATTTTCCACAATGGCACCTATCTGAAAAGGTATTTATAATAATTATCACGATACCAAAATTTTGACTTCGATACGATACCCAACTTAAATATCACGATACCGATACTTAAACGATACTATGGCAAAAACCTAAAAACAGCAGAAAAAGTAAATAAATAACATATGACAGAACTTCTTTCTTCACCAGTGTGCAGGCTGATAATTCTGGATTTGAGCTTCATTGCCATGAAGTTTTATTAAATCTAACTCTAATTTTGAATGTTTATTTTTTCATGCTAAATAAAATTGTGAATTATTTGCTGTCGTGCTTTTTTTATACATTTAGGTGTTTTTGACAGTAAGATTATTGTAAAAATTATATTACTGTAAATAATTAGAGCAATGTTATTTAAGTATAAATTGGTTTAAAATAACTGTATATACCCTTCACATATTTATGTATTTTTAAATTAATTTTATTTTTGCAACCAGATATCACTTATTAAACTAAGACTCAATAATACACTTCTTTGTGGAGTTCTGCTTGCATGAGTAAAATAACACTCATTTAATGTTTGAGAGCATAAACATAATGCTGGTATCACATTCACTAACCTGTCGCTCTTTAAATTCTTAGTACAAATCGGGATGTTTGTCGGCAAGATGCTTTTGACTCCCTTCACTTGCGTTATTTTGTAATTTTGCGTTATTTTTGGTGTCCGTGGGCATGCCCTGGCTGTCGGCAATGTAAGCAAAATAATGCCATATTTCGCTTCGTGCATTTGCCTTCTCAACAATTTATGGACGGTCTGTAAGAGCACCTGTATTTGCAACCACATCTCTTGTTTCTTCACCATAAACGCCGTCGCGCAGTTGAGAGGAATAAAAACGCACTCAATGTCCTTTAGAAGCAGCGTACTGCACGCACACTGCCCCCTGCTGTCGCACATTAGGAAATACAGCTGGCACTCAAAGTGCCGGTACTAATAAAATGAAGAACCGGACCGTTTTTAAAATCAGGGTATCGCGATACCTTTCTAGTACCGGGATATCGTGCAACACTAATCCAGACACAGTATTTTAAACAAACCATTCGGAGACATCCTGCTGTAGCTGCTGAGTTGCAACTTCTTCATCCGGTGCTTCTCCATCCAGATCAGATTCTGGGTCAAACTGATGAGCCATTGAGTCTACGAGCCATTGCGATACATCCACTGTCAACATTAGCGCATGGCACCGTGGCCGCAAGCTGGTTAAGGCCACACCCACCCTCCACCTTGCCCCGCCTCTCTCCTCCTCATTAGCATTTAAAGCTACAGACCCAGAAACGGCACGTCCTGAGGAAAGCTCATTGTGAGACTGGCTTGAAGTGGCTGAAATCCTGCACCAAGGCTGAGTTTCGGGAAAAAGACTTAAGATACAGTACTAGGGACCACTTAGGCCTATATAAAAGCATCCAAAAAGTAGCATGTCATGGGACCTTTAAGTTTTTCCATTGTACCGAAAATAAACAACTATTATTTTAAACCAGGAAGACTTCCTTCAATAATCACATGAAAGATTATGCTGGCTAAAACACCTACATTTCAACATAAAGTACAGTACATGTTCCAGCAATACCAGCACTAACTGGCTTAAATCTGTGTTATGAACTCAATATTCTGTTTCCTTTCTGCCACTTTCACCAAGCATATTATTTGCTCCCAAATACCAACTGAATATGACACCATATGTCAGAGAAAGACTGTGTGTGTCGTGTAGTGAGTTATGTATTCTTGCCATTTTCTAGCTTGATATGTGTGAGCAAGTCTGTCTGCACATGTGTGAGTGTGTTAGCGAGAGAAAATCCAAGTGAGCATGTGTGTTTCTGTCTCCAGAGTCTGACTGTAATAACATATTTCCAAAGATGACATTTAATCCATGCAAACAAATCACCACGGAGACCATCAGCATTCCACCAGGCTTATCCAATGAGCAGGAGCGTATCAACCCAGGCAGGAGTAATCAAAGCTAATAGATGACTGGGAGAATGGAGCGGGGACAAGCGGGCATGGGCCACTCAACCCAATCTCATATTCCAGCCATGAGAACCATCCTCAGAGACAACAACAATCTATATCCTCATTTTCAACACTCAGAGAGGAATTCAATTGAAAACAGCAAGCCGCGTTTTGCTAAATCCATTTCAATTATATTTAGCATAACATTTGAAGCTGGATCTATTTAGCAACCGGTGTGTTTTGATGACAAATATGGCATTTGATGTGTTGGCCCAAAACATAATCTATGCAAGTAATCAAGCTTATGTAGCTTCTAGCTACATAAGCTTGATTACAGCCACCAGTGCATTCCGAATATTCAATTGTATATGAAAATGAATTTATTGGACATGTATACTATTATATTACATATACTACCATTTAAAAGTTTGGGTTCTGTGTTTCTAAAAGAAGTCTCTTATGCTTACCAAGCAAGTCTGCATTTATTTGAACAAAAATACTGTAAAAGCAATATTATTGTGAACTACTTCAATTTAAAGGAGTACTTTACCACTGGAAAAATGGAGTTTCAATAAAAATTGGCTGCCTATGCAGTTGAAAGGCGATTTAAAAAATAAAAATAAAAAATTGGTGCTACCTGACTATATATATATAGTATATGCTATATATTTGGGTGCAGTACCAAACTTTTTCACTTTTTCCAATTATTTGAGTGATCTGAACCATATTTTCATACATTTTATGAGGTAGACATCCTATTAAGAAGTAGTATGGGCAGTCTGGCAGTATTTTATTTGAATTCAACCTCTAATAAACACATAATTAGAACATGTATTTTCATTATAGCTCCGTTGTGCCATAGTTTATACAGGACTGATGGGAAATTTGCATTAATACACATATATTCTATATGTTATGTTTTTTATTTTGATAGGTGAACTGTCTTTGTAGTGTTAAGAGAGGGAAAGCTATGGCCGTTTTTGTTTTTTGTTTTTTACCTCCGCTGGGTGTGTTCTTAAACAGTAATGTTAGAGAAAGACAGTCTTGCCACTATAAATCACCATTTTTCTGCATTCGCAGGTGAATTTTGCCAAAATATTTTCAGAGATGATAGACAAGATTCAACCTATTTTTCGACTTTACTGAAAACGTTCCATTGCAACATCCGGTTTTCCCTGATCGCATCACACACACACACACATATACATATATATATATATATATATATATATATATATATATATATATATATATATATATATATATATATATATATATATATATATACATATATATATATACACTTCTTAGCAAACTTTTAGTTTTAAAGGTGCCCAAGAATGCTTTTTCACAAGATGTAATATAAGTCTAAGGTGTCTCCTGAATGTGTCTGTGAAGTTTCAGCTCAAAATACCCCATAGATTTTTTTTTATTAATTTTTTTAACTGCCTATTTTGGGGCATCATTAACTATACACTGATTTTGGCAGCCCGCCGCCCCTTTAAATCTCGTGCTTACTGCCACACGAGCTCTCGACTATAATACAGTGCATTTACAAAGTTCACAGAGCTAATATAACCATCAAATGGATCTTTACAAGATGTTCGTTATGCATGCAGTATGCATGCTTCGAATTATGTGAGTAAAGTATTTATTTTGATGTATACGTTTGATTCTGTATGAGTTTGAGGCTATGCTCTGTGGCTAACGGCTAATGCTACACTGTTGGAGAGATTTATAAAGAATGAAGTTGTGTTTATGAATTATACAGACTGCACATGTTTAAAAATGAAACTAGCGACGGCTCTCTTGTCTCCGTGAATACAGTAAGAAACGATTGTAACTTTAACCACATTTAACAGTACATTAGCAAAATGCTAATGAAACATTTAGAAAGACAATTTACAAATATCACTAAAAATATCATGCTATCATGAATCATGCCAGTTATTATTGCTCCATCTGCCATTTCGCTGTTGTTCTTACTGGCTTACGTTGTCTGTGAACAGATCCAGACGTTAATAGTGCCTTTCCTTGTCTAATGCCTTGAACATGGGCTGGCATATATGCAAATATTGGGGTTGTACATATTAATGATCCCGACTGTTACGTAACAGTCAGTGTTATGTTGAGATCCACGTTTTTTCCAGAAGTCTTTTAAACAAATGAGATTTATATAAGAAGGATTAAGCAATGGGGTTTGAAACTCAATGCATGCCTTTTCCATGTACTGAACTCTTGTTATTCAACTATGCCAATATAAATTCAATTTTTGATTCTAGGGCACCTTTAATGGTGTCAACTTGTATCCAGCGTGGATATAGGCAGTGGCTAAAGGCTGTCAAGAATAGTAAATATGAATAAAAAAACTGAAAGAAACTGCCATTCTGTCAGTACTGCAATAATGCTGTTTAAATAGCAGATAAAGTAAGATACAATTTTCAGTGATAAACCTACACTTACAAAAACTTCTGATAATAACCCTCTGTCGATCCGACTGTCCGTGGGCAGGACACAAAAATGCAAAGAGCTGTCAAAAGTCCACCGGATGACGTGTTTTGCATCATCTGGCAGAGTTTTGCTGATAAATAAAAGTGAATTTCTCTGTCCAAGTAAAACAGAGAATGAGAAAACATTGTTCAATTACATAAACTACCAACATTGTAACAATACAAAGCGAGTTGAAAATCTGAGCGGTTAACAGATATATATTTTAATATATTTTAAAATGTAATTTATTCCTGTGATGTCAAAGCTGTATTAAAGTAGTCTTCAGTGTCACATGATCCTTTTCAGAAATCATTATAATATGCTGATTTGGTGTTCAAGAAACATTTCTTATTATTATCAATGTTATATTATTATCACATTTTTTTTTTTTCAATATTCTTTGATGAACAGAATGTTCAAAAGAACAGCTACGTAATCTCAATGTAAACATAAACAGAAATTAGTATGCACAATTAAACATCCAACAGACCAATCTGATGAATAAAAAAAAATACAAGAATTTCACATACTTGCATAGAGTTTGTTTTTGGTCTATGAAAATGTTTGTTTTGGTTAAACGCCCATTTACTGTGTTTGGAAGATTAGGAGAAATGTCTTTGAACTGAATGCTGAAGTCATCATAACAGTAAGACGTGCACACTATCATGCCAAATTAAGCTCAGCAATGGAAGACACAAAGATTGTTCATGAGTTATCAGTTTAAAACATGACAGCGCAAGAAAGGAAATGAAAAGACTATTTTCTGGAAATCAAGTCCTGCTTCGTTTTTGTGCCATCTTTACTACAGCAAGGTTAATGGTATTTACAAAAGCTTTGGTTTCTGGTTTCTAAGCATGTAGGATACACTCTATGGTCTGTCAGTAAGAAGAAAGGTACAAAAGCCTCATTTTTAAGTCAATTGAACAAGACCTTAGGAAACTCTCCCTGAGAAAGATAAAGGGAGAGGAAAAGTGAGATGCTTGCTGTTATTTTGTTTGTAATACCTTCAAAAGAATTGCAGAACATCAAGGAGGACTCTGAAGAGGCTGAAAAGGAGAGTGAGTGAGGTAAAGACATGTTGATATTAGACGAAAGTTAAAAAGGAAGATGAAAAAGAAAGAAAAAAAAAAACACACAGCATTGAGAAAAACAACTCCTGTACTTTGAGTGGTGCTACCAAGACGGGGGACTTTGAGAGAGGTTTCCTCTCACATGAGAAATGCGTGTGCCATATGTGTAAAGGAGTGAATCGGTGGGTTTGGGTTAATCCAGAGCCAGCTGTTCGCTTCCAACGGCACAGGCGGAAGCAGGAACAAGCTGCCTGACATTTGTGTCTGATTGAAACAAGCAGCCAGAGACTGAAGCCTGACATTTGAGCTTGAATGAAAGTAACGCATTACAAAGATCTTTCTGGCTGACTGAAACAGGAGGAATCACATTCAACATGAGTCAAGATGAAACTACAAGGATAGGAAATCTCAAAATAAAAAAAGTGTCAACTTGAGTGAAATATGTAACCCTCAAAATGCAAAGGTGACATCTTTATTTCTCTCTATTTATATCTGTATGATGATTAATAGTATTTTGTGGTGAAAAGACATTTTTGGAGTAAAAAAGGGCCACCGTCTTTGTGATGCTAAGGCTAATTTCATAGCATTTTATGTATCTCAAATACACAATTAAATAATATTTTGTGACTTGTTCACACATATATATATATATATATATATATATATATTATATTATATTATATTATATTATATTATATTATATTATATTATATTATATTATATTATATTATATTATATAATATAAAACTACTTTGTAAACTTTTTACCGGTACTTTATCCTTTTTTTTTTTTTTTTGCTACTTATCAAATGATTTATTTATCTGTATTTTAATTATAATTAAAATACAGACAAATAAAAGGCATTTGATAAGTAGCAAAAAAAAAAAAAAAAGGATAAAGTACCGGTAAAAAGTTTACAAAGTAGTTTTAATGTGAACTTCATATAACATAAATAAATCTGTTTTAATAAAATTCAGCCCCTGGGACATAAAAGTGGTTGAAGTTTAAGAAACAAGCACATATACATGCAGCCACATCACCGCACACACATACGCACAGAATGTAATTTGAAAAAATGAAGAGCGAGAGACGGAAATAGGATGTTAGTCTGTCCTGAGATGAAGCTAAATAGTCATGACAGCTTTGTGCCTTTGATGCTCCTCTGAATCGTGCTTCAGGCTTCAGAGCCCCTGAAGGTCTGAGTGTGTGTGAGCATGCAGCCAAGTGACCACCAGACTCTGGCCACTGACAATTGATGGTTTCTGACAGCTTGCTCATTATTTAGATGTAAAAAGTGTGTATCTAGAGAAAAAAAAAAAGTCATGATTCACAATGGCAAATAAGTTGAAGGTGACTTTAGATATCAACATTTCCTTGATAAAAATAACTACAAATCACTTGTTTATTCAGTCTCTGAGAGTGATGAAAGTAAACTTGTTTGACGATGTCCATTTGCTTAATGATTGAACAAGCTTGTACAAAGTTTTCACTTGAAACACTATATTACATATTTAAGGCTAATTTAATTTAATTGTATGGCCTCAGAAAATTTTAAATATAGAGAATAAGACCACCTTTATGATAGTTTTATAGTGCTTTTTGTAGGGCTGAACATTGACCAATTGCGATTCACAAGCTTGCAATTCAAGCTTTACTCTCCATCACCTCTGCCTCAAACCACATGAAACACACATACACACAAGCTTGGTTCTCAACGCACTTGACACCACTATTGAATGTAAGTTCAATATGAGCTTCATAATGGCAGCAGTCCTGCTCTGTTTAACCCATCTGAATGTCTCCTAAGGCCGAGAGACCAAAAAAAAAAAAAAGAAAAAAAAAAAAAAAAATCAAATTTAGGTGACCTGAGAGGCAGCTTAAACAAACTCCCACTGAAATGGGGAGGGGGATGGAGGGATGAAGGAGAAGGAAACACTGTTGGTCTGAGATATAAAATGTCACCAAAGAGTCTGTGGAGGTGATGTGGCTGTTGGCCCTAATAATCTCGCTTTCTGTCCATGTCATTTTGTCTTTTTTCCTCTCCCCCTTTCATTCTCATTCTCATTCTCTTTCTCTCCTCTCTCTCTCTCTCTCTCTCTCTCTCACTCACTCTCTCTTGCTTGACGATCTGTAATTATATCTCTTTGGCCTAGGGTCAGTCTGCGAGGTGACATTGCTGATGTCCTGCTGTATTTCTTCATGGACACTTGTGGTCTTCAAAAAGCTGATTCAGGTTCAGCTAAAGCTCTATTCTGGTGAGATTAGTTTTCTAAATGACGTTCGAGTCACAATTATTGACACCTCTGAGCTAAGCTCTGTCATTTTACAATATGTCTGTGTCGTAATTTAGTATGTCCATAAAAATGTAAGACAGAAAAGACTTAGAAATATATAGTCTGGTCAAGCTAAGTTAATTGCAGCTTAATTATTTGTAAAAATAAGACATATTAGTTGATAAAATTTGTATATATTAAGGCTTGTGAGTAATATTTCCACAGTTAATTCTCCCATCAGTATTAATTTGGGATCACTAGTATGTGGTATGTAGGATAACACAATTATAAAACTGACCCCAGACGTGTATTTGTTCTCCATAAACAACATTCAACACATTGATATCTACATGAAGGCTAGTTCAAACACACAAACAAACAAAAAATCTCACACTGCCCGAACAGAAATAAATACAATCAGTGTGACTAATTGTCTGAAAATTAAACCAAACACGAGTCATACTAGACTATCTACAATCTATTTACAATTAAAAGTTTTTAACTATAACTTTTTTGGCAGTATTTATATAACACAAAAACAATGCAGATTAAACATTAACAGCAGCATTCAATTTTAAATTAAAGCATTCTGTAGCTTTCTATACTATTATACTAGCCTGACTTCGTCATACTCATATTCTAGGCAGAATGTGGGTCTGATACTGCTCCATTGCACTTGAATTATGGGCGTGTCTTAACCGAACCAGTAAAAAAAAAAACCTCTGCACTCAATTGGATAGACCTACAACCAATCAGAGCAAAGCAGTAAGTGACGTATGTTGAACTTGTACTTAAACTTTTGCCGAATCCCGTTGGAAGGACGGCAAACACATCTTTCCCATCGACAAATGCCGTGATTGCGGTTCTTTGTTCGTCTTTTAAAATGAATGCGCTGTCGATTTCTTTTATTACAGACGTGATAGCGGAATATAAACATCTTACTTCTCCAGCTGAAGTCATCGTTGGTGAAAACCAATTCAGCCCAAGCGCTCTTTGATGACGTGGTGGTTACGTAACCGCAGATAGCCTGTCCATCATCGATTAAAGCCCGCCCTGGCAATTTGATTGGCTCGGCCTTCTGGGAGCCGAGCATAATTACTCCACAATGGATCGAGTCCAGACCGAACTTCCCGTTTAAAAACATTGTGGGCGGGGTTCGGGCTGGCACCCAGGCTACTTTTATACTGTATATTACTACAAATAAATAAATAAATAAATAAATAACATGCATGCAATAGAGGGCTGAATTTTTAACCATCTGAACAAAAATGTACTAAAATGAATTGGACCATCCAAAGAGGCCCTCTCCCAAATGGCACACTTGATTAGCAATTGTAGTCTTGGCAGCCTTTTACGTGTACCCGTCAAGTTCATAAGGTCATTGGGCGCATTTGTTATTTTAGGTTTCAGAAGGGTGATCAAGAGCACACCCTTCGTGGTAGCTATAGCATCACATTAAACTAAAATCTGACAGTCTTTGCAGCATTACATTGTCAAAGCATGTCTCAGAGTGAAAAATACTGTAATATGATTTCAGAAACAAGAAGTTGCCATCTAAAATATAAGTATGATTATTTGGTAACACTTTACAATAAGGTTCATTAGTTAAAGATGCAGTCCATAAGTCTTGCCTCTTTGTTGCCATCTCTGTTTGAAACCTGCAATTGCAGTTATTTGCACGGCTCCTCAGCATGGATGAATCTAATGTTTGCTCTCAATAGCACATCGGTGTAGATGCTGTACTTCGGAATCACAGATCTACGTCTTGGAAGTATGACCAAACAAGTAAGGAACATATCTGCCACTTTTGTTCTGACCAACTGAGAAAAAATTATCCGCCACTTGCAGCATCCTCACATAGCCTACTACCTGGAACTATGTAAACAGACGTGACGTAATGACGCAAAGACGAATGGCGGCATGCTCGAATTTCCCACGGAAACCCACCTTTACCACCCGAATTAGAAAACATTATTACAAGCTTACAGTTGTAAATCGGGCTAAGGTAAGGAGATAGTTTTGAACACTGGCTGGTTATGTACTTGATTTTGGATCATTTTTAACCAAATAAAAAAGTTATGGACTGCAGCTTTAACATTAGTTAACATGAACTAATAATGAACTGCACTTCTACAGAATTTATTAATCTTTGTTAATGTTAATTTCAACATTCACTAATACTTTACTAAAATCAAGAGTTGTATTTGTTACCATTAGTTAATGCACTGTGAAGTAACAAACTATGAACAGCTGTATTTGTATTAACTAACGTTAATAAAGATTAACAAATACAGTAACAAATGTATTGCTCATGGTTAGTTCATGTTAGCTAATACATTAACTAATGTAAACAAATGAAACACTGTAAAGTGTTACCATTTATTTTACAGATTTATTTTCTAATTCATTTTCAAATTAGTTCTCATTTATGAAATATTAAGGAAATTAATTTAAATTATAAATATATCAACTTTATATCGGCCACCCTGCTCTCTAAGTAGGGCTGTCAAACGATTAATCACGATTAATTGCATACAAAATAAAAGTTTGAGTTATATATAATATATGTGGGTGTCCTATGTGTAATTATTATGTATATATAAATACAAACACATCTATGTATATATTTGAGAAATATTTACAAGTATATGTATTTATTTATATTTTTATATAATTTATATTATATATAAATAAATTTTTTGTACAAATAACACATTTCTCTTAAATATATACATTAATTTGTGTGTTATATATACATATTATTTACACACATTACTAACACATATATTATGCAAACTCAAACTTTAATTTTGTATGCGATTAATCGCAATTAATCGCGATTAATTGTTTGACAGCCCTATCTCTGAGATAGTGGCATTGGCCATCAAAAAAAAAAATCAATAGTCGATCACTAGTTATAACAACTCATAATTACTTAACACTGCTGTTGGGGTGTAACTAACTAAAAAAAGGGAAGCTACAAACCTAATTTTAAGTAGCATTACATACTTATTTTACAATAGTGTCAATTAAAAAAAAAAAAAAACTTGGATAAAGTAGCTTTTTGTAACTGGAGAAGGAACACTATTGTAAAATGCTACTTAAAAATGTTGTTAGGTTTGTAGCTTCACTGCTTTTAGTTAGTTACACCCCAACAGCAGTGTTAAGTGAATATGAGTTATTATAAAGCTAAGCATAATGGACCTGCATGTAGTGACTCTTATCGCAGAAACCACTGAAGTTAACCTCTGAATAACACTTAAGACTGTGGCAGTCCTTTTCAAGTTTTCAGCTCTGCTGCAAAAATCAATCCTAAAATCAAATATGAAAGATGAAAGACCATGCAGTAATTGAATGTGTGTTCTCTTGGCAGTTGCTGGCCGATCTTTCCTAACTCATTTGCTCTCTGCTTGGAAGGGCATTGGAAAACTGAAAACATTCCTGCTGGAATCCATCAATAAATCCACCCAGTGAGCGATTGCATCAACCAACTGGCTGCATGTTTATTTGCTAGTATGATTCACCATGTGCATTAGTGTGTGTATGTGTGTATGTGTGTATGTGTGTATGTGTGTGTGTGTGTGTGTGTGTGTGTGTGTGTGTGTGTGTGTGTGTGTGTTTGACTGTCAAGCCCCAAAACTCATCATAGCTAAATGTAAAAAGGTCAAATTCACTTGGACCAAGTGCTCTGAAGCAACTAACTTAAATGTTTTTATATTTGAAGTTCAGACACTCTTAAAGGCTTCATCAAAGCACCCATTTTAAGGATATGTGGTACAGTTGAAAGGTCTCTGACCTCAGATCAGGTCCGTTCTGCAGCACATGGCCACACTGCATGTGTACAGACAGAAGGCAGCCGATCTGAGGTCAGAAGAGAGGTGGTTTGTTAGAAGAGAGGTGGTTTGTTGGAAGAGGGATTAATAGGAGTTGAGGAGGAGGAAGAGGGGTGAGTCAGAGTGTTTTGAGGCTGCACAGATGCCATGAATGTAGCTTTAGCGCCCTCTGTTGAACAAATGGAGCATAACATTACACATACAGCACTGTCCATCTCTCCTCATCTTTCTCTTTTATTCCCAGTGTTGTTAGATCTGCGTAATAGATATTAGAGAAGGTACAGAAAGTCTTTGACGGCAAGTTGCTTTTTTTTGTTCAGGATGTAAATGGTTACGTGTTTTGAAGATGAAAGGACACTGGCGTTATGAGCACTAAAATATGCAGAAAGCAGTTTCCACTGTGTCTCTCTTCTCTGCTCTGCTGTGAGCTCTTTGATTGGTGGAATACAAAATGAAAGGTCTGCCAAACCACTGTGGCCAGAGAGAGAGAAAGAGAGAGAGAGAAAAAGAGGAGGATGGCAGCTTGATTCTCCAGAGCACATATCCTGGACCAAATCCTCTGCGATTTCAGTACTACGCAAGTGGCATTTCACTGGCTTAGAAACATCCCTTCTCTCTCTCCAGAGGTGTTTTCTTCAAGGAGGCAAGAGAGGAAGTGCCTCAAAAAATGAAAGAGAAAATAATCAAATATGACTGAATAATTTATAAATAACTAATTATCAGATCAAGTTCACTAATTTAAGTTTCAGGTGGAGATGAAGTTTCTCTTTTGCCTCCCTTGAACTCATAGTTTGCTCATTGAATTACTAATGTGATGGTGATGACAAAATAACAGCCTACTTGTACCTTTTTTACCGTGATCTTCATGTTTATAAAGAATTTTTTGACTTACGGTCTGAAAAAGGTATGAAATATCTGAACAACATTGATATTAATATACACTATATTGCAAAAGTTTTGGGATGCCTGCCTTTACATGCACATGAACTTTAATGACATCCCATTCTTAATCTGTAGGGTTTAATATAGAGTTGGCCCACCCTTTGCAACTATAACAGCTTCAACTCTTCTGGAAAGGCTTTCCACAATGTTTAGGAGTGTGTTTATGGGAATTTTTGACCATTCTTCTAGAAGCATATGTGTGAGGTCAGGCAGTGACTTTCAAAAGGTGTTCTATCGGGCTGAGGTCAGTTCCTCCACACCAAACTTGCTCATCCATGTCTTTATGGACCTTGCTTTGTGCACTGGTGCACAGTCATGTTAGAACAAGGAGCCATCCCCAAACTGTTCCCACTAAGTTGGGAGCATGAAATTGTCCAAAATGTCTTGGTATGCTGAAGCATTAAGAGTTCCTTTCACTCTGAAATACAAAAAACTCTGAAATACAACCCCACACCATAATCCCCCCTCCACCAAACTTTACACTTGGCCCAATGCAGTCAGGCAAGTGCCGTTCTCCTGGCAACCGCCAAACCCAGACTTGTCCAGAGAAGCATGATTCGTCACTCCAGGGAACACGTCTCCGCTGCTCTAGAGTCCAGTGGCGGCGTGCTTGACACCACTGCATCTGACGCTTTGCATTGCACTAGTTGATTTAAGGCTTGGATGCAGCTGCTCGGCCATGGAAACCCATTCCATGAAGCTCTCTACACATTGTTCTTGAGCTAATCTGAAGGCCACACGAAGTTTGGAGGTCTGTAGCTACTGACTCTGCAGAAAGTTGGCGAATTCTGCGCATTGTGCGCCTCAGCATGCACTGACCCCGCTCTGTGATTTTACGTGGCCTACCACTTCGTGGCTGAGTTGCTGTTGCTCCCAATTGCTTTCTTTGTTATGATACCACTAACAGTTGACCGTGGAATATTTAGCAGTGAGGAAATTTCACTAATGGACTTATTGCACAGATGGCAACCTATCACGGTACCACGCTTGAATTCACTGAGCTCCTGAGAGCGACCCATTCTTTCACAAATGTTTGTAGAAGCAGTCTGCATGCCTAGGTGCTTGATTTTATACACCTGTGGCCAGAGAAGTGATTGGAACACCTGAATTCAATGATTTGGAGGGGTGTCCCAATACCTTTGACAATATAGGGTGCTTCTCAATATCCCTCCTCATCTCCTCGCTCCTCCGTCCTCCATCCTATGACCCGGAAAACGATCGAGCTCAGCCATCTTGAAAGACATCTCAATTCTCTAATCGCATCGCGAGGAGGCGAGGAACGAGGAGTGAGGAGGCTTCCTGAGGAGTTATGAGCGAGGATACACAGGTGCATCCTTTGCAGAAGTCTTTCTCATAGAGTAACCTGACGCACGCATAAATTCTCCTCCCCCTTCTTATCTGTCACAATAATTTAAATGTATGCTTTACTTTTACAGATTAAATAAACTTTATATCTCATATATTTCAACTAGGCATCTTGCTTTATTAATATTTATTATATTTTTTTAAATAACCAAACTTTAACAACATGTGGGTAGATCCATCGAGCGCAGCTGATGACGCTTTGAAGTGACGCTAAAGGGAGCGAGGATTTATCATTTCACTTGATTCAGTTCCTCCATCCTCTCGTCTTTTCCTTGCGTCCTTCCCTCGCATCCTGGAGGGGTGGAGCTAAGACGCGAGGAAAGGAAGCAAGGAAAGGAAACGAGGATGCACAAATAAGAATTGAGAAGCACCCATAGTGTAGCATATTATGGTAGTAAAGTTACTCATACTGATATAAAAACTGAAATGGCTGGCAGGAAATGGCAAAGCACTCTTGAATCAGTTAAAAAACATTTTTCATGCAACATTTATGCAATAGTTTGGGCAGTTAGAGCAATTATAACTCAGCCAAAAATTACAATTCTGTCATAATTTCCTCACCCTCATGTTGGTCCAAAACTGCATAACTTACTTTCTTCTACAGAACATAAAAGAAGATAGGTCGAACAACCTCGGGCCCTAAAAATATTAGTTTGGAATGACATGAGGCGATTAAATGATGACAGAATTTTGGATGAAGGTGATTTAAATGGTTAGTTCACCCAAAAATGAAAATTCTGTCATTTATTACTTACCCTCATGGCGTTCCTCACCCGTAAGACCCGTAAGTTCATCTTCGGAATACAAATTAAGATATTTTAGTTGAAATCCGATGGCTCCGTGAGGCCTCCATAGGGAGCAATGGACACTTCCTCTCTCAAGATCCATAAAAGTACTAAAAACATATTTAAATCGGTTCAGTACAGTGGTTCAATATTAATATTATAAAGCGACGAGAATATTTTTGGAGCGCCAAAAAACCCCGAAATAACTTATTTAGTGATGGCCGATTTCACAACAATGCTTCATGAAGCATCGGAGCACAAATGAATCAGTGTATCGAATCTTCTGTTCGGAGCGCCAAAGTCACGTGATTTCAGCCGTTGGCAGTTTGACACGCGATCCGAATCATGATTCGACATATGAAGCAGCTCATGAAGCAGTGTTTTGAAATCGGCCATCATTAAATAAGTCGTTATTTTGTTTTGTTTTTTTGGCACTCCAAAAATATTCTCGTCGCTTTATAATATTAATATTGAACCACTGTACTCACATGAACTGATTTAAATATGTTTTTAGTACCTTTATGGATCTTGAGAGACGAAGTGTCCATTGCTCCCTATGGAGGCCTCACGGAACCATCGGATTTCAACTATAATATCTTAATTTGTGTTCTGAAGATTAACGAAGGTCTTACGGGGTGTGGAATGCCATGAGGGTAAGTAATAAATGACAGAATTTTCATTTTTGGGTGAACTAACCCTTTAACAGAAATGGGTGTTAATGGCACCCTGAACTGAAAAATGGTGCTTTTCATAGCATTTTATTGTGGTTTGTGTTGATCGATTGGGAGGGTGAGCCTCTTGATTCTTATTTGGAAAACAGTGAAATTTAAGTGACCCTTGTGCTCTTCCAGAGGCATGTTTGGGACTCAAATATGGAGCCCTCCATAATATACTGCACTCAGTACAAGTATATATATATATATATATATATATATATATATATATATATATATATATATATATATATATATATATATATATATATATATATATATATATATATATATATATATATATATATATATTACAAACAGGAGCTCATATGCTGTGCCCTGAAAGTGTAGGGCCCTGGGGCAAAACTGCCCTAGACACGCTGTTGAGGGGGAAACCGACTGGTTCAGTACTGAGTGAGAGATTTTTAGAAATCCCTGGGTAGAGATAATGCACTGTCTGCTATTATAGGATGTCTGGTATCACACCAAGAAGAGGAGGAGGAGGAAAAGCATGCTAATGATGAAGTACATGACAAAAAGGAGGAAACAGGAAGGGAGGGGAGTGGAGTAAGACAACCATTAACATAGTGACCAACAGATGGATAAATGTTGTCATCTTATTATCAGGGAGGATTCATCCTCCCTCCTCCCTCTCTCTGGCTCACTCACTCTCTCTGTCCCTGCTAAAGGGGAAGACTGGAGGATCATTAGGTACTGGTGTGTGTGTGTACATATGTAGATGTATTTGGCTCAAATACATGCATCACTGTAGTAAGGAATGGTGTGTGTGTTGTCTGGGCTATGACAACACACACTTATTTATTGCAATAACGATACCAATGACGATAATATAAATTAAATTATTTTCTTCTGTAAAATTGCAGATTATGTTATGTTTGTTGTAAACACAGATTCTGTATTTATTTATACTTTCATGGTGCAAACATTGGCAAAAATAGTGCAAACAGCAAAAGTTTGGACCAACCATGTCTTCAGTTGTGTTTCAAAATTACAACAGAGTACAACTGCAAATTAATTCTGATAAAGTAACAATCAAGTTAAAGTAACTAGGGCTGCAACAACGAATCGATAAAATAAATAAAATTCGATTATTAAAAGAGTTGGCAACGAATTTCATTATCGATTCGTTGTGTCGCGCGACTATTACGCCTGTCAATGAGACGCGGAGATGTTTGAGTATAAAAAGGCGTGGTTGAGCGAGAAGCAGAGCGGAGCAATAAATAAATAAATAAATAGCAGAGCGAAGCAAAAATAAATAAATAAATAAATAAATAAATAGCAGAGCGGAGGTAGAGGAAAGACCATCGGAGAGACCCGTGACGTTGTTCTGAACAGGCGTGCCGTTGTCAGGACCCCCGCAGTTTTGAAAAGACAGAAATCGACCCCCGCACTTTTGATACGGGCTGCTTCAATCAGTCACACTATATCATCTTTTAGCTTTGGATATTTTCTTTCAAATTAGACCATTTTCACGTTTTTTCACGCTTTCGTTCATAAATAATAAACTGTTTTGTCGCGAATGTAAAGAACAGGAAATGCGCTTCGAACAGAGAAACACGCGATCTCCAAACAATCGATCAAAGCGTGCTAACGTTTTAGGACAGGTCGATGGTATATAAATCATGCTCGAATGTCAATCAAGCCAAACCGTCCATTCATAAAGCGAGAATTTGACCACTTGACAAGGTAAGGAGGCTGATCTCTCAGGTTGACGCGCGAGCTGGCTTGACCAAAGTTTTCGTGAGGATTTAAGGTTTATGGACTGCTTTGATTTTGGTAATTACATCTAGAAAGATAAAAGCATTGATGGCATCTATAAAATAGATATCTGAAGGCGAAACAAAAGTGATATTGCCTCGTCCATTGAGGAGGACGCACGAGAGGAGACCTGCGCGTTTAATTGGTATGTGTACTGTAATGCTACATTTACAATGCTTATCAGTGGCATACATTTCGATTGCGAACGTGAAAATCCAAAAGACCATGACTAAAACTAAATTTGCTGTCAAAATTAACACTGATCTGTTGTCATGTATTTATTCTGTGCTTTGTCCCATATCGGTTATTGTTGACAAATATATTTGCTTGTTGTACTTTTTAAATTTCATTTTAAAGTTTTTTATAGCACTTAGTCATCTTAAGCTAAACAAAATTATACATCTTTTTGTGCAATTTATATAATAAAAAAAGCCCTATATATTTGGCAGATGTAAAGCATACATGTGTATGTTTTTTGTGGTAGTCCATTTGTGTTTTATTACTTGGAGGTAACTCCTCACTTTACAACAAGCTCCTCCTCAGCCTCACATCCACCTTCTGCCATGCTTTTTTTCACTCCGCACGTGAACAGTGAATCGGTCGTGCATGAAACTACGTCATCAACTAAACTTATCGTTATTATCGTGAGGAGACACATTTTTATTGTGAGGAGAATTTTCAACGGTATATCGCAAACAATAAGATATCACCCATAACGGATGGATGGATGGATGGATGGATGGATGGATGGATGGATGGAATGACAGACAGAAGCACGGACAGACAGACAGATTTGACAAACCACAGACTGTTAGTTAGACATAAAGTTATGCTGTTTTGTTTTTATGTAACTGACATCATTTAGTACAGTCATCTGCTTGTCTCTGTAAATCCGACTTACAGTGTCTCAGCAGAGATATAAAAGCAGAGCAGAAAATCCTGTCTCCTAAGAGAAGAGAGCTCACTGCTATTGTGTACAGCTTGTGTAATAGTTACTAATAGAAGAACTGTTTTATCTAATACACGCGCACACACACATGCACACACACGCACAGGACAGGGAGCTTGACTTTAATAAGGAAAACAGAGCAATATAAAATGGTATTTGCAGTACAGAAAGAGAGAGACCGAAAGCAAGAGAACATGCTTTTACCAGTTCTGTGCTAATGGGTTTTTAAAACTATGAAGCCCATTCTGCTCACAGCACAAAAATGGGAGAAAATGTTTTGCACACATGGACATGAATGCATTTAGCCTAACTGAAGCTATAATGATGAGTGGCATGAGCACCCACACAAACACATTCACATGGTCAGATAGAGAGAGGTGAAGAGTTCAGATTGGTTGAAATAGGGCTAAACTTGGCAAGACTACCCTAATTGTGTACTCTGGAAGAGAGGCTGAACAATGTGTGTGTGCATGCCTGGCTGAGGGCCAGGGTCTCTAACGGTGGTCTTTTCTCTCACATGTCATAGGTGGTGGTAGAAACTGGTAGAGGGCCAGGCCCCTGGCACCCTGGACAGACTCGGGCATGATATGGGCTCATTGGGAGCCAATGGGGGCAGAGCGATGGTGCTGTGTGATTTCAGCGCGGGCACCACCCTGCGTGGCACAGAGTTGCGAACAGCTGTGTCTCTGCAATTCACCCGTCAACAGAGTGCCCAACAACAGATGGCCCCTAGTCATACACACAGTGCAATGTGTGTGTTTGTGTGTGTGTGTGTTTGAGCCCTAAATACACATGTAAAATTCTCCTCAAATACTTGTACATTCTTTGGATGCACAGTTCAAGGAACTGGGAAAAACAAACATGAGTAGAATAGAACAAACACAACATGTTTTGCTGCTTTTTGTCCTCTGACTCAGACTGCATCTACTAGCTTCAGAGCTTCAGAAGAGAGGCTGGCACTCAGAAAGAAAGAAAACGAGTGAGGATAAAGGCTCGTTCACACCAATGATGATAAATATAACAATAGAGATGAAGACATAGCTCTAAAAATCATTCTAAAATGTAAAAGAATAGCAGAGAAAAAGAACGGCAGCGAAACAATATCATTGTAATCACTTTCAGATACCCCTTTTCCACCAAGGCAGTTTGAGTGCTGGTTCGGAGCCAGAGCCTACTTTCAAATCAGTTCTTTGTCTTTCGATACACAAAGCACCAGCTCCGAACCAGGAAAAGTGGTTTTGTAAGTAGCACCAAAAGTAGCTGGGCTAGAAGTAAGAACCGCTTGCGTCAGGGGCTGGGGGCGTGGTTACCGTGACCAACAAAACACCTGTGACCGCCATTTTTGAAATAGCAGCTAATCGAGCTAATAGCAGCTCGATTGTAATCTCTGTCTTTATACAAATTACGGCGAGCCGTGTTTGGATGCCGATGTAGGTTCGCAAAGCCATGAGCATCAACAGTAGTGAAACATCTGCGATTATTGACAGAAGGCTTGTTTGAGATGCATCGGAGTAGCGCGGGCCGATTCGGCGGGTGCCGTGGATCCGCGGGAGCGTTTGTAGAGCATACGACTCCTTGTGCTTTTGGATCGTTCTCGCGGAGCTTTGATGTCATGCGCGATCGCTATGCGAGAAGCCGATGCATCTCAAACAAGCCTGGTGTGTTTAAATATGAGATGTATACAGTGACGTAAGACCTGGCTCTGTGCTGCTCTCTAGCCCGTGGAAAGGCAAACCGGTTCTTAAAGGGCTCCTCAGTTGAACCAACTCCGAAGTGGCACTAGCACTAGCTCTGAACTAGCACCTGTTTCGTGCTGGTGGAAAGGGGGCAAGTATGATTTTATTCCAGCTGAATCAATCAATCAGAATCAATCTTGCTTTAAAGAACTAGCATTTAAAGTGGCAGACGACATGCGTGACTGAAGCGTGCTTATAATAAACAGATCGATATTGTGTGTTGGTGTGGATATACAGTAGTTATTGTTATCTTTATTAAGTGAGTTTACATGGACATTCATGTAAACGCATTTACCCGTTTTCCTTTATCAGAGTAAGGCCATAAACAGCTTAAGCATAAACCGATCGCTACAGCAACACCGATTTCGCCCAGCATGTAAACGCATGCAGATTTGAGCGCATCCAGACGGAGCAAATGATTTGCAGTAAGGGAGAAGGAAATATACTGCAAACTCAGACTCTTTCTTGACCCAAAGAATTTTCATCTCGTGCAGCAGAAGTAGAAGTGGTACAGTCAAAATGCTGCATCTGTAACTGCATGAGAGGATAATATATGAGACGTAAGTTTCCCTCTGACATGTTGCAATATCTTCTTCAGTTTTTAATGCTTTTTTTTTTTTTTTACATCACAACTGACATAACAAATGAAATCAGATATGAAAATTATTATGTTTTTGATGTCACTACCGGGAAATAACCTGATTTACTAATGAAGTCATGTAAACACAATTTACTTGTGTTGTCGGGTTATTGTTTTACATGTAAACCCGGACTACAGGTTATTTCAATATTTCAAATAAGCTGATTTTTGTGTGTTATCGGCGTACTGGTCATCATTCTTGGTGTGAAAGACTGCTGCTCCATGCCTACTAAAGGGATAGTTCACCCAAAAATGAAAATCTGCTTACCCCCAGGGCATCCAAGATGTAGGTGACTTTGTTTCTTCAGTAGAACACAAATGATGATTTTTAACTCCAACCGTTGCCGTCTGTCAGCCGTATAATGCATGTCAATGGGAATTCCATCTATAAGAGTAAAAAAAAAAAAACATGCACAGACAAATCCAAAAGAAACCCTGCGGCTCGTGACAACACACTGATGTCCTAAGACACAAAATGATTGGTTTGTGCGAGAAACCAAACAGTATTTATATCATTTTTTACCTCTAAAATGCCACTATGTCCAACTGCCCTGCACATCTGGTTAGTGAGGTCTGAATGCACTCGGACAACGGAAGTGATGTCTCGCACTCATCATCAGAACGCATTTTCTGACCTCACCAACCGGATGCGCAGGGCAGTTGAACATAATGTTGTTTTAGAAGTAAAAATGTATACTGTTCGGTTTCTTGCACAAATTGATAGTTTCATGTCTTAGGACATCAATGTGTTGTCACGAGCCGCAGGGTTTCATTTGGATATGTCTGTGCATGTTTTTTTTTTACTCTTATAGATGGAATTCCCATTGACATGCATTATATGACTGACATGATATGATGACTTTTCATTTTTAGGTGAACTATCCCTTTAAGAGTTAAGAAACCCCAGAAGAACAAAAATAAATTCTTACTTTAAAAATTATTTTAAAATTAAATTATCATATAGAGTGGAATAGAAGTAAGTGGTTTAGAAAATGGATAATATAACATATATATATATATATATATAAATAAGCTGCCTGATTGAATTAACAACCAAACTAAATAAATATATATTTTTGGATACTAGTTAGAAAAAATAAATTTAAATAAAACTATTATTAAAAAGAAATCTGTCATCAAAGTTTTGTCCTGATTGTCTTTTTTCCTTAACTTTTCAGTGCTGGTTCGATACTCATTTGAAAGGGTAAATTTGCAAATCTTCAGTAATTAAAGATTTTTCATACACTTAAATTACTATAATTATCTCAGTGTCAACTTTGTTCAAAACAAATGCATTTATAATACACTAGTAGTAATTTTTAACAGTAGCAATTAGTGCGTGATTAAGTTCAAGTGAAGCCAACACAAAAAAAAAAAAAAAAGAAAAAAAAAAAGAAAATAGTGATTCATCACAGCTTTGAGGTCAAGTTAATCAAATCAGTAAAATCACTAGTTAAAATTCATCCACTGGCATTGAGCTGCAATTTTACTTGATTTATTAAAAAAAATCAAATCATTTATTCTAGCATGGCAATTGAACCAAGGTCATTCTGCATAAAGAGTACTACTCCTACCTCTGGCCCAAACAGATACAGCATATTTCTAGTGGGTAATAAGAGCATGCTAACAATTTACTAAGCGTGAGCTCTTGTTTGAGGTATTTGAGGTTGTGTTAACTCTTGGGAGCACATTAAGTTCATACATATACAAGTTATACATATACAGGCAAACCAAAAATTATTCAGACATTTGTATATTTTTGATATATATTTTTGTAGTGAGTGCAGGACACTATAATTCAGTTATGTATTCATATTATACCCAAAAATTCCTCATACAGTGGACTACCAGTAAAACTGATAAAAATAATATTTATAATTTATAATATATAAATAATAATTATATATATATATATATATATATATATATATATATATATATATATATATATATATATATATATATATATATATATATATAATTTTTTTTTTATTTTATTTTTTTATTTTATTCACCTTGAAAATTTCATTCATGAATGTCTGAAGAATTTTTGGAATATTATATATATTATATATATATATATATATATATACACACACATTAACAAAAGTAAAATGAGATTTAAAATTCATTTTAAAAAATAGTAATATTTTAAAAAAGGAAAAATGGTTGGGAACGGGTAGCTAAATGGCAACTCTAAAAAATATTTAAAAAGTTGTTCTTTTTTTTTTGAGTATCAGTTTCTCCTTGTTTTGATTTCAAACATACATATCCTTACTTACACTTACATACATTTATCTAAACTACTCAAACTGAGTAAACCTTTATCATTTGCCCTTCAATACTGTTTTTAAAAGCCTAGTTTATGCTAAAGAATGACAGAGAGAGAGAGGAACCTGTAGAACTGTGTGTGGAATGCTAAACGCCTCCTCCTCTTCTCCCAGGATCATTCATTCCCGAATGATGATAAATAGATCAAACTTTGTTTCTTTCTCTCTCCACCACTTTAATATTCTCATCCCTTCCCCTTCATTTCTTCTCATTTGCTGTAACTCTATCCATCATCTGTTTCTGCCTTTTATTCAATGCATTACCCCCGTGACCCATTCAGTCATTAAAGGTTCCATCATCAAGGCCACTGTCTATAAACAAACAACTCTAGCGCTCTACTGAGATCAGTTTCATAACGCTCCACCTGCTCTCGGGCCCTCTGGAGATCAAACTGTGACTGATTCAGGATCAGTTTTGCTAGTGTTTGGTGTCTCTCGTGGGGAAGTCTACATTAGACACAACTTTATCTGCCAAATGCTTTTGGAGGCAGATCAATCCACTGTGGTGCCACAAAGGATATCTGAGCACACTCGCACAAATGCCATGGTTCAGGAAGAGGACTTGAACAAAGGTAGTATTTGACACATAAATTAATGCTACTTAAAGGTGTTTTAATGTAAAATCCTTATTCATTTAAAAAGTTTCCATAGCTCAAATCACTAGATATTGTTAAATAAAGTCATTATTTTGTTTTTTTGGTGCACAACGAGTACTCTCGTCGCTTCATAACATTAAGGTTGAACCACTGTACTCACATGAACTGTTTTAAATATAACTTTAGTATCTTTCTGGGCATTTGAAAGTGTAAATTTACTTGCTGTCAATGGAGGCCTCACTGAACCATCGGATTTCATCAAAATATCTTAATTTGTGTTCCAAAGATGAATGAAGGTCTTATGGACTTGGAACGACATGAGGGTGAGTAATGACAGAATTTTCATCTAACCCTTTAAGGCCAGGCGAGGACTGAACTGAGGCTGAGGTTTAACACTGTACATTCCGAAACCCTGGGCTGACATCCTTATTTGCATATTTGCGGTGTCAGTGTCACTGATTGGACAAACGCAGTACTTGGTATGTTTACAAACAGGCTTTAGCATTATGCATCCTCATATTATATATTGTAGAATTTGCCGACTGACCGCACTATGAAGTTAATCCTGGGTAAAAAGCGGTGCTAACCCTGCATCTGAATTACACGTGTGAAACGTTCCTTTGCCCGGGGGTTAAAAGCAATGTTTAGAATGATGATAACCCGGAGTTAAGCACAGTGTGAAAAGCCTTTATATGTTGCTAAAGTCCAACTTAATAAGACATAAGGGCTTTTCACAATTAAAATAGTTAACCCTGGGTCAATATAAACCCTGGGTAAATGTAATCCTAGGTTATCTTGCTTCACGTTTCACACTGCTCAAAATTTACACGGGGTTAACAATTAATCCTGAGTATTCATAAGAGGACGTTTCACATTGTACATTCCTAAACCCTGGGTTAACTTTCTTATTTGCATATTTGCAGTGTCAGTGTCATTATTGACTTGATAAATTGCAGCATGCGACCCGTTTACATAGATTTAGCACTGGCATTGCCAACTGTACTATCGAGTTTATACTGAATGGACATTTCGGACTATAAAGGTAAGAATGAAACAATCTCTTCTTCACTCAAATTGTTGCATTTTCTGTCAGCATTTGACATTTTTCCTCTCAAACTTTGAATTTATTGTTTATATACAATGCAGTGTCTCAGTGACTGTCCAAAACAGGTGAATATGAGTACGCGATTGGTTGTCTGTTGCTAAGTGTCTAGCTTTAACATATAACACTGCATTGTTTCACACTGTACAAGTTTGGCTCCACAATGTGGGGCTAACACCGCAAAAGCTGTGCTAAACCCTAAAACCCTGCTCCAGAGCAGGGTTTCTTAACCCCAGGTAAAAATTGGTGCTATCCCTGCTTCTAAATTACAAGTGTGAAACTTTCCTTCACCCGGGGTTAAGCACAGTGTAAAAAGCCCTACAGAGGTGGGGAAACACACAGCAACTACATACTGGGATATAGAAGGATTAACAGGGGAAGTACAAAGCTAAACCTAAATAAGTAGAAAAAGACTTTAAGTTCCTTAAATCCACACACAAATCTACCTCCTCATCCTTATCATTGCAGCATATCTAAGCCCAAATATGTGATGGGGTAATTAACTGTCTGTGGAGTTATTTCTGCAGGTATTTTATAAAAACATGCAAGTAACTATAGTCAACTGCTGTAGTATCGTTCCCCAAGCACGCTGGCTTCATTGATCTACAACACGTTTAATCCAATCTTCAGTACACCTTTCAAAGCTGAATCACTCATATAAGCCAATAAATGAAATAAAGCTTGCTGTGTGCTTCTCTGATATAAACAATGAATATGTGGTGAGTGTGTGTGTGGGTTGAGGGGTCAACTCACTCAATCTCACATCTCTGTCCCTTGACTGAACAGACTGACTATATATCTGTGAGAATGGGGCAGGAGGGCCGATCTTATTATTGATCTTGTTCACACACACACACACACTTACACAGTATAGCACCCGCATAGCTTTGATATTAGGATGTTAGGTTTGATCTTCCATATTGATGAAGTAGAGATAAAGAACAAACGTGAAGTGCGTACAGAGAGTTGAACTACACCTGACCCTCAATATACACAGACACATGAGGATCCACATGATCCTTATATAATATTGCATGCTCTCGTTCTCTCACTCTCTCTCTCTCTCACACACACACACACAATCTAACTCTGAATCTTTACACAATCAACGCAGTAGACAGGCCTCTTCAGTGCAGCTGTATACAGTACAGCATGAAAAGACGGCTGGCAGAAGAGGCGTCCAAAATAATTAGCTGTCCTATTGAGGGTTTTTGAACTTTGGAGAGGCAGCTAAAGTTTTTACATATAGGGCTGTCAATTTAACACATTCATTTTGTACAAAATATCAAATATACTTATTTTCACTTTCAGAATCTTACCGCTGATATATCCTTAATGTTTAACTCCACTGGAGTCATGAGGTTTAGAGACACAAGCTCTTTTTAATACTTCTCATTGGTTGAATATTTGCAAAAACCACAGACAGACATAAAGGGTGACTAACAGAAATAATAATGAAAAAAAAATGATAAAAAAAAAAATGACAATACAAGGTTTCTGCCCAACAGCGACGATATAAGCCTACTGACTGTGTTAAGCTTTTTTTTTTTTTTTTTTTTATTACTTTAGTCATACTGTAATGTTTACAAGCCAAAGCTTTGGCCTCAGTCCAAAAAGACCATTTATGGAATCCATGCTGCAAAAATCAGCACAAATTTGGTATTTAGCAGCATAGCTTATGCTAAAGAATGCCATTGTGTACTACGCCAGTAATTTTCATAATTCTTGATTCCAATTTTGATATCGCAACAAAAACTACTAGCCTAACTAATATGAAGTAAACAGCCAGTAATAAAATAAGAACTTAGCAATAGCACAAATAAATACGCTAGAACAAACATACAAATTAAATAATCAGTGCTTTTCAGGATTTTCAGGAGGTCTAACAGTTTTCAGGCACAGAAATTGAATAAAGTAATCAAATGTAAATTAACACTGCATAGTCTTCACTGTATAAATTAGCTAAATATAGATTAATCCTTACTAAAGTCACAAAAGTTATTAAGTAAAGAGGAGTGGGGTTTTTTCTTTGTCCTTTTGTTGTTTAACCTTAAAAACAGACAGGCTGCTGTCACTTTAAGACCTAATGCATGGATCTAGTATACAGCTAGTGAAGAACTGAAAGGAAACTCAATTCAGTACTCACATGCTGTTTGAGAAGCGGCTTTCTGGGCCTGTGATGTGGATGTGTTAAACTGGCAAGGCTTAAATCATGTGCAAATGATGAACTTTTGTGACGATTCAGTACTGGCCAGTGACATGTCTGCCAAATGTCCTGTGCAATGTTGACGCTGGCCCCTGGCCATCTTCAGTCCTTATTGTCGAGCTCTGCTTCATTTTAAAGAGCTAAAAGAGTTTCAATCAATCATACAAATGTTAAAAAAAAAAAATTCTCAAAAGTTGTCATGACTCAATAAGATCATTTTAATTTCTTTATTAATTATGGCACACACATAAAAACTGAACAACAATGCAAAGCACTATAATTCTGTTTTACTTATATTTCTATAAATTAAGAAAATAGGTTACATTTACATTCTGTTGTTTCCCTGTAATACTGTTGCCAGATTTCCTGTTTTCCTTTCCACTTTTTTCATTACTTTTACATAAATACATACTAATATTTATAACATTTTCCCTCTGTGCGTTGTGAATAGGGCTGACCGATATATCGCACTGACAAGCCACGCAATATCACGTTCATTATCGAAGGCAATTCATTTGCGATATGAACGCGATATTGCGTGGCTTGTCAGTGAACTATGGCTCGGTCTATGCCGCTCCATTTGAAAGCAGGTGATGGCGATTTAACGTCAATCGGAACCGGCTTTACTGACGAAATGCGTGTGACAATCACATGCGATATATCGGTCAGCCGTAGTTGTGAATGTCAAATGGTGCTTTTCATTGAAGCTGAGGTTAATCGATCTGCCCTTACTTAAGTCAGATGCCTGACCATGAGCCCCATTTCAGCGATTATTTTGAAGTAGAAGGTAAGAGAATTTTATGTTCAAAGTTGTCTGGAATAGGGATGTGCAACGATTAATCGTGATTAATCGTTTGCAAAATAAAAGTATGTGTTTACGTAATATATGTGTGTGTGTTCTGTGTATAATTATTATGTATATATAAATACACACATAAATGTATAAATGTAAGAAATATATGCATGTTTAAATATATATAATATATATATATATATATATTTTTTTTTATATTACATATAAATATAGATATTTTATATATAAATCTAACATTTTTCTTAAATATATTCATGTATGTGTCTGTATTTATATAAACACATTATACACAGAACACACACATATATTACATAAACACAGACTTTTATTTTGCAAATTATTAATCATGATTAATCGTTGCACATACCTAGTCTGGAACACACAGCACAAGGGTCAGAGAGAGAGAGTGGAAAATTGAAAACAAAATTACGATAGATTTTGGTACAAGAAACCTTGACTAATATTTGTAAGTGGACTTCAGGGATAAAATGATTGAAGAATATGTAAAATATGACCCCTTTAAAATTTAATTCCATGAGACAAATGCAAGTTCCACAAGACAATGTGCATTTATTACTTGTTTCTAAGTGACTTTACTTTGAAAATGACTAAAACTAACTACAGGGAAAGTGCCACTTGAGCACCCCCCTTGCTCAAGGGCACAATGGCATACAAGCAGTACTGAGATTACAGTAAAACTTTAGTGCACAAATCAAACCAACTTTTATTTTATTTTCAGTCCATTTCTTTACAATAGGGGCCAAAAGTGATGTCCTGAAGGGATATTTGTTTTTAATGACCCTACAAGTATGATTAAACCATCAAAATATAAGCAACATATTTACAAAGTTCCAAAGTTTTTTTTATTTATTTGTTTTTGTTGTTGTTTTTTAGGGGAGAGAATTCTAATAATATTTCACAATAGTAATGTTTTTACTGTATTTTTGCTCAAATTAATGCAGCCTTGGTGTGCATAAGAGACTCCTTTCAAAAACATTAAAACTTTTGAACTCATATACAGTGCATATAAAAATCACATAAACACCAGTCATCTACTACTTGAAACCTGTGTTTTGTATTCACCATGCATAAAGATTTGCTTGGCTTTTTCTCAAACAATCAGAGAGTTACGGAAACTACACAGTGTGAGACAAATATCCTCACAAATGAAGCATGCTGTTTTGCTCTACTATAAAAGTTTTTGCTCAGTTTTCCATTAATGAACAGAATAGAGAAAACGCAATAAACAGAGATTTTCCCACCTACTGCTGGGTTTAAAGCAAAGGGCCAGTAGCTACTGCCATGATGTAAACACACACACTGCCGAATACATGCACACAACGAGGCGTACGCACTTACAAAAACAATAGAGAACTATTGATTTTCAAGGGAGTGTTCTAATATCACAAAACTGTGTTACTTATAATAGGATCTTTTCAAGTTCCACATCAAATGCATATCTAGAGGGCATTTTCTTTGTGTTTTTCCTATTAAAAAGCAATAGCACTAGAATAAAGCAATAGAGAGAGTGGTAGAGAGAGTGGAAGAGGGAGGGTGACAGAATAGGAGAGAGATGTAGGTAAAAACGAATCAAACAGATGTAATTTCACACATCTCAGGGACATTATCACTGCACATCCAAGCCTCTGTTTCAAAAAGCAGGCTGACACTTTATTTTTAGACAGGATTTTTCACCTCTTTACTACCATTCCTTTTCCTCTTGAAAACCACACACACACCAGGGTTGCTTGCCAAATTTTAAAACTTCTGAATTCAACTCTATGAGGCAAAACAGAGCAAAATTTGAGGCACTAACCAGAATAAAAGCATAAAATTCACTACAAGTCATATACCTGCAGTAAACTGAATTCAAAACACGAAGAAATTCATATACAAATTTATGTAATTTAGTCAAAAAGTAACTAATCTTGTGTTGGACCAAATTCTTCTGTTGTGGTACTGTGATTTAATTTCAGTTCAACATCCTGTGGGTGTTGGCCAATTCATTTCAAATGATTACACACACACAAACAATGCAGAGCCATTCTAATTAACCCATGCTGCCTATGAACAATAATTCCATGTTATGCTGTAAATGACCTAATGACCACGCATGGCCACGGTGATTAGAAAGTAATGCACTGTGAATATCCATACTCTTGTTCAGGCCTGTACATCAGAGCTGAGAGCTGAAAAGTGAAATTTTCTAGTCTCCTCTGAACATTGGGCACTATGGCATGGGCACACTGGTCTGATCTTGCTGATCGTACCAAATATCACTGCGACAGGAGAAACCATTTGCAATTTATCAATCTATTTGAAAGTACTAGCTGAAACAGAATCAGGCATATTATAGAGGTGTGTGGTTGCTTACCTACTGAAAAAGACATCAGTGCCGGTCACCCGCATTTGTGTTTTGCACGCTGATTCCCAGCATGGCATGCTGATCTGCTGGTGTGTTGTAGGTCAGTATACGTAGGAGTCCAAATCTCAGAAATCGCATTGAAAAACTGGGATTTCCTTCATTTTTTACCTGGAATAAAACAATGTTTTTAAAAAATGAAGTTTAATAAAATGAAGAAATAATTAAGACTTATTATTATTAGCAATATTTCTAGGTCACTAATCAAATGCAAGAAAAATCTGCACATTGACAATGTACAAAATCTCACATTTTCTTGCTTTCATAAGATCACAACATGAATTATCGAACAAATTTCATGTTAATGTCAGCTTAAGTTCTACATGAAACAAATAGAGATGTAATAAATCATACTATTATTAATAACATAATATATAATATAATAATAATAGTCATGCTGACTAAACGGTTTTATTTTTTAGCACATCCCACTATTCATCTGTCACAGTCCCTCTGGAGCAATCTGGGTTAAGCAGTGGTGGCATCTCTTTAACCTCATTTCATGATTTTCCTCATATGCATTTCACCTTGCAACCTTTGTGTTAACAGCCCTGCTCCATAAATTTCACATTACCACCACCCCTTTGTATTCATGACACTTTTTATTATTATATATTATATAATAACGCCCCAAGAATCATATGACCTTGATTCATCAATATAAAACATTGCCATTCTCCTTAAACCAAGTAATAGTAAGGCCTCTGTTAAAGATACACGCGTTTATTAGAACATTCAAAAATAAGAAAAATAAGAAATAAGAAAATTCCATAGACCCCATATTAATGTTGTCAGACAAATTTGCTACCAGTAGCTTCTGTGACAGTATCATCTAGCAATACCACGATATATTGAATGATTTCAGTATTCATGCACAATTCAGTGCCTAATGCTACTGCAATGTACGTGTCAATGCCATACTTTTCATGTTTTGTTTATTTTGTATAGGAAAATTGCCTAAAATGAAAATACCTTAAGCGCCACGTCCAGGTGTTGAAATAAATAAAGACTATTATCTTCACATTTGCAGGTTTGGTCGTCGACATTTTGTCAGTAAATCTCTACATTGTACTGCGCTCTGATTAATAAAGTATTGCAGACACACGGACCTTCGAAGCTAATATTAGTAATAGTACAACAATCAATTGGCGTTGTTCCTTTACTTTGTGAGAAACGGCTCCAAACGGTTCAGTGCACGTGTAGACTGTGCAAATGATTCAGACTGAATCCCAATTCTCGCACCGATTCGGAGCTTTTACTAACCTGGGCAGCTTTTCCCAAAAGCATCGTAAGCTTAAGTTGATCGTAGCTCCATTGAAACCAATTACGATTTAAAAAAGCTTACGATGCTTTTGGGAAACTCTGCCCTGTTTGACCTATTTACTGAAAAAATCGACTCAAAGGATTGATTCTTCGAATCTACTTCACAGATTCTGAATTCATCGCTTGTTCGGATTCTTAACAGCAGAGATTCTATGGAGTTTCTTTTGTGTCTTTTTTATTCAAACAAACATATTGTGTTTGAGAGTAAAACTAATCATTTTGTAATTAAAAAATATATATATTGCAAAAAAAAAGTCTTCTTAAGGTTCAAAAATAAAAAGTTGATAACAGAATTATTTGCAGTGCGTGTAAATCTTTAAAAACCTTTATTTTTTTTTTGCAATTCGAGAACTTTTCATCCCAAACCCACACATTTTGCTCTCTTTTCTGCTGTCTTTTTTGCGGGTCAAAATATTTTGCTTGCGAGGTGAATAGGTTTGCAAGCTGAAAAGTTTTGCAAGTTGAAAAGTTTTGCGAATTGAAAAGTTTTGTTTGCACGTGAAGCTGTAGCTCAGTGGGCGGTCTCTACCAACCAGGATGAAAGGCATTTTTCTATTGGTCACCCTCGATTGAAGTGACAAGTTGACCACGCCCACTACGGTTTCCCGCCGCTGCTGCTACCGAGAAGATAAGAGAAGCGAGAATGGCGAGCAACAGGTCGTTTACTGGGTAAGATAACTAATTTAATATCAGAAACGTAGTGACAAGTGAACTGAATGATTCTCTCTTCTTATGCTGTCCCATTTAAATACTTAACGTTGGCTAGACCAGTCTGTAGTTAGTGTTACCGTTGACTAGATTTTATTAACGTTAGCCAACACTAGCAGCCAGAGCCACCTTTAGTAACGTTTGCCGTGTGGTCGATGTCCAGTGTTGCTAGCTGAGCTGACATTCATAATCACATTGTCTGCGTCCGAAACCGCCTACCTCTCTACTATTTAGTAAGGGAAAAGCAGTAGGCGAGCGAATAAGTATGTCTGAAGCAAAAAGAGTAGGCGAAAATTACCTGCGTGACGTACTAATTCTCGCGAGATTCGGACGAGCGCCTACTTAAAGTGCGTCCGAAACCGCCTACTTACCTAATATATAATAGGGAAAAGCAGTAGGCGAGCAAATAAGTATGTCAGAAACCTCAGTAGTCATAAAATAGTAGTCGAGGAGTTCCCGGATGGCCTACTACTTCCGCCCGGATTCTTAAGTATTCCTCGCTGGATACTTTTCTATCCCAGGAGGCCACGGCTGAGGATACGTCATAAACAAACACGGAGGAGAAAAATGTGTCAAAAGTGAGTATTGAAAACCAAAAACACATTTGCTGAACTACTGTAGAGTAAACTGCTGAATGTGTAAAGATGCTAGACACTATTGTTGTGATCTTGCAGTAAAATCACGATTTATTATGTATAGATAACGGGATCTCTAGTAAACACCTTAATTTTCCAAAGTGGATTTACATATTCTAAACCATATACATCTTAAAGATGCTTACTAAATGTTTATTTAACATCTGACACGAATATCTTCTGCAAGTATTATGATTTATGAGTGCTGGATTATGTATTATGAGTGATGTGTTTGTGCTATTATTCACTGTTGTCAAAACTGCTTACATTACATGAATGAAAAGAATGTAAATAAACAAATCTACAGTAACTACACAAGTTTAATCTATTTTATTTGTCCATTAGTACTGTTAATAAATTAAGGAACATTTGTATTGGATAAGAAGTGAGTTAACACATCAACATGTGAATGTAGATTTGAGCACATAAATCTCAGAGGAAACTTGAATCTGGGGAATGATGCCATCAAAGGCTTTGAGTGAGGATACTACAGAAATGAATACAAAGTCTATTTAAATCTAAAGTCTAGTTTATTTTAATTATTGGAATTTAAACAGTTATTACAGCACTTTTCTGATTCTTGATGTCTGTGCATTTGCTGCAAAGCTTTGGTGGAGCAGGACCTGCAAGAAAAGCTGACGACAGTATTTGTTAGGAAAAAAAGAGGAAAACCTGAAACTAAATAAAAATATATATAAAGTAACAAAATATAAAGTAAGATCACTGTTATTTCTAATGCAGAAATCAAGTGACATTGTGCTGTTAAAATGACTGCTTTTGTATTATATTTGTGCATTATTGTACAATGTGTATGTCCTCAGACTGGATGGAGAGACACAGCAGATCCTGGGAATGGTTCAATGTCATGGACGAGATCCTCCATCACTCCTCCTTTCAAGTGTCTCTATCAAGGACACACTGGAGGAGACGCTGCAGAGATCGAACCAGCAAACTTCTGCTGACCAGCTCAGTGGTTTAGACCATAAAACCACAAAACGAATGAAGCCACGACAAAAATTAGCAAGTAATGGTAAAAATATGAAATGCCATATGCAAGAAACAGAATGCTGACATGAATTAATTGTAAAATGTTTTAATCTGCTGATGGAGCGCACATGAATGTTTGCAGCAGCAGATTGTCCCGCACAACTTCTCCCACTCCTGCTCCAGGGTTGAGGGGTTCAGGGGTCCATCATCATCATCTTCATCTTCAGCAGTGAGGGACATGATGAAGGTGTTCATCAGCTGCTTCATCAGAATAAAGCTGCAGAATTGGCACAGCTGTGTTGAGATGACAACAGGACTGTAAATACCTGATTGTTAGATCAATACATTTGAATAAAGCTTTGTTTTGTGTGTTGTTGACTTGTATATGCATTTGTCATTATTACTTTTATTAATTCTTTACTTATTAATTATGCTATTATCAGTAAATGTATATATTAAGCAATGAATTAATGCATGAATTCACATCAGCTGTGTTCATGCACAGCTGTCATATAACTAAACATTACATTTTCCTTGTTTTATTAAAGTAGTAAAATGAAAAGTAATAAGTTTTTGTCAGCATTTATCATCATTATTGTGTGTAAGTGTTAGGGTGTGTTAGAAAAGCAGCTCATTCTGGTGTAATCTTAATTTTAAGTATTTTTTACTACTTTGAGTACAAAGACGAGATCTTCGAGCAGCTGTCTGATGTTGCCTCTGCAGACATCACTAACACTGAGGAAAACCACTCTAGGTAGGGTTCAGTTACTGGTGCTGTGAGGTGTTGGTGCACCTGTCACTCATACCTTTATTTTTATTGCAGGATCTACAATTCGTATAGTTTGGTCTGGGGTAAAAATATCCGCTTGTTAACTCGTGATGTAAGAAAACAACAAACGGTGCTAATATACAGACATAATGTGGTGTAATACTACAAAAAATATATATATAATCATAACCTTTACCTCCATACCAAAATCCCAGATGGCCAGACAGTGATTCATCTTTTATAAATCGTTAAAATATTAACGTCTTTGACGCTGTGACCATGGAGACTGTTGTATAGACTAAGTATTTTAAACGTGTAACTTTAAAATGATAAATGTTTATTATGAATAAATAGCGCTCATAAACGGCCGCGGAGATGGCATTCTCAAATCAAACTAGCCGGGGCTTGGACCCAGAAACGGCGTTCCTTACGTCACGAGTTAACAAGCGGATATTTTTACCCCAGAACCTAGGCCCAACATCGAAAATAGTGCCTCTCAACCTTTACGCTGAGAAAATCTAAATGTGATTATGAATGTCAGCTCAGCTAGCAACACTGGACATCGACCACACGGCAAACGTTACTAAAGGTGGCTCTGGCTGCTAGTGTTGGCTAACGTTAATAAAATCTAGTCAACGGTAACACTAACTACAGACTGGTCTAGCCAACGTTAAGTATTTAAATGGGACAGCATAAGAAGAGAGAATCATTCAGTTCACTTGTCACTACGTTTCTGATATTAAATTAGTTATCTTACCCAGTAAACGACCTGTTGCTCGCCATTCTCGCTTCTCTTATCTTCTCGGTGGCAGCAGCAGCGGCGGGAAACCGTAGTGGGCGTGGCCAACTTGTCACTTCAATCGAGGGTGACCAATAGAAAAATGCCTTTCATCCTGGTTGGTAGAGACCGCCCACTGAGCTACAGCTTCACGTGCAAACAAAACTTTTCAATTCGCAAAACTTTTCAACTTGCAAAACTTTTCAGCTTGCAAACCTATTCACCTCGCAAGCAAAATATTTTGACCCGCAAAAAAGACAGCAGAAAAGAGAGCAAAATGTGTGGGTTTGGGATGAAAAGTTCTCGAAGTGCACAAGGAAAAATAAAGGTTTTTAAAGATTTACACGCACTGCAAATAATTCTGTTATCAACTTCTTTATTTTTGAATCTTAAGAAGACTTTTTTTGCAATATATATATTTTTTAATTACAAAATGATTAGTTTTACTCTCAAACGCAATATGTTTGTTTGAATAAAAAAGACACAAAAGAAACTCCATAAGATTCAAGGTGGAGTCGACTTGACGCGCTGCGCCGCAGACCGATCGGTGACATCAGAGTACCGCGCGAGAACGATTCGAAGACGGGTCCGTAGCCGTCTGCTCTCGCTCTCGAGGTGCTTTGAAGTCATAAGGCTCGTTTGAGATGCATCTCACGTCCCCTTAAATTTAGGCAAGAGTAGAGTATGTGGCTGAAGTGAAGGGAGGAGTGAAAAAAGTGTAGCCAAGACGGACAGTTCTCTCTTCTCCTAGTGAATCACACACCTTCGAGATCAAAGGCGGATATCGCGGGATTCACACTCATGAACTGTGTTGCTAATAAACTGTAATGTAATTTAAATTCTGTTGCTTTTATATGAAAATAGCCTAAATATGATGAACAAGACACCCAAATTAGGCCTACCTGTTATTTATTCAATTCCATTCAATAGACATAACGTTAGGTGTGTTCGCCTTTATGCGGCACTGTTGATGTCATATATGGTTGTTAAAGGGTTAGTTCACCCAAAAATGAAAATTCTGTCATTTATTGATTACCCTCAGGCCATTCCACACCCGTAAAACCTTTGTTCATCTTCAGAACACAAATTAAGATATTTTAGTTGAAATCCGATGGCTCCCTGAGGCTTCCGTAGGGAGCAATGACACTTCTCTCAAGATCCATAAAGGTACTAAAAACATTTAAATCGGTTCATGTGAGTACAGTGGTTCAATATTAATATTATAAAGTGACGAGAATATTTTTGGTGCGGCAAAAAAAACAAAACAAAAAAAAAGCAATTACGATTTATTTAGTGATGGCCGATTTCAAAACACTGCTTCATGAAGATTCGGAGCGCAAATGAATCAGTGTATCGAATCAAGATTCAGATCGCGTGTCAAACTGCCAACGGCTGAAATCATGTGACTTTGGCACTCTGAACAGCAGATTCGATACACTGATTTATTTATGCTCAGATGCTTCCTGAAGCAGTGTTTTGAAATCGACCATCACTACAAGTCGTTATTTTGGGGGGTTTTGGCGCTCCAAAAATATTCTTGTCGCTTTATAATATATTGAATCACTGTATTCACATGAACCGATTTAAATATGTTTTTAGTACTTTATGGATCTTGAGAGAGGAAGTGTCATTGCTCCCTATGGAGGCCTCACGGAGCCACTAGTTTAGATTAACGAAGGTCTTACAGGTCTGGAACGGCATGAGGGTAAGTAATAAATGACAGAATTTTCATTTTTGGGTGAACTAACCCTTTAAGTCTTATTTGACGTGGTGATTTCATGTCTAAACACAATTTTCCGGTTGTCCTTAAAGAATTTTTTACAGTGATAAAAGCTGTACCTGGTCTTGTTCATTTAATGAGATGTCACTTATCATTTAAAGAGATTGTAAAGACTGAACAGAAATGTTTGGTTTAAGACAGGAAATGTAGTAACAAAATGATAAGAAATGTATTTCAGTCTAGAAAAATAATTACTCCAAGGGGAATTTTTTTCTGGAATTCTATAATAGATAAGATTAATTGGAAAAAAGGAAATTTTGTGCCTCCAATAAAGTTAAAGAACTACATTTAAAAATGTTGCACAATATATACCCCACTAATTAAATTATTTCTAAATTTAGTAACACTAGTTTAAATTGTAATTTTTGTAAGTCTAATTGATCATCTTTTCTTCAAATGCCCCCTCCGATCTGGCACATTTTTTTGGCTTTGAAATCTAATTTGGTAATTGATTTAACTATGTGTGATATATTCTGTTATTTTCACATTGTACACAAAATCTAGAATATATAGGACATTTAGTTATTTTGTTGGCAAAATATTACATTCATAAATGTACATTTTCTTGAACAGTGCCCAAATTAAACCACTTTCTCTATGACCTTAACTATTTAATTACAATACTAAAAAAGATTAACAACAAAAAAAAAGTGTCAAATTTATAAATCTATATAATGATCTGATGAATGTTACGTAAATTGTTTTATTACCTCTGTATTTTTATTTCTTTATTTATTATTTTGATTGCTTTCCTTTCACTACTTTATGCATTTGTCTTCCTTATTATTTATGTTTGATGTCATCCATTGTTATATTGATATGATTAAGTTGTTCTTGTTCAATCTTGCAATAAAATAAAAAAAAAAGCTCTCTCAAACAATAAGAAAACAACAAACGGTCTTAATATACACACATGATGTGGTGTAATACTACCAAAAAATTATAAGCATAACCTTTATCTCCATACCAAAATCCCAGATGGCCAGACAGTGATTAATATTTTATAAATTGTTACAATATTAATGTCTGTGATGCTGTGAGCATGGAGACTGTTGTGTGTAGACTGTATTTTAAATGTTTAACTTTTTAAAATGTTAAATGTTTAATATGAATAAATAGCGCTCATAAACAACCATTCAGGTGGCATTCTCAAGTGAAACGAGTTAAGGCTTGGACCCAGAAACCGTGTTCCTTATGTAAAAACTTAACAAGCGGATAGACTAGTCTGTGCAGCGCTGCTTCAAGTTGAACACTATTTTTATTTTTTATTTTTTTTAAGTATAGGCATTTATAGTACTTTGAAATATTCTAATTTAATTTTAACAAATAATTTTATTGATTATTATTTACTCACCCTCATGTCATTGCTTGTATTAGCCTACTTTCTTTCTTCGGTGTAACTCAGAAGAAGATATTTTGAAGAATGCTGATATCCAAACAGTTACCAAACACTTTGAAGAATGCCAAACAGTATAGCTCAAGATTGAGGTTTGATATTTCATACTTTGTTTACTGTAGGTTCATTTTCAGAATGTAATTTCCTATGTGAGACAGGAATTGCAGGATTAGCATTATCATATAGTGAGGTTAATGAGGAATGGAAAAGCAATTCTTAAATTAACAATAAAAATTTGCATGAAGTGTTGAAGCAACAGGTGGACCCAGTGCTGCAACCCAGACATGCCTGAGCAGGGAAAGTTTGTTTGTTAGAAATTCATTAAAAAGTGTAAATGTTCCCTATCTTCTACTGTCACATACATTCAAATTACCACATAATGAGAGGTGAACTTAGTTCTCTCGGCAATGACACCTACAGTTCTGTTGTAAAAGTGTGTGTGTTGTTTACCCACAGTTATATGGAGACATTTGACATGATGAGTTTATTCAGACACACTGATTTCCCCCGGTGCTGGATTTCACAGTGGAGTTAATTGAATCTTGGCTTAATCCTCCTAAAGCACACACACACACACACATACACACACACACACACATGCATGCAGTATGCCTAGCGAAGAGTAGTAATTTTGAAGGGGAAAATAAATGTTTACCGAATAAGGCAGTAATCTTTATTTTGAAGGCGTTAGCTCGATCCCTCTCATTTGTCAAGGCTGCTACACTGTCTCAGTGCAGTAAACTGGGCAAGGCTGCGCAGACCTCGGTGAAATATACAATTATCTGTTTCGCCTGTTCTAAAATGAATTTGGTTTTTAGTTGTTTTTCTTAAAGAAAATGTGTGTGCAGTGATTCCGAGTTGAGGTGCTCTAAGGCTATGTTCACACTGCAGGGCTTAATGCTCAATTCCGATTTTTTGAAAAAATTCTATTTTTTTGCAAGGCCGTTCACATTTTCAATTAAATGCGACCTTTTGTGATCTCCTGTGTGAACGTGAAATGACCCAAAAGTGACCCGCATGCGCAGAAGAGTATGCAACGGTCAACGACGTCACTCGTTGTTTGCGGAAGTAGACGGCCACTTCGTTTGTTCCAGGGTTTAAACTCCTTGTATTTGGCTCGGAGGCTTTTTATTTTTCGCTGGCATTTGTTTTGATTTAAATTGGCATCATCTGTAACCACGCTCGGCCATTTTGCTGGAAATGTTTTCGTAAACCGCCCGGTTCCGATAAGAGCCCTCGAGTTTGACCTGAATAGAGCTGTCACCCCAAATATTAATTAAATCTGTGACCTCGCTTCCCTTCCATTGACTGGTCTCAGCAGCATCGTCCGCCATGGTTGTTGTTTATCTTCTCATTCCCGCCTACTTCAACGCACAATTATGACATTTGTAGCGTATCAATGACGTACGGGTCGGATACATGTGGTCTGGCTGTTCAGACGGAGGTCGCATTTCAAAAGATCGGATACGTATCGGATTCAGGACCACATACCCAAGTGGCCTGGGTCACATTTGAAAAGATCGGATCTGTGTCGTTCAGACTGTCATGAAAAGATCAGATACAGGTCGCATAGGGGCAAAAAAATCGGAATTGGGTCGTTTCAGCCTGCAGTGTGAACGTAGCCTAAGTGTTTTTAGTGGATTGCTATGTGGTTGTTAGGGTGTTGTGGGTTGTTGCTAGGGCTTTTCTAGGAGGTTGCTTATCCCCAGATTTCTCCTCACTGCACTGTAGATTGTAGTGTGATGCATGCCAAACTGAGATGCTGTTCTTCTGAAAACTTTTCCAAGTGATGAAAAAGTTTCCTGCCCTTTGTCCCCTGACATATTTGGTTCTTTCTTCCCGTCCAGCAGGTTTTTGGGGCCAGTGCTGTGCCAGTTTTCCAGCCTAGAACTGTCTTTTTTTTTTTTTTTTTTTTAATGTGGAAACGTGCAGAATTGTTACAGGTTGGAGAAAGGGGGCTTTTGATACCATGTTTTAATGGTCCCTCCTTTAAAAATAGCACACGCAAATGATAGCATAACTCTTCTTAGCAAACCACACAATTAATATATACTATATATATATATATATATATATATATATATATATATATACATACATATTTTTGATCTATTTGATGCATCCTTGCTGAATAAAGTATTAATTTCTTAAAGCTACAATAAGTTTTGCCTCTTTGTCACCATCTCTATTCAAAACCTGCGATTGCAGTTATTTGCAGAATTATCGTTTTTTATGTGGGTTGTGCTTCGGCACGGCTCCTCAGCGAGGATGAATCTAATGCTTTGAGGAGAATGTGTGGCTGTCAGTCACTGCACTGGTGGATACTGTACAGGTACTTCAGAATCACAGATTGTAGTCTTGGAAGTATAACCAAAATAAGAATTTTCACCGGAAAATGTCATCCCAACAATTAACAAATCTGTCATTTTTGTTCTGACCAATGAGGGGAAAAAACCATTAGGCTACAATACATCGCGTTAACAATGGTGATTAAAATCTAATGATCACTGAGCTCATATCACATCAAACCGTGCAAATTATTATTTTTGTTATATTTTGTTCTCAAATTGAAATCAACATCAGCATTGTGTGACTATATGTGTATTTAGTGTGTATTACCGTTACCTGTAGATTTCAGTTTCTGTACAGCCTAATCTCTAATTGTCCATTTTTCATACCATACAATCCGCCATCAAAATGATAAGTTTAATTATTCCAGCTGCTGTGAGAAAATGCTATAAATGAGCCGCCACTTGCAGCATCCTCACAGGATAGAGCTGGGACTTGTTCTTTATGTAAACAGATGTGACATTTTTTTTTTTTTTTTTTACAGAAACCTACCAGTACCACTCAAATTGAAGAGTTAATTTGCAAAAAACGATAAACGCCATTTTTAAAAAAAAAATGAACTAAGTGCTGTGCATTATTCTCCATATATAGCATGTTCTGTACCCAAAATCCATTTTGTCAGAAAAGACGGTTTTTTCCACTGTCAGGCATCATCACAAGTTCACGTTTTACATCATTTGGTCTTCCAAATGAACCAAACGAAACTACAAGTGTGAACGCACCCTAAAAGTGATCGAGGATTTATAATTTCGACTCCTGTAAGTCCTTGTAGGCCTACACCATACACGACTTACATGCTGAAACCTTTGTTGTTCTTTAGCGTGTGTGTGCGCGCGCACGTGCGTGGATGCGTGCCTGTGTGTGTGTGTGTGTGTGTGAGTGTACTTGTGTGCCGACCTGTTAGTGTGTGTGTGTGTGTGTGTGTGTGTGTGTGTGTGTGTGTGTGTGTGTGTGACGATATGTTAGTGTGTGTGCATTTGTGTGCACATGTGAGTTTGAGTGTGTTTTAAATGCATTAACAAAGCAATTACTTGGGTTTTGTTTAACTCTGAAACATGAAATATGGAGTTATATATAACTTTTAATATATGAAGAGTTTCGTTGCAAAACGAGATAAATCCATTTTTTTAATTTTTCAAAAATCTTGTTTTTTGGTTGTGCATTCCAATTAATATCAATTCAACTGCAGTTGGTTTGTTTTGATTTAAACCTTCATAACTTAAAAAATACAGCTAAGTAGCACCATAAAACAAAATAATAAAATGATAACATAATAATAAACATGTTTTGACAAAAATGTTAAAAACGGATTTATCTCGTTTTGCAACGAAACTCTTCATATATAAAAAACATACTTAGAATGAACTTTAATGTTTTAATTTACCTGTATTTTTTAGAGTTATTATTACTTAATCAAAACAACCCACCTGCAGTTTGATTGATATTACTTGGAATGCACAACAAAAAAAAACATGATTTGTGAGAGTTAACTGATTTTGCAAATAAACTTTTCAATTAGAAAACATTATTACAAGCTTACCATTGTGAATCGGGCTAAGGTAAGGAGATAGTTTTGAACACTGGCTGGTTATGTACTTGCTCAAAATTTTATTTTGGATTATATTTAACCAAAAAAAGTTATGGACTGCAGCTTCAATTAATAATAAAAAAATAAAACCTTATTTAATATCAATTGATTATTGAGAAATATCAATAGTGATGCTTGCATATGTAATTAGCTCATGCAGCACATACACATTTTAGCTGGAAAATTTTCATGTCTGATTTATAAGTTTCATTAATCATTATATGTCATTAATCATAAGTCAATTGTAGGCTAAACATCAATGTTTTGGCATGTATTAGTATACTGTATCCTAAGCTCATACAGTATGTATGCATTAAGTGTGTTTGTGTGTGTTGCAGTGATATCACAGCATGACTGATGTCTGGACTGACGACGACACCTAGAGTCTGAACACAGAGGAAAAAAGCAAATCTCTCTTATGTCTGGATGAGGGAAACACATCAATGCCCCCTTGCTTTGCTGTGGCCGGCTTAATTATTTAAAGGGTACCCCCAACACACTTTTCCTCCACATTTACTTTCATCTTTCATTTTTTCATTCTCTCCATCCTTTTTACCCAGATTTATCACTCTTCTATGTTATCTTTGCACTTACTTTCCCTCAAGGCACATCTAGATATCTTACTCTCTCTCATTCTGTCCTCTGAGGCTCTCAGTCCTGCCCGGGGCTACGTCGGCCTGAATGCTCCCCAGGTCCGTCCGCCCAGTGCTCGATGAAAAATAGATCAGTCGCTAGGGGCGACACAGCTCAGTAAAATATTAAGACCATGCACAGTTCTTATATGTCAGGTCCCCATGGGGGTGGGGGGTGGGGGGGCAGATAAATTATGCACCACCATCTGTCAGATGTAGCTGCTTCCTCAGTAGCACAAACATAAACTGAGAAGCGTGTAAATTGGAAAATAAAGAGACGCGTGTACCGGCTACCTCAGCCAGGAAACTTCCGGATGGATTAGTGCTTCACTGGATAAGTCTGGTTATGTGTGTGTGTGTAGAGGTGGACTTAGTCAAGCTGAAACACTGGGCTCTCAAGTGGAGGATTACAGCGAACTCTGAGGGACTTTTTGGGGTATATGTGTGATTTAGCGCATGAAAAACATGCATGCTAAAACTGTTAACTGTTGGTGAAGCACCAGAATGGTCCCTTATGTGGATACTGGTTGTTTATTTCATGTTTCATGTTAAAACACAAGTTTTTTAACAATTTCTTCCGGGCAGATGTCATATCCACAAACTATTTGATGCATAAAAATGGCAAAAGCTTTATCAAAACTTCAAGCTCCAATCTGACTGGCTGGATTTATGTAATTCCCAAGAGTTGCATTTTTATCCATCCATCCATCCATCCATCCATCCATCCATCCATCCATCCATCCATCCATCCATCCATCCATCCATCCATCCATCCATCCACCCATCTGAATGATTGACACCAAAGTATACAACAATATAACCCATTGAAAAGACTGTATGCCAATTTTCAATAACATTAAATAAAATATTACTTATACATTTATTAGCAATAAACTAGAGAAGACCAACAAACACATAAAATTATCAGTAGTAAGAAACTGTATGCATCAGTTAGTCAGACTCTTCCATGTCTGCAGTATGTGGGTGGTTCTTGGCCACTTTAAACTGCAAGGTGGAGCAGACTTTATGTTGATAGTCAAAAGCAGGAGTCGGCAACCTTGTTGACACAAATAGCAATTGTTTAATTTTTCTTGTTAATTACTGTGCCACATCACCCCTCCTTTTCCGTCGCACACAGCATACACCACAGCATGAATAAATCATGCAAATTGCTGTCTCACTGTTGCCTATTTTTACTGTTTTCAGAATTATTTGCACTGGTGTTGCCTTTTTTGTTGTTATATATGAGCTAGTTTTTAAGTGGTAGTAACTTACCACTTAACTCCCTTAAAGGGGTGATTTGGAGTGTCACACTCATTGTGTTTGGTGTGTGGAATGTTAAGGATCATGTACATGGATGGGCTGAATATCTTGATTTATTACTATGTATTCTTCTGCAGAGATCATTCTATGCATGATATGTTACCACTAACAAGAACAAACAAGAAAGAAATAAAGTTTGTTATTCAGATTTGAGGAAAATAAAATTAATTAAAATAAAATTCCATCCATCCATAGTATATTTCTCTCTATGTGTCCACCATCCATACATCCATATACTCTATGCATCTATCTACTCCATCCAGCCATCCATTCTATCCATCCATCCATCCATCCATCCATCCATCCATCCATCCATCCACTCTCTCCATCCATGGTAACTATCTTTCATCCTTCCATAGTAACTATCTATCCATTTACAGTAACTATCTATCCATTTACAGTAACTATCCATTTACAGTATATCCATTTACAGTATCTATCTATCTATCTATCTATCTATCTATCTATCTATCTATCTATCTATCTATCTATCTATCTATCTATCTATCTATCTATCTATCTATCTATCTATCTATCTATCTATCTATCTATCTATCTATCTATCTATCTATCTATCTATCTATCTATCTATCATCTGTCCATCCCTCCATCCATGACAGTGCCTAAAACTGACCCCTGGTTTGGCTACACGAGACTACCATCCATCCATCCATCCATCCATCCATCCATCCATCCATCCATCCATCCATCCATCCATCCATCCATCCATCCATCCATCCATCCATCCATCCATCCATCCATCCATCCATCCATCCATCCATCCATCCACTCTCTTCATCCATCTATACCAGGTGAAAAAGTACACTTCTATAATATACTTAAAGTGCTCTATTTTTGTGCACTAATTTTGTACTTAATATACTAAAAATTTTTAGTTCTAAAAATATTTTAATATCTTAAGATCATCTTAAGAACATCTAAAAATTTCTGGTATCTAAATATATATATATATATATATATATATATATATATATATATATATATATATATATATATATATATATATATATATATATATTTTTTCAAATACAGAGATAGTATATTAAAAGCACATTTAAGTTCATATTTCATGCTGTCTCAAAATAGCATAGTTGAGTACACTTAGATGATCTTAAGAAGTACTAAAGAAGAATTTTTAGTATGTTAAGTACAAAATTAGTGCATGAAAATAGAGCACTTTAAGTATATTACAGAAATGTACTTTTTTTCACCTGGGTCTCCATCAATCCATTGATCTACTCTCTTCATCCATCCATAGTAACAATATATCCATCTACAGTATCCATCCATCCATCACAGTGCCTAAAACTGACCCCTAGTTTGGATACACAATACTACTTGCAACCAAAAGGCCTCATAGTGTGGAAGGGGGGGGGGAAGACTTAAAACACTTTAAAACAATATAAACCACAAGTTCTTCCTCAATAAAATAGAATAAGCAGAGAAATTATGGGTCAGATATACATAAATCCTAGCAGAGAGGGGATCAGAAGTCATTAGGTGCTTTGTGTCTCATCAGCGTTGCTGCTCTTTTGGGTGTGGAGCTCATTAGACCTGCCAAAATGAATTAAATCACACTGCTGAGGAGGGAAAGGGGAGCACTTTGCAGTTAGCCTGATCATTACTGGACATTACTGTACTGACACAGCAGATCTCTGCATCTACAGGGATCACAAACTTTTAGGATTGCTGTTGCACATCACTTCAGTTCAGCAGTGTTGGGAAAGCTAATTTGAAACTCCAGTATCCCAAGCTTCTCAGGCTACAGTAGTTTACAGTTAAAGGGACAATTCACCTAAAAACCTTTCTCATGTCGCTTAAAACCTGCACAACTTTTTTTTCTTGCATGGAACACAAAAGAAGATATTTAGATGTTTTGTTTTCTCCATTGGACCCCATTAACTTAAATAAATCATTATATAGACAACAGTTCAAAACATTTAATTATATAGACAACAGTTAAAACATTCTTCATGTCAGTATCTTCATTTGTGTATCTTCAAATGCCATCAGGTTTACAAAGAAATGAGAGAGTAAATGTTGAAAAAATTTTAATTGCTTGCTCTATCCCTTTAAGTTACTGCTTTAAAAAAAAAAAAAAAATAGTAGGCTACACTTCAAGTTATGCACAAAAACTAACCACATAAAATTATTTATATATGTCACAAAATAATTATTATTTTATAGATTTTATCAATTAGGGTGAAAGCACTAAACTAAATAAATCTGCACAAATGCAAGTAATGAAATAAAAATAAAAAAGAAATATCGTAATTTATATAAATGATAAATAACAGGGCTAAACTAAATATCTTTAATATATTTAAATATTTATACTAAATATTTACAGAAAATAAAATCAAAAGGAACTCAGACTGTAGGCTGCAAGCAGTGTGACCAAAAAGACAAGATTTACCCAAATTCCACCCAAAAATTAAAATTCTGTCATCATGTACTCTCCCTCATATTGATTCAACAATGTATGACTAGCTTTCTTCTGTAGAACACAAAAGAAGATATTATGAGATTTTTTTCCCCTCTCTATACAATGAAAGTTAATGGTCACAAAAAGCAAGTGTTGTGCAGAAGAAAGCAAGTCAGACAGGTTTGGAAAGTAAATGATGACAGAATTTTTAGTTTTGGCTGAACTATACCCTAGTAGCATACTTAGCACTGCTCTTGAGCCATTATGTCTGGAACTCTTTCAGAAGCTCCAAACTCACTCAACTGTTTATTCACGCGGGCGAATTCAGTTTATCATATGAATTTTGCTCTAACCAACCTGATATTTGCTCTGCCATGATTAAGCCCTGATTCATGACTCCACATTTTCATTGGAATGCCATAATTAGTTCTGGCGACAGTTGTACATTGATGTACGAGGTAGGTTACGAGCACTGAGGAGCAGACAAAAGAGGTTAACGGTTCATTCAGAATGACAATAAAACCCAGCAATGGTGTGACAAAGTTCATGGTTAGATTGGTGAGGGAGCTTAAGGATTATGCGAAAATGCCGCTCATTTCAAATTCCATATAATTATCCAAGGTTAGCAGCTGCCGGTTAAATGAATAAATAGCTCTACACCCCTCTCTGCTCTTCAATCCTCAGCCGACTGCCATATCAGACCTCATCTGAATATCCTGGAACTGTTACCAAGCAACACACTACCCCCCTTTTTGGCAAAGTGAAGGGCAGTGATGCCATTCAGCTGTTGAGGAGCTCAGTTAGTGTTGCTGATGCCAACATCGCACTCCCCAGCTATGGCTGCCTTGGGGACAGCCTGAAACGGAGCAGTCTGGTGACTTTACAATACTTTGAAGGGAACTCATATACAGAGACACACAAAAGAACTAGGCTACCTCAACATGTCCTCACTGTGGCGGAGATGAGCGGTGGTATCTATATGCGTGAGTAAAAGAAAACTGAAAAATGTGTCTCCATATGCCATAGCAACTTCAATGAACTCCAGCACACAGTCAATTAAACTTGGACCGCAGTGCATTTGGCTGCTTCCTCTTCCCGTTCTGGAGAGAAAAAGAGAAAATTACTGATCACTTAACTGACCTGTCAGTATTACAGCATATTTCTGCTCACCAGCCAACACAAGAGTACACAAGCTCTGTTCCAAAACCTAGTAAGCTGTCTTGCTGTCTCCATAGGCAGCTGCCTTCTAAGACATCATTCTAACCTCACAAAATCTCATAAGCATATTCAGTGTTGATTTTGGAGGAAAATCTGTGGAATTATGTGGATTAAACATGGTACAATCAGTTAAATGGAACTGAGAATAATTACACTGTGATTAGCTGAAAACATTATCATATTAGTGAAAATATTTAAACAAAACATAAGGGGAAGGTGAAATGGACTTTGGAATGTGCAACGTTCCAAATCTGCGTAAATCTATGGAACTTTCAGTTCAGGCAAACTCTGTGTGGGCCTACAATCATAGGCAGCATGTAATAGTGCTTCTTATATCAAGTGCATATAGGGGAACTTGACTTACAATAGGTTTTAACCCTCTGGGGCCTGAGGTGTTTTCTGGGCTCTGGAGGTGTTTTGACCTGCCCTGACATGTGTGCTTATTTCTGTTACTTTTAACATTTTCAAGGCTGTATGTGACAATAATATGTGGAGCAGTCAGGAACTCACCATGCCTTCAAACAAGTCCAAATGAGGTGAGTAGACAAAAATATCCAAATAATGAATCATTTCAAAAGAGTCCGCACACTCCACCAAAGATGAATAAACATCAAATGGAGCCTCTTTTGAAATGATTCACAATAATATTTGAGCAGCATGTATGTAAAAGTTTGTAGTTTTGAGAAAATGACGTTTATGCTTGGTTTTTGGAAAAAAGTCACTGAAACAAGGCCATAAAACCCATACTGAATATTTGTTCACAAGACTTTAGAAAAATTTAAAACTTTATGTTGTAGTATAGAATTTTGGCTTCAAAACGAAGTGAAAATCATCATGCCGACTCATTCAAATAAAACAATACATTGATTTACAATTTGTAAGACATGTTTTGTGTCAGCAGGCTGTATGAGAGGAGGGTGTGAATGATCCATAATAATGATGTGTTTCACACATGGAAAGACAAAGATAAGCTGAATGGGACTGTGAGGGAACCAGAGCAAAGAATGTGAGGGGATTTAAAATAATGGCTTTTTAAGTGATTGTATTTTATTTATACATAATTCAAATATACATAATGCAGTTCATTATTGAGCACACTGATCTACATCAGTCACACACCTTTGTGCCATTCCTGCAACAGTTCCTATTCATCAGCAGGGAAGATTGTACCTCTGGTTGGTTTCATACAGATTACATAAACAGAAAATGTTTGTTTTGTTGTTATTGTGAATGTACACAAGTAAAAGTAGACCCTTTATAGTTTATAATTACACTTATCTGTATGGCCAAAAAATGAAAAGTTGTTTCTGCTGTCATGAAGAAAAAAATCCAGCAGAACGACATTCTCCAGGCTCAGAGGGTTAATAGAGTTTGGTGTAAACATGTTGCTTGGGTAATGACAAGTCTCAAAAAAAATAAATAAATAAATAATAATAATAATAAAAAAAAAAAAAATATATATATATATATATATATATATATATATATATATATATATATATATATATATATATATATATATGTATATTGTAGCGCTCCACTTCGGGAAAAGAGGAGAACAGACACGGAATGCAGTGAAGTGTCACCCCGGAAGGTGTCTTTATTTTGTCACGTAGTGCAAGTTTAGGTGCAATCAAACTCAGTCTCTGTGTTATGTGTAGTTGAAGTGTTCCGTGGGGAGAAGTGCAGTTCCTGCTTGCCCAACGAAGAGAGGGTAGTTTAGCCACCTAGCTGGGTTATCCACACTCACTTGGGGGAGTCAATCACTCTCTAAGTAAAGAAAAGACACAGAGGTTAGTAGTGCACCCAGTGAGAGTCCATACGGCTCTCCCCTCATCTTCCTTGGTGGTGTTTTTATCTCCCTCTGGGTGATTGTCTCATCCCCGTCACCTGGGACTGCCAGGTGTTCCCCATAATTAGCGTTGCTAGAGGTGACGAGTGGGGAGCAAGTGATATCTCGTCACATTCCCCCCTCCTTTGCTTGCAGGTGGGTTTCCTGTGAGCAAATGAAGTTTTTCTTGCATGGGAAGGGGGGGTGGGAGTAACCCTTACCAGACCTGACCAGCCAGAGAACATCCTGAAGTCTTGCAGAGCCAGGAACCATCTAGTGACTCTAGCATTACTGTCTTTTGCCCTTGCCATCCACTGCAGAGGAGCATGATCTGTCACCAGGGTGAAGGAACGACCTAAAAGATAGTACCTGAGCTCCTCAACAGCCCATTTAATGGCCAGGGCTTCTTTCTCAACAGCTGCATACCGTGTTTCAGCAGGGGTAAGTTTCCGGCTGATAAACGTCACAGTATGTTCCTCTCCTTGGACTACTTGAGACAGCACGGCTCCTAGACCTGTGTCGGATGCATCCGTTTGGAGGATGAATGGCAGGGAGAAATCTGGGACATAAAGTACTGCTGCTGAGACCAACACTGTCTGTAGTTTTTGGAAGGCTCTCTCAGCTGCAGCATTCCACTGTACTTTTTCTGGCTGGCCCTTCTTGGTCAGGTCTGTAAGGGGGCAAGCCAGAGAAGAGAAAACCGGAATAAAACATCGATAATATCCAGCTAACCCTAGGAAGGCACGTACCTGTTTCTTGGTAGAGGGTCGGGGATACTCCCTGATAGCCTTTCCTTTTTCCTCCTGTGGCTCAATCAGTACCCTTCTAATGCGATAGCCCAGGTATCGTGCCTCCTTAAGCCCCAGGTGACATTTTTGAGGGTTAGCCGCCAGTCCAGCCCAACGTAGTGCAGTCAGCACTTCCCTCAGTCGATGTAGATGTTCCTCCCAGCTCTCAGAGTGGACAACCACATCATCCAGGTAGGCGGCTGCATAGGACTGGTGTGGTCGGAGCACTCTGTCCATCAGCCTTTGGGAGGTTGCGGGTGCCCCATGCAGGCCGAAAGGTAAGACCCGATAATGCCAGTGCCCTGACGGAGTACTGAAGGCGGTCTTGTCTTTTTCTGAAGTGGAGAGGGGTATTTGCCAGTAACCTTTTGTTAAATCCAGCGTGGAAATATACCAGGCCCTACCAAGATGTTCAATGAGCTCATCCACCCGAGGCACGGGGTAGCTGTCAAACTTTGATACTTCATTCAGCTTACGAAAGTCATTACAAAAGGGGAAGGAGCCATCAGGCCTGGGGACTAGTACAATCGGGCTGGACCATGGGCTGGAGGAACGCTCGATGACCCCTAGTTGGAGCATTTTTTTCCACCTCCTCTTCAATGGCTTGCCGACGAGATTCGGGGATTCGATAGGGCCGCTGCCGAACAGTGACACCGGGTGGGGTCCAGATGTCATGTGAGAGGACGGAGGTGCGTCCTGGAGAATGGTAGAAAACATCACTAAAACTTCGGACCAGAGCTTGTAGTTCCTTCTTTTGGTGTGGGTCGAGCTGCGGATTCATGTCTACCACAGGATCAGCTTTGTCTGCTGTCAGGGCCACTGCTGGCCACTCCGGGACCCACCATTTTAACAGATTAACATGGTAGATCTGCTAATTTCTCTCAATGACAGTGTACGGGCTCTGCCAGGAGGCCAGGAATTTACAGGCCACATTGGGAACTAAAACCAGGACTTGGTCACCTGGAAGAAACTCTTGGGGCTGTGCTGGCTGATCATAGAGTCGCTGCTGGGCACGCTGGGATTCAATCAGGTGTTCCTTGACCAGAGGCATTATCCGTTCAATTCTTTCTCTCATTTCTCGAACATACTCAACCATTGTGCGGTGTGGGGAAGGTTGTTGCTCCCAGGCCTCCTTGGCAATGTCTAGCAACCCACGGGGTTGTCGTCCAAACAGTAACTCGAACGGGGTAAAGCCTGTAGAAGCTTGGGGGACTTCTCTGATCCCAAAGAGCACATAGGGGATCATACGGTCCCAGTCGCGCCCGTCCTCAGTTACCACTCGCTTTAACATTTGTTTGAGGGTCTGATTAAAGCGCTCCACCAGGCCATCTGTCTGAGGGTGGTACATTGAGGTACGAAGATGTTTAACTTGCAGCAACTTACACAAACCAGCCATGACCCTGGAGACAAAGGGGGTGCCCTGGTCTGTCAGAATTTCTGATGGTATTCCCACCCGGCTGCAAAGGGTAAACAACTCTTGGGCGATGACAGTTGCAGTGGCTCGTCGAAGGGGAATGGCCTCCGGATAGCGGGTAGCATAGTCTACCAGGACCAGAATGTACTCATGGCCTCGGGCAGACTTCGGCAGTGGCCCTACGATGTCCATCCCAATACGTGAGAATGGCAACTCTATTACTGGTAGTGGAATCAGAGGGGCAGGGGCTGGTCTTTGAGGAGCAGTTCGTTGGCATACCGCACAGGCCTGGCAGAACCGTTGTACTTCAGAATTCATCCCCGGCCAGTGAAAGCGATCTCTTATCCGCTGCAAGTTGTTTTTTGCTGCAAGGTGGCCAGCTAGCGGATGGGAGTGGGCCAGATGGAGGACCATCTCTGTTTTGCTCCTTGGAAGCACCAGCAGTTCCTTTAGTTCCCCCCGCCTTTCCGCTACACAGTATAACAAGTCATTCTTTACAATGAAGTGTGGAGAGGGGTGTGGGGGTGGCTGATGTTCGATGCCGTTGACCACTCTGACCTGTGCCCAGCAGTGTTTCAAGCGATCGTCCTCTCATTGTTCCTTTCCGAGGGACCCGGTTCCTGTAATCTGCTGGAAGAGATCATAGAAGACTTCAAGATTAGTTTGAGAGACTCACCCGCTCTCTCACTCTCCGATGTGAGGTAAGCCTGGCGAGCTCTCGGTTTCCGGGAACGGGCCCTCCCCTTCCGGCGCACAGGATTGCTGGGGCGTTGTAAAAGTTGCTCCAACCCTGGCCAATCCCGCCCCAGCAGGGCGGGTACCGGCAGGTCCTTCAATACCCCAACCTCAACCATTCAGGTTCCTGGAGAAGCAGAAATTGAGACAGTTTGGGCCGGCACATACCTTGTGTCACCATAATAATAATAATAATCCTTACATTTATATAGCGCTTTTCTGGGCACTCAAAGCGCTTTACATATTGAAGGGGGAATCTCCTCAACCACCACCAATGTGCAGCATCCACCTGGATGATGCGACGGCAGCCATACTGCGCCAGTACGCCCACCACACACCAGCTTATTGGTAGAGAGGAGACAGAGTGAGGAAGCCAATCAGTGTATAGGGATGATTAGGAGGCCATGATGGACAGAGGCCATTGGGCAAGTTTGGCCAGGATGTCGGGGTTACACCCCTACTCTTTTCGAAGGACATCCTGGGATTTTTAATGACCACAGAGAGTCAGGACCTCGGTTTAACGTCTCATCCGAAGGACGGTGCTTTTTGTCAGTATAGTGTCCCCATCACTATACTGGGGTGTTAGGACCCATACAGACCACAGGGTGAGCACGCTATGGGTATGCTATGGTGCAAAATGCATCCTGCCATCCAGGCTTGGGCTTCCGGTGGATTTGGGTCAGTTGGCATGGGCTCACCGACTTGTGGGTGCTGTTCATCCCTCGTCGCTCCCCAGTAACCCTCCTGGGGAAGGAGGCAGCTCTCTCTCCTGATTCCCTTGCCACGGCAGCCTCGGATAGTTCTACTGCCTCCACCAGCTCTACTAGAGTTTGTGTATTTTGTAGTCCGGCAGTACGTCTGTGTGGGCGGGGTAGGGCACGTAAGAGTCTGTCCACAGCAACCTTCGCTACAACCTCAGTCGGGGTGGCATTATCTGACAATAACCAAAGCTTGACGAGTCAAGTCAACTGGGCCGCTTGCATGCGGATGGATACCTGCGGATCATACACCCAATCGTGCACTTTTTGGGCAGCACAGACAGGGGAAAGTCCTACTTGAGCCAGGATTTCTTTTTTTAGGAAATCATAGTCATCGAGGTGAGGTGGTGGGAGGGAGAAGTAAACTCGTTGGGGTTCCCCAGTGAGAAGGGGTGCTAACTTCTGGACCCAGTCTGATTTTTCCCAGCCACCTCTCCTTGCAACAACTTCAAACATGTGCAAAAAAGCTTCTGGGTCATCCTGCTCGGTCATTCTCGGAAGTGCTGTGGGTTGCGCTGGGGGCCTGACATCTGCCAAGAGGGTCCTAGAATTAAATTCTAAAAACAGAATTAAATGTAGGAATATGGAATATGAGCGGGCGGATAGATAGATAGATAGATAGATAGATAGATAGATAGATAGATAGATAGATAGAATCTATCTATCTATCTATCTATCTATCTATCTATCTATCTATCTATCTATCTATCTATCTATCTATCTATCTATCTATCTATCTATCTATCTATCTATTTTTGTTTAATAGAAGAAAAATAATCTATACAGGTTTGGAAGAAATGGGTGTATATTATAAATAATGCAGTAAATAATGATATAATTTTCACTTTTCTATAGCCATCACTTTGACACACTCATGATTGCCTTTATCTTTAAAAAAAGCACCATGCAAACTGTCTTATCTTACAGATTACAAACCTCCCAGTGCCACTCCACTTAGACTTAAAACACACTCACATGCTGGAGCAGGAATAAAAAAATCTCCACTGTGGGCCAAGTGTCAGGCGGCAGATGCCATGGACATCCCGGGCTTTTCCCGCTGCCGTTGGGAGCTCCACACATTGTCTGACACTCCAGACAGCACTGCCTTCAATTAAAAAAAGAGATGGGGGGAATGAGAGAAAGACAACTATAGACATGCTGGAAATGGCTGTCTGTCTGGAACAAAAATGATGAAAGTGAGAGAGGGAGGGAGAGAGAGACATTGTGTTATCTGTCAGCCTCAACTAGACAATGTCACACTGTACATTCAAGCGCCAGCTCTGAAAACAGAGACTTACTGGTATAACACGCGTACACACACACACACAGCAGATTCAGAGGCGCTCTGTCTCTAATAAGCACATAGTATATCTGACGCCGTGCCATAGAGAATAGGGCCTGCCACAGGCACTGTAGCCTGCAGAGATTGGGAGAACGAGATGACTCAATCTGCTCCAACAGGAGAGTATACAAGGAAGTGGTATTACTTCACCTTGTGACTTTACACCCAACAGATAAGAGACTGCTCAGACTAAGAATAACCCCTAGAAAAGAAAAACCCACATTTTCGCTTTAATGTCTCAATTGTTTCTTCTAGATAGCAATGAGGTTAAACTGAGGGAAAATTTAGATTTAAGTTAAATGAAGAGACAACTAAATTAAGGTTTTCCATCTGCCATTTTTTGCTATTGTCCTTGCTTGCTTATAGTCTGTTGATTCACCTGTGCACAGATCCAGACGTTACTGCCTGCCCTTGTCTAATGCCTTTCATATTGTTGGGAAAATGGGCTGGCATATGCAAATATTGGGGGCGTACACCCCGACTGTTAGGTAACAGTCGGTATTAGGTTGAGATTCGCCTGTTCTTCGGAGGTCTTTTAAACAAATGAGATTTATATAAGAAGGAGGAAACAATGGAGTTTGAGACTCACTGTATAACATTTCCATGTACTGAACTCTTGTTATTTAACTATGCCGAGGTAAATTCAATTTTTGAATCTACCTTTAATTTAAAAGCAGAATTGCATAGTTTACTGAAAACTGATTCCAGATAATATATATTCAAATAAGTTTTACAAAAGTGCAGAAAAAAATCTGTTTAAATAGTAAATAATACAAAATACATATTGTGCAAAGAATATATATTTTCTTATATTTACCTTTTATAATATATACAATACAATTTATACAAACTCATTGGCAAATTTAAATTTCATTGTGGGCGGAGTTACCTAGATGTTTTTTTTGTTGTTGTTGTTGTTTTTTTTTCTGAAAACATGACCAACATTTCTCATCAAAATAATAGTAATAATCTATGTTATCCACATTAAATTTATAGCTGAAAACATTGTTTCCTGAGCACTAAAATATCAACCTCTTTATACATGTGTTCAATAAATGCAAGCAATTTAAAGCTAATTCTAATTATCACAGGAAAGCAGTCCAGAAGGCTTTCTTGCATGCAATTAAATAAAAATCTATGGCTGGATACCTCTATCACACATGCTGAGTGACAGTTAGACACATAGTTATTATGATCCAAAAGCCTGGCATGTTAGCGTTTCAAATACAAATACAAGCAGTGGTTGTAAATTAGCTCTGGCATAGTGGCCAGCAGTTCTTTTTGAGCAGATGGAGGAAAGCGGACCTCCAACGCAGTGCTTTGAGGCGATGATAGGGATTATTTACAGGTACATTTACACAGGTATTTCTACCAGGCTTTAACACACACTTGAACGCAAATAAACTCCTGCTACACTCTCCGGAGAGTTCTTTCGCTCGAGCATTGGCTTTCAGACAGCAGTGTGTTATGAGAATCCTCTGTATCCAGAAAGAGCTCATATTTAATTTAGGTGGGTTCATATGGCTAGGTCTGGCGGAGACTAGTGTTCAGACGGCTGGAAGTGAGAACCATCTGGCCAGCAGAGAGCCCTCATCTGCTGCCCAAATCTGACTCTGTTTACTGGGTAGAGAGAAGTGACAGCACTGCCAACTGGCCGAGCACAGAGGATAGAATGACTTTGTTAGCGAAAAAGCTAATAGTTAGCTTTTTTACTGCCAAGCTACCAGGTGTAGAATTGCTGCAAAATGCGTATAAAATAAATAAATAAAAAAAATCCGGAAGGGTAGAGATAAATTAATTAAAATTTTTGGACACTAATGCAGGCCACAAAATCGCAACATGTCATTTTTAGTGGGTACAGCACAGAAAGTATTGCTGTCTGTCTTGAGTCAGTGTGAGAAGCTGTCAAAGCTAAAGCTAACAGCTGTGGCAATATGGCCGTTTCATGCTAGCTGTGCACGTCTCGTGGGAGAAAGAGCTAAACTAGCCTGTCGAGTATGTCAGCGACATCAATCACAAAGTGCCAGCAAGCACTTTTAAACAGATGTCACTGACAAGACAGAACTATTGGCTAATGCCGGCAACTCTGAAATTCTGACAATCTTTGACAGCAAGCAATTTTAAAGGGATTAGCATCTGAAAAAGAACACAGAAAATTCAATATCAATGTTATTTTCCAGCTTACAGAAAAGAGCAAATATGAATCTTGATTATTAGACTTGTCTATTTACGTCCAAACAGATCTATTTCTCCTTCACTTCCCCAGGCTGATGATTGAGTGAAAAAGCAAAAGAGTACAGCAGAAGGAATTGTGGGCTTTAATTAGATTTGTACCTGTTGTGTCTTTACTCAAAAGACACAGGCAAGTCACTGAAAACAGGAGATTGAAGCTAAATTGCACTCATAACTGTGGCTGGCACATTAATTGGTGTCATTTAAAGAGCTTACAAAGATCAGTTCAGTTCCCATTGCCCTCAAAAGTTATCAGGAGAATAATGTAGGTTGTTGGTTGTGCATACAGGTCACTGTTGTAGCTAAATGTGTGTGGTTAAATTACATAAATCAAGCAATTAAAAATGTATCTTTTTGCCTCATGGATAGCCTGTTAATTAGGTGACATATTATTTACAAAAAAGTGTGGGGACAGAGGAACATGCAACTCCCCTGAAATTAAGTGACTTAAATGACAATTAATTGAAATTGTTTAATTAATACAAAACATACTGCTGGGTTTTACTCGAAGCTGAGAGAAGTAATTTGTATTCATTGAAAGTAGGAGGTAAAATAAGCCATACTGCTGAATGTTGACTGTGGGACATTAGAAAAGAGAGAGTGTATTTGCCTAAAACCTCAGTTTCTTAGATCAGACCCAAATGCACACAGGGAAACCAAATGTTAGAGACTGAAATGCGAGCGTAGAAAGACTATATAATGTCAAAATTGGGTTCCTGCTTAAATTTAAATGTGAAGTTATGTAAAGTGATATCTACTTGTCAGTATGATTATAAAGGTTTGAATTGTGAGTACTGATTCATTTTATATTGAACAGTTTCCTTTTGCAATTTGCATATATTTTTGATTCAGTTTATCTAATGACACCTATCCCATTTAAAAAAAAACAAACAAAAAAAAACAACAACAACAACAACAACAAAAAAAAAAACACCAATGCTGCATTTATTTGATCAAAAAATATAGTAGAATATAGTATTTATTTTAATATATTTTAAAATGTAATTCATTCCTGTGATGGCAAAACTGAATTTTCAGCATCATTACTCCAGCCTTCAGTGTCACACGATCCTTAATAAAACATTCTAATATTTGATTTGATGCTCAAGAAACATATGTTGAACAGTTATGCTGTATTTTTAATAATATTTTTGTGGAAATTATATTACTTTAAAAAAAAAAAAAAAAAAAGCATTTATTTAAAACATCTTTTTTTTTTTTTTTTTGTAACATAAATGTCTTTACTGATCCTTTTCAATTTAATGTATCCTTGCTGAATAACAGCATTACTTTCTTTAAATAAATAAAGAAATAAATTATACTGACCCCAAAGTGTATAGTGTATATATCTTTGGTCACACTTTAGATTAGGGTCCAGTTCTCACTATTAACTAACTATCAGCTATGACTTTTGCCTCAATAAACTCCTAATTATTGCTTATTAGTAATGTAGTTGTTAAATTGAGGTATTGGGTAAGAATTGGGTAGGATGCAGAATAAGGCATTGAGATTTGCTTTATAAATACTAACAAACAGCCAATATTCTAATATGCATGGTAATAAGCAACTAATTAATAAGAGTTGTACCCTAAACTAAAGTGTTACCATATCTTTTTATATAGGCTCGTTGGCCAAGTAAAATTATGATTTTAAAACCAAGCAGAAGTCTTTGCTAAATGTATCTCTATCATAATTTTCTTTTTCAAATTTATTTAGCAAAAATCATATGAGCAAAACTGACCAGTGTCACCATGCACTTCTCATCAAGCCTAAATTGTTCCTGCTAATTCATTAGATAAAAGACCAGTGTGTCCCTATAAAGCACATTAAACTAATTGAGCTATTTGTCCAACTAACACTGAAAATGAATTGCACGATTTGTTTCAACTCAATTAATTCTTCTCAAAATGGTCAAATGTAGCCTGAAACTCAGCCAAAACTCAATAAATTTGGGTTGATAATTTGGTGTGTGATGATGTGTGTAGCAGGGAGTTGGATATTGGGGACAATTAGAGGAGGAGAAGGGTGTGGGTGAGTTGTCATGAACGGCCCATCGTGCCCTTCCAAAGGAATGAATAATGGATCATCGCGTCAGGCACCATCAAATAATAACAAACACACAAAACAGGTTGGCCAGGGAAAACTAGCCGAGCTCCAAAATGCCAAGGCTGAATAATTCAAACTGCATTCCCTCACTGCACACCACGATTGCCTCATTCCGAACAAGGGGATAAGACAGGGAGAGAAAAACAGAGGGAGGGGCGGAGCTCAGAATGAAAAGAGTGCTGGGAGGAAAGAATGGAAGGCAGGAAAGGCCAAAGAACAAATTTTGGACCATACAAAGAGAAAGAGAGAGGGAGAGCACAATCTGTTGACGACCAACAGGAAGAGCATGCAGGCCAATTCTCCAGCGCTCTGTATTCATGCTGTATTGTGTCCTGAATAGCACTGACTTGTTAGGCAGGGTCAGGCTCCAGGGCTGGGAGGGGGGCTGGCTGCCACACGTGGCCCAGAATGGGTGGACATGGCTGGGGAAGAGCAGTGGGGAAGGAGGGTTGAGCTCTGAGCTGATCTAGAGCTGCATGCCCATTGATCTGACACCAATTAGCATAGCATCCATCTGCTGCGGACTCCAAGCAGGGTTTGGAGCCAACAGGCAAACCATTGCGTTGCATGTCATAATACTCTATCGTAATTCCTCATACCCTATTTTGGTCTTTCTCTTTCACTGTTTTTTTTTTCTTTTTTTTTTTCTGTCCTTTGCAATTGCTTTATCAGATTTAACAGTATGATCCCTTTGGGTAAGGGATAAAACATCCAGCTGGTTGTTATCACAAAATAAACCATGACACCGATGCGAAGTGGAAAGGTCTTATATCACCTTGAAGGGTGATTGTCTGTCTTGTTTGAACAAAAAAAGTTCAAACAAGATGGACATTTAAGGGATAATGTGCAGTTGTATCTCTTATTACACAGCTTTTTCATCATATAGTGATGGGGACATGAAATATTGATTTGAGAAGAAATTTCTCAATTTATTATCTTATAATCCATTATACTGTTCAAAACAATCGATCAAGCAACAAGACGAACACTTTAATAGTTTGATAGTTCACCCAAAAATAAAAATTCTGTCATGATTTACTCACCCTCAAGTTGTTCCAAACCTGTATGAATTTCTTTCTTCTGTTGAACACACACACACACACACACACACACACACACACACACACACACACACACACACACACACACACACACACACACACACACAAAGATATTTTGAAGAATATGGGTAACCAAACAGTTGATGGCACCCGTTGACTTCCATAGTAGGGAAAAAAGTACTATGGAAGTCAATGTGGACCATCAACTGTTTGGTTACTGACATCCTTTGAAATATATTCTTTTGTGTTCAGCAGAAGAAAGAAATTCATACATGTTTGGAACAACTTGTGGGTGAGTAAATGATGCCAGAATTAAAATTTTTGGGTGGGCTTAATTTTACTGTAAATACAGTCGATAACTGAGGCGCAAGATGGCACCAGCTGCAATTGAATAAAACAAGTTTGCGGTGTGATACAAGAGACATGAAAAAAGTCTCCAGCCTCAAAAACCCAGATGAGCAGTCATTATCATGGAATGTCATGACTGACCAATCAGAATCAAGTATTTCAGAGAGCCGTGTAATAATACATATTAGCAAACACTTTAATCATGCTTGACAACACTGACTGGGCATGTTTTGGTCACCAGTCCAAGAAAAGTGAAATGGTAATGTTGTAGCTTCTGCCGACTTGGGGTTCTGATGCCAGAAGATAAACTTTATTATCAAAGATATAGAGTACCTTAGGGATGACGCATTTTTGTAGGCAAAACCCGGAAGCGAGTTAACATTTTAGGGCTTCCGGTTCCAACGCCGTCAAGTCTATGGGTTTTTTTAATGGGTTTTTGCTAAATCACCTGAAATAAGGTCTGTGGTTAACAAAGCCTCTAAATATTTTCATGTTTTGATCTATGACATAAAACACACCAGTTATAACCCGCTTGTGATTTTTTAAAACCTTTACTGTATCTTAAAAATGGCGGTTGCTAACAAATTAATAAAAGGGACTACTTCCTTTGGTGGGGACTTTAGACGTCATCATGACAAACAGGACATTTGGACACCATTTCTCATGAAAAGTTTGAGGGAGCTTGGTGGTGATGACGTTGATGCACGACCATGGTGTGCTGTAGTCCGTTTATAGCCTACTGTTAGCTTTTTATATCTGACGACTTTATTTAGGCTTCAAAATGTATTTATGTTGTTTTAACTTGTAAAGATTATCTTGATAGACAAAACGTATAAGTGTCACCCTAGTGAAAAAAAAGTATACTTTATTGTATTTGAAATATATTCCCTTTTTCTATAGTACACTGCAAATATACTAACAAAAAATGTACTATCATTAAATATATAAAAAAGTATATTAGTATCATATACTTTAAAATAATTGTACTTTAGTATATTTTCTAAAAAATATATTTTAGAAAAATATACTTGAAGTGTAAGTTCAGTTTATTTTTTAAAAGTGTATTTATTTGCACTTTATAAAAATATATTTGAGGTATATTTTAACAGTGTGCTGAAAATGATCATTGTAACAATGCACTGGAAGTATATTTAAAAAATACATTATTTAATATCCTGAAGTTGTAGTGTATCTAAAGTTAAATTTGAGTATATTTTTTAAGTTTACTTATTCATCCTTGGAATTCATTATATTACTTGTGCTATTTATTTCAGTATAAATGTATTAAGCCCATTTAGTAAATGCAGTGTAGCCTATACAATTTCCAAATATGTGTAAATGTTTATTAAGTTTACACTGGCAGAATCATTTTACAATCGTACACACAAATCTATATTAAACAACACATCAGCAGCACAAGTAATGTTACTTGCGAAAAAATATGTCGAGTGGTTAAACTTGTCGGAATTCAAATGTCTCTTCAACTTGGTCTGTGACCAATCAGAGTTTGTTGCTCACTGCCTTCAGCCAATCAGAGCTGCTGACGTCACGGTCGTCGTCTGAATCCCCTCGCTCAGCCACTCAGGTGAAGTATAATGTCGCAATGTATAATTTATGTAATAAAACACTGAAAGCTCAATCTTGGGGATTCTGACCAGTTCAATCAAGTGACATCACAGACTGACCGTGATGGCGACGACAACCGGCTAATCTAATGGCCTACGCGATCCTGAAAGAACCGGAGAAAAGTGCTGCTATTGGGAGGTGAGTTGTAGTCTACCAGTTAACAAACTTTATTTTGTTTTCTTTAACAAACAGAGCGATATTTCGGCTTTATATCTCCTTTTTGAGTTTGCGTGTGGTGGTTTATGGAACATGTTTGAATGCAGCACCAAAACATTAATATGATTGGTCAAATCGGCCCGTATTCTGTATGATATTAATTCATAAAGTGTTTTATGCTTGACTATGTACCTAAAATATCGACATGCCATTCTGATACAGTTCCTTCTGCTAATCCTCATTTACTGTTCAAAAATAGTATTGGTTCAATGTAGGATTTAGACAGACTATTGTAAACGTGAATAAAGGGTTGAACATATAAAGTGTCTTATATCTTTGTATATTCTGTCAACAGATGCTGTTCTTCACGCCATCAGACACAATGAGAAGCTCATCAGAAAATGGAATATAATGTGTCATTTGTATTTGTGTACAGAGGGTCACTATGGTCCAATATTTGTTTTTTCTTTAATGAAAAACATGGTAAGTTATGCTGAATCTATGTTAAGTTTAAATAAAAACTATTGGATTTGTCAATGAAATATGTCTCTTCATTAGTGATGTTCTTATATTTTATTTAATTGAATGGCCTTGAAAACAAATGCATTAAACTTTGGGAAAATGTGTTAAACTGTATTTCAATAGTAGCACAACTGTATTGTGTGAGATTATGTAATTCAAAGTACAGTAGTCAACATTTGAAGTGGATCAAAAAAGTGAGGACAACTTTGATTAAAGGTTTTGATCCGCTTCAAATGTTGACTATATTATACAAAGTATAAGTAGCCTAATAACAAAGTGTATTGTTATTGACTGCAAAGTGTGTAATTTTTAATTTGGAATAAGCCAAAGGTGAAGACACATAATTATTTTGTAATGTACTTAAATCACAAATAAAGTGTACTTATAACACAAAGTGTACTCATAATAGAAATAAAGTATACTTATAACACAAATAAAAGTATACTTATAACAGAAATAAAGTATATTTATAATGCAACTTATATTGTGACAAAAATATATATACTTATAACACAAATAAAGTATACTTATAACACAAATTAAGTACACTTTAATATTACTAATCAAGCATGTGATTAGTCCCTACACAGACATATACTTAAAGTGTACTAAGTGTACTTGATGTTGTTCCAATTTAGTACACATAAGTATACTAAATATACTTAAAGTTGTATTTTAATACTAGTTAATTTCAACTTAAATATACTTAGTACAAAATTAGTTGTTTCAAAATAACACACTTTAAATTAACTAATCATTAACACACTTGAAATATACTAATAATTAGTCTTGCTGCAAGTATACTTAGTATACTTTTTTTTTCACTAGGGCATAACCCTTTGTTAAACACAGAGCTTATTTTCTGCGATTTTCCAAAAGTCTATGGGAAAAATGCATAGGCTTTCAACCGAGGGAACCCGTGCGCCGCTAACTTCCGGGTTGGCCTACAAAAACGCATCATCCCTGAGGTACTCTATAAAGCTGTGTTGGTCTGCAAAGCAACCGTAGCATCTGGGTTTGTACTTGCTTATATGCATATGATCTAGCAAGGCGTGGCTAATACATTCGACGTCACTATTATTTATCATATTTTTACCATTTTGTCCTGTGATTCTTGTCTGTTATTTTTAAGAAGTGGTAAACGAGGCACCTCACCAAATATTTTCTCTAGTGTCGAGATTTGTTCACATAAATGGCTATAATCTAATTGATTATACTTGATTCATTTATATTCTGATTGATGAAAATATTCGACTTATTTAAGTCCCGCCTCCACTGTCTTTACCAGAGTGCAGTTTCATAATTCAGTCTTCCAAGTTATTGCTACCTAGTGACTAAATTAAGTCACTCAGTTTCATTACCAGTGATCAGATTCTGCAACCACACTCGGGTGGAGTTTTCAGAACCAAACTTCTCTTTCCACGTTTGACTAGGAATGGAGTAAAAGATTCTGTCTCCCTCTACTATTATTCAATAAATTAAACATAAGCATGTTATAAGCATGAGCATGCAATTGGTTCAGCCCTGCCTGTGGCTGTCACAGTTATGTAGAGAGTATATCAAAAATAAAACTAAATATTCATCATAATATTTAGAGTTCTTCTTTTGTAGTGTAGATATCTTCAATCCTGCCGACTACGCCAATTTGTTGTGGCTTCTGACACCTTTGTGAAAAATCACTCTCAAAGTCTTGAGGTTTTGATGCCAGAAGATAGATTTTATTATCAGAGGTATAAAGCAGAGTTGCCCAAACAAGCTTTTATGTCAATGTTGGAAATGTGTTAGAAAAGAAAAAAAATGTCTGAGCAAAAGCGTTCACAGTCTGGGTTCTCACAGATAGTCAGTCAGTTGCTGTGCTCTAGCTGGTTCTTCCTTAGACGGCCATCGTAGCAACAGTCACACTGCAGGACTGTGCCTGAAAACATCCAACACCACCAAGCAAATAATCCTACGTCAGTGAGCTTGTCACACTGTGATCCAAGATTCCGGATTTTGCCCAACGGTGAGATAATTTTTTTACAATTCCAAAATCTGTCTCAGATGGCAAAATCATGACAAAAATTGAACAGTGTGTGTATTATAATAATAATAATAATAAATAATACATTTTGTTTATAATGCGTTTTTCTTAAACCCAAAGCACTACGGTAATAAAATAAAGCAAAAACAACAAAAGCAATACAACAATACATTAGAGAAAGACAGTCTTAAATAAATGTGTCTTAATCAACTTTTTAAAATGACCCAACGTTGGTGCATTTCTGACGGGCAGAGGAAGCACATTCCATAGCTTAGGGGCTTTGTATGAAAAGGCTCTTTCCCCCATGGTCTTTAGCTTACATGAAGGCTGGTGAAGTGAAAGAGAGTTAGCAGAGCGAAGAAAGCGTGATGGAGTATAAGGACTGATGAGATCACAAAGATACTCAGGTGCAGTCCCATGAAGTGCCTTGTATGTTAAAATAAGAATTTTAAAATCAATTCTTGCATTTATGGGAAGCCAGTGTAAATCGGTAAAAGATTTCGGTGTAATGTGTTCACGAGGAGAAGTACGAGTGAGCGCACGAGCGGCAGAATTTTGTATATACTGAAGCTTGCTCAATGATTTAGCTGGAAGGCCAGAGAACAAGGCATTACAGTAATCTAACCTAGTTGTTATGAAGGCATGTATAAGTCTTTCTGTGTCTGCAAAAGAGAGAAAAGGTCTAAGTGGTCGAGCTATGTTTCTCAGGTGGAAAAATGCCGTTTTAGAGATGTGTTTTATGTGTGCTTAAAATGTTAATTGTGGATCAAAAATGACACCAAGATTTCGCTCGGCCTTACGAGTAGCCGCCACTGTACCAATCTGCATCAATTCAGTTTTGGAACCATTCAGCTTCAGGAAGTTATTCTGCATCCAGATACTAATCTCTGCTAAACAACCACACAAAGCTATTAGTGAGTAATGGACTTCAGGACTAGTGGTGATGTAAATCTGCGTATCATCCACATAGCAGTGATACCCAAGACCATATTTCCTGATGATCTGCCCAAGCGGAAGCATATAAATGATAAATAAAATTGGACCCAATACTGAACCCTGAGGAACTCCCTGTCGAACAGGCACGGTATCAGATTTGTAGTTTCCCAAGCCAACGAACTGGGCATGATTCGTTAAATAAGACCGAAACCAATTGAGGACAGCTCCAGAAAGACCCAACCAATTTTCCAGCCTGTCAAGCAGGAGAGAGTGACATATAGTGTCAAAAGCAGCACTGAGGTCTAATAAGACCAAAATACTGCATGCACCGGAATCTGCCGCGATATGAAGATCATTTATGACCCTAATTAAAGTGGTTTCAGTACTATCCCCTCTTCTGAACCCAGATTGAAAAGGTTCAAAGAGACTGTTCAGTGCTAGGTGATTATTTAACTGAATAGCCACAACACGCTCAAGAACTTTAGCCAAGAACTTTATAAACCCCATAAACGGATTAAACACACACACACACACACACACAAACAGGTTTGTTTTGCTATTAAAGTGATGACATTCCATAGGCGTAATGGTTTTTATACTGTACAAACTGTATATTCTATCCCCATACACTACCCCTACTCCTAAACCTACCCATCACAGGAAACTGTCTGCATTTTTTTTTTTATTTAAAAAACAAACAAACAAAAAAAACACACAGTTTAGTATGTTTTTTTTTAAGCCATTTGGTTTACGAGGACACATGAAGTTGTAATACCCATGTTATTATACACATTTGTATTTGTATTTGTATTTCCTCATAAACCATATATACAAGAACACACAGGCCTAAAGATTCCTGTGACATGATAAATGATGGCTTAAGTTTTCTTACACACAGAATTAAATGTTTGTGTTTGTATAGGAGAACAGTGTTTAACACTGTGACTAGTTGTAGGGTAGTACTGTCATTAATATTTAGGTAAAAATGGTACCTAATGATAATTAGGGGTGTCATAATACACCAGTATTGACAATAGCTGCAGTGCAATATGTAAATAAAAATATCATGATAATACAACACATATAATAATATTGTAAATAATCCAATGCCAGTAACGGTAGCTGTATCCAACCACCAGTATCTGGTTGAGAATTTCACCATGGTTGCTACAGTGGTTGCATCCCGTCATAAAAAAATGAATACAGTGATGAAGTATGTAGCTACTATTGCTGCATAAAATCATGTCAGAAGAGATGACAAAAAGAAACCGAAACACTCAACTGGCACCTGAAAAAAGGGAGTATTTGGGATTCTGTTAAAAAGATGAGGTCAACACTAAGTTCTGCTTGTACAATCATGGTTACAAACCTCCGCCTCCCTACTGTACACTCATATTTTGAGTGTGATTCATTGCCCAAAAGATATATACACACACATACTGTGAATGATTTTGGCCATGATAACTGTGTAGTGACAATCTGATATCGTGATAACCCTATAACTATAGTAAGCCTAATTAATGTTAAAAAATAGTCATTTTTGAGGTCTTTTTATATAATCAGATTACATTTTGACATATAAACATGATGGAAAACTTTAAATTGCGATACAGATTTTTCAAAATATTAGTTAAATTCTAATTGTAGATCAACAAAAATGTCTGATGGAATATATATATATATATATATATATATATATATATATAGAGAGAGAGAGAGAGAGAGAGAGAGAGAGAGAGAGAGAGATTATAAAGCAGCAATTTTCATTCAAAATCAACAGTTTTCACTTACTGAAGTCAATGCTGTACTTGCAGTAATTATACATTTTTTTCCGCAAGTGAAAGTGTCCATTAACAGAGGGCTTACTGAGAAAACACCAGTAGTATCCAGGAGGTCATGTGATCTCAAAATGGCCGCCTCCGTAAAGCATCCAGCTCCATTTAAAATAAAATTGTTTTTTATGACTGGATATGACAGAATTCTTTATCTTATGTAAGTGTACACGATTTTCAACAAAATACTGCTCATGTCATTACAAGGATAAACCTTTTTAAAAAGAAGAAAAATACAGAGTGCATCTTTAAAAGTGCCCTAGAATCAAAAATTGAATTTACCTTGGCATAGTTGAATAACAAGAGTTCATTACATGGAAAAGACATACGTTGAGTTTCAAACACCATTGTTTCCTCCTTCTTATATAAATCTCATTTGTTTAAAAGACCTCCGGAAAACAGGCGAATCTCAAAATAACACCGACTGTTACGTAACAGTCGGGATCATTAATATGTATGACCCCAATATTTGCATATGCCAGCACATGATCAAGGCATTACACAAGGGCAGGCAGTATTAACGTCTGGATCTGTGAATCTGGATCACAGCTGAATCATCAGACTAGGTAAGCAAGCAAGGACAATAGCGAAAAATGGCAGATGGAGCGATAATAACTGACATGAACCATGATTACATGATATTTTTAGTGATATTTGTAAATTGTCTTTCTAAATGTTATGTTAGCATGTTGCTAATGTACTGTTAAATGTGGTTAAAGTTACCATCATTTATTACTGTATTTGCGGAGACAAGAGCCATCGCTATTTTCATTTTTAAACACTTGCAGTCTGTATAATTCATAAACACAACTTCATTCTTTGTAAATCTCTCCAACAGTGTGTATTGTTAGCTTTAGCCGGTTAGCCACAGAGCATATAGCCTCAAACTCATTCAGAATCAAATGTAAACATCCAAATAAATACTATACTCAGAGGAATCGATGCATGCATGCAGCATGAGTGACGAACATCTTGTAAAGATCCATTTGAGGGTTATATTAGCTGTGTGAACTTTGTTTATTCACTGTATAACTGCACTTATATTCGAGAGCTCGGGAGGGCAGGGAGCGAGGGATTTAAAGGGGCCGCGCAGCCTGAATCGGTGCATAGTTAATGATGCCCCAAAATAGGCAGTTAAAAAAATTTATTTAAAAAAATCTATGGGGTATTTTGAGCTGAAACTTCACAGACACATTCAGGGGACACCTTAGACTTATATTACATCTTTTGAAAAGACGTTCTACGGCACCTTTAAAAGTAATTTAAAAGTAAACCAATGAATATGTTTCCTTGGGTGAGAGAGAAAAAAAACTTTTAAAAATGTAACTGGTACAATTCCAAGGTGTTCCAAGTAGATGTTATGATGAAAAAGTGATGTAAAATCTGAGATTGAAATGCAAGAATTCTCGGAACAGCATTTGCAAAAGGAGATTCAAGTTTGACTCTCACATCTGACACAATCTTTTGAAACATCTGTATATCCTTCCCTCTTCTGATAAACAGAAATCAGCAATCAATATATATATTTATCTTCCAAAGAACGAGAATTCACACACTGACTGATGCAACTAAGAGCACATAAAAGGAGAATAAACAGTGCAGATCAGTTTAGATCTCTGAAATCCAGTTTGATAGAAAAGGCAGAAGACATGAAGGAGATGTGAGCGCTCTCAGCAGGTAGACTGCAGAACACTGTTCATGAAGGACATAGAAAGTAACAGAGAGAGAGATAGACCGGGAGAGAGGAAAGCAGTGTGAAATTACTCTGGCAGTGTGACAGTAGCAGTGGGGGAAAAGCAGCGTTAGCCAAACGCAAACACCCCTCAACCACTTCCCCATGGGCCCGCAGTTTAATTATTCACACACACACACACACACACACACACAAAGAGAGAGAGAGAATAATTACACTACCTCTCGATGTCTTTACATCTCCCTCTGCTCATCTCATACCCTATTTTTTTCTTTCTCTATTCTATGTGTACTGTAACTTCTTTTACCTGTTCGTTCCATCCCATTCATTTTTTCACATATCACTCTTTCCAAACCCTCATCCACATCCTCAAACCCGCACACACACACGCTGGAGGTTTTGCACTGGTGGGATGCATGGAGGCGTGAAATCAGCAGTGTGTATGCATTTCTGAACACAGTAGTGTGTCGCTGTGTCCCTACTGTTTTAAAGGTCATGCACTCAGGGACACACACACACAACCCTGCATGTGAATACAACTTAACCCTCGTGTTCAGTTGAGAGTGACGCCAATGATGTATGTGTCCATTTTAGTGACACTGCTTCTGTACAGGGTCAATTTGATTAAAAATAAATAAATAAATAAATAAATTAAATAAACATAAAAATTAATGGATGGATGAATATTCTTTGACTGGTATACAGATATCTGTGATATTGTACTATATATAGAAGTATAATATTATACCCACAACCGATAAACAAATAGCAATATTTCTACAGTGTGTACACCAATCAGAGATTTATATTATGTGAAAATTCCCTGCATTATTTAATATTGTATGTCTGGAGTCTCTGAGAATCTCACAAATAGATTTATATTTTAATATTATGAGATTAATATTTTTTAGTTGATGCTGTAATGTTAGGTTTTCATGTTTTATAGGGATTTTCCACACTGTAAAAAATGATTTTATGGTGAAGAAAATACTACAGAAAATACAAATGTAATTTCTACATGAAAAAGTTAGTTCGGGCAAGAATTAAAAAAACTATATATTATTACTCAATTTAAGCTTGTAGAAATTAAAGCGTAAATTACTCAACTTTTCTGATACTGGTGTTCCCATAATACTCTGGGCCTTGAATAATTAATGAGGTTGATTTTTCACTGTTTTCCAGTTATTTTTATCTTTGCTTTTGTGGTTATGTTTAGTAACTGGCCATTTTGTGACATTTTCTACTCAAAATGCTACATTCACACTCAAAAACAATCCATCGAATGTTACCGTCATTGTGTATTGTGTACCAAGTATTGAGGTCTCTGTGTTCAAGCACTGCGTACTTTCCAAAATGTAGACATGTTGTCTACACAATATCTATTGTATTAATTACTTAGATGTTTCTAAGTGAAGCGTACACTTTTAAAAGCATGGTTTAAATCAGTGTTATATTGTTATATAAGTAGAAATTACTTAACCTTTTACTGGCCAAGTTAAAATTACTTATTTTCTTTGCTAACTTTAGAGTTAGTTAACTCGATATTTGAAATTTACTTAAAAATATGTGTGCAAAAACTTGCAAAATAATTTTTTACAGTGCATAGACATAATGGAAGACATGATTTTTACTGTACAAACTGTATCCCCTAACCCTAAACCTACTGTCACAGAAAAAATTCTGCATTCATACATTTTCAAAAAATATAATTTAGTGTATTTATAAGCTGATTTCCTCATGGGGAGAGAAAAAAAATGTCCCCACAAGGTGATAGATTTCTGGTATTGCCATCCCACAACATAGAATACCTGAACCACACACACAAACACACACCTGGGGTGCAATTCCCAAAAGCATTGTTAGCCAACTAACATCATTCCGTTGGTGTTTCCCGAAACCATCGTTCAAATGAACATTCGCAAACTGCATCGCAAACTTGTGTGGTTGGAACGACAGCTCTCAAGCTGTGGTTAGAAGCATAGTTTCTTGTTTTTATGATATGTGGACTTAATAAATCATTATCTTGAGCAAAATAAGCAAGCTGACATCAAGTACAATGTATATCTTTTATTTCGAATATATACAAAAAAAAAAAAAAAAAAAAAAATATATATATATATATATATATATATATATATATATATATATATATATATATATATATATATGATCAGAAGTCACAGTGATGTATATTTTTTTCATTACTTTGGGTTAGTTCACCCAAAAATTAAAATGATGTCATTAATTTCCAAATTCCAAACCCATAAGACTTTCGTTCATCACACAAATGAAGATATTTTTAATGAAATCTTAGAGATTTCTGTCCATCCATGGACAGCCTAAGCAACTACCACTTTCAAGCCCCAGAAAGGTAAAGACATCATAAAAGTAATCCAATGTGACTCCAGTGGTTTATCCCAAATTCTATGAATCAACGCAAGTGCTTTGTTTGTGCAAAAAGCAAAAACAAAATTATATTATATATATATATATATATATATATATATATATATATATATATATATATATATATATATATATATATATATATATATATATATATATATTAATATTAATTTTTTTAATTTTTCAAAAATCTTGTTTTTTGGTTGTGCAATTAATATCAATTCAACTGCAGTTGGTTTGTTTTGATTTAAACCTTCATAACTTAAAAAATACAGCTAAGTAGCACCATAAAACAAAATAATAACATGATAACATAATAATAAACACGTTTTGACAAAAATGTTAAAAATGGAGTTATCTCATTTTGCAACGAAACTCTTCATATATATATATATATATATATATATATATATATATATATATATATATATATATATATATATATATATATATATATATATATATATGAAATTTTACCATATTATTTACAAAATATTATTCTCCAACGCACATTATCCAGATGAGAAAAAGTAACCCAAAAGTAATGTAATGCATTACTTTATATAAAAAGTAACTAAATAATGCAATGTGTTATTTTTTAGGGAGTAATGCAATATTGTAATGCATCCATTTCTTTTAAAAGTAACTTGTAACACTGCTTAAAAATTTAAGGCAGCAACTGAACTTAAGTTTTTAAACTGAATTTTAGCTGTAGATTAAATAAAAAGTATGAGGATACAAATGTTCTTTTACAGAATGTAAATCTAATAACGCAATCTCTTAATTAACTGAATACATTTTTCAGTCAAATTTCTTTCTTTATCTGTTTTTTTTTTTTTTTTTCTCCAAACAGCCATCTGTGTGTATGTGAACTTGCAAATAATGAGAGAGCATGTTTGTGTAAGTAAGTATACATGTATCGATATGGTGGACAAAAATTGTGTCTAAAAGCAAACATGCAGTCCCAGAAATCCACAGGAGGCCTCTCCTCCCCCTCACACAGTTGAGGATATCAGCATGGGAACTTTTAATTTAGCAGATAACAAAATTAGCTGCAGGAGTCAAATTTAAAATTACACAGAACTGTCATCAGATGGATGGATTTGTGACAGATGGATGGATGGATAGAAGGATAGATGGATTGTTTTATCTCCTCATTCACTAAAGGAATTATGCAAATCAGATAACATTGCATACAAGCCCCCAAAAATAAGTGCTGAATGCAAAATGCAAGGTGCAGTTCTCCATTTTGCAGGCCGGGTCGGGTTATGGAAGATGCAGAAGATGCAGTCTGGAAAGCTCTTTAAAGGATTAGTTCACTTTCAAATGAAAATTACCCCAAGCTTTACTCACCCTCAAGCCATCCTAAGTGTATATGACTTTGTTCTTTCTGATGAACACAATCAGAGTTGTATTAAAGGGATAGTTCACCTAAAAATGAAAATTTGATGTTTATCTGCTTACCCCCAGGGCATCCAAGATGTAGGTTACTTTGTTTCTTCAGTAGAACACAAATGATGATTTTTAACTCCAATCGTTTTAGTCTGTCAGTCATATAATGCATGTCAATGGGAACACCATCTATAAGAGTAGATTAATAAATATCCTGACACATCCGAGCTTTATAATGGCAGTGAACAGGGTTCATGAGTATTAGCTGAAGAAAGTGACTCCATCCACATCCATCCATCATAAATACTCCACACAGCTCCGGGGGGTTAATAAAGACCTTCTGAAAGGAAGCGATGCATTTGTGTAAAAAATATATACATCCATATTTAACAAGTTATGAAGTAAAATATCTATCTTCCGCCAGGCCGCCTTCCATATTCAAATTACGAAGAAAGATTAAACTGGCGTCGTATCACTTTTTTCTTAAGTTGAATAGGGAAGCCATAGGACGTAGTGTAAGCTTTTTGAACTGCAAGAGTTTTACACTTTCTTTGTACGTAGAATATGGAAGGCGGTCTGGCGGAAGCTAGATATTTTAATTTAACACTTGTTAAATATGGATTTTTTTTTTTTTACACAAACGCATCACTTCACTTCAGAAGGCCATCATTAACCCCCTGGAGCCATATGTGTTTATGATGGATGGCTGTGGATGGAGTCACTTTCTTCAGCTCATACTCGTAAACCCTGTTCACTGCCATTATGTAGCTCGGATACGTCAGGATATTTATTCTCATCTAACGCATGTCTGAATGTATGCCTAATGTGTCTCAAAATATAAAAGGGTTTGTTTTTGCTTGGCAGTGGCAATGATGATAATGATGATTATTATTACTATTTATTTAGTTATTTATTATTATAATTAATAATAATAATAATAATAATAATAAAAGTATTATTATAATTAATAATAATAATAAAAGTATTATTATAATTAATAATAATAATAATAAAGTTGTTGTTATTATTATAATACTAATAGAAGATTAAAATCTAAATAAAAATGTTATAAAAAATAAAAAATGAAATTATAAATAATAATAATAATAATAATAATAGTTATTATTATTTTTTATATTATTATTAATATTAATATTATTATTGTGTTATTGATAATAGTATTAGTTTTGAATTCTAAACAAAAATAATATATTTTATATAAACATATTAAATATTATTAATTTATAAACATTATAAAATTATATTAAAATTAAAATAATTATTATTAAATTATATTAAAATAATTTAAATATGTAAAAGTAAATTGTTATTATTTTATTATAATTATTGTTATTATTTTATTATTATAATTATTGTTGTTATTATTATTATTATTATTTTACTTTTGAATTCCTCACTTTTTCAATTAATTTAGCACCTGTGAGTGGATAGTGAATTTACCCTTTGATGTGTAACGAGTGAATATACCAAATCACAGATCTTATGTGAGACACGATGCTTTTTAACATTAATGTTTATAAGAAACCAACTCCACATGCAGTTAGACATAAGGTCCTAACATCAAAGTTTTGGCCCCTCGGGTCACACAGGCCTCAAGGTTGCTGTTATATGCAAGCAAACTGTGTTTTCAACTGTACATCTCTGACCTTATTTGAAACGCCTATATGCTCCAACCAGCTCATTCATAATTCAAACCAACAGTTATTCCTTTTGGCTGTTCTGTATTCATGGTCCTAATAAAATATGTGTTGCATATTAAAAGTGCATTCAGGCTGGAAGCGGTGTCAGTCCTTGATATTTAAAGGTCGTGAAAACAGATCTGGCAAAGGTGTATTAATACTACAGGTACCGTCGGATGGAAGAGAACACGTGAGACCTCAGCTCTTAAGAATTTGATAAACTGTTTTAAAAGCAATCGATATCTATACCGCAAAACTAGTATCTCCCTCAGCGGTGCTGCGGAAGCTTAATATTTCAGACGCACAAGAACAACGTTACCAAATCATCAATTTGAGGCCGGTCTCTCGGCGCTCTTCTGTGCGGAGAACTGTTGCTGTAAAGAGGCTTTTTTTAAAATCAACACTGAATATAAAATCAAATCACTGGCGAATATTCAAACAGCAAACTCTGACAATGCTGCCGAAATAATTTAAGTATTTTTTTTTGTGAGATCCGAGTGACCATGTAAAAATTTAAGGAAGACTGTTACTGAATAATGAAAAATGACAGTGCTTGATAGATTAAACAAAGGGAGTTTGTTTAACTTATTGAATGATTTTAATGCAAAAGGTCCAAAAATATACTCTACCTCTCTCTATCTCTGAATGGATGGGTGTTCTTGAACACATTAGCATTCATCTGCAGAAATATAGTCAGGTATACATGTTTCGCTTGGACTGCGGTCAAATGAAATAAACTCCCGTCAAAGCCAATCACATTCCATTTTCTCACTTCAGGGGACTGACATTTAATTCATTTCTCTGTATATCAAGAGAATGAGAATCTCAGCACCATGACTGAAAGCAGACCTGATAATGCACCTACACACACAGTAAATCAATGTGCTTCTCAGGAATTTCTAGATTCTGATGCAAGGCAAAGTCAGAAGGATCGTCATATGGAGCAGGTTGTGTGTGTGTTAGCATGTCAAGCTCTTGAGCCATGGTCAAGCCTAGACAGACCATTGATTCAATATGGAGAATACTGCACACCCACAGGAAAAAAAGAGTGAGATACTGTACTGCATTAACAAGAACCACATTTCTTCTGAATGTGTATTACTGTAACGAAGCGGGAGTCATGGTAAGATCCAAATGCAAGCTTTATTAAGAATGTCGTACAGGCAGGGTCAATCAGGAGCAGACGAGAACAGCAAGGGACAGGCAGGATCGTAATCAGGGTGCAGGCAATGGTCAGGACAGGCAGCAACGGGTCAAGAAACAGGAACAGGCAAGATCAAACACAAGCAGACAGGATAGAAGGAACGCTCAGAATTGTCACTGGGTGAATCAAGACTTCGCGGTGAGGTGGTGTGTGTATGAGTCCTTTATAGTCCAGGTAATGCGCATCAGCTGGGTGTGGTGATTAGTGTGGAGTGTGCATGGCTGTATGTGGCAACAGGTGATTGGTGGAGTGAGTGCATGTGATTGACAGGGGGGGATGATGGGAAATCCGGGGAACTGACAGGATTTGTGACAGAATGTCCCCCTCCCGGAAGGCGCATCCTCGCGCCGTAGATGGCACAACTGGGGAGGGGGGGTGGGGCCCTGGAGACCTACAGGCAGGAGATACTGGATGTGCAGGCGGGTATGGAGGTCTCCACGGCAGGTCCAGGAACTCAGGTAACCACGGTGGGTCAGGTGGCTCGGGCAGCCACGGCAGGTCAGGAGTGTCAGGAAGCCACGGCGGGTCAGGTGGCTCAGGCAGCCACGGCAGGTCAGGGTCTATGCATGGCCCTAGTGGCCTACAGTCCATGAATGACATCAGTGACATCAGTGACAGCAGTGGCTGGGCAGGGTCCCCACCCCCAAGCTCCCCACCCCTAGGTATACTGCCCCCCCCCCAAAAAAGTTCTTGGGGAAATCAAGGGAGGCATTGGTGGGTTCATGGGCAAGGAGCTCGGGTGGCGCCAGCAGGGCAGATGGCCTGAGCGGCAGCGGTAGAGCAAATGGTCCAGGCGGTGGTGGCAAGGCCGACCAAGGCTGCTCTGTGGCCGTATCAGGCAGAGCGGGCAGTTCGGTGACGGCCTCCATGGCCGTATCAGGGAGAGCAGACAGCTCAGGGACGGCAGCGGGCTCGGGCTGCTCTGGGACGGCAGCGGGCTTGAGAGCGAGGCGGCCGGCTGGCGAGAGTGCGAAGAAGAAGTGGGAATTCCAGCTGCTCGCGCCGACATCAGCGGTGAATCAGCCACACTGGAACACAACCCTCTCCACTCCCAGACAGATCCAGAGATGTGTCGTGATTCAGCGGCGACGTGACTTTGCTCTGGGCGATCAACGAAGGCGTGACGTTGCTCTGGGCGATCAGCGGCGACGTGACATTGCTCTGGGCGATCAGCGAAGGCGTGACGTTGCTCTGGGCGATCAGCGGCGACGTGACATTGCTCTGGGCGATCAGCGAAGGCGTGACGTTGCTCTGGGCGATCAGCGGCGATGTGACATTGCTCTGGGCGATCAACGAAGGCGTGACGTTGCTCTGGGCGATCAGCGGCGACGTGACATTGCTCTGGGCGATCAACGAAGGCGTGACGTTGCTCTGGGCGATCAGCGGCGACATGAACTGTTGCTGTTGTGATGATAGCCGCCATCTTGTGCGTGTTACCTGGCGCGGCGGCCATTACGGGACTCACCATGGTGTCGCATTCCTCCGCGACACCCACAGTAAATGGAGAGCCAACAGTCAACAATGCATAGTCCACAAAGCTGCTAAGTGATGAACGCGGTCCCTCTCGTCTTAATTTATTCTGGAGAGGCTGGTTGACGGCATCACAAAAAAAGTCAATTAGTGCACAGTCCAGAAGATCAGAGAGGTAAGCAATGTTTAGATACTCCTGCACATATTCCTCCAACGATCGCGTGCCTTGCGAACTCCACAATAGCAATTGATTAATGTCCATACCGTAATGAGATCCTCCGGGAAAGCTGCTGGATCTTGGTGGCGGCGAAGTCTTCTGTAACGAAGCGGGAGTCATGGTAAGATCCAACTGCAAGCTTTATTAAGAATGTCGTACAGGCAGGGTCAATCAGGAGCAGACGAGAACAGCAAGGGACAGGCAGGATCGTAATCAGGGTGCAGGCAATGGTCAGGACAAGCAGCAACGGGTCAAGGAACAGGAACAGGAACAGGAACAGGAACAGGAACAGGAACAGGAACAGGAACAGGAACAGGCAAGATCAAACACAAGCAGACAGGATAGAAGGAACGCTCAGAATTGTCACTGGGTGAATCAAGACTTCGCGGTGAGGTGGTGTGTGTATGAGTCCTTTATAGTCCAGGTTATGCGCATCAGCTGGGTGTGGTGATTAGTGTGGAGTGTGCATGGCTGTATGTGGCAACAGGTGATTGGTGGAGTGAGTGCATGTGATTGACAGGGGGGATGATGGGAAATGTAGTCCGGGGAACTGACAGGATTTGTGACAATTACGGTACTACTGTAGTTTTTTTTAGACATTTACCATAGTAGTACTATGTCATTTTTTTACTATGATTTATGCATGGTACTCCATAGGATTACTAGAGAACATGGACAAAAAATTGTGACTGTTGCAAAAAATTAACCATGGTATTACCATCGGAAACCATTGGCAGTGTTGGGGGAAACGCATTGCAATTAACTTGAGTTATGTAATCAGATTAATTTGTGCTCCAAAGCTTCCTGAAGCATTGTTTTGAAATCGGCCATCACTAAATAAGTTATTTTGTTTTGTTTTTTGGCGCACCAAAAATATCCTCGTCGCTTTATAGTATTAATATTGAACCACTGTACTCACATGAACTGATTTGGATGTATTTTAGTACCTTTATGGATCTTGAGAGAGGAAATGTCATTGCTCCCTATGAAGGCCTCACTGAGTCATCGGATTTCAACTAAAATATCTTAATTTGTGTTCCGAAGATTAAGGTCTTATGGGTGTGGAACAACATGAGGGTAAGTAATAAATGACAGAATTTTCATTTTTGGGTGAACTAACCCTTTAATGCATTATTGCTGAATAAAAGTATTAATTTCTTAAGAAATGTTAAGAATACAAAGGAGGTATGCACTCTAAAAGAGACTTTAATAGAAGCTCCCAGGAGATAAATCAACAAACGCTTCGGCTCTTCGCCTTCGTCATACCTCCTTTGTATTCTTAATTGAAACATAGGTTATTGCACCTCATCAGCTGGGTGAGCGCGGTGAACGCTTTGATTTAAAAAAAAAAAAAACGTTTAAATGGTGGTGTATATTACCATAGTACGGAAGAGGATTAGGGCCAAGCAATAAAAAAAAAAATACAAAAATCTCGAGATTAAAGTTGTTAAATTTTGAGAAAAAACTCGTTAAATTTCGAGAAAAATGTCATTAAATTTCGAGAAAAAGGTCAAGATAAAATGTTGAGAATAAACTCGTTAAATTACGAATTCGTTCTCATAATTTAACGAATTTTTTCTCGTAATTTAATGACTTTATTCTCAACATTTTATCTCGACTTTTTTCTCGATATTTAACGTCATTTTTCTCGTAATTTAACGAGTTTATTCTCAACATTTTATCTCGACTTTTGTCTTGAAATTTAACAACATTTTTTCTCGTAATTTAAGAAGTTTATTCTCAACATTTTATCTCGACTTTTGTCTTGAAATTTAACAAGTTTTTTCTCGAAATTTAACAACTTTAATCTCGAGATGTTTTTTTTTTTATTATTATTGCTTGGCCCTAATCCTCTTCCGTTCCATAGAACCACAGTCTTACCATATTTTTTGGACATGTACCATGGTACAAGTATTTGAAGTTTAAATTCATTTCCTTCTACCTTCTACTGTTCCATGGTATGATCATGGTTTTTGGAAAGATCACGTAAAAATAATAAGATACATGAATTTCAGTTCCATAGTATATTTCAGAATATCATAATTTTACAATCTGATGCATAACTGTATGATTTGTAAGAGCTTAAACTAAATAGTAAAATTTTGTGAGCAGGAACAACAGAAGGCACCTGTGCAGGAGTGTGAATGATCAGGGTACTAGATACTTCCAGAAGGAGGGTGAAGCAGACGAAGCTCACGAAACACTGCCTACACTTAGCAGTGACCCAGCAACCACCTCTTCTTCATTATACAGAGAGAGTGCGTCTCCTCTGACCTCTAAAACAGCAAAACACAGGCACCCGCAGACATACACGGCACCCGCTGAATCCAAAACAGCACCACACCTCTCCCTGCGCGAGAGAAAAAGGAAAAATAACCCACAAATATTGTTCGTCAGCAAGATTAGAAAAGCAATATGTCTCGCTAGAGAGGAAATACGCATGTGAAAGGAAGCATAGCGAGGGTGGGTGGCTTTTCAAAAGCCAATGCCAATGCAAAAAAACAGGAGTTGCTCTGCATTATGGGGAATTTTCAGAAGTGTTAAGCAAAACTGATACTCTTTCATTTCAGGGGAAGGATGAAAGAGATAAAGGAGAATTGAAGGAGACGTTAAACTCTTCATTAATAATAAAGCGACACCTGGATGCCAGAGAAGAGAAAGTGAGCGCTAGTGAGCTAAACAAATGGAAATTCATATTGTATGAGGCGTGTATGCATGTGTGTGTGTTTAGCGTGACCTTTCCATTTTATTGGAAGTAATTTTTATTTGTCTGTCTGTTTGTGTTTGTCTGTGTATATTTGTGTGTGTGTGTGTGTGTGTGTGTGTGTGTGTGTGTGTGTTTGTTTGTGTCTATGTGAGTTCGACAGTAGTAGAAAATACTGTCAGGATGAGGGTTTGAACCCTCTATGAATAAACAAATAACGATATAAAATATAAAAATCAATCACCGCCTGGGTGTGCAGTGTCTTAACTCCCTCATTATCACCGTGAAGGTTATTTTATGGTTATTTCATGCTGAATCCACCATCGACCGACAGGCACCATCTGGTTATGCCTGTTCTGTTGGACACATCCTATTTAATAAACAGGATGTATGATTATGACGAGGTGCATGATCGTCAGGCTGTGTTAGCGCTTTCTGCACAGGTTGCCATACACAGGCGCTGGCTGATAGTTTGACAGGCTGGGGTAAAAGCACACACAAAACGCACCCACATGAAACGATAACACACACACACACAAACATGATTGTTTCACTATATTAGTGAGGACATTGCATAGACTTCCATTTAAGTACAGGCAAACACACACCCATGTCACATTTGTGTCCTCATAAACTGTAAGAACACACACACACACACACACACACACACACAGTTAAAGGGCTAGTTTACCCAAAAATAAAATTTCTGTCATTAATTATTCACTCTCATGTCATCCCAAACCCATAAGACCCTTGTTCATCTTCAGAACACAAATTAAGATATTTTTGGTGAAATTCAAGGGTTTCCGATCCACACATAAGCAACATCGTCATTGCACCTTTTGAGGTCCAGAAAGGTAGTAAAGACATTGTTAAAATAGTCAACATGACTACAGTTGTTCAACCTTAATGTTATGAAATGACGAGAATACTTTTACAAGAATTCAATGACATTGCTGCCTGTGTGTGGTTCAGAAACCATTGGATTTCTTTAAAAAAAAATCTTAATTTGTGTTCCGAAGATGAACGAAGGTCTGGGTTTGGGATGACATGAGATGAGGGTGAGTACCTAATGACAGAAATTTCATTTTTGGGTGAACTAACCCTTTAAAAAGGTGCCATAGAACACGTTTTCACAAGATGTAATATAAGTCTAAGGTGTCCCCTGAATGTGTCTGTGAAGTTTCAGCTCAAAATACCCCATAGATGATTTTTTTTTTTAATTCTTTTTTTAACTGCCTATTTTGGGGCATCATTTAAAATGCGCCAATTCAGGCTGCTGCCCCTTTAAATCCTTGCGTTCCCCGCCCCCGAGCTTGCGACTGCCTTAAACAGCATAAACAAAGTTCACAAAGCTAATATAACCCTCAAAATGGATGTTCATCATTCATGCTGCATGCATGCTTCGGCTCATGTGTTACGGTATGCTGGTGCAGAGATGAGGCGGATTTCCACAATAATACTTATAATAAACAAAGGCAGAGCTCACCAAACATACACTTAACATTACAGAACGGACGAGTGAAGGGAGTGAGTGCAATATAAAGGGAGTGCTGATAATAGAGTCCAGGTGCAGGTGATCCGTGAAGATGGGGAGATGACGAGGGAAGTGAGTGCAGGTGTGGAGAACAGGAGGATTATGGGAAATGTAGTCCAGGGAGACAAGGGATCTGTGACATTTAGGGGTCAGGTGCAGCGGGCTGCCATGGAGGGTCAGGTGCTTCCGGCGAAGCCGCAACGCCGTCGAGGCCAGGCGGCACAGAAGGTCTGGCGGGAGATGGCGGAACCAGCGGCTCCGCCGACCGAAGCGCAAGCGGGGCTCCAGAAGGCCGCAGTTGAGACAAGACGAAAGACAACAAAGTGAACACAGGAGGGAGTGAGGAAGCCAACTGGAACTGAGGGACGGAGGGACAGAGCGGAGATGGAGGAGTGCAGTCCAGAGGTGAGGGCAGGCTGACGAGGGACCAAGGTGTGAACGGAGGCAGGATGGAGACTGGTGAGACTGGTGGACTGGGTGAAGGTAATCGACCAGAGGGCCGAGGTGGAGATCTGGGTGAGGTGGCTTGAGGTGGAGGTGTAGTGTGGACAAATGGGAGGAGGCGGGAGAGGGAGGCAGGGAGGGAAAACAGTCTTAGGGCTGAAGAACAGCGGGGAAACAAAGTTCATAGTCTGTAGCTGGATCGGGCACGTGACAGGCTGGAGAGGCTGGAGCGGCTGGCTCGGCGGCGGCTGGAGCAGAGGGCTCGGCGGCTGAGACTGGAGATACTTGCTCGACGAAGACTGGAGAAATGGGTTCGGAACAAAAGTCTATAAGCCTCCTTAGTGAGGGTTGGAGCGGCAGGTTCATGACAGGATGGGGCAGCTTTTTTCCTCCTCCGCTTTTTGGACCCAACAGAGGAGTGTGGGTCCAGCGTGGGACAGGCAGGGAGTTCATTGGAGGGGTATGCGGAGGAAGACGGAGGCTGACTAACTGGCCTGGCAAACCATGTTTCTGGAGGGACTGGAGACAAACACTTATCCTGAACCCTTTCTACCAGGAATTTGGAATTATTCAAACACAAAATTAAATTGATAGTTTTGCTTAAGGAGAAACGATAATCAGGTTCATCAAACCGGATAGTGTCATCATCCAGTCCGTCCAAAAACAGTGCGATTAAACAAGCATCTGGCCAGTTAGTCAGAAAAGCAAGCTCAACAAACTCCTCCACATACCTCTCCAGTGAACGACCAACCTGTAGGAGCCCGATGAGACGATCTCCGGCTGTCATGGAAGTGGGAGGCATGGGAGAAGCTGGAGCTAGGGAGCAGAGGGAAGTATCCATTCCTTTTTTGTGGAAATCCAGTCAGTATTGGTCCGTTCTTCTGTTACGGTATGCTGGTGCAGAGATGAGGCAGATACGGATTTCCACAATAATACTTATACTTTTAATAAACAAAGGCAGAGTTCACCAAACATACACTTAACATGACAGAGAACAGACGAGGAATGAAGGTAATGAGTGCAATATAAAGGGAGTGCTGATAATAGAGTCCAGGTGCAGGTGATCCGTGAAGATGGGGAGATGATGAGGGAAGTGAGTGCAGGTGTGGAGAACAGGAGGATCATGGGAAATGTAGTCCAGGGAGACAAGGGATCTGTGACATCATGTGAGTATAGTATTTATTTGGATGTTTACATTTGATTCTGAATGAGTTTGATGGTGCTCCGTGGCTAAAACTAACATTACACACTGTTGGAGAGATTTATAAAGAATGAAGTTGTGTTTATGAATTATACAGACTGCAAGTGTTTAAAAATGAAAATAGCGACGGCTCTTGTCTCCGCGAATACAGTAATAAATGATGGTAATTTTAAGCACATTTAACAGTAAATTAGCAACATGCTAACGAAACATTTAGAAAGACAATTTACAAATATCACTAAAAATATCATGATATCATGGATCATGTCAGTTACTACTATTACTATTGCTCCATCTGCCTTTCTTGCTTGCTTACCTGCACAACGTCTGATGATTCAGCTGTGCACAGATCCAGACGTTAATGCCTGTCCTTGTGTAATGCCTCGGTCATGGGCTGGCATATGCAAATATTGGGGTCGTACATATTAATGATTCCGACTGTTACGTAACAGTCTGTTTTATGTTGAGATTTGCCTGTTCTTCTGAGGTCTTTTAAACAAATGAGATTTACATAAAAAGGAGGAAACAATGGTGTTTGAAACTCACTGTATGTCATTTCCATGTACTGAACTTGTTATTCAACTATGCCAAGGTAAATTCAATTTTCCATTCTATGGCACCTTTAACACAACAGTCACACATGCAGAAAATGAAAATTATATACAATACATTTTATTCTTGGGTTTATTAACTTTTTAATTATAAAAGTAACAAATACTATGTTATATAGAGCACGAAAAGCCTTTTTTATTTTCCTCTGAAAACACTAACAACAAACACCACAACATTATTTAAACATAAATTAACATTCAAAGTAATTCTCAGCCTTCGATGAAACACTTTTTGCAAAACACAACATGCTATTCTCTATGTAACACACAAAAATCTAACAGGAAGTATCTTGATTTCCTTTTTCAAACACAACCATTGTTTTTGTCCAACCACACATGGTTGGTGTATTTCTTTTCTTTCATACTGTGTAATTGTCACATTATCATGTTCACATGGACTTTCAGTTTGTTTATTTTCATTTGTCACATGTTTCTTCTTTCCCACCACATTCAGTTACCATGGACACTCATTGGACCATGCCCCCTTGTTAACTTGTTAAGCTTGTTTGTGTCAGTGTATTTAAGTTCCTGTCTGTTCAGTTGTTTGTCGTGTCTCGTTTGTACAAGTAATGTGTTGGTGTATGTTCTGCTCTGGATTCTGTGTTTCTCCCTGTGGATTATCAAGTAAAGACTTATTTTACTTTACCTCATTGTGTGTTTGCGTACAGTATGCTTACAGTAAAAAAATAAATATTGAATGCAGTGCTTCATTTTGCAAGAGATGTGCATTTTGAATTTTGTGTGTGCAATTCTTGGATTTGTGTATAAAGTTTTGGAAATAAGAGGCAAAGTTTTGAAAATGTGTGTAAGCAGTTGAAAAAATCTGTAAATATAGAATATTTTATTGTATATATACTGCATTCATTATAAATACACAATCATAGTTCAGACTTTTAAAGGTGCTCTAAGTGATGTCACGCATTTTTAGGCCAAAACATTTTTTGTCACATACAGCAAACATCTCCTCACTATCTGCTACCTGCCTGTCCCCTGAACACATTATAAAAAAACATAGTCTCTGTAGTCGCCACAAGCTCCGAAAACGGCAACAAAAACTATGTGGTGCAGCCTGGACCACAAAACATAATAAACATGCTCCAGCCAATAACCGACAAGAATGATTTTAATGAGCGTTTCAGGAAGCGAGGAGAAGGAGGAGGAGGGTCTAGCTAGCCTCTGTTTTGTTTGACAACACTTCGAACGTCAACAGGAAGTTACTCCACCCAGGATCGCTTAGAGCACCTTTAAAAAAAAAGGAAACACTTTACTTTAGGGTCTTTTGCTTATTAGCATGCATATTACTAGAATATTGGCTGTTTATTAGTAATTATTAAGCAAATGTTAATGCCTTATTCTGCATGACATTATTCTACATTCTTAATCCTACCCTATACCTAAACTTAACAACTAGCTTACTAACTATTAATAAGCAGTAAATTAGAAGTTTATTGAGGGAAAAGTCGTAGTTAATAATGAATACATCCTTTCCCTTCTCTAAAGTGTTACCAAAAACTATTTTAAATAAAATCTACTATTTTATCACATTTCCACAAAAATATTAGGCAGCACAACCATTTTCCACATTGATAATAAGAAATGCTACTTGAGCACCAAATCAGTATATTAAAATGATTTTTGAAGGATCGTGCGACACTGAAGACTGTAATTCAATGGAATTACAGAAACAAATTATTTAAACTATATATTAAAATAGAAAGTTGTTTCAAAGTTGATTTAAATTGTAATAATATTTCAAGATATTACTGTTTTTATTGCATTTTTGACTAAATAATTGTGGCTTTGGTGAGCATAAAAAAATGTTCGATGTGAATATATATTTTTTTCAATAAAAGTAAAATAAGTCAGACAATAGTGGTCTGAGTCTATTATGTAGTAGTGGGCTATAAAAATACAGGTGTTTGTTTTTGGTTATTAAGGCTTGCCATGCATCTCTGTCAGTGTGTGTGACAAGCATGACGACTGTATTTGCAGACCATCCAGCATTTTAAATGCCAGAAAACGTATACAAGAGCTGAATGATAAACAGAGTTTCCTGCATTCAAGAAGTGACAGAAGAGTCTGTATTCTGAAGCAAGAGACTGAAAATAGTTTGAAAATAAGCTCTGTTCCAAAGCCTTCCAAAAATGATTGTTTACAGTACTAAAAACAATATACCTACGTTTATATCAACATTCCATCAGTCATCTTGGATGGAACGTCTCTAATCTGAGCTTGTCGCAATGCATTGTGGGATGGCTGTATGTGTACAAGTTGTTGTCTAAAAAAGTTTTTATAAATGGTATAATCTAATTTAGGTGTGCTTTCTGTTTGGAACAGCCCTTGTATTGTGTCTGATTTTTTTTTTTTTTTTTTTATAAATAACTTCCTATCTTCCCTCGTCTCTGCATCTTCAGAGTTACTTACATTTCTAGAATTGTTGCAGAGTAGCTAAATTCTGTTTTACTGAATGACAATAGGCACAGATATGCTTATGAATACACATAGGGAGAGATAAATAAAACTACTGCAATTACTGTCAAACAAAATCCACATCATTTCACTGTGAGAAAGTTACAGAAATGCATAGGAAGCAGAATAAGCAGGAATTCAAGAGTCTTACACCATGTCTTAACTGGTTACGACATGATAAAGCAGAAAGTGTACTCTCTTTCATGTAAATCCTGATAGATACCAGGAGTAATACATACATGTCAGAGGCATAAATTAGTTTAAATTAACATTTTTGTCTGCTGTTTTCACATACTCAAAGCATTGGAGAGAAGGAAAAAAAAAAAAAAAAGTTGTATAATTTGCGGTACCAATATCAGCCACTAGTCATCCGCATTTATAAACCGTACATTATGTTGCAGTTCCTAATAAAGCTACCAGACAAAAGATTGCTGTGCTGATTATAGTTTTAAGAAAAGCCGGCAGCATTTCCTGAGGACATTAAGCTTTTTAATGTGGATACTATTACAGTGGTAGTTTTGTTGAAAGAGGTTACTTTGACATTTTTGTATTGTCGCATAGATATTCCAAGAAAAAGACTTTGAATGCTGCAGGCAATAAAATAGCATTAAACAAAGAAGGTTTGAAGAGATTTTTGAATGAAAAAAAAAAAAAAGTAAGGTCATACATTGCCTCATGGGGGAATCTGAATCATTTCTGTCTGGAAGGTATGTAGGAATAATAATAAAAAAAGTCCTTCCTCTCTATGGCTATTAATATTTTGCATGGAAGTAGAAATGAAACTATTTTATAGTAGACTGTGTAGCCTGTGGTCAGGCACACTTTTCATGTTTCAAAAGTTTCAGATGGTTTGGGTGAAATGATAACTGAATGGTTTAGGTGAAAAGTTGTTAACACCAATTCAGTCCATGGGAACTGAGTTTTAGTGATATCGCAATCCTGCTTTATCACCATTGTGCCTTTGAGCAAAGCACTTAACCCCGGGTCTTTCCACAGAGACTGTACCTGCAATTATCAAGCTATAAGTCGCCTCATATAAAAAAAACGTCTGCTAAATGGCCAGTAATTCACGAGTCACCCGAAACTAGCACATGCTCTAAACTAGCAGAGCTGACAGCTCTTTTATTTATTGTTCACCTTGTTGCTATATTTCATTCACCGCAAGAGGATAGAAAAATGGAAAAAGAGGGTGGAGTGGGATCATGTTTGCAAGTATATAATGTCACAAACATGGTGCCATTTTTGGAATTGTATATGATATTCACTTTTAAGCAAATAAAAACCATCACTGTGTCAAAATTCAAAAAACTTAGCAAACATTTGCAGAGACAGATCAGTCATTCACCTGAAAAACAACATGACATTTTAAGTAATTTTACTGTAAAATACTGTTAAATGTACAGACTTTGGAAGTAAAAATGAACAGTCAACTTATAATTTATAGTTAAAACCAGTAAACCGATATTCCCACAATTCGCTGATTGAGACTTTACATTTGATGATATTTTGTTTAAATAATTATGTTTTTCTTTGTTTTTGTCATCAATTATGTTGCCCATTTGTGTCTTGTGTTACATCTTATGTTGTTTGTTGCATCATTATGTGTTACCATGGTGTTTTTTAATTGTGTGCATGACACTGTGTGTACCTTCTGTATATTAACATATACATCAGCTTTTGAAAAAAAGGCTGCTTGTGAAGAATTCTCAGAGGAATTCCATTCCACTGCGCTATTTTTAGGGCCCTAGCACCGATGGTGTGAGGACCCTATTGGAATTGCTCAGCCAATTATTCTTCTTCTCCAAAATGAATCGCATTTTTGAGGGCCTAAACGTTCTCAAAAACACATGAAACTTTGCACACGCGTCGGATGTGGTGAAAATTTACATCTGATATGGGTTTCAGAATTATAAAATGGCTCGATAGCGCCATCTACAAAATTTCAATTAAGCGCCCTTCGTGCTACGTTTCACGTACAGTTATGAAATTCAGTAGACAGATGTAACAGCCCAATACCTACAAAAAAGCCCCTGGGTGAAAAGTTTGTAAACCCAACAGGAAGTGAGATATTTAGAATTTTCTCTACAAAATTTTGGCAGTTTTTGCCATTTCCACATGTTGTACTTTAAAGAAACTCCTCCTAGAGCTTTAATCAGATCAACATCATATTTGGTCAGTCTAATCTAAAGGCCTTTGAGACGTTAAATTGCGAAGATCTAGAGTTTTCGCTGAAGGGCGTGTCCGTGGCGGCCTGGCAAAGTTCAATGTTTCGCCATGAAACAGGAAGTTGTTGTAACTCGGGCATACAATGTCTGATCTGCCCCAAACTTCACCTGTTTTATTAGAGTCCTGACCTGAAGACATCTATATGACAATATTCAGTTACAGTCATAGCGCCACCTGGGGGAAACAGGAAATGACGTTTTACACTATGATTAACTCCTCATAGAGATTTAACCAGATCAACATCATATGTTGTCAGTCTAATCTTTAGATCTTAGCGATGATAAATGTCAAAGATCTTGAGTTTTCATTGAAGGGCGTGTCTGTGGCGGCCTGACAAAGTCTGATGTTTTGCCATGAAAGAGGAAGCTGTTGTAACTCAGGCATACTATGTCTGATCTGCCCCAAACTTCACATGTGTGATAGGAGTCCTGGCCTAAAGACAACTATATGACAATATTCGGTAACACTTTATAATAACTGCACACTATGAAGCATTAGTTAAGCATTAGTTAATAGTTAATTAATCACTTATAAAGCATTAATATACATTAGTAAGTAGTTTATAAATACAGCTATAATTGCTTTATTCTTGATTTATAAGCATATCTATAATGTGTTTAATAATTGTATTTTCATACTTTACTAATAATCAATTTATTGTTTCTAAATTAAGTATTACATTATTTACAAACCAGTTATTCAGGAGTTGTCAGTAGTTCATTTAGTAAGTGTAAGTAAATGATTAATAAACTATTTAAACATTCATTTATACATCTTATTATTTAGACACATAGTAATAGTTACTTAGTGTGTTAGTAAATGTTTTATTAACACATATTCCTACTGCAATTCATGATTAATTCAGGTAGTTATAAAACATTTAGAAGTAGTCAGTGAACTATTTTTGTGAGCTCATCTAAAGTGAGGACTATTTATGCTTTGTAAAGCTTTTATAAATGAGATTTAAAGGTTCAGTGATCTTCTACACTGCTGTTCTCTAATTTTTAAAGTTAGTACTGAGGTAGTTTTGACACTAGGAATATTTTAATAAAGCATTTATTAACACACTGAGTAACTAATACTATATGTATAAATAATAAGATGCATAAATGTACATTTAAATATTTTATTAATCATTTACTTACACTTCCTAAATGATCTTATGAACCACTGACAACTCCTAAATTACTGGTTTGTGAATAATGTAATACATAATTTAAAAATGATAAATTGATCATTAATAAATTATGAAAATACAATTATTAAACTCATTATAGATATGCTTATAAATCAAGAACAAAGCATTTATAGCTGTATTCATAAATGGCTTACTAATGTCTATTAATGTTTTATAAATGATGAATTAACTATTTACTAATGCTTAACTAATGCTTCATAGCGTGAGTTATTCTAAAGTGTTACCCAATATTCAGTTTGCTATAGCGCCACCTGCTGGCAGCAAGAAGTGTGGCACTTTTACATGATTTTGCCATAATTCTCCTGTATTTACTTGCTTACATGCATGTTGCCCACTGTTCGCTGTTTTCCTGAGGCCAACGGGTGGCGTTGAGCCTGGGTGCGAGGGCGCTTTCATCGCTGCTTGTTTACCATTGTTTTTCAATGTAAACATGCGCTAGACAGACGCCTTTAACCATTACGCTCGCTTCTCCTGTCTTTTGCAGCATTCTAAAAATGCTGTGCTGAAGTTAAACTTTTTAAAAAATGCATCTCTATACCTCACATTCATTGACATTCTACTGACCTGCATCTCCTGTTTTTAACAGCAAAAATGTGTTCTGTGTGAACCAACCCTAACTCATCACGAGTCTCTTTTACCGCCTGTATTATTACAGTAGGCTAGCTATCAAGATACAAAACAGAATAGCAGAATGTAATATTAGCATTCTATAATTGAAAGGTGCAATGTGTAAAATTTAGGAGGATCTAATGACTGAAATGCAATATAATATACATATGTTGTCAGTGGTGCATAAAGACCTTACATAATGAACTGCAATGTTTTTATTATCTTAGAATGAGCCATTTCTATCTCATACACCGCGGATCCTACAGCAGCCCTAAACGGACATACACTCTACAGAGCACGTTTCATCACTATGTTGTTCCTCTAAATCGTTCATGTTTTTAGAGGAAGCTTGCATCGTCACTAAAGTTTAATATGCACAAAGTAGTAGTAGTCATCTGGTTTATTAGAAGCAGAGACCGTTCTTTGTTAGAAGTAAGAAGAAACCTCATTGCTTCACACAGACATTTTTGTTTTGTGTTGGCCAGACGGCCACCGTAGCTTCTCCGAAAGGGAGGGGTGTGCGCAGTTAGTCAAAGTTCGCAACCTCACCGCTAGATGCCGCTAAAATTTACACACTGCACCTTTAATTGAATATAAAAAAAAATTTCACCATAAATTTAAGTTCAATCACAAAAAACCTAAAAATGTTGCTGCTTGAATTTAAAAAGGCAAATGCTTAAGAGTCTGTGATTGGATCATTATTGCCGTGATTATTATGTTTTTAGCATGTTATATGTTTGGCAACAGTTCTTCTAACCCTAATCGATGAAGTGTGTAGTTTTTCATCTCTTAAACAACCATGTAGGAAACCAATCATGGCCATATTACAGGATGACAATGTTTGGGAGGGAGCATGAAGAATCATTTTCACATGTGAATTGGAGTCCAGACCTTAATTTCATTGAAGGTCTTTGGGATGTGCTGGAGTAGACTTTACAGAGTGCTCACCTCTTGCATTGTCAATACAAAATTTTGGCCAGAAAATTGATGCACCTTTTGATGGAAATAACATCACAACATTTATTTCTATCAAGAAGTTTTTGGTCAAAATCTTGTGAAATGAAAAGCTACACACACCATCAAATATATAACATGCTAGAAATATAATAATCACATAATAATAATGATTCAATCATAGACACATTTGCCTATTTAAATCCAAACAGTGACTTTTGTTTTTGGCCGGGCAGTGTATGTTGAATGAATGTCAAAAACATTAAAATGTAAATCCAGCACATTATTATTTAAATTCTTTCCAGCTTAATCACCTTTTTAAGTTGTGAGTGTATCTCTAGAGCTCAATTTTAGTCTTTTTCTAGCCTCATTCTCTCTGGCCATGTCTCAGTTTTGGTTCTGTGAGTCACAGTGAATGAATTCAGCCAGTGGCCTTAAAGTGGTAATTTTACCACAGTCAGGTCTTATTCTGGGTCACATCGCCATTAAGATAAGGGTGTTATTTACCCAACGTAATCACCCACCCATACACAAACCATAACCTCTGAGAGCAGAGAGGACTAAAAAATGTTCCGCTTGAAAAAGGTCCCCTCACACACAGATGTCCATTTTAAGATGGTTAAAAAATGGAAGTGATGTTGCTATGGCAGGAGTCTTTGATTCTTATTGGCCAGAAGGAACACCCCAGGCTTGAACCTGATCTTTAGGTCTTCAACTGTTCTGCCCTTGGATACAATAGAAACATGTAAGAGACACACACATATACACAGAAATGTCTGAAAAGTAGCAGCTGTATTTAAGGATGTGTAGACTTATATTTTCAACAATGGAATACCAAAGTTTATTGAACAACTAATCGGTCAGATCTTACAGATGGATTAGAACAGAATGTAGGGTCATGGGACTGAATTTAACTTTACACACCACCCTAAAAATAATGAAAAAAAAAAAGAAACAACAGAAACAAACAAAATTTTAACAGGAACAAAACAAAAATGAGAAAGAAATAAAGTTTAATCGTTCTGAACAGTAACACGTATTTGAAATTAACTTGTTAAAAAACATTATTTTATCATTCTGTTTAATATTTTAATTTGGCACCAATAATGAATTCAAATAGTAGCTACAACCTATGCAAATATGACGTTGATGTCACAACATGAGTGAAATGCCCGCACACAGTTGTCAAGTCATCATCATACTGTAGGTAAGTCATTAGCTTTAGCTTTTTGGCAAGTAATAGACATTTGTTGGATGATTAGCTGATTATCGTGACCCGTGTTGTACTGGGGTTAAAAAATGATTAACATATTTGATTCTGCTGTATAACAGTCAACAACAACACTAATATATCTGTCACACTTATATTCAGATTCAGATTTCATGGAGTTTTTGGGGCTGTTGATTTTTAACTAAAAACTGAATTTTTTTTTTGGCCGTTCATTTACATGACAACAGCGTTTTGGTGGCCTGAAAATCCAAACTTTTGAAAACGTGTTACAAAGTGGACGTTTTTAAAAAAGATACTGTTATCATCTGCAAAAATGCAAATCTGTGAAAACAGTGACGGCATGCACGTGTAGGCCTATTATGTGTTTAGTCTATCCATTATTTTTTAATGTGGGAATAAGGTGTTTTCTGTGAATGTGTGAGCCTTCCGATTTATTAGCTGCTATAGGGACATAATGAGAAGAATATTTAAGTGCAGTAAACTGTAAAAATACGGTGGATAGGCATGCGCGTTTGGTGTGAGTGCTCTGTAAAAGAATGTGTATGTGCAGGCACGTAGTCTTTCTTTACAAAGTGACATCGCCAACTACTTGTCTGGTATGCGTAATACAGCGTTTTTAGTCATTTTCGCGGATCTGTGTGAAAGGTGATAGTTTTTATAACATTGTCATCTATACAAAGAAAAAACTTTTCAGTTTTTAGTACATCGTTGTCATGTAAACGTACCCTTAGTTTGTTTTCACTAGTCACATGCGTTCCTTTGTTTGTATTTCCCTCCACTCTTTATATTGTTACAGTCATTATTAGTTCCTTGTTTGATGAATTACCTTGTTTAGTTCCCTTTGTTAGTCTCTTGTATATATACCTACTACAGTTGGGTTAAATGTTTGCCCAACCTGCTGGGTAGTTTTATTTAACCCAACTATTGTTTGAAAATGACTATATGGCTGACTTAAAATGAATCTAAAATGAAATTAAAATGTTCATTTATTAAACCTATTAATAAATGTTCATTTTCAAGATATTTTGGGTTCATTTTAAGTAAGCAATATTATAATTTTTAAACAATAGTTGAGTCAAGTAAAACTACCCAGCAGGTTGGGCAAACATTTAACCCAAATGCTGGGTTAAAACAACCCAATCGCTGGGTTTGTCCATTTTCAACCCAACTTGGGTTGTTTTTAACCCAGCATTTTTTAGAGTGTTGTGTTCTCCTTCACTCCTTGTCCATTCTCGTTCATGTGTAAATGCTGTCTTCCCTTATTGTAATCTCCTGTGTATTATTAAAGTATCGCTATTATCGTTATCTTCATCTCTGTCATGTCTAGTTGTACAGCAACTGTAACAGAATAACGGACCAATACAGTTTATTTTTTCCTGTCACCATAGAACCTGCTTTTTCCCTCTTGTGCCTGGAGCAGATGGATCGCTCCCTGGAGGAACACACCATGGACTTTTTGGAGTTGGCTTGCTCTGTGTTTTCTACAACACCAGCCTGAGCGAGCAGTCCTGTGCACGCCTCCCAGGGAGCGGTCCACGAGAAGATTTCGACGCATATGTGGAGTGGGTGCTGATAAACAACAACTCGGCATTCTCCATCAGCCCAGCAGAGCCCATCAGCACCACTCCACCAAACCCAGCGCCCAGTCAGCTTACGCCCAGCCAGACGGAGCTGAAGCCTGATTCCACCACAGACACGGAGCCTGCGCCTGCCGCGGAGAAAGCACCAGCGAGCCCAGCTGAGCCCTGCTTCACCCCGGAGCCAGAGCCCGTTATGATGTCTGACCAGGTGAGCAAGTCGGCAACAACGCCCGTCCCTGAGGGAGTCTACACTCCTGCTGCTGTGTATGAAAGCCATATGGACACTGGGAAACAATCTGATTGTTTAGAGGAGGATTTAATAGACTGGTTTTCTGAGGTTATTTCTGCAGACACCCCTGTATCTCCTGTTCTCCAAGTTTCTCCAGCGTTCCCTGTATCTCCTGTGCCCTATGTATCTCCAGCACCTCCCATGTCTGCAGATTGCCCGCCCAGCCTCCCTTTCCCACCTCCTCTATTTCACCAGCCTATTTCTACTGCTGCTACTCCTCTGGTTCCTGTCTGCCCCTCATCTCCTCCTCAGCCATCTCTTCACGGTGCTGCGGATTCAATGTGGGGCTTCCAGTCCCCTGCATGTCCTTGGCGTGAGGATCCCCTGTCTTCACCTCCGTCCACAGAAACCCGGACTCCACCTGGATTCTATGACCCGTTGGTTTCGCTTTGGCTCATCGCGCCCTCAGCTCCACCGTGGCACGTCATCCCACCTGCTCCACCAGGCTTCCTCGTCTCACTGGCTGCGCTTTGGTCAGGCATCACCCTGGTTCCACCTCGGGATTTCTGGCTGCCGGTTGCACCTCTGCCCACCATCCCACCGGCTCCACCGAGCTCCGCCTTCCCTCCAGCTTCTCCGTTATCCTCGGTCGCACTGCCCCATCTCCGCCTCAGTCCCATGAGCCGTCAGCTCCACCACGGCCCTCCGGTGTCACCCAGGCTCCGTGTCTCTTCGGCTCAGTCTAGTTCTCCACCGTGGCTGGCAGCGCCGCAGGATGAAGTACCCCTGTCTCCTCCATGGCTCCTCCCTCCTGCACCACCGCCAAGGAACATCATGCTGACTGTGGCCTGGGTCATCTGGCTTCCTCTGCTCCAGGCTGTCCCCTGGATCCTCCCACCCTCCACTCCCCCTTGGACTGTTTTTGTTTTCTGTGGACTTTTGTTTGGCTCCTCTACCATTCACCCTCCTCCAGAGCCCCCTCCCTCCCTCCTCTGTTGGACTCTGACAGCGCGAGGACGCGCCTATCTGGGAGGGGGCGAACTGTCACATATCTACTGTTTCTGTTTCCCCTGTGACCTAGTTTTCCCCAGTCTGATTAGTTCACTTGTTCCACCTGTGTCTAGTTAATCATCTCATCACCTTGTTTAGTTCCCTTTGTTAGTCTCTTGTCAAGTCAAGTCAAGTCAAATTTATTTATATAGCGCTTTTACAATTGGTAATTGTTTCAAAGCAGCTTTACATATTAGAAGCACAGAAAAAAAGGGAAGTGGTTAAAACTGTACAAACAAGCGTGGTAATATGTAACATATACAAGAAACCCCCTAGGAGAAAAACCCAACGTGCTAGCACTGGGAAAAAAGTCCTAGGAGGGAAAAAAACCCTTGGAAGATATATATATATATGTAAATGTATATGGAGATCAACATCTGAATTGTACATTTTTATTATAGAGATTAAAAATCGATTATATATAAATATATGTAAGCGGATACGGGGATTAATAATCTGAATTATAGATGCAGCCAGAATTGGATCTTTAGGCCCATTGTCTCCTGGGCTACGTTGTAGTCAGGTCCAGACGCAGGTTCTCCATCTGATCTGGATACGGCCTGGATCCAGCACCCGGCAAACCTCAGGATAAGCAGAGAGACAGATATTAGCGTAGATGCCATTCTTATTCTGATGTACAGGTATATCTAGTGTTATAGGAAATGTTCTCGGTTCCGGCCGACCTAATTATTGCAGCGTAACAATCCTTTAACGGATTTGAAAAATGTTAATGTATTGATAATGTGTTATGTGTATGCAAGAGCAAAGAGATTTGTTTTTAGTCTAGCTTTAAACTGACAGAGTGTGTCTGCTTCCCGAACAATGCTAGGAAGATTGTTCCAGAGTTTAGGTGCTAAATAGGAAAAGGATCTGCCGCCTTCAGTTGATTTTGATATTCTGGGTATTATCAACTGGCCTAAATTCTGAGATCGCAATAAACGTGAAGGACTATAATGCATTAAGAGCTCACTTAGGTACTGGGGAGCTAAACCATTTAGAGCTTTATAAGTAAGTAGCAAGATTTTAAAATCTATACGATGTTTAATAGGGAGCCAATGTAATGTTGACAGAACTGGGCTAATATGGTCATACTTTCTGGTTCCAGTAAGAACTCTAGCTGCCGCATTTTGGACCAACTGTAGTTTGTTTAAAAGCCGAGCAGAACAACCACCCAGTAGAGCGTTACAATAATCTAGTCTTGAGGTCATGAATGCATGAACCAACTGTTCCGCATTTGTCATTGAGAGCATATGTCGTAATTTAGATATATTTTTTAGATGGAAGAAGGCGGTTTTACAGATACTAGAAACATGACTTTCAAATGAAAGATTGGTATCAAAGAGCACACCCAGGTTCCTAACTGAGGACGAAGGTTTAATGGAGCACCCGTCAAGTGTTAGAGAGTATTCAAGGTTTTTTCGTGAGGAAGTTTTTGGTCCAAAGATTAGGAAATCATTTTTTTCTGAATTTAATAATAAGAAATTTCTTGTCATCCAGTTTTTAATGTCAGCTATGCATTCTGTTAGTTTTGTGAATTTGTAGGTTTCGTCAGGGCGCGAGGAAATATAGAGCTGAGTATCGTCAGCGTAGCAGTGAAAACTAACACCATGCTTCCTAATTATCTCTCCTAAGGGCAGCATGTACAGAGTGAAAAGCAACGGTCCTAATACTGAGCCTTGTGGTACCCCATATTTAACCTGTGATCGATACGACATCTCTTCATTAACTACCACAGACTGATAACGGTCAGATAAGTATGATTTGAACCATGCCAAAGCAATTCCACTAATGCCAATATAGTTTTCAAGTCTTTTTAAAAGAATGTTATGATCGATAGTGTCAAAAGCAGCACTGAGATCTAATAACACTAATAGAGAAATACAGCCACGATCGGATGATAGGAGTAGATTGTTTGTAACTCTAACGAGAGCAGTCTCAGTACTATGGTATGGTCTAAATCCTGACTGGAAATCCTCACAGATTCCATTTCTTTCTAAAAAGGAACACAGTTGTGTTGAAACTGCCTTTTCTAGTATCTTTGACAGAAAAGGTAGATTCGAGATTGGCCTGTAATTTACTAAATCTCTCGGATCTAGTTGAGGTTTTTTAATAAGAGGTTTGATAATAGCCTGCTTAAAGGTTTTTGGCACGTGTCCTAGTGTTAAAGATGAATTAATTATATCAAGAAGTGGACCTACGACCTCTGGAAGCATTTCTTTCAGTAGTTTAGTCGGCATTGGGTCTAACATACATGTCGTTGATTTTGATGATTTGATAAGTTTAGATAATTCTTCCTCTCCTATAGCGGCGAATGATTCTAGTTTTACCTCAGGGACACTACAGTGCACTGTCTGAAGAGAAACTGTAGACGGTTGCATGTTTATAATTTTCTCTCTAATATTATCAATCTTGCAAGTAAAGAAGTTCATAAAGTCATTACTGCTGTGCTCTATGGAAACGTCAGCAGTTGAATCTCTGTTTCTAGTTAATTTAGCCACTGTGTCAAATAAATACCTAGGATTATGTTTGTTTTCTATTAAGAGATTTGAAAAATAAGTAGATCTAGCATTTCTTATGGCTGTTCTGTACTCAATCATTTTTTCTTTCCACGAAAGGCGAAAAACTTCTAGTTTTGTTTTCTTCCAACTACGTTCAGCTTTTCTAACAGCTCGTTTTAGAGCCCGAGTGTGCTCATCATACCACGGCGTTGGATTAGTTTCCTTAATCTTCTTTAGACGTAAAGGAGCGACCGCATCTAATGTGCTGGAAAAGAGAGAGCCAATAGTTTCTGTTGCAGCATCGAGTTCTTCTAAGTTGTCAGGTATACTAAGGCGATGAAACTGCTCGGGGAGATTATTTATAAAGCAATCTTTAGTGGCAGACGTGATTTTTCTACAATATTTATGGCTGGGTGGTGGTTTTGTAGCCTTGGCTAATTGTATTATACACGAGACTACATAATGATCTGATATATCATCGCTCTGCTGTAGAATTTCAACGGCATCAATATCTATTCCATGCGACAGTATTAGATCTAGGGTATGATTACGACAATGAGTGGGTCCTGACACGTGTTGTCTAACTCCAATAGAGTTTAAAATATCTGCAAATGCCAATCCAAATGCGTCTTTATTATTATCTACATGGATATTAAAATCACCAACAACAAGGACTTTATCCGCAGCCAGTACTAACTCTGATAGAAACTCAGCAAATTCTTTGATAAAATCAGTATGGTGCCCTGGTGGCCTGTATACAGTAGCCAGCACATATATGCACATCTTGTATATATACATAGTGTTCTCCTTCACTCATTGTCCGTTCTCATTCATGTGCAAATGCTGTCTTCCCTTATTGTAATCTCCTGTGTATTATTAAAGTATCGCTATTGTCGTTATCTTCGTCTCTGTCGTGCCTAGTTGTACAGCAACTGTAACAATTATCTTATTTGAGTCTGTTTCACTGTCTCATGAGTTCATTGTCGGTTGTTTTTTTGAGTTTGTGTTACACATTGTCTGCTCATCATTTATTAAACATCAATTCACTTTTAGTCTGTCTCCCTCATCGTGACAATATAAATGTTTTATGTATTTTTTTATATTACTATCAAAATCAGTAAATTTGTTTAAAGTTATTATAAAAAAGTATTATAAAAATATATAGAAATTATATTCCACATTTAATTAATATTTTATTTAAATAACATTTCCACGTTAATATTTATTGTTAAACCTCAGTTTGAAAACCCCTGACCTTGTCAACCTCACTAATTGACTAGATGAATGACTAGCTGATCATTGTGACCCATCCCTAGTTGTACTGCTGTTAAAAAAAAAGAGACAAAACAAGAAAAGCCATATCTGAATCTGTGTACAAATCAACAGAAAACAAAACAAAACAAAACACCTATTTGTGTGTGTGTGTGTGTGTGTGTGTGTGTGTGTGTTGCATTGATGTTGCTTTCTGTTGGCATCATGTTATATTTCTAAACAGTAGTTAGTTTATGTGACATCTAGGACATCCAATTACAGCCTTGGTTAACCCTTTCATCTTCAACCATAGCATTAACCTATAAATCTGCACGAGATTAAACTGCCAGACTTTAGAGATCACAACTGTCATACAATCACAGCAATAGAATTTTAATACATTCTGACCTTTTACCCACTTTACATTCAAGCGATTGTTTTTGAATAAATCTTGTTCTTTTATCTCAGCTCATATGAGACACCTGATGCTATTCTGAGCAAGAAAGGAGTGACAGTCAAAGCATGGAAAGAGTCGTACATATTCAACATGAGCCCTCTGGAGGACCAACTAACCCCCAGGCCTCTCAGAAAAATCTCAGGAATCTCAGTAAGAAGGGAAAAAAGGTAAACCTGGAAAGAAGGAGAAAAAAAAAAACAGGTGTCTCTGAGCTGTACTTTCTGCATCAGAGGGAGCAAATCCCACACACACTCACTCAAGCTCTGTTTTCCACGGCTGCTGGTTTCTGGACTGTGTCTGTTTCAGTAAAGCTGTGTCATTTGGATTTACAGGTGCAAAAAATAGAAGAGAGACACTTGGTGCTGTCACTCAGTGTGAATGTGTGTGTGTTTCACTGAATGTGTGTATCCCTCAAATCGTTTGACTATGCTGTCCCTGTGGCATTACAAATAAAAATTAGGTAACACTTTATTTCAATGGCCCATTTTAGTAATTTTACTAACTTTAAGTACCTTTACAACTACTGGTCATTAGAGTATTAGACTGTCTGCTTTATACCTCTTAAAACTTTATTTTGATGGTGCAGCAATAGATATTTTACTGAATATATGTAACTTTGAAACTACTTACTAACCCTAACCTAACAGTCTACTAATACTCTAATATGAGTTAAGTGACATATACAGTAGTTGTAAATTAATGAGTTAGTTGACATGCAGTTACAAAGTTACTTTTAGTTAGTAGAAAGTCTGAATGGACTATCGAAACAAAGTGCAAACCTAGGAACCACTAGGTCCTAGGAACCACTCAGAACGTCACGACAATGGAGAAAAAAAAGCAGCAACAACTCAGAAAACCTTAGCAACTGGCAACCACCCACACTACCATCTTCAAGATGAGTTTTGCACGGGCAAGCATGACTCACCTTTTCATTAAAAAAAAAAAAAAAAAAAAAAAAAAAACTAAACTAAACTGCATACTGTAATTACCCACATATACAAAATGCTGTTACATAAAGACTTGAACAATGCACATACATTTTTTATTTTATTTATTTATTTTGAGTGAATTTTAATACACCCACAGAATTCTTAAAAGGCTATTAGTTAAATACAAACACCAAAAATTCAGACAACATCAGGAGAGGCTCTTGAGAAGAAGGTAATTCATAACAAGGTAGTGAGAGTTAAAGCTCATAAAATAAGTCTAATTGCAAATGCAGAAGGTAATTATCTCAGTAAATTAGCTCACTGCCTTACAGTGGAATAATTTAAGAAGAGCATTAAGAAGTGTTCAGAATGGGAATTTAGCTGCAAAGCCTCTGGAGATGCAGCGACCGCTTCCGCTTTCCCGCCTTTATTTATAGAATGAGGAAAATACATAATCATCATTACATCTCTATTTGGAGAGAGGAAATTAGAGGTTGTGTTACAGGTTGTGTGTGTGTGTGAAAAGAAAGAAAGAAAGAAAGAAAGAAAGAAAGAAAGAAAGAAAGAAAGAAAGAAAGAAAGAAAGAAAGAAAGAAAGAAAGAAAGAAAGAAAGAAAGTTAAAGGATTAGTTCATTTCTGAATGAAAATTTCCTGATAATTTACTCACCCCCATGTCATCCAAGATGATCATGTCTTTCTTTCTTCAGTCAAAAAGAAATGAAGGTTTTTGAGGAACACATTCCAGGATTTTTCTCCATATAGAGGACTTCAGTGGGGTTCACTGGGTGGAAGGTCCAAATTACACTTTCAGTGCAGCTTCAAAGGGCTCTACCTGATCCCAGCTGAGGAATAAGGGTCTTATCTAGCGAAACAATCTGTCATTTTCTAAAAATAAAATAAAAATTTATATACTTAGATGAAGTTTTTCACCCTACCCTATTCAGGGTTTATGCAGGTTTCAGTAAGTCAAATTTAAGACCTTTTTAAGACATTTTAAGACCATAAAGACTGAAATTTAAGACCTACACGACGCATTACCAAAAAATATTCAAATCAAAGAAATTCTGAAAAAATCATTTTATTTCAATGAATTCAGTCATTGAAAAAGCATTTATTTAATTTACAGATAAAGCAATCACATTAGTAACCTTCCACACACATCAATGTGCCAAATGCCCAAAACCTTAGGCCCAAAATGAAAATAGGCTAAAACAAACTTGCCCTCAAATAGAATAGATTTCATTTCATTATTTATTTACATTACAAAACAGCATATTAATAGCCTAATAAAGATTGAACAGGCTACTCCAACCCATGTAACAACCAATGTAGCACACACACACACACACCAGATAATCTATTTTAGATAGATAGATACTTACCTCGGGATAATTAGAGTATCTATCTAACATGGATTATCTGATATATGTATGTATGTGTGTGTGTGTGTGTGTGTGTGTGTGTGTGTGTGTGTGTGTGTGTGTGTGTGTGTGTGTGTGTGTGTGTGTCCCACACTGTCCCATGAACTGTGAGCCCAGGTACCTCGACTAAACTATTTCATTGCTCCAGAACAATGGTCCTGTTGGTCTGATTTTGGCTTTCATTGAACGTTACGACCTATGGTTACGACATACGGCCCGGTAAGAGTACGAATCAATTCCCTCTTTATAAACTCCCCCAATCCAAATCTCGCCATAAGCGATCTTGTTGGGCCTGCAAGAGAACGGCTTCGCGATTACTGAATTGGGGAACATCACTTGGAAGAGATCGCTAATCTCACTGTTGCTATTAAATGAGTGGTGTTTGTTTAGTCACCGTGTGTAGTATACAAATCACCTCGGCTTTCGATGTGTCAGTCGCTCCAAAAGTACCCCGAAGGTTGTTCGACGGAGCTGTGATGATATTGCGCTGGAGACCGGAGGGACCAAGCATTGAGGAGGACGACGGCAGTGGTGAGGCTAATTGGCTGAGTCCGCTGAAGGGATTTTGCGGCTAGCTTGTGTTTCTCCGCTCTGGCGTGTGACTCCAGCGCCTTTACACCGCTTCACACCCAGACTCTCTAACTGATTTTTTTTTTTTTTTTTTTTGCAAAGTTTGCAGTGAGCCTCGTACCTGGAGCTGGGTACCGCTTGTAACCAACAGCAGAAATCGCTGTGATCTAGCCATGTCTCGTTGAAAGTACACTTTCCCATTTTCCACACGTAGCCGAACTTTAACAAACTCTGAGGAGACGCAGACGTATTTCGCGGGCAGGTATTACATTTATCACGGGATTTGTAGTTTTATCACCGCGTATACCAACACCAATATACCCCAGAAAGAACTACGACTCGCTACTTTTTTGCTACTTTGTAATAACTTTCAGCAGGTAGCGTTTCTGGAAATGGGTAAAAAAATTTAAGACCTGACTAAATGAAATTTAAGACCTCTGATGAAAATCTGGCCGTTTTTAAGACTTTTTAAGGCCTTAAATTTAAAGTTCAGAATTTTAGACTTTTTAAGACTTTTTAAGACCCCGCGGAAACCCTGCTATTTCCTCCTACGTCACGTGTGACCTTTCAATGTAGAGAGGTATTTGTGGTTAAAAAGTCTATACATTTTTATTAATTTTTTAGAAAATGACTGATCGTTTCGCTAGATAAGACCCTTATTCCTCGTCTGGGATTGTGCTGCACTGAAACTTCAATTTGGACCTTCCACCCACTGTACCCACTGAAGTTCACTATATGGAGAAAAATCCTGGAATGTTTTCCTCAAAAACCTTAATTTCTTTTCGACTGAAGAAAGAAGGACATAAACATCTCGGATGACATGGGGGTGAGTAAATCATCAGGAAATTTTAATTCAGAAGTGAACTAATCCTTTCATTTTTACACTGTAGCAACAATATCTGTAAAAAAAACAAAAAAAACAAAAAACAAAAAAAAAAACAATGTCAAGGCAGAAAATTACCAGCACGTTTTCCTTTAAGTTTACAGATTTCCTTCAATCCTAAAAGACAACTCAATGCAATGTGTACTTCAAAATATGAGTAAAATATCTTCATATTAACAACATATAGGCATACTGTATTAAAACACTATCACTTATTAGGTTGAGAAAATTATGTTCTTTTTTTATGTCAGTCCAACAGACATTGTGATATAATGTAAATAAGTTAATCTGAGCTCTGAGAGTACAGCGGCAACATACTTTCATGGATTCACAAAGGTCAGTGACATGTATTATTTTCATCATTTAGGTCAATATTCTGGTTAAGACCTGATTCAGAAAAAGACACAAAACTGGTCATAATGTAGGATCTACTGTTCCTACATTATGTGATAAATCATCATCAGAAATATTCTGATATTAATCAGAATTTAGTAATGTAAAAAGTCATGAAACCTGATTGTCATAACCAGTGTTGGGGAAATTTACTTTTAAAAGTAATGCATTATTGCGTTACTCCCTAAAAAAATAACTAATTGTGTTACTTAGTCACTTTTGCATTACTTTTTCTCACATGGGCTGGGCTTGCTTGTTTGTTTTTTAATAACAACAAAAATTGTTATATTTTTGGCAAATGTTAATATAATATATACAGTATATGCCTGTACAGTAGAGGGTGCAGCTCAAACAAATCTTTCAGCTGTGCTGCCATTCTGGATTAAAGAAGAATAGGAGAAGAAGGTTTAACACTCTTATTTCTAAATCTAAAGTCATTTTTGGTTACATGGTTGAATTAAAACATTGAAGGTCAGCAGCAAAGACATAGGTTAATAAAGTGAGATTAAATACACAAAGTATATTTGTGTAATTTAATGTAGTTAATTATTACATGTTTCTGAGATTGCATTTCACTGTTTTTATTCATTTTGAGGAATACTGAATGTTTTTGTGCAAGTGAGATGAGTAAATTAATTTTCACATTTAGTCTAGAACTACAATAACTGTCATGTTTACACAGTGCGCACAACACCTGTTTCTCTCAACACTTCTGTTTCTCTCATATTTATTTCTCTCAACATGAGGACAGGGGAGCTGTCAGTCAATAAATGTGAAAAACTAACTTAGATTTTTGTTGTAAATTAATAAAGTAATGCGATACTTAAATAGTTACTTCAAAAAGTAATCTGATTACTTAACACAAGTTACTTGTAATGCATTACCCCCAACACTGGCCATTGCCAAATTTAATCAGTACTATAGTTTCTAGAAATATCACCACCTTGGAATTTTAAGGTTTTATCTGCATTCTGAGCAGTTATGAGATATTGAATTTTTGCATTCCATACTCCTTTGTACATAGAATTTTTTTTTTTTTTTTTTTTATGTCCCAAAAACACATCACATCACATAAGGTAAATAAGTTGTCACAGAATAAGAGTATGTGAATAACTCAATTTTGACAAAAATGTCAGATACCTTATAACTCCAAAGGAGACAATATACATTTTTGTAAAGTGACTACATAATCGAATTCTGACCATATTTCTAAATAATGTATTAATGTGCATGTAAACAGTCATTGAAAATACTCCCAGCAGGATTTGCATTATTAGAAAAAAAATAATAAAAATAAATCCATAATATATTTGACTACATCAATGCTAAAACTGCAATAAGAGAGAGGATTCATGCATCATTTAGTATGTATAATTAGTGAAACAGTTTGATTAAACACAAAGCATACTTTACACTTATGGGGTAAACTGTTTCACCAGAAACATATGAGTGAGAGGCAGCAGTGAGGGGGAAATTATGTCAGTGTGAGATGAAGTGATGAGGGAATGACAGAGAACAACAGAATGATTAGGTAGCTGAGAATGTGTCTTGCGTTGTTGATTGCTGGAAGATGGAGTGATGAGATGAAAGACAAAGAGTAATGCTCTGTTCCAAAACCAAGTGAGTTGTTTACGACGGCATTTTAAGGCATCGGGAAGCAAAGGTTCTCCCAAAAGGTAGGTGTCTTATTTATACTGCCTCCTAAGAGGTGTTGTTTCAGCCAAATTATAAGGCAGGGTCACGGAGAAGGCAGTCCCCGAAGGCTACATTGCATTTAGCTCACACAAGATGGTGGATGATTTTTTTTTCTTTTCTTTTTTTCTGAAAGAAGTCTATTAAAGTAATATTGTGAAATATTACTACAATTTGAAATAATGGTTTTCTATTCTAGTCTTCAGTGTCACATGGTCCTTCAGAAATCATTCTAACAAGCTGATTTGATACTCAGTTATTATCAATGTTGGAAACAGTTGTGCTGTTTAATATTTTTTTGGAACCTGTGATACTTTTTTTCAGGATTCATAGATGAATAAAAAGAAATGTAATTAAAGCATGAGCTCCCGTAATACTCTCTTTTAGAATAGAATGACTTCTGGTTTGTCAGAGCTAGTGAAAAGGTAGCTTTACCGTATCACTCCATTAACTTAGCAACATTTTAATTCAATTGCAGTTCCCTAAAAGAGAAACTGCAAATTTCAAATGCACATATTTGCTATATTTTGTCAACTTCACTAGAGTAGACTCAAGTCTAATATAAAGTACAACTTGCATTTTGATTTAATGGGTCTTTAAGAGTCTCTCTCTTCGTCTGTTGTTTTCTGAGCTGCAGTCTCTTTGTGTGAGCACATTACATACACCGTTTGTCCTGCTGGGTAGAATGTTCTAGAAAATGGAGTGATGGGCTGAAAGAGAAGAGCAGAGTGATGAGGAAGGTAAGCATGTGTGTGCCCATTGCAGGCTGTGTGAATCCTACTGTGTAGAATGTGCTAGAAGCTCAGACTGCGCACTGCAAGCGCCGTCTCAGTCAGTCTGCTCAATCAGAAACCAGCTGGAGAAAATCAATACAACAGGGGATTGCTCACTCACTCACACACACACACAAACACTGAACTGTGACAGGCCCTCACCTCACACACTAATGACAGCAGAGAAAATGGCTGCTGCTTCATGACATGTCTGAGGCCCATTTAGTGCTGTCAGGAACAGAAATGATTTCTAAAAGCCTTTTAACGTAGCAAAATGCACTCATTATACAGCTAATTCTCATATCAGAAACGGTAATGAATTGCTTTATGATTTGTTAGTCAATGCGGTGCAATGAATGTTTAACTGTGCATATAACTATTGCTCCCACAAGGAAAGAAAAACAAGGTACAAACCTGATAGACTGAAAAGGGACAGCGGGAGGTCAGTCGTATATAAAAGAGTCTCCTGTTCTACTTCACCTGCTTAGTGCAGATCTTCAACGATCCCTTGGCAAAGTGGGACCCAGCTGTGTTGTACCCGTTCAGTCGATACATTTGCGACAGCATTATAGTGAAGTCAGTTGAACCAAGCAGGAAAGCTCAAAATCTTATGACGACTCACTGTATTCAGCTCCCCACTGAAACCAAATCTATGATTTAGAAGGTGGCTATAAGACTTGATGGAGAGACACTAGCTCTGATAACATCCAAACAACAAACTGCACAAAAAGAGTCATGGATGTAACCTCCATAGTTCTGTTGACATAATAATGCTGATCATACATCAGCTTAATATCGTTTGTGATTTAAATTCAAATTTCTGTGTTAATTGACTTTAAAAAAAAAAAGAAAAAAAAAAAAGAAAAGAAAAAAAAATAGGTTGTAGTAACTTAATAAAATTGTCTTGATAATTTCGGAAATTAAGCAGTGGATTTCTAGTTCCCAGTATGCTTTGCATAGGATTGGATAAGGAGAATAAATGTTGAAATTAAGTGTTAATTTATTTGTTTTTAGTGAAAGGAAAGACCTTTTAGTGTTTAATGCTGTTATGTTTGACATTTAAAAGTGTTTCTGTAATGTTGAAAATTTTGTGGTTACCATTGTGCTGAAGAGTAGATACATTAAATTAAACACTACATTGAATCTATAAGCATTGACTGTGCCAATGCCAGTGGCAAGTAGGACACTTTTTGCCTTTGAGATGACTTGAAAAACGTGTCCCAATCAACCTGAAATTACCCTATTTTACTTGTTCATTAAATATACATGTTAAATAAGTTATGTTAGCATGTGCTAATGTATAAAGCTTTTTTTGTTTCTGTTATATGTCTATTTATGTGTATTCGGTGTAATATGTGTGTCATGATCCCAGCCTGTCTTGTGGACTTTTGTTGTATTTCCTGTCCTAGTGCCATGTTTTGTAGTCTTTTGTAGTTTTTTTCTTGTTGATTAGTTCTCTGACTGCTCCCAGGTGTTTATTGTTTGCCAATCACCCCTTGTGTATATATACTCCAGTGTTTCTCATGTTCTTTGTCTGGTGTTGTCCTTCTCGGATGTATCATGTGCATTTGTTTTAGTTCTTGTTGTTCTCCGTTATGGATTAACCTCTTCGTTGCCTGGAATCTTGTGTTTTCTACCTGGATTTACCTCTGTTGTTTTGTTACTCTTAAACTGCATCTGGATCCAACGTGCTATCTTCTAAAAATACACGGTACAATGTCAGTGAAAACAAATTTCCTCTAACGAGGACAATAAAGAATGAATCTGAATCTGTTATAACGGCTGTTGATTTGAACAAGAAATAAATAAGATTAATTGGTTCCAGGGCAACAACTCTGGTTGGCCTGAATTAATTTTTTTTGAGTAATCAACTTAAAAATTTGTGTTTATGCTACAAATTATTAGGTTCCTCTAACTCAATGTAGCTTGTTGGTTGAACTTAAATTCACTCAAAGTTGTCATAACTCAAAATTGATGCAAACTCTTGTGTTAATAATTTTTTTGTTGAGCCAACACATTATTTTTTAGAGTGAATTATACCCTTTTTCAAAGTCTTAATTTTGGTTTTGGGGTCTACTAGAGTAGGGTTTCATGCTTGAATGCTCAATTTTTCACATATTTTACATTGTTGCAGCACCTCGCTTCCCACGTACCAGTAATGCTCTGTTTGGTTTTGGCCTCATTGAAGCTCCTCATTCTGAAAAAACACAATGTGCTCTGATTGGTTGTGTTATAATTAGCGGTGTCACTATATACTGGTATTGACGATAATCGTGGTATTTTTTATTATAATTTTTTTTTTTTTTTTTAAGAAATATCGTTATTGTGTTAATTAGGGGTGTTGCAATATACTGTATTGGCATTAACCGTAACATTTTAAAATGAATAGTACACGATAATATAAAATATAAATAATCCAACGCCAGTATCTGGTTGACATCCCAAAGCACAGTAGTTCATGGTATTGCACTTTAATGCTGGTTGCTATCTGTCATAGAACACAAGCAGTCACAGTGCACAGACAAGACACTCAAAAAAATTCCCCAAATCATGTGGCCCCATTATAGTAGATGTTTCACAAATGCTTAATTTTTTGAAGGGCTCTAAACAGAATGAAATGGAAATGAATGAATGAATGAATGAATGAATGAATGAATGAATGAATGAATGAATGAATGAATGAATCAATCAATGAATCAATCAATCAATCAATCAATCAATCAATCAATCAATCAATCAATCAATCAATCAATCAATCAATGCATTTTGCATTTGTGCCAATCAGCAAAGTGGCAACATTTCCTCTTGATCTAAATGGTCACAACACCTCTCAAGAATGGAACTGTGAATTGGGAACTACTGTAACACTGAAGCACTAGCCTCTTAGAATGAGGGGACGGGTGGCGGATCTGTAAAGTGGTTGAGGATTTGAAGACGTCTGCCAAATTGCACTCAATCTTTCAAAGACTTCACCTGCTTCTTTGTGTCTTCAAAGCATGCCTAGAACGCAACCAGAAACATCCTGAAAAAGCCTGGCAGGAATGATAAGAGCACTGCGAGAGGCCCAGTTGCAGTCTCCATACTGCTCCTCCTGGCCCTCACAAGGCCCCAGGATAACCAGCATGAACTTCTTAATGATCACACTAACCATATCCAGTGGTGGACAGTAACAAAGTATTTCTACTCCATTACTGTAGGCTACTTAAGTACATGTAAACAAGTATCTGTACTTTATCTGAGTATTTATATTTTGGAAAACTTTTACTTTTACTTCACTACATCACAAAGCATAATATCATACTATATTTCATAAAAACGCGTTCCTTGTTATTTTGAATGAAAGAAATTGTCACCTGCTCTGTGTTGCGAATTAGGTTAACCTTTTAAATCAGTTCGCAAATTGCACTGAATTCATGAATTGGACCAATCCGTTTGCATCTGTTCTTCTCAAATTCACTGAATTAATAAGTCTGACTCAAAATGAGCCAAGAACGGGGGATCCTCAGAGCTTGAGGGTGTATGCGACTGATGGTGCAAAAAGTAAGTTACTAATGCCAATTTTAGGATTTATTATTGTAAATGAAAAACATATTTAGCTCACGACAGTTGCTCAGTTGTTTGTGAAATAAATCTGCTTAAACAGTTAACTAAAAGGGTGAGCTTTAAGCCCACTTTATAAAATGCTTGAATGTCCACATTTGTGTATCATCATCTGTACGGGGTATGTTTTAAAGGTGCCCTAGAACATATTTTTAAAAGATGTAATATAAGTCTAAGGTGTCCCCTGAATGTGAAGTTTCAGCTCAAAATACCCCATAGATTTTTTTAATTAATTTTTTTAACTGCCTATTTTGGGGCATCATTAACTATGCACCGATATATAGGTTGCGGCCCCTTTAATTCTTGTGCTCCCCCGACCCCGGAGCTCGCGCTTGCCTTTAACAGCATAAACAAAGTTCACACAGCTAATATAACTCTCAAAATGGATCTTTACAAATTGTTTGTCATGCAGCATGTCTTATCGCGTAAGTATAGTATTTATTTGGATGTTTACATTTGATTCTGAATGAGTTTGATAGTGCTCCGTGGCTAAAGCTAACATTACACACTGTTGGAGAGATTTATAAAGAATTAAGTTGTGTTTATGAATTATACAGACTGCAAGTGTTTAATAATGAAAATAGTGACGGCTCTTGTCTCCATGAATACAGTAAGAAACGATGTTAACGTTAACCACATTTAACAGTACATTAGCAACATGCTAACGAAACATTTAGAAAGACAGTTTACAAATATCACTAAAAATATCATGATATCATGGATCATGTCAGTTATTATTGCTCCATCTGCCATTTTTCGCTATTGTTCTTGCTTGCTTACCTAGTCTGATGATTCAGCTGTGCACATCCAGACGTTCTGCCCTTGTGTAATGGCTTGAACATGGGCTGGCATATGCAAATATTGGGGGCGTACACCCCGACTGTTACGTAACAGTCGGTGTTATGTTGAGATTCGCCTGTTCTTCGGAGGTCTTTTAAACAAATGAGATTTATATAAGAAGGAGGAAACAATGGAGTTTGAAACTCAGTACATGGAAAAGACATACACTATCAACTATGCCAAGGTAAATTCAATATTTAATTCTAAGGCACCTTTAAGTAAAAACTAAACACAACGTCAATATAACACAAATTAATACCCATGTATCTTCCCCGCTGTAGTAGTAGTTTCAAATCATATAAAACTATATGTTTGCATTGCATTCATTTTAAAATTTTAACACATTTTGCCCTATATGTGATGCCCTGATTTTATATTGTATGTTTATTTGTCAACACATTTACAACACATTTTGTTTTTCCTCATTACTTGCCTACATATTTTGTTATTTGCACACTTGAATTACTACTAATTTTCAATAATAGTTATTACGACTAGTTATTACTACTTTATTAGTTATTACTACTGATTATCACTAGTAGTTATCAGTGTATGGCAAGTTTTGGTAATAAAATAAATCATTTTCTTACTTGCACATCAATACATATTAAGTGTCTGCATAATCTTGGCTAGTTGACAATTCACAATCATTCATGATGTAAGACTGAGTTGTAACCTTTTTAAGCTCTATCTGTGTGTCTATGCCCCACATATCTTGAGCAGTAGAATGGAATTGCAAAAGAAATAAACATTCATCGATCAGTACTTTTTATTTTTAATACTTAAAGGTACAATTTGTGATTTTTTTTCCCGCTAGATGTCGCTAGAAGCCTATTCAAAACAAAGGCGTAGTTTGATGACGCCAAGTTTTAGAGCGGAAACTTGGGACATGTGGTCTCCATCTCAACAGACGGTGCAAAAGAATAGGGATTGGAGTCTGGAAGAACTCATGTTCGTGGATGCGATTAATAACGTTACTGTAGTATGAAGCAGAGCAGGACCGAGTGTTGCGGGAGCTGAACGAGGAGCTGGAGCGATTGATCAACACGCCTCACGAGCAGCGGGACTTTTATTATGACACAGTCGCCGGCGCCGCTTCCGCTTTTCCGGTCATGAGTTTACGGGAGCTGTCCTTGTCGACAGAACCAGCGGCAGATGGTAAACAGTAATTATGTTCCATAAATAATTAACACAATCCACCATAAAACGTGCAAGAAGTAAATAAGGAACTGCTTGAAGCAAGCTAGTGGTTTGCTGGACGCTAGACACTACTTCCGCATTTGTCCACGGCACTGTTGTCATGTGGTTTCTACTTCAGTAAAGGCGGTAACAAAGGTAACTGACGATGAGATTAACGATGGCAGTTTGCACGCACAGCTACTAGAAGATTTACATCTGTCAGACAGGTTGCTGACGTCATCAAGCTTAGTGTGAGTCTGCGCGTCAGTAACGGAAGTGCTAAAAATCGCTAAAAATGGGCTTCACTTGACTAATTTGAGTTCCAATGGGGTCGCTGTGTCCATTTCTTTTACTGTCTATGGAACTGTTTCGCTGGTCACTGTTTAGAATGGGAATTTTCTCATGATTTACAAGTAGTTGAAAACATTAGAGATATTGTTTGTAATCAGCTGGACCAAATATATAACACTAGCCTAGTGGTTTTTGGATATTTTACTGCAAAAATTTTACATATTGTACCTTTAAGTACATTAAAATCAAGCACTTTTGTAGTTTTATGCAAGTAAATTTGAAAAGAAGTACTTAATACTTTTACTGGAGAATAATTTTATTAGGGTATCTGTACTTTTACTCAAGTACTTGATCTGAGTCAAATCAGTAACAAAATCTTGGTAGCAATCCATAGTAAGATTAGTTGTGCTAAATGTGTACTGTTTAAAAGTTTACATTTTTATTAATCTTTACCGGTTTTAAGACTGCATTTTATTAAAAAAAAAAAAACAAACAAAAAAATAGCGGGCGGTAAACTGGATTTTTAAGAGACATTTGTGTCTAGTGATTTCTAGTAATCATGGCAATAGTTCTTCATCAAATAATGATCAAATAAGAGAGAAGAGCATTATAACTAATTAGATGTTCAGATCTGTTTAGTCAAATGCACATTTGGCATTTTAAAGAGGCGATACAGGTGCCTGGATTTGTACAGATGCTGTACAGTTCCAGCAAATCGTGCCAAATTGCGGTAGTCTTCTGCATCCTCCGCAGCGTAGCATTTATACCCAACCCTCAAAATGAGGAATCGCATATGCAAATCATGCTCAACACAGTTTTTTGGCCGAATATGCATCGTTACCTGGTTTGCATAATTATTTGAGTTAATCAAGAGCTAAAACAACAAAGAAAACAAAACAATCAGTAACTGTGATTCATTCTTAGTGAATTCCTGTACTTAATGAACAGAAAATCTTGACATTTTACATCAGCTGTTACAACTGAAAACCATAGTTAGGTAACCGAGACTATAGACGCCAGATGTTAACCATTAAGAACAAGACGGAGTAGCTTATTAGCGGGAGTAATTGATTAAAAGAAGGTTGTGCTGGGTGGTGCTGGCAGGGATCACAAACAGGTGTGTTTGTATGTGAAAGTGACAAAGAAGGAAAGATGACTGTTGTTCTGCATGTGTGGGCAACTCCTCCCATCAGTGTAGCAATTGATTGCACCTGTTGTACAACACAGCTGGATACTGATCCCACAGCACCCCCCAGTGGCAGGTGGAGGAACTTCACAAGGGTAAAATTAGCAGAGATGATATACATATTTGTGCTTTCAGGACATATGACTTTTATACTCATACAAAGTTAAAGGAATAGTTTGCCCAAAAATGAAAACTCATCATTTAACAGTCATCATGGAACATGACAAAATGCATTCTAGCTAGGTTTTAGGTTGAAAGAATTAAAGAGAGATGGCAGAGGCGAGCAGAGAGGGATTTGGGAGAGAAGGTAGGATCAGGTGAAGGAGGAAGAGACAAGATGCTGGGGAAGAAAGATTGGAACAGAGGTAGAGAAAAATAAGTTAATGAGTAGAGATGGGGGAAAGAACAAATAGGAGAGGAAGCAGAATGAGGGGGGAGAGACGAAGAGATGGGAGCATGATCTCGCAGCCGACTGATTTGCCGCCCCCGTGTTTCCACGGCAATGGGACGGGTGAAGGCAGTGTGCTGTGAAATGTAATCAGTCCATCTCCCTCAGTGCTGTGTCTAATAAATCACAGACACGCAAACACTCTCACACATACCATCTAATACATATATGCACATGCTCAGTCTCTGAAATATGTGTGTGGACATGCAGTTCATGACTCTTCAAATCCATCGGCTATAAAAAGAGAGAAAACAAGGGGTAAACATAACGTTTTTTTTTTAAAAAAAAATCACTCTGGTTACCACAGTAAACAACAGAGTGAGTCAGCAAACTACTTCATTATTGTGTATTTATGATGAGATCTCAGAGGCCAAAATGGTTGTCAACACTCTTTAAAATAAAGTTTTTTAAAATTTTTTTTTTTTTTTTTTTTTTTTTTTTTGCAGTGATGCCCAAAGAATGTTCCGAAGAACAGTTCTTAAATGAGCAATTTTTTTTTTCTCAGCGTGAAAAACTAAAGAACCTTTTTTCAACTATAAATAACCTTTTGTGTGATGGAAAGGCTCAACAGTCTTAAAACTAAGGCTATGTTCAGACTGCAGGCAAATCTGACTTTTTCTCAAATCAGATCTATTCAGGCAGACTGTCTGCACTATTAATTGCAAGTGATCAAATACGATTTGTGTGTCCAGAAATAATCAGCCTAGCTGCTTTTGTAATAACATAGGCGTACACAAGTATGTGACGCTTTCAAAGCGGATGCAAGAAAAATTGAGATGCATCATCTCGCTCACCAAATAAGTGCCCTGTAGAGTCGCGGTGCAGAACTCCTTTGTTGCTCATGAAAAACTCAGAGACTGAGATGATGATATATATATATATATATATATATATATATATATATATATATATATATATATATATATATATATATATATAACTTATAACTTATGAATACTTTCAGCATTTCCATCACCAGTTTTGACGTTAACATTGTGTGTCATGTTAAGAGTGATGCAAAAGAAAATTTTAAATTCTGTTTGAGCAGCCAGAGCGTCCAGACTGAGACGCAACTGTAAAAATCATCACCCCCAAATGTGGTTTGAATCAGATTTGAAAAAAACTAGATTTCATGTGATTGATTGATTGATTGACTTTCAAAAACCCATCTACGTAAAATCAGGATATGCAATAAATCCGATTTTTGCTGGCAGTCTGAATATAGACTAAAGGCTCCAAAGGGGGTATTCACAGCTGTTCCATAGAAGAACCATTTTGGGTTCCCCATAGAATCTTTCAGTGAACAGTTCTTAAAAGAACCAAATTTTGTCTTTATCTGTGTGTTGTTTTAACAATCTAAAGAACTTTTGTCCACTATGAAGAATCTTTTGTGCAATGGCAAGTTTCAATGGATGTTAAAGTTTCTTCATGGAACCACCAATGATAATAAAGAACCTTTATTTTTAAGAGTGTAAAGCTCACTCAACAAAAATGAACAATAGAAATGCTTACAAAAAGTAGCATAGTGTTATATTATTACCATATGCATATATATCATGGTATATACCCAATTTTGTACTTCTTCAATAAGCACAAACAGTAAAAGAACAGAAAGAAAGTGAGAATCAGAATACAAGACCAGAGCACCAAGATTCAAATATTACAGTATGGCTTTCTGTCAAATGAAATGGCTTTTGTGGCAAAGTTATGATGACCATCACTGTCATGATGCAAGAGCCATTTTAATGGCAGACGTAGATGCAGACACTACCCAAGACTATGAGCATCAGATCAAATAAAATATTTTAAATACAGAAGCTCTGATTGGCTGCCTCCAGAGACTCTCAGTTGCTTTACAGATACAGAGCCTAATTAAAAGCTGTTGCTTATTTATGCAATGCACTCCTCTTCCTATACTTGTCATTTGTGAAAATATGATGATGAATTCTAATCAGTTTTGTAATCAAGAAAGCACTAATGACTCCTGAATATATTTATGAAGTTTTTGTTTAGAAAAACATATATAGAACCTCTATATATAGCAGTATGGTATTTTTTTGCCTTTATGGTCCTGGAGCAACATTCCTAACGATCAATCAGATTTTTGGATTGCAGTTATTCCCAATGATATACTTTGGACAACAATCCTATCAAAAAAATCATTCCCCATGGTTTTAGGAGTAGTTAATGGTTAGGGCTCAGGTTAAAGATTGGGATTATGCTAGTTTGATAAGAATGTTGTTCTTTAGGATCAACAAAAGATGTTCTAATTGGAAAAACATGGAAAATGACATCTGTGTTGTCTGTGTGCCCAACACCTGGTTGGAATGAAGGTCAAATCTGGATGCTCCAGTGGGGAATTTTGAGTAGTTGCAAAATGAATAAAATGGCATGACTGTCTGATTCAAGATTATTATAACTTTTGATTATTGTGTGTAAGATAAAGTTAGATAAGATAAGAAAAGGTAACACTTTATTTTGATGGTCCACTAGAAATTCTACTAAGTAACTTTGCAACCATACACGTCAACTTATTCTACTAACCCGAACCCTAACACCTAAACCTAACCTAACAGGCTACTATAGTCTACTAATACTCTAATGAGAGTTGGTTGACATGTAGTTTAAGTATACAAATAAAATAAATTAGAAAGAATACTATCAGTGTGAGGACATTTACTGGATTTTTTTCATCCTGAACCTGCACCTAATGTGGTTGGATTTTAAATTTTCTGTAACACTTCTACCAAAAGACAGTCAGACATGCCCACAGTCAGGAAAACTAATTTCTTAGCTGCATTCAAATTAGTGGGCTAGGTCTAAACGGGTCAAAAGCGAAAACATTTTGTTTGTTTCATTATTCTTTGTTATATCATTACCATAATTTTATACCTGTCGTCAGCATTCCAGTATGAATTCCCAACAGTATAATTAGCAAACAGGGGGTAGAGTTGGTATCTCTTTACAGCAATTAGACTAGATTACAGAAAATACATTTGTGTATGCATGTCCCGCACAGATCTACTGAAATGTTCTTGTTGTGTCATGCTAAACCTCTCTATTTATATTTTTCTGCATTTCCTATTCATTTATGCATTGGTTGAGTTCACGGTTGAAGGTACAGTTTGTGATTGTCAGTACTGAACACATAATTACACAGGGACTAATTGTTGATTCCAAACAGGTTTCCAAAAAACTTTAACTAACCCTTCCTTCCCTGCCTTCTGATTGCTATAAGTCCCACCTCAAAGGCCAATCCAAGAGTTACTGGTAGATAAGGCAATGGAATAGGAGAATGTATCTTAACATTGAAAAAAGTGACACGCTTGAGCTTTAATCCGTGAACGCCAATAGTAGGAAAATCAAGGGATACCGTAAAGACTTGATGACATCATCGCTTGTGCTCAATTTTTACACTGAACATATAAATGGCCTCATTTCTCGCATCGGAATATTAATGACAGACGCATTATCTGACTACAATCACTAAGCAAAAGGAATTATTTTGCTATTAACACAGTGACCCAACCCCTCGGGTTCTTTTTCTTTGTCTCCCTTTCCCTCCGTCTGTCTGAGTTTGGGAGTCAGGTAATTTGCAGGGCTCTGTGATGTGTGACAGTGCAAGGTGGAGCATTTCATTCTATCATTTAGCTCTAGTGTGTGCGAGTGTGTGTTCATAAGGTTGGGTGGTGGGGGTGGCGGCTAGCGTTCGAGTCCATCATTTACCTGCAGTGTGTGTGAGTGCATTAATCAGTCTGAAAGAGTGGCGACTGACATCCTTTATACACACTAGCAAGCACATCCACACAGTCACAAACAGAGAGACTGCATTTATTTGTTTTTCATTTCACGTCCTTGGGTCTTCCTCTATCTTTTGTTTTATTTGTGCCATATCTCTCTTATTTCTTACAAGCTCTAGCTCTTATTCTTTCTCGTTCTCTCATTTTTTTCTCATGCAATTCGCATCTCTGATGATAAATCCACTTCACATTCTCATCTTTTCTCATTTCTCCACTCATTTTCCTGCGTCTCTCCAGAATCCTAATTCTTGTTTGTCAGGTACCATTTCTAACACTTTGCTGAGATGCACAAACAGCAAAGTCACCGGGAAAGTGTACTGATGCGTGGTTACATGAGTGTATACTTGTGCAGCTGACTGAACAATTGATTTGGTGCCACTAACTTAATGCATATTTTTTTGTGCACCCCTAGTTTTATGGCTGCAACATTTTTGCTTCATGCTGAGAGTGTGTGCGTGTGTCTGAAAAACAGATTAGAAAGGGTATAAGGGGCCAGGGATGAAAAAGTAGCAACATAATGGAAGAAAACGTCTGGTTTAAGAGTAGAAAAATAAGGCTGCCCAGGAATTTGCAACCTTTTATGCATCTAAAGCGGCTCTTGCATGAACATTGTGTTACATTTATAATTATGCATTTGGCAAATGATTTTATCCAAAGTGAATTACATTGCATTCAAGCTATAAATTTTTTCTAATTCATGCATTTTCTGGGAATCAAACCCATGACCTTGACATTAATAGTGCCATGCTCTGCTGTTGAATGTACTGTTGTCTATCTGATAAAATAAATGCCACATGTTGTTTGGCTTTATATTTTGCGATGCAATGACATTCATACATTTAGCTTAAATAGACCTGCTCTATAATGTATGTCATACAGCATATTATGAAATCAGTTTCAACACACTTTCCTTTCAAAATCAATTATAAAACTCTTCCACGACAGACAGATTGTATAATGTTAATTTTTCACATCCTATATCTAAAAATTTTTTTTAAACATATGAAAATTTGAATAAATTAAGAAAATGAAGTGAAACAACACTTGAAAAAAATCTTGAAAAAAAAAGTAGTTTGGCTAAGTCTTTTAAAATATTTGTACAAGAAGAAGAAGGCACATCCACAAAGTCATGTGGTGCAACCAAAAAAGTCATGAGGTACAAGCAATATGAAGAACATAAAGCATGAAGAAGATAAAAATGACATAATATCATAGAGAGGACCTCTACAGACCATTGTGGTTATGCATCAAGGTCAGTTAGTCTTTTAAAATATCAGATAATTTGACAATTTTTATGACAAGGCCAGGTAACAGTAGTTAAGGTTGTAAGATGTCATGCGGTGCAACCCCCCCAAAAAAATACTGATGTTTATGATTTTGTGATATAGTAAGTCTTTTAAAATATCAGACAATTAAACCTGATCTGACAGCAATTCATACGTATTTTACGAGGTGGCTAATTCGTACAAATTCATACGACCTCTCTCGTAAGTTTTTTGCTAAATCATATTTTACGAGTTGCCAAATTCATATAAATTTGTACGAATGACATACCTCTTTGTACGAGTGAGGTTGTATGAATTTGTACGAATTAGCCACCTCGTAAAATACGTACAAATTGGATGTGAGATAGCGTTGGATAATTTGACATTTTTATGTAAGGCCAGGTAAGGTTGTAAGATGTTATGCTGTGCAACCTCAAAAAATGTACTGATATTTATGAATTAATAATTTGTGATATAGTAAGTCTTTTAAAATATAAGATAATTTAAAATTTTTATGACAAGGCCAGGTTACAGTAGTTAAGGTAGTAAGATGTCATGAGGTGCAACCCCAAATTATGTACTGATATTTATGAATTAATAATGTGTAAAATAAATAAACAATTTTTTTTTTTTTACCTTGAAAAATATATTTAAATATATGTGTACTGGGAAAATGTGGTGTTTCCTTGACAATTAAACCACATGAGTCATTAAAATTAAACCTTTCATGAAAAAGGTTTTCAAAATCCTATAACCGATATGAATACAAGAGCAGATGTCTTTGAACTAAGAAACAGTCTTAGAGGGGGGAAAAGGTGTTTTAAACGATATTTAAAAGTTTTTTTTTTTTTTTTAAGTGGACACTCTTAAACATCATTGACTAACATTTTCAAGGTAGGATTCATCATCAGACAAGTATTTTACCACTGAAAAATAAGGTCACCTGTACAGATGAGAATGTCATTAAACTTTGGCTGTTTCAGAAAAACATTCAAGCTGATGAGTGGAAGTATTTAATGCTAACAGCAGGAGTAAACAGTAAGAGCAGAAGGTGTTATTGAACAGGTAATTTTCATTCTGTGTGTAGCCGCAGGGGTTAATCCTGACTTTGACCTCCTGGATTAATCTCTCAGGGATAGTTAACCTGGCGACCCCTGTAATCACCATGGAGACGGCATGACTGTTAAAGTGCATCAGTGAGTAACTTCTCGGTTTCCATGGGTGTGCTCGTGGGTGTGCAGATGTGCATGATGGGTAAAAAGCTAGATGTGTACAAAAACACATTAAATGAACATGCCACTTTTGATAACTGGTTAAGTGTCTGTGCATGCCAACAAAAAAAGTTGCATGGGGAATAAAAACATAAAAAGAACAGATATGCAATACTACGGTTTGTATTTCTCAACTATAAAAATTCAATATTATTTTAATTTTAATAATTCAAGTTTCATATTTTTTAATAGGACTAACAAAATAAAAGTTTGTCTTAAAAGGCACAGCATGCAATTTTTCACCCCTGGAGGTCGCCTATTTCAAACAATAAGACTAAATGTGTTGAGCTATATAACAATGCTTAGTTTTCTGTCTATAAATGTATCCAAACAGTTGTTCCCTTGTCTAATAAAACAAAATATATTAAAGCATCTTTGGGGTTTTGTCTCAAGATGCACACCAGTAATGTTTCTTTCTAGGGTACATTTATAAACACTACTTAAATATTCTAGTTGAACTAATGCCTAATCCTGTTTTAGGCTAAGCCCTGTCTGTGAAACTGGGCCTATGTTTTTTTTTTTTTTTTTTAAAGTGATAGTAAAGACATTTATAATGTTATAAAAGATTTTATTTTGAATGAATGCTGTTGTTTTGAATTATCTATTGATCAAAGAACTGTGGAGAAAAAAAAGTATCACATTTTCCACAAAATTATTAAGCAGCACAACTGTTTTCAACATTCTTGAGCACCAAATTAGCATATTAGAATGATTCTTGGAAGAACACGTGACACTGAAGACTGGAGTAATGATACCAAAAAATCTGTTTTGTCATCACAGGAATAAATAACATTTTAAAAGATATTAAAACAGAAAACAGTTTACTTTAAATGTAATTTATTTATTTTTTTATTATTTACTTAAAGGTGCTAAAGAGGATCTTTTCGTCGACAGAGAAACCAAAGACTGTTAGTGAGTTTTTGAAAAGAGCGCATGCGTAAGAACAACCCCCCTCCTTCACAGCCAACCCGATCTCACGGCAATTCGTACGTATTTTACGAGGTGGCTAAATCGTATGAATTCATACGACCTCACTCGTACTAATTCATAAGTTTTTTGCTAAATCGTATGTATTTTACGAGTTGACAAATTCGTATGAATTCATACGAATGACCTATCCCAAACCCTGCCCCTAAACCTAACCGTCACTGGGGTTTAGACAAATCGTACGAATTTGCACGAGTGAGGTCGTATGAATTTATACGAAATAGCCACCTCGTAGAATAAGTACGAATTGGTCGTGAGATAGCGTTGTCACAGCTCATTTCGAGGGAACGCCTCCCAAAACTCGTGCACGAGTATTGGAACACGAGTGTTTACCACCGGCATTCGCTGTGTCGTGTTAGTGGATTCATTATGTCGGACTCACCGCAGGTAACTCATAATCTGAAGCTGTTACTCCTGTCTCCTGACAAAAACATTGCATGCGGCGCCTGTGGAGTGTGGAAAGTTACTGGAGCGGGCAGCCGTGCACGTCTCGCACAAGGAACGTCATGGCAGTGATTGACAAGCCAGAGGGCCAATCATTTACGCGATGATCGTAAACCTCGTGCACAGATTATGTATATTAATATTATATATTCCTTTCAGTGCACCTAATAAATAGTTTTTTATCAGTTAGTAAAGACAGTTTCAAGAAATATTGCAAAAAATGTATAAAACAAAACATCCTCTTTAGCACCTTTAATTTTTACAAATTGATTGTATTCTTGATCAAATAAATCCAGCCTTGGTGAGTATAAGAGATATTATAACATCTTACTGACCCCAAAATTATGTGATTTCAGAACCACATTTTGTTTTTATTTTTAAAAAAAGGTTGCTTTGTTTCTTTTTTGCTTGTGTTCTTGACCATGAGGACAGCAGACCATGAGCTATTCCACTTGAAACAGCAGTTCAAATGCAATTGACTGTGCAGATGGTGTTCACATGGAAGGATGAAAAAAATAATAATAATAAATAAAATAAAAAAATAAAACCCCTTATTACAGGCTGCTCTGTTAAATTGTAAAAGCCTACACCCATCAATATGTTCCAGAAGAATATAGTAAATGCTTGCTTATCACTGTAAACGACATCTGGCCTTTAAACAATCTGCTACAAACCTTAACTGATAGAAATATGGTAGGTTATAATGTCAGTCTCTCTCTCTCTTTCTTTCTCTCTTGCATTCACATCCCCAATACAGCTTAAGCACCAAATTGTAAAGGGATGAATAATGCTGCTTAATTGATCAGAGAGCGGTGAGTAAGAGCCTGCAGTGTTTGCAGGTGCAACAGACCTTTTAATAACAGTACACATCGGCTTATAGACAATAAACACAGTGCAGAGGATAATTATGTACCCTAAGACTAAATGTGCATGTTTGTGTAATCGCACTCGAGGTTGTTTGTGTACGCGTTATTAACAGAAAATATTGAGTATTAGAAGGGCTTACAGTCAACTCATATGGAAACAAATGAGCTGTTCAACACAATGCAGTGGAGTGAGTACATTTTTATCCAAAACAACTTACATTGCAATTAAGATGTACATTTTTTAAATTCATGCATTTGCTGGGAATCAAACCCATGATATAAGTGCGTTGTTAGCATCATGCTCTACTGTTTGAGCTGATGTCTTTCCAGTAACAAACTACTTTTTCAAACAAGTAGCAGTTGTAGCATCACATTCCTATCGCTCAAACAGCGATGTCATGGGTTCGATTCCCAGGGAATACATTAACTGATAAAATCAGTTCTTTAATATATACAGTATACTGTACATTTTTTGAATGAATACTTTTTGAATAAAAGCATCTGCCAGATGCATACATGTAAATGTAGCATGATTGAGAGATGAATCATTTATTCAGACTGTTCATGTACATGAACACATTAAAAAAAGTATTAACCAAGTTGACTCATTGAATCCTTTGATTCCTTTCACACACACAGAAAAAACAAAAAAAAATTCACCCGTTTGATTATCTGAATCATTTCTTTTACAAAATAGTGGCTGCGTCCGAAACCGCCTACTCAATGAGTAGGTACTTAATTTCAATAAGTACTTACTTAACGAGGGCTAAAAGAGTAGGTACTTAATAGCCAAATCTCGTTGAGTATGAATGAGATCCGAGAATAAACCGCCATGTTGACGTTATCATGTGACCTACGACGTTATCGCAAGCGCAACAACTGAAAACATATGAGTGACATGTTTAATTCTTCTGTAATATCTGTAAATATCTTGATATTGATCAAACTTTTTTATTTTGTGGTCTTGTTGAAGAAACAGCTGCCAGTAATTCTGTAATTCTAGTACAACTAATATATATTTGGGTTAATTTAAAGTTCTTATATTTTTAACTACTGATGTGAGTTTATTTTTTGTTACAAAAACCCAAATTCGCGTGAATATATTGTTAATTTCTTTATTTTATATGCAAAAATGTCAATCCACAAGCAAAAGTGGCATAAATCTCATTTGTTTTCCTCTTTTTCTTGTTGAATTAGCTTTAGTTTCATCCCTCATGCTTATAAATTATAAACAAATAAATAACTTTTATGCATTATGATGTATTCAAAATATTTAATCTTGTCATTTTTTATGTCTGTGTATATAATCTCAAACTATCATGTATACAAACCCATATTTTTTTGTTTTTTGTCATTATTATTGTTCATTGTTAAAGATACAACCATGGTATTTTCCCTGATCTTGTAATTGTAGATCCTGCAATAAAAATAAAGATATGAGTGACAGGTGCACTAACACCTCACAGCACCAGTAACTACCTAGTGCAGTTTTCCTCAGTGTTAGCAATGTCTGAAGCCAAAGAAGACATCAGCAGCTGCTCGAAGATCTCGCCTTTGGAGAAGACTGATTTTATACTCAAAAAAATTAAGTATAACTACTTAAAATTAAGATTACTCCAGAATGAATTGCTCTGCTAGCACATCCCAACACTTATACACAATAACAATGATAAATGCTGACCAAAACTTAATTATATAACTTTTCATTTTACTTCTTTAGTAAAACAAGCAAAATGTAATGTTTTGTCATATGACAGCTGTGCATGAACACACACTAGACAAATACAGCTGATGTGAATATATCTCAATTTACAGTCAATTCATGCATTAATTCATTGCTTAATAAAATATATACATTTAAATGATAATAATAGCATAATAAAAAAAAAGTGAAATAATACAAGTAATAATGACAATAAATAAATACATATACAAGACAACAACACACGAAACAAAGCTTTATTCAAATGTATTGATCTAACAATCAGGTATTTACAGTCCTGTTGTCATCTCACACAGCTGTGCCAATTCTGCAGCTTTATTCTGATGAAGCAGCTGATGAACACCATCATCATGTCCCTCACTGCTACTCTTCTCAATGGGGACAGTGTTGATCCAGAGGATGAGGAAAATGATGATGATGATGGACCCCTAAACCCCTCAACCTTGAAGCAGGAGTGGGAGAAGATGTGCGGGACAATCTGCTGCTGCAAACATTCATGTGTTCTCCATCAGCAGATTAAAACATTTTACAATTAATTCATGTCAGCATTCTGTTTCTTGACATATTTCATTTCATATTTTTACAATTACTTGCTAATTTTTGTTGTAGCTTCATTATATTTGTGGTGTGGTGGGCTAAACCACTGAGCTGGTCAGCAGAAGGTTTGCTGGTTTTATCTGTGCAGCGTCTCCTCCAGTGTGTCCTTGATCGAGTCACTTGAAAGGAGGAGTGATGGAGGATCTCGTCCATGACACTGAACCATTTCCAGGATCTGCTGTGGCTCTCCATCCTCAGTGCTCACACCAGTCTGAGGACATTCACATCCTACAATAATGCACAAATATAATACAAAAGCAGCCATTTTAACAGCACAGTGTTATTTGATTTCTGTTTTAGAAATAACAAAATGATCTTACTTTATATTTTGTTTCAGGCTTTCCTCTTTATTTCTAACAAATGCCGCCGTCACCTTTTCTTGCAGGTCCTGCTCCACAAAAGCTCTGCAGCAAACATACAGACATCAAGAACCAGAAAAGTGCTGTAATAACTCTGTTTAAATTACAATAATTAAAATAAACTTTGTATTCATTTCTGTAGTATCCTCACCCGTGTGCTCATCTGTGCCCGTCATCTGTCCCTGTAACATCAGACAAGTTTCCTGAGATTTATGTGCTCAAATCTACATTTACATGTTGATGTGTTAACTCACTTCTTATCCAACACAAATGTTCCTATTTAATTCCTATTCGTATTAACAGTACTAATGGACAAATAAAATAGATTAAACTTATGTGTAGTTACTGTAGATTTATTTATTTACATTATTTTCATTCATGTAATGTAAGCAGTGTTGACAACAGTGAATTACAGCACAAACACATCACTCATAATACATAATACATAATCCATCACTCATAAGTCATAATACTTAAATATGTTCCTGTCAGAGGTTAAATAAACATTTAATAAGCATCTTTAAGATGTATATGGTTTAGAATATGTAATTCCACTTCGGAGAATTAAGTTATGTGTGTTTACTAGAGATCCCGTTATCTACATAATACATAATAAATCGTGTTTTACAGTAAAGTCACAACTATAGTGTCTAGCATCTTCACACATTCAGCAGTTTACTCTACAGTAGTTCAACAAATGTGTTTTTGGTTTTCAATACTCACATTTAACAGCATCCGCATCGCTTTTCTCAAGTGTTTGATTATGACGTATCCTCTCCCGTGGCCTCCTGGGATAGAAAAGTATCTATCGAGGAATACTTCAGAATCTGGGCGGAAGTAGTAGGCCATCCGGGAACTCCTCGACTACTCATTTATGATTACTGAGGTTTCTGACATACTTATTCGCTCGCCTACTGCTTTTCCCCTTTAGTAGGTAAGTAGGCGGTTTCGGGCGCACTTTAAGTAGGCGCACGGCCGAATCTCGCGAGAATTATTACGTCACCTAGGTAATTTTCACCTACTCTTTTTGCTTCTGACATACTTAATCGCTCGCCTACTGCTTTTCCCCTACTAAATAGTAGAGAAGTAGGCGGTTTCGGACGCAGCCATACTTTTTCCAAAAGTAAAACATCAGTTTGATTCATTTAATTATTAGGTTCCTTCAACAGAACTGCCCGTGTGGTATTTTATAAAACGGTTTAAAAATTATTTTAAATCACTGTCTTGATTCTGATTGGTCAATAATTTATGATAAAACACGGCTATGACCACTTCACCCAGTGGTTCTGTGTATCACTACACAACATCCTTAGCAACCACTCTTAGCAACATAAACTGTAGGTTCTCAATTGATATTGTTCATTGAAGTTTACTGTATTATGTAGAAGAGTACTGTGAGAAAAAGATTGAGTGAGCGAGTTTATTACCTGCATTCAGATTTAACATTTTCCTTCAGGTCAGTCCTATGTTCATAATAAAAAATCTGTTTAAATGTCAGATGTATTATCTTGTCCGTTTAACAGTTAAAGGGTTTTCCCGTGACTGACAGCGCTAATCAAAACATTTGTCAGTTGCGTCTTGTTCTGTGTTCACAACAATTCAGTCTTTTCAATGTAAAAGTCTTCGCTACTGACTGACACACTCATAAAGAGTCTTTGCCTGATCTAATGATGTAATATTGTAACTTCTGTTCACGGTTATGGACTATTTTTTCTGGCAGATGGAAGGCGTTTAGTGGAACTTTACTTCATGAGAGTTGAATTGATACATATTTTAGCTTTAATATTTGTATTGTGTGGTAACCGTGGTAACGCCACTTTGCGTCATGCCTAACAATGCCCTTCAGCCATGACTTATTCACAATAAAACACAACTTCTCATACCTTATTGCTTACTTACGTCTTTTCGTAACAAAATAGTTAAATGCTTCTGTTTTTTATGTTATAAGTTGTTTCTAGTTTTATTTAAAATTATTTGAGTGGGATGAATCAAAATCTCTACTAAAAAATATATTAGTTTAAGTTTAATGCTGTTACTCTGAGATCTTAATCTTTAGCCAGATCTGACTTTAATATTCAATGAAATTATCTGATATTGCCCCCTTAAAGAGCTTCAATGAAATTTTGTTAGAAGAGCTTTTTCAAAAGAGCAGCCAAACAGTAGTTGAACTATTTTAAACCACAACTAGCCTGTAACTTGGAAAGCAGTTTCAAAGGAGCTTCCCTTACACTGAAGCAGCATATGAAATAAAAACAACCTCATGAGACCAGGAGCTTCCTGATGAATATAGCACACATACACATTACAGACTAATAATAAATTACAGTACATCATGAAAAATACAGCAAGTCTGAAAATAAACCACACACTTTCCTAGGCCACTAGAGAATGTGGGTGAGCAGAGTAAAATAAAAGTACTGATGGCTCAAAATTACAGCAGAGTAACAAATATATCACTGTGTTTGTCTGGATGAGTTGAATTATAAATGACAAACCAGTGTTTTGGTGGCACCACAAAGTTAGACTACCAATGGTTTACTTAAATTACTTTTATTTGTTATTGCACAATACACTTTAATAAGAGAATGTATTCAAACATCAAAATTACATACTTCACCTTTAAGGTCACACTTCCTCATTTGCACACAAATGCACAAACTTCTCACAGCCTAACCCTGCCAAACTAACCACCCTTATTTAAATCCAGCCTGCAGCTTTTCACGTTTTTATTACTGTTTATTTGTTTACCTGTTTGATGAATTATTCACAACTTTCATCATTAATTTATTCATTCTTTTGTAATTGGAAAACAGTTTCCTTGGGTGATGCATTATGGAACTAGTGTTGTTAAAATCTTCAAAAAAGGACAAATTAAAGCTATTAGTGTTGCATTGCACTTATATTTAACTGATATGCACTTAATAAGAGACTAGAAACCTGTGAGAACATTTTTGTTATTAAAGTGTTCGTCCACCCAAAAATGAAATTTATGTCATTAATTACTCACCCTCAAGTTGTCCCAAACCCGTAAGACCTTCGTTCATCTTCAGAACACAAATTTAGATATTTTGATGAAATCCGATGGTTTCTGAACTACACATTGGCAGCAACATCATTGCACCTTTCGAGGTCCAGAAAAGTACATCTGTCCGTCTGTCTAAACCAATTTTATTCCTGAAAACCAGTTTCACAGAATTGACAAATTTTTGTTATCTCTAAATTTCCCTAGAAAAATCATAGGTTTTTATTAGTCATCAACCTTGTGCTAAACTCTGCAACCCCTCCAGCCCTGCCTGGCAAACCCATGGCTTATATTTTAATGCTGGGACTCTGATCCGGTAATGCTTTGGCAATACAAATGTACCACTATTTGTCATGCCAATGAAGCTCACTATGTGTGTGTGCATATCCCCATGTGTAAAGAAGTGAAGTCAGCAGAGGTTGTGCATCAGTAGTCTGTTTAATAGAATCCCTGTGTCTTAACATGGCTGTCTGAGCATTAGTCAGGAATACTCTTAGCCTAGTGTCTTTAATCATACTTTGCTGCAAAAAAAAAAAAAAAATGCACACCAGTGATGAACAGCTCTTAACCGTTCAAACAGCTTTACAGATGTTCTCACTTATGCTGTTAAGGTATAACATTGAATTCCAACAAACTTTGCACACTTGATGTGCAGACAACTTCACTGATAAAGGGAGTATTTCTAGTTTTGCCATATTGCTCACCTGTGGTGTAGATAGGGTTATGCATTATTTATGCTTTATTTTGATGGTCCACTAAAAATAGGTACATTTACAACTACATGTATACTCTAACTCTCATATATTAGTAGACTGTAGCAGACTGTTAAGTTAGGGTTAGTAGATTAAGTTCATTATACTAGTTGCAAAGCACTATAGTTAGTAGAATGTCTGTTGGACCATCAAAATGTTGGCAGATACTAAGTAGACAGTTTATTAAATTTCTAACTAGAGTTAAGCCGGGGACACACCTAACGATTAGCTGAAACATTCTAAGACTAAACTGAACACACATACCAAATGTTTCCTGCGACTGAAGCAGATTTTTATACTTACACATGGAATTTGAACCCCGACTGTAATCGCAGACTGAACTCAACTGACTCTGACTGGACGCGTTTGAGCGCGATCAGTCATAAGTATCAATTTACATTTATAATCAGCCTTATAGTATCCATAAGATACTCAGTATACTTCAGACTATAATTTTAAAGTGGACCATCAAAATAAAGTGTTACCAAAAGAAACACTGCTGAACAAAACAATTCCAAGTGTTTTGACATTTGGATCAATTGCTTAGTTTAAATCCAAGTCTCAGACCTGTTCTAATAAGGGTCTCGGACACCTTAAAAAAAAAAAAAAAAAACAACTAAAAGCTAATATGCAACTAATCCTACGATCCCAAATAATTGCATATGGGCTTAATCATCTTTAAAAGGGAAGAAATACATTTCCCACATCTTTTCCTGCTGTCATCAAAGGTTTCAAATCAAACTGCAATACAATATTTTTGTAGAAATGCATGTCACTTGATAATATCAGTACCAGTATTAAACCAAGTGTTGATTTATGTGTTAGGTTGCCCAATCACACTTCTGCTGTGAATGTTCTGCTGCTGTTGTGCATTTGAAATCCAAATTTTTCCAATCAGCCTATGTCAATATCATAACTTGCATATTGTTGGGCTGATTCTGTCCACTGTAAATATTAATACATTTCAATGCTCAATTTTAAGGACATTTTTGTCACTTCAGAACAATAAACAATTTTAGTATTCATAGTCAGAATAAATGAGTGTAAAAAAAGAGCACAACAGCTTGTCACTGGGGCATCATCACTGAACCATATATGCCGATAAAAATAATAATAAAAAAGCGAAAAGGCACAATTTTTGTTTGAGACATTTTTGTCTAATCACCATTCAAATGTCAAGTATTGGTTCTGAGGAAAAACAATGTCTTGTTAAAAACATCACTTCTCATTTTTTGTACTACTTGTTGATGTTAAATGGCCTCTGATGATTGGCCTGGAAGGCACAAGACCAAGAGAACTGTTGTCCCATGACAACCTGCAGTTCAATTCAATTAGTTGAATCAATAAGGAGCATGAGAAGGCAGTAACAGAAGACATTTCCACCCGCTTCTGCTTATGTGAAGAGCTGTTTCAGGACACAGTTTAAGCCCAGCAGTCTACAATGACAACAACAAGCACTTGGCAAATCACCACTGACAGTTTAATTTAGCCATTGTCGTAATCCATGTTTAGGTACCACTGCAAAGTGGTGTTATTTTTTATGTGTTTTATACCATACAAAGAGTAGTGGCTTTGGAGGGGAACAAAGAAGGCTTTGAAGAATATTAGTTTTAAATGTAGTTGTAGAGTGGCATAGAAATAACCTATGACATGAGTGAGGCATATTGAATTTCTAAAGAAGGACTCACGATCTGCGTCCCACCTGGAGGCCGAGATAACTGAAACTCATTGCCTGTATTCCTTTTGGTGTCAAATGTAAATAAAATAACTTCAACAAACTTGAATCTGGAAATGGCACTGATCTGATTGTGACAGTTTGATGGAATAATTTCATTGGAGAGTTGAGTAACATGTGTTTGTAACATGAATAATATTACTGTTGATCTAGGAAAACCTTTTTTCACCAAATCTCTCCTCTGTATTTTTCCTCTAAAATAGGGCTGCCACTGGCAAAGTTAGAGAAATATTATAACAGCAGTTTTCTTGGAAGTCTTTTTTGTTCTTTCTTGCAGGATGAAAAAAGCCTGTGGCCATATCCGCAGGAAGTGCCCACTTATACAGGAAATTCAACAACAGTGTATTTTGTTCCTGTCCTCACTCCAGGCTCTGTCTTCAGCTAACGTGAGCAAGTCCAAGTCTGTGAGAGCGTTTATTGATGAATCACTTTCTTGGCAAGAATAAAAAAAGAGGCTAATGCACTCTTCGGTGGGTGAGAGAAAGAGCTAATGCGTGTAATTAAGCTATCGACGGCAGTTAGCGTGCTAGCGTCAGATCTCAGTGGACGTTATTGAATCCAGCGCCTATTGTGACAATAACGCTTCATTACTGGGACTTCTTAAGATTGATTGATTGGAGGAATGAAAATCTTACAGGAGAGAATGTTGACTGTTTATGGATCGAAGCTGAAGCTCTGACTGTTTTCAGATTGCTAGTTCTCAACAACAGGAGAATGCAGCTATTAAGTATTAATAACTTCTGGCGTTTGTTGAGAAGTCAATGGCATTTGCGCACACAAATATACACAATAGGAGAAATGATAACCATTTTTGGGGAATAACTAAATTTATTAATAAAACTACTAACTGTGCTCTGCGAAACGGTCCTTTTTTATGAAGAGTTGGAAAAACGAATTCCGTCTAGTGAACCAGTTAATCTCAAATGTGCAGTTCAATCAGCTAGACAACTCATGTTAAATAGATTATATTATCATTATTAGAGAATATTTTAAATAAACCAATACAACTAACAAATACAATGATTCATTTCCAACAAAACTCTCTGCCCTGTAGCTCTTAATTCAAGCTTTACTCTAACACAAGTGTAAACATGAATTTCCTTTCCATTTTCCATTTCCGTGCAAATAACACCTTTCGTATAACAAGCTCTCGCTATTATGGCTTTGAAGAAGTCAGAGGTCTGGTTTTAAATTTTGTTTAAAGTATTAACTCCAAAACCTGCATGAGTTTCTTTCTTCTGTTGAACACAAAAGAAGATATTTTAAAGAATGTTGGTAACCAGACAGTTGACAGTAGCCACTGACTTCCTACTTATTTGATTGAGCTACCATCAACTGTTTGATTTAAAACATCTTCTTTTGTGTTCAACAGAATAAAAATACTCATATAGGTTATGGAACAACTTGAGGGTTAGTAATTGATGATAGAATTTTCATTTTTGGGTGAACTATCCCTTTAAACACACACAATCTGTGGAACTGCTTTTTCTCATGCATTGTGTACATTGAGATTAATGACAGAAACAAATGCATTAAAGGCAACTGCGACAAGCAAAATACTCTATTGAAGCTCAACTGACCTTTTTATTAATGGGGATTTATACAATACCCTCCAAAGCTTTCGCACCACAATAATCTTTAAGCAATGTCATTTGTTGTTTTAGAAGGCCCATAACTCCTCTGATCTCAAATGATGCTTACAGTCCCAGAGTTTTATTTGCTGCCTGTGTATTAACTACTTTAGCTTTACTAAGATTTACTAAATACAGTTGTTTAAGTCCTGATGTAGCCAGACTTTTGACTATCGGCATATCAAGTCAAGTACATTTTGCAACTTATTTTGGCCAAGAACAACCCAGTTAGACAACAAGAGTCAGTGAAGTGCCCAACCATATATTTTCACTTTCACTTCTTTTCATGTGGCATTTAGGCTTGGGTAAATTTGAAATCAGATATATAGTGATCTCCAAGTAGAGCAAACAATAATTTTCTTTTTGATTACAAAATAATGGTAATATATCAACATCACAGTAAAATATGCCTCTCTGGCAGCTGTAATGCCTGATTACTGGATTTAAATTGGCTCAGGTTTCTTATTCTTTTGGTCTTTATTGGGTCAGCAGACTTTAACAGATTGATTACAAATGGGGTAGCAGAGCAAAGCAAAGACCAATTAGAACCGTTTAGACACTGTTTATTTGGTTCTAGCATTTTCATGCCTGAATTCATATACATTTATTTTATTTTAAGGAAGTCTGCTGATTTCTGCTTTATAAAATCTCACATTGCCTTTGGACGACACTGACCTTGACCATAGGTGCTCTCAAGAATATCTCATTTAATTGCAACCAAATAACTCCATCTTTGTCATGTTTTGTCCAAAGATGATGAAGAGATATCCAAAAAGATCAAAATAAAACAAGGTTTATTAAATAACTAAAATAAGGTAATCTAGCAAACGCCATGAAACAGTGTGCAAGCACAAATGAAGATTGCACAAGGAGGAACTTAAATACATAATGGTGATGAACTAATAACAAACAGCTGTGATAATTAATGAGTGTCCATATAGAAACTAATGAATGGTGGGAAACTAGAACAAAGGAAACAGACAATAAACAAACTAAAAGTCCATGAAAGTAAAATTAACAGAACATATTTGTGAAAATCCTTCTTAATATATAAGATTTTGTGCCATGAACCTGCAACTTCATTGAACCTTGCACTAGCAATTTAAAGCAATGACAATTTTTCCAAGAATCACTGATTGAATCATCATGGGATTTTTTTAACATGACTTCTTAGTAGACCGATAAAAGATCTGACTCATAGCACGTAGCCTGGCCTTGCCAACATTGTGTGCAATACACCACGTGTGTGTCATTTGAAGCTAGTCCTGGAGTGACTTCCGAACATATAAAAATAATAAGAAAATGTAAAAAAAGCCTCTAAGTAAATGAGATGCAATGTTACCCCATATTTGCTAGATGCACCAATACCTTCCATCCCTCTTTCTTTGGAAGAAAGAATAAGCCCTAAGGCCCCAAATTAAATTGGTTCCAGAAGAAGCCAGAAATAATAGATTGCAACTACGCTAGGAGCCCAGAATAGGGACTCATGCAAGCCAGCTGATGCCAGAGAGAGCAGATGTCACCTAGTTGTTAATGATTATAATCTTTGCTCTGTTTGACGCTAGTGGAAGAAAAGTATCTGTCAACACACCTTCTCTAAGGCCTACATACATGTGTGAAACATGTAAACATCCTACATTCAAAACTGTCTTATTTCATAATTCAAAGATACTAGCTACTACTTCAACTTCCAGCCCAGCAAACAATATCACATAAAATGTAACGATGTGATGGTAATGACTACCTCAACCTTTTAATCTCAATTACAGCGTCATGTTAAAGGGATAGTTCACCCAAAAATAAACATTCTGCAATCATTTACTCACTCTCACGCCATTCCAAACCTTTTTTCTTTCTTTTGTGCAATGCAACACACTATATTTTTGTCCATTCAATAAAAAGTCAATGAGGTACAATGAGGATTGAGTTTTGTTGTTGTTCCAAAGAAAGTCATACAAGTTTGTAACAACATGAGGGTGTGTAAATTATGAAAGATTTTTCATTTTTAGGTGAACTATGCCTTTATTAGGAAGACATCTGAAAAAGTTCCCCAACATGCGGCAATTCCCGCCTCTCTATATCAGCCTGAACCACAGGAAGCAAAGATTCAACCTGCAAACAGCAAGAGAATAAGAAATAGATGGGAATAAGAGGTAGATGGGAAAAAAAGAGTGATAGAATAGAGAAAGAAAAGGAAATAAAACAGAAACTGAGAGGTAAAAGACAGAGTGAGCACAAAAGTGCAGGAAAGAGAGTCTAAGTTTACTTGATCTTATCGACTGTGTGGAATGCACATGCTGTCTGAATTCTGTTTACACACACACTCTCTCCTTTTGGGTGGAATTGATTTCCATTAACTCCACACATCTTAATCAGGTCCTAATGCTCTCCTTGACTGAAAGGAGCCCGAGAGCTCGCCAATGTGTGCAGACTGGCAGTAAGGGGGCCGGGGAGTCTCTTCGGGGCCAGGTAGCCAGGTATGTCTATGCATTTATCTTTCATCCAGTGTGTATGTGTCAGTTTGCCCAGCTGTCTCTCAGGTCCTGTTCTGATTAATTGGGAGTAAATGAGTATTGAGCTCCCAGACACTGAACACCCATTACACTCCTACCAATTAATAACCCCTCTCTCTTACACTCACACACACATAAAGACTCTCCAACTCTCTTTCTTTGGGGGCTTCAGTGGTCTGGTATGGTGATATAACCCCTGTTTCCCACAGCCTTGAGTGTGTTAGTGCTTTTGAATGATTACTTTATGGGAGAGAGAGAATTATATGAATGCCAAACTACATCCTGCTGAAGCAGTACATTGATCAAGCATTCACAAAAACAGAAATGACTAATGATGCCTGATCTAAATCTAAATATTATAGATTGATTTTGTTAATTTTCACATACAGTGGTCCAGAGAAGTATTTAAGTCATACAAATCAATGAATAGCATTGCATTAGTCAGAAAAATATATAAAAAAGTTACTTTTATTAAAAGATAGCACTAAGAATGACTAAGAAAAGCAAAGATGTGAGAACAATGCTTGTCGTTTGTTTTCATTTGTTATATAATCCAATGAAATCATGCATTTTAAGTGTCTTAAGTGTCCTAATACTTTCCGTGCCATTGTATGTATAAACACAATAGGGAGTGGAGTGAATTAACACATTTCCAAGCTTTTAATGTTGTGTCATCTACTAGTCAGCGTGATATAGATGTTTTCAGACATTTGTTTTGGGGAACAGCATGACATTTGAGGCTATTAGAGGCAGATCAATGTCATGTAAACAAATGCATTACATAAGATTTAGATATTCAAAGGCATGTCTTAATAAAGCTGTTTAACCAACAAAACAACACACAAACTACCTAAATAATGGAAAATTCATTTAACCATTGTTTTAGATTAAAACAGCACTACATGATAAGATAGGTGTTTTAGAAGATAAATGGAGAAAACAAAAACAAAGCACTGACAGTTGTTCCTCAAATCCCAGCAAAATGAGGTTAGAGAAGAAGTGATTTATTACATTTTGACTGATTTAGTGATTATTAAATTATATGTGGATTAACCATGCATGCATATCTAATAATTGTAACCAGTATGCCATGAAAGACCACATCCTGGATCGTGAAATTGGGCAAAATGTATGAGGGAGAGGTTTAGATACATTTATGTTCAACTAAAAACAGTTTTTGAATCTTGCTGAGCAGATTTGCTAATTTTATTTATTTTTTTTCATTTAATTGCAATTTACAATGTTTTTCTATATTTTTTGTACAGTACATACAGTTCAAATAACAACATTTTAAAATGTGTGATAAAGGCATATCTTTACAGTCGATATTGTTTTACATCTACAGGGAGCCATTTCACTACTAAACCATGAATTTTGAATAACCCTTTCTGTAAAAATGCTTGCTATTTATCATTATAGACCAAAAATGTGTAATATTGTGATTTTTTTAGTATAAATCACCCACCCGACTTTCATAATCAGACTTCACATTCTTGTAACGTGTAAAGTAGAGCTGCTATTCACATTTTCATCTCCTACACACTTTGCAATTCTGTATTTATCTCCTATCACATGCACAGAAGGCTGTCAGGTGCTTAAGGCAACTTTGACAAACCACATACACACAGAGGGAAAAGACAGAGAAAGTTACAATGATGCTCTTACTTATTCACAAATTATTATTCTGAATAAATAATCTAGATTCTAATAAGCATGTGAGGCCTTTCTAATATGAATAATATAAAACTTGTAAGCACATTAGGTGACTCTAATGTGATGTACGTGAGAAACCATTAGTGCTTTCACAAATTCAAAAATAATACAAAGCTGAAAGTCTCTAGCCCAGAAAAAAATAAAAAAAATATACCAATGAATAGAAGACCTTTTATTTTTGAGTTTTAACTGAAGCCTTTATAATCTTCTGAAGGATCAAAACAAGCTCATCCAATTCTCTAGTCATCAGCCCTCTGACTAAATCCTAACATGTGGTCATCTTATTAGCTTACTAGATATTTCCATTCCTGATTTTAAAGTGGTAGAATTACTCAGAAAGTTTACAGATCTTTTTGGAGAGGCATGTACTTTTGGATTGTGATGTTTTAAACAAATCATTTAAAGATAATTACATTATATAGGCTCCTTATATCAGCATTTTTTTTTTATTTTGGCTCCAATGTTTTTGTGACCCAAATATAGATATGTTCTAATGGGATTTATAGGTGTATAATGTTAAATGCATCCAATTGTGCATTTAATCAAACTCTATGCATTTTAATCTGTCACTTTAGCAGGCATCACAGCCTGGTCTCATTGTTAATACGTAGTTATTAATACGTAACTTTAAAAGACATATGGATTCTAAAGATATGGAGTACAGCAAACAAATAAAATGGGTGTGATTTGTTAATTTATGTTGTGCTTTGGTGTATCTTATGGTTGTATTGTCAGTCACTGCATAGGAAAAAAAAATCGCACAGCAAAATTTTACAAAACGATTATAGAAATGTTATTCATTTCAAGGTTTCAAAGTGTAGTCTCGTTTAACATTATGTAACGTTAATGACAATTGAACACAACATATCTGAATCATTAAAGCCACGATTTTAATATTAATACATGGTAATTCATATACATTCACACTTTACGTTAGATGTTTTACGTTTTTTAAGCTGCTAATACGTAAGTATTTGTACGCTTTAGTGCTATAAATACGTCAATGTTGTACGTTTTTGTGTGTATGAAAACGTTAGTAAATGTACGTGTGGTAGAACCACACTTCACATAAAAATACACACGTATTCTCATGAGATCACGTTGGAAAAACAGATTTCTAAGGACATTTGTGTTTGGGTCAGTGACGTGATGGGTCATTTTTTTTGTCCAAAGGCCTCAATAATAATAAAAAAACAAAGATATGACATCCAAAGTATTTAATGTAGTACAACTTGATCTCTTTTATTGAATTCAAAATGTTTAATTATATTTTGCTAGTGCTACATACAAAGGTATTTTAAAAATTTTGAAGTGTCAAAAAGTCATTCTGTTTAACTGTCCAAAGGCCAATACAGCCATTTTATTTGTGATTCTAATATCTTAAAATGTAATAAATGTATACAGTGGCATGAAAAAATATGTGAACCCCTTGCAGAATCTGTGAAAATGAGAATTATTTGAATAAAATAAGAGGGATAATAAAAAATGCATGTTATTTTTTGTTTAGTACTGTCCTGAGTAAGATATTTTACACAAAAGATGTTTGCAAGACAAAACAATAGCTGAATTATGTGAACCATTGATTCTCAATACTGTGTGTGGTTACCTGATGATCCACAACTGTTTTTTTGTTTTGTGATGGTTGTTCATGAGTCTCTTGTTTGTCCTGAGCAGTTAAACTGAGCTCTGTTCTTCAGAAAAATCCTCCAGCTCCTGCAGATTCATCAGTTTTCAAGCATTTTTACATATATTTTGCAATATTATTTGAACCCTTTCCAGCAGTTACTGTAGGATTTTGAGATCTGTGTTTTCATACTGAGGACAACTGAGGGACTCAAACATAACTATTAAAAAAAGGTTCAAACATTCACTGAAGCTCCAGAAGGAAACACGATGCATTAAGAGTCGGGGGGTGACAACTTTTGAACAGGATGAAGATGTCACAATTTTTCTTATTTTGTTTAAATATCATTGTTTTTCATTTAGTACTGCCCTTTCAGAACCAACAGAAGATACTTGCATGTTTCCTGGCAGAAAAATTAAGTACAATTTACCTTGATATTTGAATTCAAAAGTTTTCACCCCTCAGCTCTTAATGCATCGTGTTTCCTTCTGGAGCATCAGTTTGAGTTTGAGTCCCTCAGTTGTCCTCAGTGTGAAAAGATGAATCTCAAAATCATACAGTCACTGCTGGAAAGGGTTCACATGCAAAAATGCTTGAAAACTAATGAATCTGCAGGAGCTGGAGGATTTTTCTGAAGAACAGAGCTCAGTTTAACTGCTCAGGACAAACAAGAGACTCATGAACAACCATCACAAAACAAAAAAAAACAGTTGTGGATCATCAGGTAACCACACACAGTATTGAGAATCAATGGTTCACATAATTCAGCTATTGTTTTGTCTTGCAAACATCTTTTGTGTAAAATATCTTACTCAGGACAGTACTAAACAACAAATAACATGCATTTTTTATTAGCCCTCTTATTTTATTCAAATAATTCTCATTTTCACAGATTCTGCAAGGGGTTCACATACTTTTTCATGCCACTGTATTTTTTTATTATGGCATGATTTTATAACATCATATATCAGCATAGTATTAAATGGCAAAATGGTATTAAATGTATGTGTAGAAGTCATTGTTTTGTTATGAGAAATAATGTCTGGAAAAATTAATTTCATTGATGTCATTTGGAGTAACCAATATAAAGGGACCATTTTGGATCAAGTTATGAGGTCAATATCATGTGACAGGATGTGACATCAAAGTAACTAACTCTCGCTTTAACTATTTGAAAAAATCATGTTTTCACTTACTCATACGCATGTCACATTCAGCACAACCGCTGTTAAACATGGAAAATTTGCAATATTTTAAAAACTTGTACTAAATATAAAAAGTTTTATTGTCCCTTTTATTTAGCAAGCTAACTAGCTAGCTAGCTAGATATCAGCCTGTGAGCATTGTTTGAAAATATCGTCAATCGGTATAACCAAAAGTGTCATTTGGTAAAACCGAAATTTTGGTTAAACCAAATGACTTTTTGGTGACAAATTTTGTCCATCTTGTAATAAATGACAAAAGCAGTGTTAATTGATTATAAAAACCACATAATCTCATTGTTAACACTTAATAAAACTTAAAAATTAATGATATGTCCATTATATTTTTTGAAACTTTTAAAAACCTTACTTGCCAATGACCCGTTTCATTGTGTTCTTTTATAATAAAACATTTTTGGTATGTGCTGAATTACTGCTTAATGTCCAATGTAAAACCTGGGTCCTGAAGTGAAAACAGTGGGGAATCATTGCTTTAAAGCACCAGTACATGATGGATTTGGAAAGAACTGCAGAATAAACTGTTCCTTCTGGAACTTCCCTCAAGCTTTAGGCAGAAAAACCCTTTTTGCCTATAATGGAGCCTTTATTTTTGAGAGCAACAGGAACAGACAGTTTCTGAAAAAGAGAGACAATGTCTGTCCTTTCAACAGGTTTGAGAAGCATAATCTTACAGAGACCATAGCACAGACGCGTCCTCCATGCATTATGCATTTATTGTCAATTTCACCCTTTCATGATGCATGGTGTGCAACGACTGATCGCTAATGGTGTAATGAGAATTTTAATGCCTTATGAAAAGGACATGATATTTGTCATATAAACACCATCAAACAGTATCCCCCAACACACAAATAATGCTATGAATAATTCCTGGATTCTCTAACTCCACCTCTGTTAAGTCAGTGTTTTTATTGTGAGGATGTATAAAACTATAAACACACTCACTGGCCACTTTATTACATACATCTTGCTAGTAATGAGTTGGACCCCCTTTTGCCTTCAGAACGTCTCGGGTTACGTCTGTAACCCTGGTTCCCTGAATAAGGGAACGAGACGCTGCGTAGTCGCTTTGGGAACGCCTCTGCGCGTTTTGTCTTGAAGCACTCGTGAAATCGAACCAATAGTGTGACGGGACGTCAGTGCGGGTGACGTCACGGACCAGGAAACTATAAAGCACTCCTGAGAACAAAGAACGCCAGCTTCTGATATGGATGAAGCAGACGCTCACAGGCGTGCAGGGAGTATGGCTAAGCTACGCAGCGTCTCGTTCCCTTATTCAGGGAACCAGGGTTACAGACGTAACCCGAGACGTTCCCTTTCATGGGAACATCGACGCTGCGTAGTCGCTTTGGGAACGCTATCCCAACTAGGCCATAAGACCAAGTGCCTGTCTGTTATCTTACGACGAGAGCACCGAGGACCCTGGAGTGGAGCCCAAATCAAGGTTATACAACCTAATGAAGGTATGCTGAGATGACCACCCAGCCGCATCACATATCTCGTTAATGGGAACCCCCGAGATCAAAGCCTTTGAGGCAGCCATACCCCTAGTAGAGTGTGCCCGGACAGCCAAAGGTGAAGGCTGCCCGTATGACTCATAGGCAAGAGAGATGGCCTCAACCACCCACTTGCTCATTTTTCCTGATCCGGATTAATCAAAGGAGGAGGACAAAAGGCCTGCAGTACAATCGGTCCTGGGACGTTGGTGGGGACCTTGGATTTATAACCAGGTCTAGGATGAAGGAAAGCCCTGAACATACCAGGCGCAAATTCCAAACATGAGGGAGCAACCGAAAGTGCTTGAAGATCTCCAATTCTTTTGAGAGATGAAATTGCCAACAGGTGGACAGCTTTGAGAGGAATCTTCCAGACACCTCCTCTAATGGTTCAAAGGGAGCCTCAGCTAACCCTTCCAACACAATAGCCCAGTCCCAGGCCGGAGTTTTGTACGCACAGAAGGCCTCAGCCTCTGGGTACCACAGAGAAAGCGTATAAATAGGGGTCTCTTCCACAGAAGAGTCCCCAAACAGAGCATGATAAGTGGAAATAGCCACTATATAAACCTTCAAGGTAGAAGGAGATAAACCATCCAAGTTTTATACTTGGAGAAATTGCAGCACAAGACTGATAGAAGAGTGGAACAGGTCCAGCTGACGTTGTCTACAGCAAGTAGAAACCAACTTCCATTTATTTGTCTGTATAGCTTTCTCGTGGAAGGAGCTCTGGAGTGGAGTATGGTCTCGACAACCTCAGTTGGGAGACCGGATTCTATGAGCCTAGCCCCCTCAGAGGCCAAGCTCAGAGTTTCCACAACTCCAGGCGGGGGTAAATTATCATGCCGCCCGCTTGAGACAGAAAGTCCTGTCTGATGGGGATCTCCACGGGGGAGCCGTCTAGAAGAGACACTAGGTCTGCAAATCAAACTCGGGTTGGCCTTAATGGGGCTATCAGTATGAGATAGACCCTCTCTAGGCAAACCCTCTCCAGAACTCCTGGGAACAGAGCGATCGGGGAAAAGTGTGTACAGACGTAACCTCGGCCACGTCTGCACCATGGCATCCAACCCCAGAGGGGTGGATTAGTCAGAGAGCACCACAGTGGGCAAAGAGATGTTCTTTCGAAGCAAATAGGTCAACTTCTGCACGACCGAAGTTCTCAAATGAGCTCCACCACCTCAGGGTGGAGACTCCATTCCCCGGGCCTCGGCCCCTGCCTCAACAGGATGTCTGCCCCCACATTTTGATGGCCCCTCGGGTGTGGGAGGAAGTATTTGAGTACTCGAAATACCGCCATCATTTCCAGATGATTTATGTGTCAGGAAAGTAGATGGTCCTCCCAAAGACCCTGAGCCGAGCGACCACTCATGATCGCCCCCCCAGCCTGTGAGGGAAGCATCCGTCGTTAGCATTACACGACGACAATGAGCCCCCAACACAGGTCCCTGGGACAGGAACCAAGGCTTCTTCCACATGACTAAGGCACGAAGGCATTGCCGCGTGACCTTAATCATGCGAAAAGGATTTCTTCTCAGAGAAAACCCCTTGGTCCTGAGCCACCACTGTAAGGGTCTCATGTGCAGCAGGCCAAAAGGTATCACGTTGGACGCAGCTGCCGTAAGACCCAACAGTCTCTGAAACTGTTTTGCAGTGTGTGACTGGCCTAATTTCACCCCATTCACGGCCGAGAGAATGGAACGCACCAGAGCAGGAGACAGATGTGCCTGCATCGTGATGGAATCCCAGACTACCCCTAGATCGTTGGTAGTTTAAGCTGGAAGAAGCACACTCTTCTTGGCATTAATTCTCAGCCCTAGCCTTCTGATGTGAGACAGAACAACATCTCAATGTTGGACTGCCATATGCTCAAACTGAGCTAAATTCAACCAATTGTTGATATAATTCAACACGCGAATGCCCTGGAGTCTCAGAGGAGCCAGAGCTGCATCCACGCATTTTGTGAAGGTGTGGGGTGAAAGCTAGGCAGAAAGGAAGAACCCTGTATTGGTAAGCTTCGCCCCCGAAAGCAAATCTGAGGAACCTCCTGTGCTGAGGATGGATGGATACATGAAAATACCCTCCAACCCTCTTTGGAACAAAGTACAGACTGTAAAACCCTGACAGCTTGCTGGGAGGAGAAACCCTTCTATAGCTCCTTTTTGCAAGAGCGTCAGAACTATGTGTTCCAATACCAGAGACTGCAAGGGGTCCACCACTATAGGGAAGACCCTGTTAAATTGGGGCGGGCGAGACCCGAATTCTGTAACCCTTTCTTTGTGAGCAGTACCCATTGAGAAATACTTGGAAGAAGTTTCCATTCTACCAGAAATCTACTAAGGGAACCAGTCTCTCATGACTGGCCTCTGGTGTTTTTTTTTTTTGAACATTTGACTCGGCGCCCTTAAGCGGCGAACCGGCAGGGAACAACCGAATCAAATGTCGACCGGCCCTCCTCAGAGGGTCAGTGGAGACCGCTGCACCCTGAAGCACACGAGGTGGCAGGGTTGGCAGAACGGCCCCCTGAGGGCACCGAGGAGGGGCGGATACCATATAGTGTGGTAAAGAACCCTCTTCGGAAAGGGGCTACCCTCGAATGTCCTATGCCACTGGCGTCAGGACCTTTTCGAAGTCTTCTTGGTGATAACAGTCCGCAGATCTGTCTTACCCCACAAAGACTTCAGCTGTGTTGCCTGTCCCGGTCCCCAAGCTTTCTGCGGGGGAGCACGGGTGACGACACTTTTTTTTTTTTTTTTTTTTCAGTGCCCTGAAACGGCGAACCGGCAAGGAACAACTGAACTGACCACTCTATGACCCTCCTCTTCTTAGAGGATCACTGGAAACCGCTGCACCCTGAAGCACACGAGGTGGCAGGGTTGGCAGACCGGCCTCTCTTCTTTTAAATTCCTCAGAATTTAATGTATTCAATATTTCATTTAATCCTTAAATTAAATGCAGCCAAAAACAAACAGTCAAAAAGACAGGCTGAATATATTGGAATACAAAAAGAATTATAGCTCGTAATAGTTTGCAAGATATTATAGGGAAAAAGAGAAAGGGAACTCCCGTCTACTCAGTTCCCTCCAAATATATATAAACATTTTATATATAATCGGCTATATATTACGGGCACGATATCTATGCGCAGCCTCGGCAAACGCGAGATCCGAGCCGTATATTCTTTATTGCAGACTTAATCTGCGCGCTGCCTCGGCAAACGCGAGATCCGAGCTATATATTCTTTATTGCAGACTTAATCTGCGCGCTGCCGCGGCAAACGCGAGATTCGAGCCTTGCGTTGGACTTTTATTCCCTCGAGAATAAAGCCAACAGGAGTGGAGCTAAAAACTCCCGCTAGTGCATACTTCTCTTTACACTTCGGGACATTTTTATGAATGAACACTGTCAGCTGTGAACTGACGTGCATGCTCCACTCTCAGCGTGTGCATCCCTACTCGCTTTGTAGTATAGCACTCAAAACTGCTGTTCACTTTCTTTATATATATATAAATATATCTTCAATATTTGTAAGTTGACAAATTCAGAAAGATATTTAACTTCTCAGTTAAATCGAGAAAATAATCAGACAAGTCTATCACGGTCTGAATATTTCAGATTAACAAAATAATCATGGCTTTCAAACACAACTGATTTGTTTCTGATGTTAGAATAATAAACGTGTGATTTTGAAACACGATATGTGTGTGAGGTGGCGAGTCCTCAAATCAATATCACAATATCCACCTCCTCAGAGCTGGACATGTGTACCGGTGCCTCAGCCCGGAGGAAGAAACCGCAGAGCGTGCTTCCACCTGGGAGAGGCACTGAACCTGGCAGGTAAGGGCAGAGAAAGGGCAGCGCCCGTCTCTAACCCCTCTGCCAAATTCATCTGCGAACCCCATGATCTGAACCGCCTGTCTGCCTCGGCAGATGCGGGATCCGACCACGAAGAACGCGAGCCGCGGCGCCCTCCTCAAAGAGCGCCCGGCGGGAGTGGAGAGGTTTTATATTACAATGCTCGCAAACAACCCCCTCGAGGGCCGCCTGGGCATGCTCCGCTCCCGGACAAACAACACAGAGCTCGTGTGTATCCCCACCCGTGAAGTAATGAAGGTAGGGAGAAGCACACGGTCTGATGCCGTTTGCTCGCCATTATAGTGTCTTTTATATATGTGGTGTAATACTGATACTCTTGTTCTCAAACAAAAGAGATCGTCTCTGTATATGTAATTGACAGACAACACCAAATAAGACACACGATAACACAGAGCGCTGCTGAAGACACAGAAGCTGGCGTTCTTTGTTCTCAGGAGTGCTTTATAGTTTCCTGGTCCGTGACGTCACCCGCACTGACGTCCCGTCACACTATTGGTTCGATTTCACGAGTGCTTCAAGACAAAACGCGCAGAGGCGTTCCCAAAGCGACTACGCAGCGTCGATGTTCCCATGAAAGGGAACTGCTTTAATTCTTCATGGAATACATTCAACAAGGTGCTGGAAACATTCTTCAGAGATTTTGATCCATACTAACATGACAGAATCACTCAGTTGCTGCAGATTTGTCGACTACACATCCATTATGCGAATCTCCCATTCCACCACATCCCAAACGTGCTTGATTGAAATCTGGTAACTGTGAAGGCCATTTGAGTATAGTGAACTCATTGTCATGTTCAAGAAACCAGTTTGATGTGATTTGAGCTTTGTGATGTGCATTATGTTGCTGGAAGTAGCCATCAGAAGATGGGTACACTGTGGTCATAAAGGAATAGACATGGTCAGCAACATTACTCAGGTAGGCTGCAACTGGTACTAAGGGGCCCAAAGTGTGCCAAGAAAATATCTACCACAACATTACACCACCAAATTCTGACCCTACCATCTGAATTTCACAGCAGAAATAGAGATTTATCAGACTAGGCAACGTTTTTCAAATCTTCTATCGTCCTATTTTGGTGAGAAGCCTCAGTTTCCTGTAGCTCTTCTGCTTCAAGAGATGCTCTTCTGCAGACCTTGATTGTAACAAGTGGTTATTTGAGTTACTGTTGCTTTTCTATTAGCTGGAACCAGTTTGGCCATTCTCCTCTGGCATCTGACATCAACAAGGAATTTTCATTTTTGCAGCTCCCTGGATTTCCCTTTCGAAAGGGAACTCTACTCTGCGCTGACTGCGCTATGGGGAACGTCCTCCGTGACCCGTGCTCGAAATGGCAAAAATCACCACACTCCAATCCTATTGGCCGGCAACAGTCTATCACGTCAAACGGCGCGAACCGTGACGTATAAAGGGAGCACCTGGGGAAACAGCCGACATCCTCTTGTCTTTTCGCGACTGCTTTTGCTCGTGCCTTTTTCACTCTGCCAAAAGAAAATAGGTCTGCCAAATCGTTCAGGAAGTGTGCTGATCCTTGTCCCAGGTTTCTGACACCGGAGGACACACACAACTTGTGCGTTTTCTGTCTGGGCGAAGAGCATGTGCAGTCAGTACTCGAGGGTGCTGCCTGTGCTAACTGTGAGCGTTTTCCTATGAAAATGCTCCGTTCTTGTTTGGCCCTCTTCTCGAGGGGAGAGGTGCCACCACCGCTGCCTGCTGGTTCTGGCCCTGCTCGTGCTGAGGCTCAGCGGCGATTGTAATCATGGGACTCGCAGGTGGAGCTCGCTGAAGAATTTGAGAGGGGTGTGAATCTTTCTCAAGCTGAAGCGACTGACGAGGATGGCTTCTGGCGGATGGCAATGATTTTTTATCTTTAACATCCTCGGACTCAGGAGCGAGTGCCCTCTTGGTCCAAAGCCCCAGAGAGCAGAAGATGGCCGAGGTGGGAGAAGCGGCGAGGGCCCTGCCATCCAAAGCGTTGAAGGTGATGTCACGTTTGAATGGCGGGGCTTACGCCGCTGCAGGTCAGGCTGGTGCGGCGTTGCACACGATGACGTGCTTCTGGCGTACCAGGCTGATCTGCTTACGGATCTTGATCAGGGAGGAAAAGACACGCTCCGCAGCGTTTAGATCTTGCATCCCGCTCAGATCTAGCTCTGGGCCCAGACAGCCGGGAGATCCCGGGCCGTCTCGAGCCAAGGCTCAGAGGCAGGCCCAGAGGGAAAGTGTCGCCGCTCGTGTGCCTTCTCCTCCTCGGAATAAGTCGCAGAGACGACGAGATGCTAGAAGGAAGAAGCAAGATCTGAGGGAGGTGATCGAGGAGTGGCGCCAGCAGCGCCGGTAATCGATCTCTATAGTTGTCATCTGTTCAAAGCGCTGCTTTCTCCGTGTGTTTGGGAATTTGTAGCCCGAGTGTAGCGTGGTCTACATACAGTCCTTAGCTAGCGGCTAGGCTAGAACTAGGTTAGGTGTATGTTTGTTTACATCCCCCGGTTATGACTATCCCCCTGCGGTTGTATAGTTCCTAGTTCTGGTCTCCTTCTGAGGAAGTTGCTGGCCGTTTTTTGCCCATATTTCCCCTTCATATGTTTATGCAGGCGTGTTATGTGAGCGTGCTTGTGCTGCCACAGGTTACACCTGTTTTCTATGATAGCAGGCTTTATCCGGCCTCTATATATGAATACGGTGTTGTTGTTGTACTCCCCGGTTAGGGTTTGTGTTTCACTGAGTGCATCACCTGTTGGATCGCACACTCAGGGTGAGTGTAGGGAATTTTGTTTACCAGACTTCTCCTGGTCGTTTGCACCACAGCATCTGGGGTTCATTGCTATTTGATTGCTGGCTATTTGCCTTTTAGCCTCACTGTATGCAGCTTGTTTGGATACAGCGCTGTTGGTCTACGATGCTGGTTACGCTCACGCTGTTTAGCATATTAACATTGCCTGCTAGAATGTGTATGCCTAGGCTCAGGTTGTGTAGCTAGTTCCCTTAAAATTGTCATTTTAGGTTATACTGGCCCTTCCTTGTAGCTAGGGCCCTGTCATGACCACAGGCTGGTGCCACATGGTTCTTTAAGTAGCAGGCCTTTCCAGGCCTCTCTTATAGCTTCCTGTCGGCCCAGCTATGCTGGTCGTGTACGGGCATCATTCCATGATGAGTCATACGATTACTCTGTTGTTGCCAGATGTTTATGGAAGTCATTGGCCCCCATTGGGGCATCCTTTCATGTCTTACCTAGCATGTTGGCACAACTTGTATGGGTTTCTGTATGTCTCATACCCCTTGGGTGTTGTATAAACGCACTAGCTACCGCCACGCGCTTTTAAGGTTACAGGCCACTTTTAGGCCTTCCTTTGCTAGCATGTCGGAGTTTAGCTTGGTACTCCTCTTGCTGAGAGTAAAATATGTTTTTACTGAGTAATTTGTGCGTTTATTTCCTTTAGCTCTAGTCGAGCTAAAATATTTTCTGTCTATCTAACAGGTTCTATTTTTGCTCCTAGAACTTTAGTGGCCGCTGGCTGATGTCGCGTGTAATGGGTAGGCCGTAAAGGCCTCCTGTGGAGCATGCTGATCTTTGACGGCAAAAGGGATGGTTTCGCCGGCTGGCCGGGTCTCGGGTTGACTATGACCTCCTGTGTAGTCGGTCTGTTCAGCTTGAACCCTGATAACACTGCCACGAGCTGATGCCACATCCCATCTCTGCATGTGGGTTTGAGTTGCTTACTGAGACCCTTTCGCAGTCGCTCTTTCCTGCTCTCCTCTCTGGAGTTTGCGCTTGGAGATTCTGTATATCAGACAAGGTTGGCTAGGCCAGATTTAGCTTCGCTGGATCTGGCTAGGCCTACTTGGTGGCAGCGGGATGGATTTTTCCCCCCGAGTGACTGGCCGAGGTTCCTTTGGTTCCTTGGCCACATTCCCTTAAAGGGACCACCCCCTCTCGGGCTGTTGGTTTCCCTGTTCTCGGGGAACCATGGTTACATACGTAACCTGAGACGATTTTCTCTTTTTCAGACCATTCTCTGTAAACCCTTTGTGAAATACTCAGACCAGCCTGTCTGGCACCAACAAGCACATTCAAAGTAGTTTTGTCAAAAGTATCGACCGCAATACCAAGTCGTTAATGAAATGAAACCATGATATCAAGTCGGTACTTAAATTTTAAAAATGTGTCGCTTTGAACGCTGTTGAGCGGATTCGTAAACACTTCTGATTGGCAGTTGTGTTCACACGCTCAACAGATATGCCTGTGAATGGCTACAATGATCAAAGGATGGAAGCGTTGATCATTGTAGCCAATCACAGACTTATATGATAAGCACGTGTACACAACTGCCAACAGGGCTCAAAGCGTCACATTTTTAAATTTGTATTTTTTAAATATATCAAAAATAGAAAACAATATTACTGTTTTTAACTGTTTTTGAGTAAATAAATTCATACTCAAACACAAACACAGTAGATTAAAAAATCTAGATAAACTATTCAGCCTCTCTAATCTTAGTTGTTAAAAGACATTGTGACACAATTTTATGTATTTTCTCTATGTAAGCTCTATTTTACCTAGCCCTCATCTGAAATTCATCCCTTCATACCTTCATCTAAATTTCTCATCAGTTCTATCAGCATCCATTCCTCCTTTCATTTCTCAATCTGGCACGCCCATCCGTCTCATCTATCCATCCATCCTTGCATCCGACGCCTTAACATTCACTGGAGAAATAGAGAAGGCATGAGAGATGGAGAGAGAGTAAATAGAAACACAATATGCTGGCAGTGTGCTTCAACCTGAGTGTAGGTCAGCCCGAGGATATGACTGCATGGTTAGTTCCTCAACATAAACAAGAGGAAAAGACAATTTCCTGCCCAACACGTTAGCAAAGCTGCTGTTGTTTTAATTTCTCAAGAGCAGGGCTTGAAATAACGACAAAAACAAAGAGCAACCCAGGGAAGAATTTTCTTAGCAGAAGCTGGAATTGTAATCAAGTCTGAGGTTGTAGTTCATAGGTTTTTCGCTTGTGCTGTCAGAATTACACTGTGGCTACATCCCAATTTGCAAACTATCTGTCATAAATAGTATGCGAGATTTGAATTAGTGCTTCCCCAGTCATTGTACTTTAAAAATTGTATGCCTAAGGTGCAGGGATGGCACATTATTTCTGGTGTCTTTTCAAAGTAAATATTGCCCATAATCCCTTGTGCTACCGATGATGTGGAATCTCTGGCTGTTCTTAATTGAATTTTTCAAAGGTAAAAACGTAAGGAATGAAATCCAATCTGACAAAGCAGTTTTTAAAGTATGAGAAACTAAGAGACAGTACCCCACTGAAAAACACATCTTAAATGAGCCTAAGATTGTTGGCTAGTGTTGGGATAGCAGATAGACCATCTTAAACCAGCCTAAGATTGTTGGCTGGTGTTAGGAGCGCAAATAGCCCATCTTAAACCAGCTTAAGACTGTTGGCAGGTGTTAAGGAAAACAGATAGACCATCTTATTTATTTATTTATTTATTGGTGTGTGTGTGTGTGTGTGTGTTCACTACACTCTATGTATTTGTATCCTAGTGTATATGTACTCTAATTGCTTTGTATATGTATTCTAATGTTTCCTGTTTCTTGATCTGGTTGTGCTTTTGTGTTCTCTATACTCAATGAATATGTATTCCTATCCTTATTTCTGCTGTCATGTTAATGGATTAATGATTGTAAAGCGTCATTGAGTCTGGAGAAAGGCGCTATATAAAATAAATATATTATTTTAAACCAGCCTAAGATTGTTGGCAGGTGTTGGGAGAGCAGATACAGTAGGGGTGCCTACCCTTACGAAAAAGAAGTTTATTCAAGTGTGCTATTAGTATACTTCTTTTAAACTAAAATAAGAAAGTATACTTTCAGTCTACTTTTTATGTACTTCTGAGAAATATACTTAAAATTGCACTTAGTCTACTTGACTTATACTGACAGAAAAGTCTAAGTATATTTGTCCTATACTTGGACTTGAGATATACTTAAAGTATATTTATAAAAGTATAATCTAAGATTATACTTTTTTATATAGCTACTAAAAGTATAATCTAACAAATCTAAGATTGTTGGCTGGTGTTGGGAGAGCAAACAGACCATCTTAAACCAGCCTAAGATTGTTGGTCGGTGTTGGAAGAGTAGATAGACCATCTTAAACCAGCCTAAAGCCCTATTCGGATGGGATTAGTTTTACATGGGGAGGTGGGGGTAAAGTAATTATTACCAGGGCTTCTCTGTGATTTTAGTCCCGTCCGAATGTGCCATCTCAGTAATCATTACGGCCAATGTCAGTAAAGATTACGGCGACTTTTACCTTCTGTAAAAAGGTCCGGAAAAATTACCTCAGGTAATACTAATCCCGTTCGAATAGACCCACTGTAAATATGTACGGTAAAATTCCGTCATTTCCTGTTTAAGAGTAGTTTTCTGCACATTTTTCAAGCATGGAAGCACTTGAAGAAACGTTAGTTTGTGTTGTAGGTGGTGGGACAAGTCAGTTGCAAACCTCAAGTATTTTCTACATACCATTCAGAGCAAAAAGAAGATCGAAGCACTCAGAGGCACAAAACTAATCTTTTAGTCTTTAGCTAAGTGCCTATTACCATCATAATCCAATCAGAATTTAATTAATACGTCATTTGACCGGACCTAACTGTTATAGTATATAGTATATAGATTATATGTGTTTGCGCACATGGTATCAGAAATAGACATATACCCACATGATGACAGGGAGGTGACGGCGGTGCGTAAATCGAGTTACCCCTCCCACTTCTGCTGAGATGTCTTGTCCCGTGCGAATTGGCCAATTAATATTACAGATGTGCTGAGGTAAGTTGCATTACTCCACCTCCCCATGTAAAACTAATCCCATCCGAATAGGGCTTAAGATTGCTGGCTGGTGTTCGGAGGGCAAATAGACCATCTTAAACCAGCCTAAGATGGTGTTGGGAGAGCAGATACAGATAGACCATCTTAATACAGCCTAAGATTGTTGACTAGTGTTGGGAGTGCAGATAAACCATCTTAAACCAGCTTAAAGGGTTAGTTCACCCAAAAATGAAAATTATGTCATTAATGACTCACCCTCATGTTGTTCCAAACCCGTAAGACCTCCGTTCATCTTCGGAACACAGTTTAAGATATTTTAGATTTAGTCCGAGACCTTTCTGTCCCTCCATTGAAAGTGTATGTACGGTATACTGTCCATGTCCAGAAAGGTAATAAAAACATCATCAAAGTAGTCCATGTGACATCAGTGGGTTATTTAGAATATTTTAGAAGCATCTAAAATACATTTTGGTCCAAAAACTACGACTTTATTCATCATTGTCTTCTCTTCCGGGTCTGTGTATATCCACAGTGACGCTGCTTCTTCTTCTTCTTCTACGGCGGTTGGCATCCAGCTTATTGGTGCATTACCGCCTCCTTCTGCTCCGGACTGTGACGCTGTTGACGTGTTATCCGGTGCGCCCGAGCTTCGTTTACAGTCTGAGGGAGACGCACGCTGTATTCAAGCTATTCTACATTGTTTGTATTTTGGTATTGCTATATTTTTTTAAATGGTGCGTAGGTGTACATGTCGCAGATGTTCTAATCGTGTCACAGTCCGGAGCAGAAGGAGGCGGTAATGCACCAATAAGCTGGATGCCAACCACCGTAGAAGAAGAAGAAGCAGCGTCACTGTGGATATACACAGACCCGGAAGAGAAGACAATGCTGAATAAAGTCGTATTTTTTGTTATTTTTGGACCAAAATGTATTTTAGATGCTTCAAAAACATCTAACTAACCCACTGATGTCACATGGACTACTTTGATGCTGTTTTTATTACCTTTCTGGACATGGACAGTGCACCATACATACACTTTCAATGGAGGGACAGAAAGCTGTCAGACAAAATCTAAAATATCTTAGATGAATGGAGGTCTTACGGGTTTGGAATGACATGAGGGTGAGTCATTAATGACATAATTTTCATTTTTGGGTGAACTAACCCTTTAAGATTTGTGGCTAGTGTTGGGAGCGCAGACAGACCATCTTAAACCAGCCTAAGATTGTTGACTGGTCTTAGCTGGTTTAAGATGGTCTATCTGCTCTCCCAACCTGGCCACGGTGGTGTTTAGCTGTATGGCGCCACAAGGTCAAGTGGCCAAAATCACTCTAAAATCTGCAAATCAGACCTGATCTGAACCTGACCAGGCTGGTAGACCAGGAAACGATTCTACTTGCTTAAGTTCAAATTAATGCTACCTCAATTCAAATTTAGGAACTGACTTAGAATTTAAAAGTCATTGTCAATTCAAATCAAAGCAGTACAAAACCACAGTGTCGTCAGCAAGCGAACAACAAGCCTCTACAAAAATATAAAGAATAATTTCAATCAACAAAGCTTAAAGCAACAAAGCATTGCTAGCACGTAATATGATATGACCTCAGGCCTCTCACTGATAGTGTAGACACAGTGTTACGAGTTTATTTAAAGCATCATTGTGCTGTTGCTGGGGATGAACCTAAAAGCTGCCATCATTTCAACAGTATGAACACTGAACAGAGCCCAGCGGGTCCATCACCTTCTGCCTTCCTATTAAAGAAGAGAAAATGCACACTCTCTCTGTGTCTTTTTCTCTCTTCCTCCTCCTTTCCCTTAAAAAAATCCAAATCCCATTTGTGTGAATTTGTATTTAAATTGCTAGCAGCTGTCTGCTGTTTGAAGGTTCACAGAAGGCATATGTTGTATTTTAGTTTATATTCAAGAAGTTTTAAGTGCAGAAATAAAGTTTCTTTTCTTTTTTCAACAGAATGTGTAAATGCAAAATTTGACTGTGGGCTTTGCAAGCAGTAGGGGGGCTGTAGACAAAAACACAATTATGAAAAACATATTTGTGTCCTGGATGGGGGAGTGATTGACATATGAACTGTGGCACTGAAAAACGCCCTGAGAAACGTTGGAGACATTCAGAGAGAGGCGGATTTATGAGTACACTGTGCTTGGAAAATTATAAAGCAGCTGTATGTGAGTTTTAAAGTCAGAGCTGGTGTGTGTTCGTCTGTCATTTGGTTTATGTTATGAGGTGTGCATGTTTATGAGTGTGTGCGTGTGTAGGTGTGCATGTGTGTGTGTCTCCAGGCGTTTACCCTCAGGCTGTTCCAGACTGTCAGATCCGTGTGATTACCATCTTCCTAACACAGCACGGCAGCGCTCATTTATTTATCAGCCCATTACGCCGCATCCGGCATCCAAACACACACACACACACACACACATACATGTGACCATCTTTACTCAAACTGTACATAGAGATGGGTCAGTCGATGTCAATCATTTAGTCAGGTTAATTCAATTTTCTAGATCAGTGGTTCTAAACCAGGGGGACGAATTAAAATTATTTAAAATCAAACAATCATTAAAACAAACAAAAGAGCTAAAAATCAAGATGTCATAGAGCCTTCAAGTATAGTTGTGGACAGTGCAGCTCCTGGAATCAAAAAGTTGAGAACCAGTGAACTAGATATTTTCTTAATTTTTGCTTTAATCAATTTTTAATCAAATTAATTACATGATGTGCTGAATAATTAATCAGTTTAATTGTGTTCAATTGCATATATAAAAAGGAATATTGCACTTTGTAAATTGAGCTCAGTCTAAAGCTTTGGTTGCATAATGTTGATTAAATATGAAAAAAAAAAGGCTTTCGTTCATACAAATTGAGGTTATCGTGAGGAACTTACAATAGAAATAATATTTTTAAGGGTATAAATGCAGAAATGTGAAACTTAACATTTTATAAAAGCACTTCCATAATTTCTTCTGTCAAACACTTGTGCATAATTAGTTGTTTTGCATATGTCGTTTTCGCTCATAGATACAAAGAACAATGTTTTCCATCTGTGTATGTCAATGTGAGGGTATGGCAGGTAATTATATCAGACATTTATGTTTTATCATATCAATCTTCCCTATGGAATAATTACTGCATTTATAATCACGCCTAACTGTCAGAAGTAATGCTTGCATCTAAAGAGAAAAAAATTAGAGACACCGAGACAGGCCTAGCTTCACATCTCCACCTGATTGCAAAACACCACACTATATTTCTTCCATGAGCTTGTGTGACCATATTTTCAGGGTGTACAGGCAGGTAGGGTGAAAACGCACACCATCAGTACTGTATTAGACGTTGGAACAGACGCAGGAAAGGTCACCTGAGTCCCTGAAGATGTACTCATACAAGTGTGACACTAGGCGATGAATGGGGCACGTAATCACAACATAACCATAACACTGAGATTTATCAGCACAAGGAGATTCAACCTGCCCTTTTGCCTGCATTTCACTCTGAGAAAAAGAGAGAGAGGAGGGAGAAAGAGAGTGAGAGTGTACAAGGAGACGACAGGTATAAGTTTACCTGCACATTCTATATTTTGTTATAGTCCAAAAAACTTTTTTTATCTTTGATAATTGACTCTGATTAATAACGAATGCATGTAAACTCGCATTTGAGGGCAAGTTAGAGAAAGACAACTTTTGTCTTTAGTTTGGGTTACTTTTCAGTAGTGTTGTCAAAAGTACCGGTACTTGGTAACAAGACAACCCTTAAATTATAACAATACTTGCCAGTACAGAGTACTGGGTCAATCTGGTACCTGCTGCTTTCAAAATGTGCTCTGTGAAGACCGTCAAAGGTCTCTATTTACAACCTGTTTTTGCAGTGTTAAGTCCTTGAGGGACACTGTCTTGCAAAGTTTAGCTCTAGCTTGCCTCAACACACCTGCCTGGATGTTTCTAGTATGCCTAGTAAAACTTTGATTAGCAGGTTCAGGTGTGTTTAATTAGGGTTGGAGCTGAACTCTGCAGGACAGTGGCCCTCCATGAGCAGGATTGGACATCCCTGCCATATACAGATGCCTGTATGTATAACATTTGAAAAGTGCTTCCTTGACATCACAGTTACTCAGCTCCAAGGTCCTAGTCATCATGCATTTTCCTTATGTCCCCTTAAGCATATCCAAAATGCTGCTGCTCGAGTAGCTGTTATCTTCGATAAAGTCACTCATGTCACACTTTTGCACATGCTTCACTAGTTCCTGCTAGAATTCAGTTCCTGTCTGACACAGCTGCCAATGGCCTGACACTGCATTACATTCAATCCGTCATGAAACCAAGCACTCCAGACTGACCGTTAAGATCAGTTTTGGTCATCTAGCACCTTTCCTCTCCACACGAAAGGCTACAGTTTTTCTAGATCATGTGTGTTAAACTCCACTCCTGGAGGGCCACTGTCCTGCAAAAGAGAAAACTCCAACCAGCTCCAAAGCACCTGCCTGGAAGTTTCTAGTCATCCTGAAGACATTGATTAGCTGATTCAGGTGTGTTTAACCCTCTGGGCCCTGGAGGTGTTTTGACATGCCCTGACATTTGTGCTTATTTCTGTTACTATTAACATTTTTATGGATGAAGTCTGATTAGAATGTATTCAGCACAAACTCTGCTACAATAATATGTGGGCAGCATGTATGTTAAAGTTTGTAGTGTGGAGAAAATGACATTTATGCGTGGTTTGTGAAAAGAAAAAGAAAAAAAAAAAAAAACATTTTTTAAGTCACTGAAATAAGGCCATTAAACCCATACTGAATATTTGTTCAAAAAGACTTGTTATGATATAATATATGATGTAGGCTTTTTGCTTCAAAACAATGTGAAAATCATCCTTCCCACTCATTCACATAAAACAATATATTGATTTAAAGTTTGTATGACATGTTTTGTCTCAGAAGGCTGTATGCGTGGAGGGTCTGAACGATCATGAATAATGTTTCTCACACCTGGGAAGACAAAGACCCTCCCCTAATGGCCCTGTCAGCTGAATGAGACTATGAGGGAACAAGAACAAAGAATGTGAGGAGATTAAAAGAATGGCTTTTTGAATGTATTTTATTTACAATACAACATAATCCAGTTATTCATAACAAAGACCAAAAAGGCACACTGACCTAAAGACAGAGGCTTGAACAGTCATACACCTTTGTGCCATTTCCTGTTTAACATACCTGTCATTTCCGAGGTGTTTTTTTTTTTTCTTCCCCATTTTACCATGTTTGTGTAGTGCAGCTTGCTGATGTTGGTACAGCACTCTCAGAGAAGAACAGTTTCATCAAGACTCATCAGTGGCATCTGATACAACTGTGAAAAAACAAAACAACTATGAACATGCTAAAACAACCATGAACATTTTGATATCAGAAGCAATTCGGGCTGCATCTAATTGTGATTTTTCTGGTTAAAATTGTGATTTAAAATTCACAAAAAATATAAAGAACACCATGTTTGTTGTGCCTACTTGAGCTGCATAAAATAATAACAATAATAATAATAATTTTACTTTACAGAAAACTTTTATTTTTTGGGGCAGGCAGCATATAACTATAAATCATTATAAATGTTATGAATGTTTAATTCATACTGGAAGCCGGAGGGCGCCCTCACACAAAAAGTCCAAATATGCCTCACAGAATTAAATAACATGCCGTTCAAGGGCGTGTTTTTTTTCCCCAAACCAGTTCAGTGGAAATCCTGCCCTGGAGCCTATTCTAAAGATTTCATCGGCCAATTTGTCAGTTACAGTGACGATTGCCTACACCAAACACTGATCCCTAAGCCTACCCATCACTGTAACCTCAGCCAATGAAATTGATTGCAGGGCAGGATTTCCGCTGAATGTGTTTGGGGGAAAAAATTACACCGTTCAAGGATATCCATCCATAATACAACTATAGCTGAATAAAAAGAAGATAGAAATGCTTTGACATTTTAAATATGAAGACAATAAACACAGTCTGCGAGAGTATATGGTTTATATGTGTTCTTCAAGCCATCTTGGATATTTTCATAAGAATAATGTATATTTATTATGCAACTCTAACCGACACTACATTAATTTATTAGAATACTTCAAAATAATATACTGCTTCATTCTGTGATAAGAAGCCACTTCAGATCCCAAATGAAAATTATTTCAAACACTCAACACAAATTCCAAGTTATACCTGAAGAAATGATTCAAACCTGCCCCGAAACCCAACAGCTTTTCTGTTCCCATGGACTCAGGTCCTCTAATTTGCAAATTGTCCAGTTGACCGTAGAGCTGCCGGTATTTCTTTGCATCCAGAAACATTTTGATCACCAATTAGATTTTTCTTCAAACCCATGTTTACATTCACATCCACAGTAATTTCAATTCATCCACTGCAAACAACCATTTCCATTTGCACATAATTCTATGAACATACTTAATGCAGGTACGACATATTCTATATGAATATTCAGTGGAGATAATGCAAGTACTCTTCAATATAAACATTAGTTCAACCTGGAGGATCAACTCTAAGAGTTAGTTTATATAGCTATTCTGTCTCCATCAATGCCAGAGGATGCTAAACACCAGAAGCTCTTGATATGATATGCATATGCCTCTTAGAAAACATCTTGTTTTGAGATGTTCTTTCTGGCTAATGGCACGCAAGTTATGACACATAACATATTTTCCTATTACAGTTGAAATGACATCACATTTGCATCATTTATGATAGGAATGAGAGTGTCAGATAACAGATGGCAAGACAGTGATTTGCAATAATGGCCATTTAAAATAAGACCTCTCCATTTAGAACTTGCTATTTTATACAATGTCATATACACATCTTAAAATATATGCAAAACTGAGTGATGTGGAGATAACAAATCATGATATAGCAGTAAATTGTCTGTACTGTTTGCCATTAATGAGACAAAATGATAAAACATGTTCTGGTCTGTGCCATAACAGCTGCAGCCAACAAATACTGGGAATATAATGGCTGTAACAAGATGTTATTTGCATGTCCGAAAATAATGTTCCTTATCATGACTGATCATATCCTCGGTCCATCTGAGCATTGTCATGTGGTCATTAGTCTGATGGTAAACACGGCGAAGGCTCCACAATGCTAGAGCAGAGAATTCTGGGAAAAGATGACAGCTTATTAGGCTGGTCAAACCTTTTCATGTCAGTGCATTCATTTCCAATGGCTCAGACAGGAAGAGGGAGAGCGAGAAAGAACAGATAATAGATGGACAGGTGTCTGGGTGAAGAGGGGGCATGTGTCCAACAGCTGTTGGGTTGTGGGAAGAGAACAGGAGAGGAGGAGCAGGAGGAAAGGAAGGGAAAGAGGAGGAGGAGGCTCGGGGCATCCGGGAGGAGGAGATGAATCAGAGAGAAGGAAGGATGATTTGCTGCTGGAGTTAGAAATACACATACAAATGAACACAATTAGCATGTCACAAACACATACACACACACTTATCACAAATTAACATACAAATGTGTGTTCTGTTTTGAACACACACACTAACTACCACTAATGAATACACAAATGCATTAGGGTTCTCAATATCCTGTGTGTGTCAGGGTTGTGCAGTTGTCAGAAATAAATACAGAATGTTTTTTTTTTTCTTTCCTAATTGAGGTAGCAAATAGGATGCAGCATTAGAACTGCTATTTAAGCAATGTTTGGGTGTATATTCATTGCAAATGAAGTTTGTAATCTTTAAAAGGGAGAAAACTAAAAAATGCTACAGTTAAAACCTGTTAGAATGTCTGTGTGTGTCTGTGTTTTTGTGTGTGTGTGACCCTGGACCACAAAACAAGTAGCACGGGTATTTTTGCAGCAATAGCCAACAATATATTGTTTGGGTCAAAATTATCGATTTTCCTTTTATGCCAAAAATTTTGGAACATTTTCCTAATGTGTGTGTATATATATATATATATATATATATATATATATATATATATATATATATATATATATATATATATATATATATTGGTTGCTAAGGACTTCATTTGGACAACTTTAAAGGTGATTTTCTCAATATTTAGATTTTTTTTGCACACTCAGATTCCAGATTTTCACATAGTTGTATTTTGGCCAAATATTAACCTATCCCAACAAACCATACATCAATGGAGATTTTATTCAGCTTTTAGGTGATGTATAAGTCTCAATTTCAAAAAATGAACCCTTATGACTGGTTTTGTGGTCTTTGGTCTCACACACACACACATATATATATTATATATATATATATATATATTATATATATATATATATATATATATCCTTGCAATATGGAGCCGCGCATTATCATGCTGCAACATGAGGTGATGGTCGTGGATGAATGGCACAACAATGGGCCTCAGGATCTTGTCACGGTATCTCTGTGCATTCAAAATTGCATCAGTAAAATGCATCTGTGTTCGTTGTCCATAACATACGCCTGCCCATACCATAACCCCACCGCCACCATGGGCCACTCGATCCACAACATTGACACCAGCAAACCGCTCACCCACACGATGCCATACACACTGCCTGCCGTCTGCCCTGTACAGTGAAAATCGTGATTCATCCGTGAAGAGAACACCTCTTCTAAGTGCCAAACGCCATCGAATGTGAGCATTTGCCCACTCGAGTCCGTTACGATGACGAACTGCAGTCAGGTCGAGACCCCGATGAGGATGACGAGCATGCAGATGAGCTTCCCTGAGATGGTTTCTGACAGTTTGTGCAGAAATCTGACAGTTTGTGCCAAACTTTGGTTATGCAAACCGATTGTTGCAGCAGCTGTCTGGGTGGCTGGTCTCAGACAATCATGGAGGTGAAGATGCTGGATTGGAGGTCCTGGGCTGGTGTGGTTACACATGGTCTGCGGTTGTGGGGCCGGTTGGATGTACTGCCAAATTCTCTGAAATGCCTTTGGAGACGGCTTATGGTAGAGAAATGAACATTCAATTCACGGGCAACAGCTCTGGTGGACATTCCTGCAGTCAGCATGCCAATTGCACGCTCCCTCAAAACTTGCAACATCTGTGGCAATGTGCTGTGTGATAAATTTTATTAGTCAATTATTAGAAAATTTGGATTAGTCCAAATTTTCTAAAGAAAAGAAAATTTTTCTTGCATTTTTACATTTGGCTCCTAAACTCTGGAATATCCTTCCTAATAATGTTGGGGGCTCAGAATCACTCTCCCAGTTTAAATCTAGCATAAAGATACATCTTTTTTTTGTCAACCATTCACATAATGCATCTCATATCCTTGTACTCCAGTTATATCAGATCGAATGCACATCTTTGGTTAATGTACAGCAGCTACGCTAATTATTTTCCATTTGCTTTTCTGTTTTATCCTAGGATGACCATCCCAAGGTAACTAGAGAGTACATCAGCTCCAGTTTGGATCCCAGCCTCTTATGAAGACTTAAGATGAAGCAATCTCTGGATCAACATGCACAAATGCAAAAATTTTCTATATATCCTCATCGTTTGTTAACATGTATTCATTACTTCAATGAGCTCATTGTTTCTGCCTTAAATGAATACATTGTTATCTAACTGCGTGATTTGTATATGTACATTTCTGAAATAACAGATGACTCTAAATGGTAATGTTAACATGCATTTTCTGTAAAGCTGCTTTGAAAAGATTTGTATTGTGAAAAGCGCAATATAAATGAATGTGAACTGAATTTGAAGAGACACTATCACTTTATATGATGAATAGATTTAATTTAGGCTTTTATTCACATATAAACACTGAACAGCGAGCATAAACAGAAGCTAAACCGAACTTGACATGCAAGAACAAACCTGATTGGTTCTTGCGGAAGTTCAAACGTGCTACGTAACACAAGAATGGTTGCTTGAGCTCCGTTTACCATAACTGATGTGTGAGCTGATGAATGTTAATTTGTGAAATGTGAATAAAAGCCTAAATTCATTCTGTTCATCATAAAAAGCAGGGATGGACAACTCCGGTCCTGGAGGGCCAGTGTCCTGCAGAGTTTATCTCCATCCCTTATAAAAACTCACTTGCCTATAACTTTCTACTAATCCTAAAGACCTTGATTAGCTGGTTCAGGTGTGTTTGATTAGGGCTGGAGCTAAACTCTGCTGTACACTGGCCCTCCAGGACCGGAGTTGTCCATCCCTGATATAAAGCAATCCATTCTCTTAAGAAAATTTGGATTAAACCGCTCAATTCATATGGATTCGTTTTACGATCTCCTTATGAACTTTATAAAGCATCAAAGTGGTAGTTGCATAGTTGTCAACAGAGGGACAGAAAGTTCTCAGATTTCATCAAAAAGATCTTCATTTGTGTTCTGAAGATGAACGAAAGTCTCACAGGTTTGGAACGACATGAGAGTGAGTAATTGATGACAGAATTTTCATTTTTGGGTGAACTATCCCTTTAACTACACACGACTTTTACTTACTTAAATCTGTTATTCTAAAAAATGAAACGCATGGTGAATTAACCTTCTGGGTTTGCCTACAAACTGACATCATGACTGAACAGCTCCTTTCAACATCATGTAACATATTCAATTCAAACTCATGACTTGAAAGAAAACAGATTCTTGAAATTTTACATTTTGCCCAACCCCGCTGTCACCGTGTGTGTTGATATATCCATCATGACCAATTTCTCTACAGTAATAAGACCAATAAATATGTAAAACATGTAAATATGACCAATAACATGTAAACATGTATGTCTAAAGATGCAAAGTGCTTAAAGGTCTCTTTGTGGGTTGACAGAAAATATCATTTGCTCAGTATAAAACTGAATTTTAAATTTTAGTAACAGCAGTTCTTTTACAACCGAAGCAGAAGACAGGCAGACTGAAGGACTATAATCAAAGAAGGACAGAAAGAATGTGTGAAAGAGTGAAGGAGCTCTGGCAAGAGGAGAGGTAATCAGATGAATTCAGCGTGGCTCTGGGCCCTCACTGCTTTCATTCCAGTGGCAGCTGCAGTGGCTTGGGCTGACACCACTCTTGTAAAAGACTGTCCGTTCAGAGTGTGTGCGCGCACATGTGAATGTGTGTCATTATGTTGGGCTGCTCCATCAGTGCATTCTAAAATGAGGCAACAGTGCCACCAGCAGGCCAAACTGATATAATAATTTCTTTTCTTCGTTTTTTTATTCTCATTTGAATGAAAGGGCGTTGGTTTTGAGCATAAATGTAAACTGTACAAGAACACACACAATGGGTAATGAGTGATAAGACAGGGAAGCGTTAAGTCTTATTTAGCTGGTGTAATCTGAAGAGCACACACTGAACTGGTTTAATTGACACACACTCATTATTTTAAGAAAGACTAGTTCAGAAATAACAAGAGGGGTGTAAATGAGAGACTGCTTTGCAATGAGTGTCAGATTATGTGACCGCATAGAAGAAGAGAGAGAGAGAGTTAGGCAATGCACAACAATGTAGTGCGTGAGTTTGCTTAACTTCTTCCATTTGTAATGAATAAAACACACAAGCACGAGTGTGTAAACGAGAGTGTGTGCGGGAATGAGTGTAGATCTGTACCGTAATTACAAACACCATCATTATACCACCAATTCAAGCAGCACACGTTCACAAATTACCCCTCTTGAGCCTTAACTCGCTCTCTCCAGTTCTCAATTCAGGTCCTTTTGCTTGTTCCCTTCATTGGCTCATATTCTCCATCTTTCTCATTTTCTACCTCATGTTGTCCTTGTTCTGTCTGTTCACCATCCCTCTGTCCTTTTCCTATTGCTTTCTCTCTCTCTCTCTCTCTCTCTCTCTCCCCCCATCTCTTTCAGTGATGGCATGCTGAGCGGAGCTGTTACAGGCTGAATACTAAAGCGTTGATCCATATCAGCGGTGTTCAGCATCTAGAAGACTTCAGCCAGAAGAGAGAGATTCTAATACAGCACATTGGCATTTGCACACACAAAGACTCTCGATCACCTCTATATTTATAGCCGGCACATACTCTAACAGGTAATTCACTAAAAACTACTCAGCAGAGTCATTTTCCTGTCACCTGAGAAAACCTGTCTTGTCTTCAGTGGCACCTGCCTCTTATGGCACATTTCACCTTTGATTGCAAACAGTCTGGTGAAGCCGAACAGAACGGGATGAGTTTGTAGCTGTTCAATCTCACTCTGTTGGAAAACGTTCCTGTAGCCGGAGAAAACAGGTGTCTTGTCTTTAGGGCTGTCCATTTCTGATAGCACATTCGGAAAATAGATTGATGAAACCGAAATGGGATGTACTGTATTTGTTTTCCCTGCTGGAAAAGCCAGGTGGTGAAGCTGGTTTTTAAAACAAAGTAGCGGGTCTACTAGCTTAAACCAGCTTGACTGATGGTTAAATGCTCAAAAAGATTTCCTTGGAAGTGCTATAAACCAGAATTGGAGTCAAGAACACATGAATTCGGATTTGGTCAGTGTCCTGGACTGGCTCTGCAACATATTTCCAACTTATAAAAGATGATAATTACCTCAAATAATGAAATAATTAAAAATACATGTTAAATTGGCAGCACTTTATTTTAAGGTGACGTAGTTACATGTTATTACATGTACTTATTATAGTAATAACAGTGAATTATGCATAATTACAATTAACTATCCCTAAACCTAACCCTAGCCATAATTATATTGTAAGTACATTTAGTTAATTAGTATTTATTTGAGTAAGTACAATGTAAAATATTGTTTGTAATGTAATGTAAATATTGATATTATCTTAATAACATTAGAAGAAATAAATATTTCATTTAAAATTATGGGAAAAAATAAAATTTTAATAATAATTTAATGTAAAATTGTTTCTTGTTAAGAATTATATAGATTTAAACTAAATTATATGGTAAAACATACTTTTTGCTTCCAAACCCATACATTTTACTGTATTTTACAGTAAAATTATATATAATGTGATGTTAAACCATTTGTATTTTTGTTTTGTACACTGTGAAATATTGATAATGTAATGTAAATATTGATATTATCCTAATAACATTAGAAGAAATAAAAATATTTCGATTAATATTATGGAAATGTCATGTTTTCCACTAAATTATAAGGTGTAAGGTGTAAAAAAAAAAAAAAAAAAAAATTAACAATAATTTAATGTAAAATTGATTCTTGTTGAGCATTATATAGATTTAAACTATAAATTATATGGTAAAACATACTTTTTACTTCCAAACCTATACATTTTACGGTATTGTACAGTAAAATTATATATAATGTGATGTTAAACCATTTGTAATTTTTTGTACACTGTGAAATATTGATAATGTAATGTAAATATTGATATTATCCTAATAGCATTAGAAGAAATAAAAATATTTTGATTAAAATTATGGAAATGTCATGTTTTCCACTAAATTATAAAGTGTAAAAAAAAAATAATAATACAATTTTAACAATAATTTAATGAAAAATTGTTTCTGTTTGAGCATTATATAGATTTAAACTATAAATTATATGGTAAATCATACTTACATCCAAACCCATACATTGTAGTGTATTTTTACAGTAATATATAATGTGATGTTAAACCATTTGTAATTTTTCAACGTATATTATAAGGTAACTTGCTGGTTGACTGTATTTTTACCATCTATTTTCAATACAAATTATTTAAAAAAACCATTTTAGTTCAATAAAATGAACAGTTTGGTCTTGAGGTTAGGTCTTGGTCTGGGTCTGGGTATTAAGAGGGTCTGGTATTGGTCTTGATCATCTGATATTGACTCCAATTCTGCTAGAAATTATGTAAACCATCTTACAGTTTTAATTATCATCTTATAGATTTTCCAGTATGGTGCTGTTCAGCAGCAGTCCAGTGGGCATTACTACCATTTAATATGGAAAGCATTTAATTCTAGTGTTGATACAATCACACACATTGGCCAATCACCTGGCCAGCCCACAGGCTCACACCTCTGAATTTCCAATATGCATTAACTACACTTAATAGAGGTAGTCTTCAATCTTAGCTTGATTAGCCGCCGGCCTCTAAGTGAAGTACGGATAAAGGTGGTAATTTAAGAACTAATGCAACACATTACTCGGTTGTGTTAAAATGGGTAATGCTGCTCCACGGCACACAGCCGCACATTCACAAAACAGCGGTTTATGATGAATGCCACCTTTAAAGTCTGCTCGCTTTGGTTTTTAATCAGTAGTCACACACACATACACAGACATTAACGAATGGGCTTTGAGAGTGTAATAAAACAACATGAAGGAACATGTTTGGAGGTTTTATGATACACCAGTGTATGTTCAGAAGCAGCTAATGCTGCTATTATAGTTATCAAAGGCTGAGAGAACTCACCATATGAGCCTTCTGAGATCAATACAAAGATCATCTCAGCATTACAGAGGAATCTGAGGAGGAGGGTCTCATCTAAAGACATACTTACACACGGTCATGGAAGACACACAAGAGACAATAAATAAAAGGTATGTGCAAGTGTTATTTTTTGCTTACGCTATCACTTGGGTTAAATAGATTATCCAAAAATGGAAGTTCTGTCATCTTTTACTCACCCTCATTTTACTCCAAACCTATAACTTTTTTTTTCTTCTTCAGTAAAACACAAAAGGAGTTATTTTATAGAATGTCCAAACAGCTCTTTTCCACACAACAAAAAAAGTCAGTGATTCACAGTCAAAAAAAGAAAAAGAAGAAGAAAAAAAAAGAAAAAGAAAAAAGCAACATAAAATAGTCCATAAAATGCCAATGTTTCAATTCTAATATATATTTGTTATGAAATTTAAGTCATTAATGGAAAATCCACTCAGATGTAGCTTTTAAATCTCATTCACAACATTATCACTGGTCATGAGAAACATAATAATCAATAGCTTAACTGTAATGCACTATAACAGCATGATGGTGATTACTATAAATTATGACAATTTTCATTTTTTGGGGTTGAATTAAAGGTGCATTAAGTGATTTCTGAGAAAAGTTGTTGAAAATGGATTGAACTGAGCACCATAACCAGCCCGGGCTCATTAAAAAGTTTACCTATGGGAACATTTTTGCAAAATGAAAATACGTAACACCATGTGCGTTTTGTGACAGTTTCAATGTGAAATGTCCACTGAGTGGTGCTAAAAGTGTGTTTTTTCCAAAAGAGAAGAATGTGAATATGATACATTTTTTATTCCGTTGGTTTTATATGTATCACCGCAGTTCTGATTTGAAATGTCTGGTGATTGGTGCTAAACTTAATGCTCCATTACGTTTTAAAATAACGTACCACCAACAGCACACCTAAACCTACCGATAGTGTTAACAAAAGCAAATGTGCCATTAAAAGCATTTGTGATAATGCCATTTTAGCTTGTTTTTTGAGCTTTTTAAAGCTCTTTTATCGTGAGTCATGTTTCACGGGATTCATACCCAAGCCTTCCGCATCCTAAGTGCAATTCCATACCAGCTGAGCAACCGAGCAACCTTGTTACTTCAGAAAAGCGAAACATATGGAGCTGGTTAAGCGATGCAAAGTTCAAAATGTGTTTACAAATCATGCACTTTTGTAAAAAGTTTTTTGAGATCATTACATAATATTGTGCAAGGAGACGTGAAAATAAGTTTTTATTAATCTATAATCTGACCCTGTAATCATAACTGTGTATGAAAACGATTAAAAGTGCCTGCTGTTTTACTGCCTCTAGTGTTCATTTCTGTTGAAAACTGCAGTGATATACACATATTGGTACATATTTTGCAAAAATGTTCCTACAGGCACGTTTTTCAATGAGATTAGGTTGAACACACTTGTAGCCAATCATCAGTAGGGGGTGTGTCCACTCATGATGGGGGAGGAGAGAAAGTGAGCAAGAGGGAGAATTGAAGAAAGACTGTAGAAAGAATGATGGCTGAGAGACATTACAAAAGAGAAAAAGTCAGAGGAATATCACTGGAAAAGGCAAGAGCTTTAGGACCCACGTTAATATTAGAAAAGCTCTCCAGGGCTGGAGAGACCGAAGCAGGAAGGCCTGAAAACGACACAGAGTTTGTGTTGTTTCTGTTACGAGTAACATTGGTTTTGCCATGTTTCACAGAACCAAAATATGCTGTTGTTGTATTAATGTTAGCTATAGTAACAGGACAGATTTGAGTGTCATTGTTTGTCTGGAACTGGTGTGTTGCTGGCGACTAACAACAAACGTTTGCTTGTTGTGTACTGTATGTTAATTTTTTGTTCTTTCTTGTCATTTTTTCGTCATCTTTGCTTTATTTTTAGCAAAGCTTTATTTTGCTTCGCTTCAGCTATGATAAAGAGGCATTCACTCTTGCATTGCGTGCTTGTGTATTATAAAGGGAGGGGTGTGTTTGTTTGGGTTGACTTAAAATATAAACAGCATTTCTCAGAAACTACTTGCTGCAAGTTTAAGGCCTGGTTCTTTAAGGGGTCTTCATCAGTGCATAGGTAGACATCAGCTCAGAGCAGTTCTTTGAGCTACTGCTTTTCCTGACAAACTTGAAACACTCAGTAAATGTTCTACAACTTGACACTTTGTGATCGATTTCTTTCCCTGGCAAACTGTACAGTGTGTCCAGGAAGTTGGCTCCTACTTTTATAGCCCATTAATTTTCCCAAATGGCACTTTCTATTTTTCAGCCCTGCAGCATATTGTGAATAAGTTTTAAGACACCAGGATACTTTTTCTGGGCATCGGGCCTCATCCAGCCCTGATTATGATGAAAGTGTTGATAAGGCTGGTAGTTTTTTCTTTGGCTCCTCTTATGTTCCTCAAACCCAACTAATCAGATTGGCACTTATTGTGGTTCCATTGGTTTTCTTGGCTTGATGAAACCTGAATAATCTGAGTAGCAGTCAATGCCCTGAGTTCTATTACTTGGACATTCTGATCTTCATGTTGATCAGTTTGGCACTAAATTAGGTTAGTTAAGCTTTACCTTCTTGCTATAGTTGTTAATCAGATTGAGTCTGCTGAGAATTTCAGATCTCTTCTCTCAGGCTGAAGTGGATGGCATTACTTCTCCTTTCTGCGATGCTTCCATCAGATTTGGCTCTATAAGTAGAACAGGTTTCTGCCATTCAACAATCCGTTTTTAATCAGCAGATTCGCAGAACGTGCTACACTTTATTTGATATTGCTGATCCTCTATAACAGAGTTATTTTGGAGCCTGCTTCGGTCTTATTTACGCTGTTACTCATGTTTAAAGATGTGCTGATCCCACTTTATATTAGGTGGCCTTAACTACTATGTACTTACATTTAAGTTAATCATTTGAAACAATACACTTATTGTATTGTATTATATATACATACATGTTTTTAAATTGTACTTATATATTAAAAAATATCTGCAAATTGCATCTGTAATTAATTTCTGTAATTACATTTACAATTACACTGTTGACCCATCTCTTACACCTTAACCCACCCTTAAAGGTGCCCTAGAACCCCTTTTCAAAAGATGTAATACAAGTCTAAGGTGTCCCCTGAACATGTCTGTGAAGTTTCAGCTCAAAATACCCCATAGATTTTTTTTTAACTGCCTATTTTGAGCCATAATTACATATGCACCGATTAAGCGTGCGGCCCCTTTAAATCTCACGCTCCCTACCCCCGCGAGCTCTCAACTGCCTTAAAAAGCAAACACAAAGTTCACACAGCTAATATAACCCTCAAAATGGATCTTTACAAAGTGTTTATCATGCATATGTCGATTCCTGTGAGTATAGTATTTATTTGGATGTTAACATTTGTTTATGAATGAGTTTGGTGGTGCTCCATGACTAAAGCTAACATTACACACTGTTGGAGAGATTTATAAAGAATGAAGTTGTGTTTATGAATTATACAGACTGCAAGTGTTTAAAAATGAAAATAACGACAGTCTTGTCTCCGTGAATACAGTAATAAATGATAGGAACTTTAACCACATTTAACAGTACATTAGCAACATGCTAATGAAACATTTAGAACAGTGTTTCTCAAACGCATACCCCTGGGGGTACGTGAGGTGACAAAAGGGGGTACGCGAACAAAATGCGGAGTAGTTAATTTAACTAACAAACCTTAAAATAATATTCACACCAATCATGTATTTCTACGGCAAAATGCCGTAAATCCATTACATTAAATCAAATTACCTCATGTTTTGCAGTCTAAAATGACTGCATCCACACAAGCAGCATGCACATGATAGAATGTGTGAGGTCTGCCGCCTTAAATCGCGCTAAAATTACTGCCATTCTCGACAATGCACCTTTGTAAAAGTGGGGATTTAGCACTTGCATGAAGAACACAGATAGTGGATTTAAATCAATTTAAAACTCAAACTTTCTTCGATACAAAAACATACCTTGTGTGAGTTCTTGTATTTAATGTTGGTAACGAGGAAGAATGCAATTGTACCCAAATATCCACATGACTGCAAACGTGCATTATTATACATGATCAAAAAAAAAAAAAAAAAAAAAAAAAAAAAAACGTACATTTTAAACACAGTACTGTCAGTATTTACTCTATTTTGCAACGAAAAAATATTTCTGTGGAAAACCAGAGCACAACTACAACACAAATTGTGCGGCTTTGAACGAATCGTGAGAGTCAATGATTCAATGATTCATTCACAGCCACTTGCTTCCTTACTAAATGAATGACTCGATGACTCACTCATAAAAAGAGTGACTTGCTGCCACCTACTGGCAGTTTTAGCTTAATATTTAAAAGTTTACTTGGTTTTACCATCATTGCATATTTCTCTATTAAACAGTTTTTATTTAAAACATTCTTTATTTTATAAAGTTATTCATAAACATAAAAATATGCACTGGAAAATCAATTTAGGGGGCAAATATTGTCCCTTAATGGTAAAGGTGTGACTGCAGGGGCAGCCAAGCTCGGGCCGATTACTACATGCTATCTGGGTGCAGTCTAAGTGGAAGAAAGGGGGTACACAGAAGGATGGGAATCCCTTCAGGGGGTACTCCACGTTAAAAAGTTTGAGAACCACTGATTTAGAAAGACAATTTACAAATATCACTAAAAATATCATGTTATCATGGATCATGTCAGTTATTATTGCTCTATGTGCCATTTTTCGCTGTTGTTCTTGCTTGCTTACCTAGTCTGATGATTCAGCTGTGCACATCCAGACGTTTTGTCCTTGTCTAATACATTGAACATGAGCTGGCATATGCAAATATTGTACGTAACAGTCAGTGTTATGTTGAGATTCGCCTGTTCTTCGGTGAAGAAACAAATGAGATTTATATAAGAAGGAGGAAACAATGTAGTTTGAGACACATTACGTTAGAAAGGTCATGCATAGTCCGAAATGCCCATTGAACAACTCGATAGTGCAGTCGGCAATACGAGGATGCGCAATGCCAGAGCTATGTGAACAGGTCGCGTACTGCGTTTATCCAAGACAATGACACTGCAAATATGCAAATAAGAACGTTAACCCAGGTTTTAGGAATGCACAATGTGAAACGTCAGTTTATGAATACCCAGGATTAATTGTTAACCCCGGGTAAATAATGAGCAGTGTGAAACGTGAAGCAAGAGATAACCCAGAACTCCGTTTACCCGGGGTTTAGAATGACCCAGGGTTAACTATTTCAAGTGTGAAAAGCCCTAGAATGTACTACAGCTTATTGATATGCCTCCCCTACAAAGGAATCTTCTGTGATTGACTGCTTTGGTCTGTCTGATTTGCAGTGTTACTCATGTTTAAAGATGTGCTCTCTTGTCTATTAAGAGATCCTTTAATCTAAATAGCTGGCCCTGGCTTTGCCTGTCTTTATAGCCTGGGGCCTCATAGTGGCCTCCCTACAGTGCTAGCTAATGTAGCCAATAACACACTCACTGCAGGGGAAAGGACGCTTATACACACACATGCAGACATGCTCTCTCTCACACACACACACACATATACACTGCAGGGGCCTGAGCTCGGAACAATACATCAAAGACAAAACCATCAGAGGCACAAGCACATGATGGATTTATCCAGGATAGAAGGAGGAGGGGGGAATGGAGATGGTCCAGTCTCCTGGTGTTGAAAAGAAGTCCTGAAGAGCTCATTTAGAAATCATTTTTATGAAGCAGGGATTCATGGTATTATCACAGACACACATTAGATGAAGTCACGTGTCTTAGAACAGAAATGAATAGCATGATAAATGACAGTACACAAAAATGTTTCTCATTTTTATCCAGTGTTAGTGTTTAATAATTAAAAGTTTGTGATCTTGCATAATTAAAATAACCAGCCAGTGCCAAAACATAGCCAGGAGTAAGTTTAAGTGTCCTCTAAGCTGCTGAGTGTCCTTCAACCCCTTCTGTTTCTCATTTGCTGGCAAGAAATAATAGAGCCATTAAAATACCTATTATAAGTGCACACGTCAAGGAAGTAGCAGAAGGAAATAGGATGGAGGAACGCTGACTCCTGGTATAAATATGACAAGTGTGATTTAATAACAGCTGCTTCTTGGGTTTTGAGAAACACTGGGCCACCTCTGCATGTATGGCACGGTGGGTGGAAAATAGTAAACTGAATTGGATTTAAATTGAAGGTATTTGTAAAAAGATTTTACAATGCATTTCACAAACCTGACCAAAAAAAAAAAAAAAATTTTTTTTTTTTTTTTTTTTTTTTTTATGGGCAGACTCACTTGGGGTGGGGATGTCCTTTTGCTTTAATATTTGGAAATGCAAGAGAGTTCATGTGAATTAACATTTCAATAATTGAACTGTGCTTTGCTTAAAACCACAAAATGTAAGCTTTATAAGCATGAAAATGACCTATTAATTGCCATTAAAGTGAAATTACTGAACCTAAACATACAAGCTTGATAAAAATGCTAATTTTAGAAGAAAATTTTAGACGGCACTTAGAGTTTTTCGCATCTGAAGTCTTCAAATGCTAAAATTATATGTTATATAAGTGTTTTTTTTTTTGTCATTTTTGTGCAAGATTAATGTTCAGTGGAAGATTTTGTAGTGTTTAATGCTTTTCTAATTTAGAAGAGTTTCTGTTGTAGCTAGCTAAATTTCCACTACTAAAAATACTTATATTTAACTTATCATGTAATCTCAATTTATGAATTAACTTACTCAAAATTTTCAAGTTAAGGGCAATTAAAATGTATAATTACAAAACTGAAATCTGCCAGTTCTGCTTGCTTAAACTTTGAATTTCTTAACTTAAAACATTTGATGTAACTGATTACCTCAATTTTTTTGAGTTTTGCCAACTTATTCAGGTTTACAGTCAGCTATAATAAGTATTATTTTTGTCAACAACAACAATAATAGAAATTAATATCAACATAAATATATTAATATTATTATAGCTTCACAAAGTTACAGTCAAACCAAAATTTATTCAGACACCTCGAACATTTCATTCATTATTACAATTTATTCACTATAGTAAAACAAAAAAAAAAAAAAAAAAAAAAAAAAATGGTAATAAAATATGGCGATCTCAGAGTTAAACTGTGTCAGAAAAAAATAATCATTATTATGTTAGATAACGCTTCAGCAAAACATGGTCAGGTCAAAGTGTCTGAATAATTTTTGGTCCCAAATTTGTATCAGTTTTACTGGTAGTCCACTGTATGAAGAATTTTTGGGTATAATATGTCACAGTTTACTTTATTTTACTATCCTCACTTACATAAATGAACTAAAGTGTCCTGCACCCACCCCAGTAAAAATATATAAAAAAATGTCTGAATATTTTTTGGTTTGACTGTACATGGCCAAAAAAAGCTTGATCACCAAATTATTAGGAATGAAAAGTCTGTTCTTGTGAAATATAAGTTATTCCAACAAGTGTTGCTCTAACAAGTGGTGAGCAGCATCTATTTTTGGTTTGACCTCATAACTGTGGCCTTTATATAGTGCAGTTCTGTCCTCATTAAAAGCGCAAGAGCATAAACTCAATTCATTTCTGACAGCTTTTGTGTTCTCACACCATTGCAGCCAAATAATCAGTCTCTGACTGCATTCTGAATTTACTAGCAAATGTCACTGCAGCAACCAAATCCTATTTGAATATGCATCTATCTAGGGCATAACAAAATGAGAAAGAAAACAACTGCGATTTTATGAAGGGTAACAAAAACATTTCTCTGTCTTGTTTGCTAATAAGCTAAACTCTGTGCAGGGTGATGAATATATCATTGGCTGTAGTCACTGGAGTCTTCGTCTCATAAAACCCAACACGTATTTGATCAGCGCAGCCCATATAACAACCTGTTAACATTTTAAAATGAAATAATAAAGAAAAATAATGTTTCAGCCTCTCCCCTTCTCTGTATCATTACATTCCAAGCCCTGATTGGGGTTCGAGTTGCTATAGCAACCTTATTCTGAAAGGCAAGATTGTGTTAGGTTTGGAAATTGATGAGCCAGAGGTGGAGTTAGAAGCCCTTCTAAAAACAAATATTTTTTGAATGTACAATTTGCAATGTTTTTATTTTCATTTTTACTTAAATATAGTAATAGTACTACAGTTGTAAAAGTCCACAGACTTTGGCTTTAATGGTGCTAAACTCTTGCATAAACTATATAAACTATAAGATATGCATATAACAAAAATGTATTATGGCTTTCCACTCTAACACTTCACAATAACGCTCAAATCTCAAGTGAGAATGAAGTTTTTAATGTTGTTTATAGGCATAATTTTAACATGCTTTAAGGGAAACAATGTACAAATTCATAAGTCAACACCATTTCTGAGTACGTATTTTATCTTTAAAACTGAAGTGATCTGAAGACAGTTTCAAAAACACGGTTTGAAGTCACTGGTGTTTGTGACGTCACAATCTACCTTGTAACCAATCACGTCAACGTGCCGGCGGGCTTTAGCATATCATTAACTGACCGCGCAAGGGAGTCACAAAAGAAGCCAGATTATCCCGGTATATTTTTCTATTGATATGAAAAATTGGGTAGATTTAGTATTAAAGTGATACTATTGTGCAGTGTCTACCTCAGTAAGTTGACCGAGTGGATCTCTGAGCTCATGTGAGTGCGTGGAGGCGGGGCTAACTATCATATTCATAGATCCGCGTATAATAAATGAGGCAAGGGTTACATTCAAGCTATTTCAAGGCATTAAGATTTTTTTGTTGTTGTTTTTTTCCACAGGAAAAACATTTAAGTATGTCATTTTGGTGATCAAAGATGAGATTTAAGGGATAAAATTATTGACTACAGGGGGACTTTAACATTAGTTAATGCAACAGAGCAAATGACAAAGAGCAGTACTTTTAGAACATTTATTAATCCTCGAAAATGTCAATATCTGCATATACTAATACATATTTAACATTTCAAATAGCTAATGTATTATGAATGAACATAAATTAACAACGAACAACAGTAAGTTAACATGAACCAAGATTAATAAATGCTGTAAAAAAAATGTCCAGTGTTAGTTCATGTCACCCAATTCATTAACAAAGTGAACCTTATTGTTTAGCGTTACCTTCCAGTCTTATTATCTCAGAGTTATGCTCTCACAAAACAGTTAAATTCAAAAACACTTGTTTAAAATGCAGCTTGTATGCTTTGAGGCACAAAACAAATTTTGTGTCTACAAATATGGTGAAGTAGTTAAGTCAATGTAGAAGTATGTGGGAATGTTTGAACTCTTTTGTTGTTGCACTTCCATTGAAGTCTTGCCAACTGCAGCATCTGCAAACAGCTCGCATTACAATACCACTTTGTTTCTTCTTTATCTTTTTTTAATGATGCTTGAAATCTATGCCATTTTTTTTTATGCATTCAGCTTATCTCTAATTTAGTCTGCTTTTCATTCCAGTCTTTCCCCATGTAGATACACTATCGGCTTTAAAGGTAAAGTGCATTAATAAAACAGCTGCTGGTTTATGTAATCTCCGTTGAGTAGTGTCAGATGCTGGGATTTCTTTGTGATGTCACAAGGGAGTTTAGGTTGTCAAACGGTGGTACAGCAACGAGGCAAAAGGCCAAACAGTAACTTTTTATTTCTAGTGTTTCTTTCTTGTCTCAGCGCATTGGTTAAACATACATGCACACTCTGCTCTTTCTGATACATAATAGCTTTTTAAAAGGCTAAAAAAAAATCTGTTTTCCTATATGTGCACCAAGTGGCTTGTTCATGTGTGTTGCTCTGAATGAATTAAGGCATCAGCATTTTATGAATGGGCTCTAATGGAAAGTGTGTCCCCCACTGGGACCTATCTGCCATCCAACTGAGAGAGCTGCTCCGATTTGACCAGAGATCTCCACACCAGCTGCCATGACCTAAAGAGGGGGTGAAGTCCCCAAATGTTATGTGGAAAATATGCTATTTAGTTCAAGGAGAAGCTTTCTTTTCCATTTTGCAGTTGAATGGCTTTAAATTGCCACAGTTTTCCCTATTCACAGAGTGAAAATAAATTGCGTGGCAAAAATGTCATAAGACAGCTGGGCCGCACTCTCCATATATTGTTTGGCGTTGTGCTTCAAATACAGGAAAATCATATATTTAAGCATCACTTGTAAAAAGTGCATCCAGATTCATTCTCTCAATCCTTAAAACGAAAGAAACCCTGTAACTCTGTCTGCATCCGTGTACCTCATACTGCATATTATTTATAAGAGAGAGAGAGAGTGAGAGCAAAGTGCAACAAGACAAAAAGTGAGTAGTTCCCATATGCAGACATGCCGTGGCTGCCTCTACTTGGCAACAAAAGAAGAAAGCAGAAAGCATGAGAAAAGGGAAAAGTATGCAGCAAAAAGAAGCGAGAAGGTACAGATGGAAGCGGAGAGGAAATGCAATAGTATTCACACTGTAATGTGAAAAACAGGAGGGGGTGTTTGATATTATCAGTTCTGAGGCACCGTAGATCATCTCCAAAATCGAATTATCCCCTAAAGGAAAACACGACAGACAGAATATAGAGGGGGCAGGATGTTGAACTGCAGGGCGGGAGAGAAAAGGAGGGAGACGCTAAATCAGACTCCATTTTCCACTTTTTCATTTTAGTAATCGCACACGCTCTCCCGGAACGGCTTCATCCCACATCTCACAACTCCATTACTGCGGCAACGGAGAGCTTTTGTGTGCCGGTAACAGAAAACGGCTGGGACAGATAGGGAGGGGCCTGGAAGCAAAGGTATTCAGGGGTTTTAGTAAGGACAGCAGTAGGGCAGTGGGAGAGAGAATAAAAGAATATAAGAAAACAAATAGAAAATGGTGAACGAAAAAGAGAGATAGATAGACAGACAGGAATTCCTTACATGCACCTAGCTCTCTAGCATAATAATATGCAAGTAACAGAAGAAGACGACAGAATACCTTAGATACAACAAGGCCAATCTATTCTTAGCAATCCTTGAGCTTCAGAAACTATGAGAAAATATGTTTAACAGGTGTGAAATCAATATAAACAATCTTGGATGTAAGAGTTTCTCCTTGTTAGAGCTTAGAACAAATATACTGAAATTCAAAGAACAACAAAGGTAAACTTCTCAAATCTGATGAGATTATGTCTACAGCCTTAAGTCTGGACAAAGATAAATGCTTTTACACTGTGAATGAATCTAAAATGAGTTAAAGTCTGTATGCTGGGCAACAATCTTGCAGTGGGCGCTTGGCTTTAGCCAAGCTGTTTATCAAGATATACAGAGGATTTCAGCACCACGGACAGTGAAATCGCTACTGACACAACTCAGGATTTCAGAACCTTGGACAGTGCAGTTACCCAAAAGGAGCTGTCGCTTTCAGTACCATGGACAGCACAGTCATTGCAGAATCCATCTGAGATTTCAGCACCACGGACAGTACAATCACCACTGAAGCAGGTCAGGATTTCAGAACCTTGGACAGCATCGTCATTGCAAAAGCTGCCAGAGATTGTAGCACCATGGACAGATATTTCAGCACTACTTACAGAATAGTTCAAACTAATTATGCTGGGTGGATATTTTATCTTCATACACGGTGCAGCAAATACTAAACTAAAAGTGTGTTTTAGTATTAGACAATGATGTATACCTGTTCATTTGTGTGTGAATGCAAGAAAAAAGGAATCAAAGATCAGAAGAAGTGATCAAATGCTCCTGAAAGTGGAGTATAAAAAGCCTGAAATGAGCTCTTGGAAGTAACGTACAAACCTTTAATTTCCATCTATTCACACTCTCTCACTCAATTCAAATTTAAAGTCAGTAATACTATTTGAAATGTATTCTTACAAAGAAATTCATTTTAGTCAGAGCCCCCCTTTCAAAACAGAGCATTTTGTATCTGTAGGCCTACAGAGCTGCTGATAGAGACTGAAACCTGCTGTGTGAGGTATGCAATTTTGGGGCTGCTCATTGTCACTCCATCTGTAGTGCAGTGGGGGTTAACTGCGGTCCACTGAATAGCCAATTTGTATGTTTCAAGTTGCACTTCACATTTTAAAAAAAGAAAAAATGAACAGAAAATGACAGTAACCTATGGTTTTCTTCTTTTATCTCTGTTGTGCTCTCTGTTTTCTTAGGGGGGTAATATTGTTATCCTGCTGGGTGAAGATCTCAACCAGCACTGACATCTTTTCCAATCTTTTCTTATCCATATAAGATTTGTCACTTTTGCTACTTCTAACTTCCTCACTTTACTTTTCCACTTTAGTTTATGTCCAATAACACCTATATCTGTTCCCATGCTACTGTTTATATTCTATGCTTACATTTTAACCTACATGTACACACTGTACAACATCTTAGACACATTAAATGTTTTAAATATATAAAAGTAAATAATATCCATACATACACTGGGTTTAAAAAAATAATAAAATAAAATAAAATAAAATAAAATAAAATAAAATAAAATAAAATAAAATAAAATAAAATAAAATAAAATAAAATAAAATAAAATAAAATAAAATAAAATAAAATAAAATAAAATAAAATAAAAATAATTGAGGTCCAGACAACATTGGACAAAATTATCTTCTTTAGAATAAAAAATGCCTGCAGGTTTGGTACAACACCAGAGTGAGTAAACAATGACAGAATTTTCATTTTGAAGTGAACCCTCCCTTTAAGTAAGAGCAAGTGATGCTTTAGATCAATAGGACTATATACCGTAAAAATAATAATAATGGCTTCACTCTCTGCTGTTGTAGAGAAGAGCACTCAAACATTATTTCAATAACATAACCACATAAACAGACTTATAAAGAAGCAAAACAGATTACAGTAAATCTGTTGTTATAAGAAGTGTAAATAATATATATGCTGTGAGAGGTATGAAACCAACATGGCAAATAGAAATGAAAATGAAAGCAATGTCAGTTCAATACAGCTGATACATTACTATTATGTAGAGCCAAAAATAACTTCTAACATTATTTTTTCAGAGTGCATTAAAAACCTTCCCTGCATTCAAAAGCAGGAGAACTATTTAGATTATGTTTACATATTTTGAGGAAATGTTCCGACTGATTGATGTTTTAGGCAACAATGCAGCGTTTAACTACTATTTCAAATGGCAACATCCGTATAGTAACAGCTCCCATGGCAACCAGGTTTCTTGCGTCCATCCCTTTTAAATTTCAAGGCTGTGTTACCAAGGCATTTTGTCCTTTTTTGTTTACGTATACTTATAAAATATTTCAGAGATTAGAAAATATTATGTTTTTGTACTGTTTATTGAGAGGAGAGAAATGAAAAGAAAGTTTTTAATTAACTGAAGGATTCATATCATACTTTTTTTTTTTTAAATAAACTTAAGGCACTGAGTGTTAATTCTGAAAATTACAGTATATTTTCATAGCAATTTTATGTCAAAAGATCAATGAATATTTGATTCCTATTTGATTGGTATGACCCTTTTAATTTTAATAATTTGGGGTCAGTATGATTTTTTTATTTATTAATTTTAATCAGCAAGGAGGTAACAAAATTGATCAAAAGTGACAGTAAAGACTTTTACATTGTTACAAATAAAAATTGTATTTTAAATTCTGAACTTTCTATTCATCAAAGAATACATGACAAATGTACCATGATTTCCACAAAAATGTTAATCAGCACTACTGTTTTCATCACTGATAATTATAAGTAATGTTTTATTAGAATGATTTCTGAAGGATCATGTGACACTGAAGACTGAAGTAATGATGCTGAAAATTCAGCTTTGCCATCACAGGAATAAATTATAAAATATATTAAAACAGAAAACAGTTATTTTAAATTGTATTCATATTTTACAATGTTGCTGCCTTCACTGTATTTTGGTGAGCATAACAGATTTTTTCAAAAACAAAACAAATATCTTACTAACCCCAAACTTTTGAACAGTTGTGCAGGCAAGACATCAGCTAGTTGTCACGCATCTTCAAAACTCTATATAAGCTATATCAGTCAAATATAAAGTGTATTCTCTTTTTATTTTCACAGAGTCATGCATTTTTTCTCATTCTGGACTGAGAAATTTGTGTTTATTTGTCAGCGAAAGCCCTGAAACTGTCAAAAGTCCACCGGATGACGTGTTTTGCATCATCCGATGGACTTTTGACAGCTCCAGGGTTTTTGTGAAAACGAAAGTAACTGACTGCCACTAAACGTTTACTCTTTGAATTCTTTGAACAATACAAGTCGACACCATTGCAGAGCCCCTAAAGCTAATCAAGGTCTTACTAGGCATGCTAGAAACATCCATGCAGGTGTGTTGAGGAAATATGGAGCTAAACTTTGCAGGACAGTGACTCTCCAGGAACGAGTTTGGACACCTCTGCCCTAAGAGAACATATGAGAAATATGAGAAGGGAGAAAAAATATTTCAATGCTTTTTCATTCTCTTGCTAAAGTTTTGCATTCCCTGAGAAAATTTGTTCGCTCACAAAACCTTTGTGTTACCTCACAAAAATGTTTGCGTTCCCCCGAGAAATTTTGAGTTAGCTCGCAAAGAACAAGGTTTGCAAGTGAACGCAAAGTTTCTCGGGGGAATGCAAAAGCATTGACATGTAATTTTTTCCCCCCATCTCATAGATTTTTTCCATTACCATGTCCCTTTGGGGCTCTGTACCATTATGACTAAATATTTGCTAAGAAGTATTTCCTACTAAAGCAAGGCAGTGTTTGACTCTGGTCAAGCGTATCCATAGCAGACTGGTGCGAGTGGCCTTGGACGGCAACATTCCTAGTACATTATGGATGTTGAAGTTTTCCTACCTAGGAAAGGAAAGGAAAGACAACAGCTATTTTAGGGCCCGAGCACCGACGGCGTGAAGACCCCATTGTAATTGCTTCTCCGAAATAAATCGCATTTTTGAGGGCCTTAACATGCTCGAAAACTCATGAAACTTTGCACACATCAGAAGTGGTGAAAATTTACGTCTGATATGGGTTTTAGAAGTAGGTGTGGCAAAATGGCTTGATAGCGCCACCTAAAAAAATTCAATCAAGTGCCCTTTGCGCTTACATGTACAAGTATGAAATTTGGTAGACACATAATTTTCTTTGTTTTCTTTAGTTTGGTAGCACCGATTTAAAAAAATGTTTGTCTTTCTACTGTATAGGTAGCCATTGAACGCCCATTTTGCCAGCTGTGAAGTACCCATTTAATTTCTAATCAACTTTTTTTTTTACATAGATGTTGGGTAAAGAAGTTAATATAGCATACAATCGGGCAAAACTCAACTACTGCATGACAAAAAATAGGGGGGGCTGTCCTTAGGACAAGAGTATTTTTCCATAAATTTAAAAACAGGGCTAGCTGTCGCACAAGTGACAATTACAATTTCTTCTGCACCAAACAACATTTTGAAATTTTTGCATTACATTTTTATAGTTTTGTGAATGTTTTTAAATGTCGTGAATGTTTTAATGTTTACATTTTGCAGATAAGTCTATAAACATTAAATAATTTGATGCAAAGTTCCCATTGTGACAACGTGGCAACATGTTTTCAATGGCATGTGTCCTTTTTGGTGGGAATGTTCAACAGCTCTTTTATTGTCTGTACAGAAATTGACTTTCAAAAATAAAGCTACTTTAAAAATATTCAATGAAATAAAAAAAAAAAAATAAAAAAAATGTGACAACTTGCCCTGGACTCCCCTGCATTTTGGGAACTGAGATGGTCATTTTTTTTTCTCTTGGTGGGTCCTTGCACTGCTACTGACTTAGTAGCAGAATAGGGAATATGGGTTGGTTCTGCTCCAGATGTGTCTGTGTCTATGTGTGTGTGTGTGTGTGTGTGTGTGTGTGTGTGAGAGAGAGAGAGAGAGAGAGAGAGAGAGATGAATGGGACGGTGCCAGGCTGCAGTCCCAGGGTGGCCTTGGATCAATCTGCTTATCTGCAGGCTGCCAGCAAAGCCAATGATTAATACAACCCCATCAGTGAGGACACTCTTATTTATTACTGCACGAGACACAGCAGAGCACAGAACATAAAGACACAGCACACAGAGACACAGACTAACTACACCGTGTAGATGCAGGGGACACAGAGTAGCTGTTGCCAAACACAGAGGCAATAAGACACCACCATAAAGCAAAGAAACGCAGCATGCTTACAGAGCACCCAGAGCTATAGAGAAACTGCAAAAGAACAGAGATTTTGCCTTAAAGTGAACATTTCTGTAATGTAATATATATCATTTCCAAGTGAAACATGATATTTAACTAAAAAACAAAAAACAAAAAAACAATAAGGATAAGACTTGATTTTATCCATCAGCAGCTGACTGGCTTGTGATTCAAAAAAAGTGTTTCATAAGCCAGACCTGAATGCAAGTTCGCAGTTGATTGAAAATCCACCAACACTCACTTTTAAAGAGTAAAATGAAAAACTAGAAAGTAAAGACTGAAGGTCAAGTTCACCCTGTTTTCAAAATAGATACGAAAACATTGAATGTTTGTTGAATAACCAAATAATCATACTCCTTCTGAAAATGCCAAGACATAAATACCCAAACTACAATGGCTGTAGCTCCAAACTCATCGCACTACAGGCAGAATTGTGGTCTCTTTTAAAAGAAAATTTTATAAAGAGTTTATAAAGTAAAAGTTAGAACAGTAGAAAGGCTTAAATGTATTGAAAAATTATTAGACATTTATTTTTTCTAAAAATGTCTACTGTTTTTACTTTGGGGTTGGTGAGATTTCTTATTTAAAATATCAAAAATACAATTGTGCAATATTATTACATTTCTTTAATAAATGTACAATTGTACAATAACTGTAAAATGGTTTTGCTTGATATTTTTGTGGAAACATTTACTTGGAATCTTTTGGAAATCTTTTGTAACATTATAAATAACTTCACTTCACTTTAAATCAATTTAATGTGTTCTTGCTGAATAAAAGCATTAATTTCTTGAAAAAAAAAAAAAAAAATCATACTCCAAACTTTTGAACGGTTGTGTAGATAAAGATCAAATTAAATGATCACATAGCATTTCTTGAAACTATATACCACTGCAATGATATAAATTACTGAAGATAGGTGACATCAGCTGAAGAAAACAAACATCCTTTTATCTTTATCTTATCTATTAACATGCACTGATAAAACAGAAATATGTATTAGCAAATTCATTACAGAGTAGATGACAGAGCTAACAGCGACGGGAATATAGAATACAGAAAAACATTATGGTTGAGTGCAAAGTCACACAACCCGATCTGCAGTGCACCTTCATTCATAATTACATAGACAAACAATTTCATACGGAAAAAGAAACAATTACAGCCAATCAAAGCACAGCTATGAGCTGAACTTACAGCCAATCAAAGCACAGCTATGAGCTGAACGACGTCAGCATGAACTCTAAACACAGCTAAAGGAGCACTTGGAACAGTCTAAACAAGTACAGCTGTGTGTCGGCAACAAGGCCAAAGAAGACAGCAAGTCACAGCATAATATCTTCAGGGTCAAAGGTTGCAGACAGCGAGGTTTAAATAATGAATAAAGAGACAGAAATGTAAACGTCAGCCGTCTTGTGTCTCCGCTGGCTATGCGTGTTTGTGTAGGAGAGTGTGATATTTGCAATGTAGGCAAGTTGGAGATGTAGAATGCTCATACGGTGAATGTAAAATGTTATACTGAAGGCACACTGCCCAGGGCTTTTGCCAACACTCACAGTGGTCACTTAATGCAAATACTAAGCTATGGTACATTAACTCTAATGCCATTACACCATTGTAAATTAACAGGCTCCACTTTCCACGTCTGATAAAATTCAATCAAATGGTCTTGCTTATGAAATAGGATGTTTCACCTATCATCCGAGTGGCAGAAGTGTAAAGAGTAAATATTTTACTCATACTGAATGTAGGCTCAAAGATGCACTAGTCCTCGACACCTAAGAGACATGCTGGTTAAAATAAGAAAACATTTATTTGTAGATGAGAAATCATGGTAATTTTCTAAAATCAAAATAAAACAGAACACCTCAATATTGCACTAAATCAAGGTCGACACAACAGTCTCTTAAACGTCTACAGATTCTCAAGTCTCTAGTGCACAAAAAGGCCATAAGTAAACCAATATCCTTCAAAAAGGTCAAAATAGTGGATAAATAAAATAATGTTAAGCAAAATTAAATAGTCAAAGTCTGTTTGCATTGGATGTGCTGGTTTCGGCCTCACCACCGGCTGCAGTCATTACCTCATCTCCTAAATCAAACACCTGCGATTCAGACACTTCCTGCTAATGCACTTGCATTCACATAAAGTAGCCTTGCTGACAAATTTGGGTGAGTAAAGGCAAAACGCACAAGCTATAGTGCATTCAATGCCCTTAGATGGCTATATCGCTTCTTTATAGCAGAAACAAACTGCTGCAGAAAAAGTTAGGTGCCATGCAAAATGTAATGTGTAATTATGCATCACAAATGTAGTGGAGTAAAAAGTACATTTACTGTACACTCTAAAAAATGCTGGGTTAAAAACAACCCAAGTTGGGTTGAAAATGGACAAACCCAGCAATTGGGTTGTTTTAACCCAGCGGTTGGGTTAAATGTTTGCCCAACCTGCTGGGAAATTAAAAACCAGATGCAATTAGAGACAACAATAATGGACAAAAGGTGAATGTTTATTAATAAGCTTTAATATTTTATTAATATAAATTTAATAGTTTAATAGTTTATTAATATAAATGTATTAATAAGCAATTTAATAAATGTTTATTGTTTAATAATTATTCATTGAAAATTAATAAATGTTCATTTCCAACATACTCTGGGTTAATTTTAATTAAGCAATACAGTAATTTTTAAACAATAGTTGAGTTAAATAAAACTACCCAGCAGGTTGGGCAAACATTTAGCCCTACTGCTGGGTTAAAACAACCCAATTGCTGGGTTTGTCCATTTTCAAGATACTTAAGTACAGTAACTAATTGCATTTACTCAAATACTTTCTAGTAAGGCAATTTGCACTCACCTATAGGCAGCAAAAAGGTGTCTTAGAGGACATCCAACTTGCCCTGTGAAATGTGTTTAATCTTTGCCCAAATTCTGTTTGCTTTTCTCCCAAATACCATTTTATCCATTGGAATTTGTCTGGATTGTATTTTAAAGGATTAGTTCACTTCAGAATAAAAGTTTCCTGATAATTTACTCACCCCTGTCATCCAAGACGTTTATGTCTTTCTTTCTTCAGTCGAAAAGAAATTAAGGTTTTTGAGAAAACATTCCAGGATTGTTCTCCATATAGTGGACTTCAACAGTTACCAACGGGTTGAAGGAACAAATTGCAGTTTCAGTACAGCTTCAAAGGCCTCTACACAAACCCAGCCAAGGGATAATGGTCTTATCTAGCAAAATTAAAATAAAAAATAAAAATTATATACATTTTAACCACAAATGCTCATCTTGCACTAGCTCTGTGATGTGCTACATTACGTAATCAAAACACAGTGAATTAATCAAAGAAACAAGACACATCTGACATGACTAATGAAACAATATGTAACCTAGGAGACTGACTAGAAGCGGGGAAATGGAACTAATGAAACAGAAAACAGAGCAAAAATCAACTCATAGTAAAACTCAAACACAGATAAAACAAGACATAACCCTGACACAAAAAGCATGTCAAATCAATTGAATTCATAACACCCTATTTTTGATTTATTCATCCAAAATTTGCCAAATTTTGTGACATTTTGCATTATACTGTAAATTCCATTTTTATGACAGAATTCCACGATTCCGACCACATTTTCAAGGCCTTAGTAACTTAGTAACAAAAAGTTACATTGTATTTAGGGCTGTCAAACGATTAATCGCGTACAAAATAAAAGTTTGAGTTTGCCTAATATATGTGGGTGTAATGTGTGTAATTACTATGTATATATAAATACACACAAATTAATGTATATATTTAAGAGAAATATGTTATTTATGTACAAAATAATTTTATTTATATATAATATAAATTATATAAAAATATAATTAAATAAATACATATACTTGTAAATATTTCTCAAATATATACATGAATGTGTTTGTATTTATATATACATAATAATTACACACATTACACCCACATATAATAGGCAAACTCAAACTTTTATTTTGTATGCGATTAATCGTTTGACAGCCCTAATTGTATGATCATGATTTTGATTGTTGTATAATATAGTGAAGCTCACTGGCGTATCACCCATTTATCACAGTATGAATATAATCAAACAGTACTAGTGACATTTTCAAAATCCACCAGTCTGTGGGATAGCTGACCGACTAGTCAACTAATCAATCTGAAGGAATTCCTGAGCGAATAGGCTGGTTTTGGGTTGAACTTATCCAATCGAATAAGTTTCTCACAGGCAAAAAAAGTCATATTTTACACAAGTTTGAACTGAATAATGTAAATAAATAACATCTCCTGGGTTGCATGTGATATACAGCATGACAAAGCTAGCCCAAGTCATGAACAAAAGACTCATATGAACCAATTCTTTGTAGTCAATCAAAAACATACAGCACAACTACTGAAATCCAGCAGAATCATTTCATGAACTTTTGACTCACTCATTCCAATAAAAAAACATTTACTTACAAAATCTTTTAAATAAATAGCAACTGCATGGTTTGACCCCGTTGATGATTAATTTTTAAGATGAATATTTAGAAGGTTTGCTGTATTATTGCTGTGAATGTCTTTCATATGAGAAAAAGAATAGACGTTATAATTGAAATATTGCCAAAATAATCAGAATCAAATCAAACTAAATGTAAATTGCAATCAAATCAATAGCTTGTGAACCTTGAATCTAAAAATGTGTATTGATAAAAGCTCTATCGCTCATTGACCAAGATGCTCAAAACCCAGTGCGAGTCGCAACACAACAGTTTTTGTCAGCACACTAATTAAAATGTCACCACTACAAAAATAAAAAAATAAGTAAATGTTGAATAGCATAACTCTCTGTTAATAAAAACAAGAGTGAGAAGAACGTGGGAAGAGTGAGAACGAAAAAGAGAGAGTGAGAAAGAGCGCAAGCAAGTAAGTTTGATATTACTAAATATTTATTTGAACCCAACACTGTGCCACCATGGTCATGTCTCACTCCAAAATATGTATTCATACTGCACAAAATAAAGAAACAAACTCACATATGCACATAAAACAAAGTAAATGTCAAGTGAATGACTTAAACCTTCTGTTTGCTCTGTCATTTTGTCTTTCTCTCTCTATTTTTCTCCTACAGGCGTCCTCCTGTCTTTCAACACTTTGATCTGTGTGCCAGTAACACAGGCAGAACTTCAAATAGCTTCAGTTCTGTCAGGTGGGCCCTCTCTCTCTTTCTCTCTCTCTCTCTCTCTCTCTCTCTCTCTCACCTCCTCTCCAGCTGACACTTTCCAGTTGCGTGTGAATTTTGACAGCTGAACATGTCCTAAGCCCTCTATCAGACAAGTAAAGTGAAGGTTACGCAATACAAAGCTTCAAGGAGGTTAAACTCCTCCAAAATGTTCTGTTTGCCAGGCTGCACACTACAGGCAAAGCTGCTGACCCTTTGGCTTTCTTCAAATGGAAGGTTTTTTTTTTTTTTTTTTCTTTATTAAGACCTGTCTGCCTTCAGATTCACAAAAATGTCTATATATCATACTGTCATGTTCAGGGATGTTGCGAGAGCCCCATCAGTTTTTTGGTTTAAAGTGGCCTAGAAAACCTAGCGATGCCACTAGTCGTGTTTTCCGGCACCCTACGAACTAGAACGCTATAGGCATTATGCAGCAGAGAAACACGTGCTCAGCCATCTTTAGAATTTTGTGTTTGAACTTCTGTTTTTGCGGTAGCTCTGTACATTTCGATGGCATCGCTGTCGAAGAGTAATTAGCTGGTGAAGTGTATTTACTTATTGTGGAGTTAACGAACATTGTCATGAGCATTGTAATGTTTGAAGCGGATGTCATAATATCAGTAGGCCGGATAGATTTTAAAACGAGCGGTTCATTCATAAATCCGTAAGATCTTACCTTCATGCTGTGAAAATACAAACCGGAAGACAGAACACAATGAGTGCAGTGCTCAAAAGGGGTGGGGCTATATAAATCAAAATTGAAAATGAAATCAAATTTGATAGAATTTTTTATAGAATGTTGCAGTGTTTATTATAAACTGTAGCGGTTGTACAGTTATTAATCAATTTATGGGTGGAATATGAATATAATAATTCATAAAGCTTTATGGATAATTATTATGCACATACCGACCCAAGGGGGAATTAACCATTTATGGTGAATTAATTACAACGAATTATAATCAATCACATATATGATTAGTTCTGGTTTAATAATTATGTAGAGAAACTATCAGTTTGTCCAGCAAACCGGTAAGTTCTCCACAGACTATTACAACGGAAATGTTATCCTCAGGCTACGAGGATAAATTCCTATGATAGCATCCAAACGTAAAGCAAGGATAGGATCGAAACGTTAAAGTGATCTGGGTTTTGTTGAATGAGTAAGAGAACAAAAAGCATGGATATAATGTATTTAATATATGAAAACTACTAATACAGAGGTTATACGTCTACATACAAAATATACAAATATATACAAAAGCGAACGTAGAGACAGGAAAGGAAGGATGGTCAAAGAATGGCAAATTACGACAGTTAACCCTTTGAGAGCCAACACAGAAATCAGTTTAAACAAATTTCAGAGAAATTATAATACTTGCATATGGTTCAAGTCGGTGTGCAACAGAGTTTCAATGCGCCTGGCTTGGTTGGTCCTTTCCGAGAGGGTTTCTCTGGCGGGGTTTTCAAACGAGGTTTAACTGAAGCGTGAGATGATCGCGATTAATTGTTTGACAGTCCTAATTGTATTATCATGATTTTGATTGTTTGTTTGTATGTTAACTCGCTACTAATACCAATAGTTTTGGGGATAATATAATATAGTGAAGCTCACTGGCGTATCACCCATTTATCACAGTATGAATATAATCAAACAGTACTAGTGACATTTTCAAAATCCACCAGTCTGTGGGATAGCTGACCGACTAGTCAACTAATCAATCTGAAGGAATTCCTGAGCGAATAGGCTGGTTTTGGGTTGAACTTATCCAATCGAACAAGTTTCTCAAAGGCAAAAAAAGTCATATTTTACACAAGTTTGAACTGAATAATGTAAATAAATAACATCTCCTGGGCTGCATGTGATATACAGCATGACAAAGCTAGCCCAAGTCATGAACAAAAGACTCATATGAACCAATTCTTTGTAGTCAATCAAAAACATACAGCACAACTACTGAAATCCAGCAGAATCATTTCACGAACTTTTGACTCACTCATTCCAATAAAACATTCACTTACAATATCTTTTAAATAAATAGCAACTGCATGATTTGACCCCGTTGATGATTATTTTTTAAAATGAATATTTAGAAGGTTTGCTGTATTATTGCTGTGAATGTCTTTCATATGAGAAAAAGAATAGACGTTATAATTGAAATATTGCCAAAATAATCAGAATCAAATCAAACTAAATGTAAATTGCAATCAAATCAATAGCTTGTGAACCTTGAATCTAAAAATGTGTATTGATAAAAGCTCTATCGCTCATTGACCAAGATGCTCAAAACCCAGTGCGAGTCGCAACACAATGGCGAAATACATCCATCTGTATGGCTCTAACAGAAGTGGTTTAAACTAAATGAATGAATTTAACACTTCTTCACTGTGTGTTGTACGGCATTCTGTCAGCACACTAATTAAAATGTCACCACTACAAAAATCAAAAAATCAAAAAATAAGTAAAGAAAAAAAAAAACATGTTGAATACAGCATAACTCTCTGTTAATAAAACAGAGGTTTAACTGACGCGTAAGATGACAGAGAAGAAAGAAGAGAGAGAAAGTCCAAGGAAATGGTCGTCCCAGAAGGAGAGCGCGTGATGACAGCGCTGACGCCTGAGGCAGTTCAGGGGCAGTCGAGAGACAATCGGGAGGCAAAGGAAAAATTGTGTGACGTTGTTTTTATGGAAAACCAAGCTTACCAAGCTTGTTTGGTGTCCTAGCTGAATTTGCATACTTAATGACTATCAGATCGGATTTCGAGATGGAGTACTTTCTTCACAGTACCATTAAACACATAGAAAAATGCATTTGTCAGCTATGTGACATATCTCAGTGAATGAGCAGTAGCCAGAGCTTTAAAACGAGATCAAACTCGATAGATCAGAAAGGCATATAAAAGAAGTTATGGTTTACAGACAAAATTCCATCATTACAACTAAAACTAACTCAACTACAGTTATTTAAACTTAGTCTAAACATTAGGAAACATGCATATGCTTGAGATACATGACGGGTGCATTTTGGCATAGTTATATTTTACATATACAGTCAATAATGTATGTTTGTGTGTTTTTGTGTGTGTCTGTGTGTGTGGTGTGAGTTGGAATTTGTCTGGCCAGTCTCTGGGCCCACACCAGGGGGTCGATCCTTTGAAGTCTCCAGAGCTGGAGAGAGGGCATCTCTGTTTAATTTCGGTCAGGCCACAAAGTTGTCAAATCTGCTCGTCTTTTGCAGACCGGCCAGAGCCGAGGCGAGATTTTACGACACAGTCCAGCATGCTAAAAGCATTCTGAACATTCCAAATTTTATTGATTATCCTGATACGTGTGCATATGCTACAAAACGATTTATCTGTGCACATTATTTAAAAAAAAAATGAATAAATCATATGCCCTCGTAATTATTAATCAAATACATTAAACTCCCATCCCCCTCCAAATTACATTTGTTCTCTTCATGACATAAGTATCGGTGGAGGGGGGACTACATATCCTCCACAACTGCATGTACTGCCTCCATTAACCCAGCTTCCTACAATCCAGTCTATTCCTGAAGACAAAATCAAGTCCCGCTCTACATTTTTTCATATTACAGAAGCCGTTTCACTTGGATATATCCTTCACAATAGGGAAGAAAAGACTATCGCAATTTCCGTTTCATGCTGACTTTAAGCTATACAAACAGTAAAAAAAAAAAGAAAAGAAAGAAAACAAGCTCTTTTCCAAACCTAGTGAGTTATCTACCTAGATTTGAAATGCTGGGTACACACCACAAGATAACTGGGATGATTTTCCGCCGATTTCTCCCCTACCGTCAATCCTATAGGTAATGTCCCGATTATCTTGATGGTTCTACAGATTATTTTATCAGATTTTCCTGTGATGTGAAGTGTGTTAAGTGTGACTGAATGGAACGTCGGAGCCGCCCCGACCGTGAATCGTAAATATTCAACATCTTGAATATTTATAATTCACGATCGAGGCAGCTACAACTTTCTTCGCAATTCCTTCCTGTCTATCGTCCGCCATGTTTATTCTGAAGTCTCTAGAGATTTTGTGAGATTTCCATGATTCACAGTCAGGACCCTGGTTGAAAATCTGTTTGTGTGTGGTGTACTGTCTTTGTAACATCACAGCACATCACACACTATAGGAGCAAAACGGTTAAATCTAGAATTTTTTGTCCACATGTTTGTGGTCTCTCACATTTTGAAAATCGTATAAGATTTTAAAAATCTTTTAGTGTGTACCCAGCATTATGCTGTTACATCCACCAGCTGGAGTACCCATGATATCCACCAGAGGGCAATCCTCTCGACTCCCGTGTTTTTCCATCATCAACTTCAATTCCTTCAAACCCATTGCCTGGACTCATTATGTTTAATTACTTCCACCTGTGTCTCATGATCTTGTTATCGCCTGCCTATTAAGCCCTGTGTTTTCACTAGTTCTTTGCAGAGTCTTGTTTGTGTTACACTGCACTTCTGAGAGCTTTATCTGGTTTCCTGTGTTACGGTTCTGATCTTCTGCCTGCTTTCCTGGATTTCCCTGTTTGCCTGTGCTTTGGACTCTGTTGATATTTGGATTATTTGCCCTGTGGTTTCGACCTTTTGCCGGTTTTGTAGATTACGATTGTGGATTCCCCTAAATAAAGCTGCATTTGGATCTTCTAACCGTGTGTCAGAGGAACAAATGCATCATAAGCACAATCTCTAAACTCTGCCTTCAAAGGTGTCTCATTTCAGCCAAATTTATCCTTTGTGAATCATTCAAGTTGCCAGATATGATAAAATTATTGTGGAATACAAATACATGTGTAAATATAAAAGTTATATCAATTAAAAATGACTGTTTTACCTGTTGTTTGTGTGCACTATTTATTTGTATGACATTGTTAGGTCAGCAACACATCGAATTCTACTGGATTCAGTCTCCCATGTGCTTCAAACTAGGAGCACTTAATTAAAATGAAGGAATCGTTTATCAGTTTATTAATTAAAAAATACAAAAGCAAAGAAATCGTTGTGCAATAAAGACAAGCAGTTGTAATAGTAAAAGACATTAAAACATCATAAACAAATTAAGCATGCATATTTATTTGTATTTATTAGTTTTTTATTATATTTACTGCTACTTTTCATTATGAGAAATTATTTTTCCTTAAAATGCTTACAGTCACCATTTCGCTTTGCTGTTGATTTCTAGTCTGCCACAGTATCCAACTGTATCAGGAGGTGTATTCTGTACTCCCAAAGGTAGTCCCGAATCATGTTACTGCTTATTTGCATAATGTTGAGCTCTGCTCTTGCCAGAAATCTCAGACTTTCGTTAAAACGAATTATGTTCAATTACTTTGTCGCTACAAATGACCATTTAGTAGCAAGGCTAGATCTGTGGAACATGGGGCTTTGGGGTGCAAAAGTTACACGGTCATGCCAGCAACTGAAAAAAATAACAAATAAAAACAGTGGTTTAACTAGAAGAAGAAAAAAAAATCACTTAAAATAAAATAAAAATCATCAAAAAGAAATAATTGTCATTAAGAATCGTTAAGCACTCATTATGCGGTAAAATAATCTGACCTGTGTGCCTGTGTGGGAGAAGATGTCCCACATGCAGATGCCAATATATTGTGTAATGGCATTAAAACTATTTAGTCACATTGATAAACAATGAAAATGCAATGACTGGCAGAAAATGTCAGAAAACTTGATTCTCTTATAAACGTAACCTTGTGTAAATTACGTGTATATTCACGTCAATTTACCAAATTTAATTGCTGGCTTATTTGTGACCCAAGCATAATTTAAAGTTTGAAAGGTCTAAAAAGTGTGTAGCTGACATATTTTACTATAAATAACTATAAGTGCAAAACTGATTTCGCATGAAGCTTTTTAGACTAGTCAAGTAGACTAGTTAAAGGTGCTAAAGAGGATGTTTTGTTTTATACATTTTTGCAATATTACCTGAAACTGTCTTTACTAACTGATAAAAGACTATTTATTAGGTGCACTGAAAGGAATAATATTAATATACATCATCTGTGCACGAGGTAGGGCCTTATCGCGATCATCGCGTAAATGATTGGCCCTCTGGCTTGTCAATCACTGCCATGACGTTCCTTGTGAGAGACGTGCGCGGCTGCGCGCTCCAGTAACTTTCCACACTCCACAGGCGCCGCATGTAATGTTTTTGTCCGGAGACAGGAGTATCAACTGCAGATTATGAGTAACCTGCGGTGAGTCCGACATAATGAAACCACTAACACGACACAGCGAATGCCGGTGGTAAACACTCGTGTTCCAATACGAGTGTTTACGAGTTTTGGGAGGCGTTCCTTTGAAGGAAGGGCGTTGTTCTTGAGCATGCGCTCATTTCAAAAACTCAGTAACAGTCTTTGGTTTCTCAGTCGACGAAAAGATCCTCTTTAACACCTTTAAGCTTACTTCCTGGTGGCCCCTCTGAAAAATGATGTCAGTGTCAAAGCTATCAAATTTAGTCTATCACATTAGCTATCATATATAATAAATATTAAGGCATAGAAGCCATTAGGCTATCTCACCTTGGGCAGCATAAACACTAATCTACATATTATCACATGCCAAGATTGCCCATTATTTGTGGCAGCATAGCAGCATACTTACCAGCCATAAGTATGCAGTACATGTAACAGCTAATCAACTGTGCGCATTATAAGAATCTATCAGGAATGAATTTAACAAGATCGCCCCTCGCTTTCTCCCTCCGCTCTGACAGGACTCAATTCCATTTCATATGCTTTCATTTATATGTCATTTTGTTGCTCATGTTTCAGAAACCCTCATCTGCTTTTCGGAGCATGAATGAAATACAGCGACCACTCGAAACTTTGAAACAAGAGCCGCGAGGCGATTCAAGCAATTTGGGTACTGAAGAATCTTTATGGAGATGCAGAAAGAGAGAGGATAAAATGATGAAACTAGAGAGAAAGAGAATGGAAAGAAAGAGGTTTACAGTGACGAGATGAGAGACGGAGCAAAAGCTCAGAAATAGAGGTAAATGTTAGAAAAAGACTAAATATAAATAGAGCGAGTAAGACAGAATGAGAGAATAATAATTGAAAGGATAGAAGAGGTGGAGAGGTTAAATGAGAGCGTGATAGACAGATAAAATTAAGTGGGGGGTATGGAAAGAGACAGTGACGGAGAGAGAGGGAGAGAATGGGTAAATCAGTATGCATGGGCATTCTTCACATGAAGCACAGCGACTGACAGGGGACCAGCACAAAGTCTGATTGCTAAAGAACCCTGCTGACGCGTCTCACACATAGACACAAACAAGCATGCAAAAACACACATTCACGCATACCTTTCCCCAGGCATCTCCTAGGGCGATCCGTAACAAACTCTTTGCTTCCAAGTCAGGAAACAAACACACACACACACACACACACACACACACAGAGAGAGAGAGTAGGTACAGCGGTGTTGTGTCACCCTGAAACATGTGGAGAAAAAGAAAACTTATTCTCACACTCACTGCGACGGCATCTCTGATACATCAGACAATAATGGGGCTCAGAGGGCAAAGAGGACTTAGGAAAACCAAAGACAGGCAGTGTTCAATGAAGATATCCTACAAGGACACATGCTGTGAACTATTGCACGCTCGTTTGTCATGGTATGTGGTTGTGTGTGCCTAGTAACCTAGAATGCCCAAGTCGGCAAAATTCTCAATAGGCCTTCCATTCATGAGTTGAATTGGTTACAGAATGTTGAACTGGAATGACAGGAAAGAAAATGAACAGTCCCACTTTATATTAGGTGGCCTTAACTACTATGTACTCACTTGTACAATGTACTTATTGGGTTCATATTGAATTGCAAAACACTTTTGCTGCTATTGAGGTGGGATACGGGTAAGGTTAGGGAAAGGTTTGGTGGTATGGCTAGGTTTAAGGGTAGGGGTAAGGTGTAAGGGATGGGTCAACAGTGTAATTATAAATGCAATTAAAGAAATTAATTACAGATGTAATTACATGCAGGTGTTTTTTAAAATATAAGTACAATGTAAAAACATGTATGTACACAATAAGTGCACTATATCAAATGATTCATTTAAATGTAAGTACATAGTAGTTAAGGCCACTTAATATAAAGTGGGACCAAATTAACTTCTGAAAATAATATGATATAACATTAGCACTCCTGTCCCGATGCTTGGAGAAATAAGGTGCAGAGGTATTGTGTACGCTGTGTAAATAGGATGCTAATTGTAGTTCTAGGCTAAATGTGAACATGCATTTACTCATCTCACTTGCACGAAAATGTTCAGTATTCCTTAAAATGAATAAAAAAAGTGAAATACAATCTGTGAAAGGGCCTTAACATTTTTTTTGTTGTTATTAAAATACAAACAAGCAAGCCCAGCCTAGGTAAGAAAAAGTGACACAAAAGTAATGTAACATATTATTTTTAATAAAAAGTAACTAAGTAACACAATTAGTAAATCAATATTGTAATGCATTACTTTTAAAAGTAACTTTCCCCAGCACTGATGATGTAGGACATATGATGTAGGCATAGCCTAAGCTTAGGTGAGAATTAAAAAAATGTGGAAATGCAGAGTATAGAGCAACACAAAACGCCGGTCACAAATTATACAACTAAAACAAGAAGTTTTAAAGAAAAATGTCAGAGGATTTCGATATAAGAGGAGCTTCGACCTACATCAGAGGTCACCCTTCCGCCAGATCTCGACTCTCTCATGAACGAGTGTACGGCCATTACCGGAATCCAGTGATTATAGTTTATAAAGTTTTAAATGGATATTTTTCTTACAAAAACCTATCAATTCACGCTTCACCCACTGGAGTTGTGTGGATTTCTTTTATGATGGATGGATGCGCTTTTTTGAGCTTCAAAAACTCTATTCAATATCATTACAAAGCTTGGAAGAACCAGGATTTTATTTAATATATCTCAGATTGTGTTCGGCTGAAAGATAAAAAGTCAAATTCACCTAGGATGGCTTGAGGGTGAGTAAATTATGGGATAATTATGGGATTTTCATTTTTGGGAGAACTGTTCCTTTAACTAATTATGCATATTTACTGCCTGATATTTTTAAAGAAATTAATACTTTCATTTAGCGAGGACGCATTACATTGATCAAAAGTGTTAATAAAGAATTTACATTTATAAAGTTTATATCAGCTTCCACAAAAATATCAAGCATCACAACTGTTTTCAACAGAATTTGTTTCTTGAGCAGCAAATCAGCGTATTAGAATGATTTCTGAAAGATCATGTGACACTGACTGGAATAATGATGCTGAAAATTCAGCTTTGCATTAAAGCTTTTCATAAAATGTATTAAAATAGAAAATTAACAATAATATATTAATAATATTTCACAATATTAGCATTTTTACTGTATTTTTGATCAAGTAAATTTAGCTTTGGTGAGCACAAGGGACTTCTTATAAAATATTACTGACTGAATTAGACTGGATATAACATTTGTGTTTATATATGTGAATCAAAACAATGTATTGACAAACTACACTGAAGCAGCTACATGTATACATATCCTTAATTCTGCTTCCTTTCTGCAGCATTATTTCAAGAATTGAAACTGAAACGTGAAAAGTATTTGCATTTCAGTACTGAATGGCACACAGCCCTGCTAGATACAGTGGATAGAATGAGAAATGTCATGTATCAGTCACTGGAATTGAATAGGAACGTACTGTATCTCTTCAACATCCCGTGACAGAGTGAGTCTGACACATGTAGACAGCATCTCCACCAGCACTCACACAGCCTCATAGGACTATAACCAGCACTTGTCACAAGGAAAAAGATATTAACCTCTAATGCAGAAGAGTTATTCAAGCTCAGTGCCTGCTACTGTCACCCCATGACTGAAGCCATGCACATTTGCCATCGTAATGAGAGGACAAATTGGAAATATGGCTCACTGCTCCCCATTGAACAATAAAACCTCACACACAGCTCATCTCATTAAACAAGGGAGTTATTGCTCAGGATACCACAACTAGATTAATTAACACAAGGTATGGAGGAAAAGGGCAGGTGGATGAGCGAGAGAGAGAGAGAAAGCTGAGTAAATGTGGCAACTGTACCTCATTTTACTTGAAATAATATGTGTTCAATTTAATTTCCTCATCCAAAGGACAGTAACCGCAAAAGGAAATTGAGAGTTCAGTCGACCTTAGCTTTGAAGATCACGTCAATCTGGTTCGGACCGGCAGACCAAAGCTACATGATTTGAGCAATACGTCACTCCTGAAACTCAGCGGTAATGTCCTCATTAAATGCATGAGCAAATTTTTTGTCAAGTCATCTTTGGAAGTGGACTGAACTCATGAATAACTCCTTGTTCATAATAGGCCACTGAATGCTGATGAAAATGTTAACATAAAACTAAATAAAGCTAATTTATATAAGAAATCCCTTACAAATCCACTCAAGTGCATGCTGAGGCAGTTAAGATCGTTGACAAATTATCAAACAATCAAATTGCGACACCTTCTCCTCCCTCACGGTCGAGGTGGTTAATTGGCCATTAGGAGGGAAGCGTGCGCACCTGTAAAAGAATCCGTTAGCGGACACTGAAATTAAAGAGCTCGAGGCACGGTTTATGAGTTACAGTATCTTTATCGAAACACCAGCTTTAATGATGTCTGTTATGACCATATCAGAGGACCTATTTAGTATTTTGACGGCATGAAAGACCTCAGTTATAAAAAGTCAAGATAATGGACATTTGTGTGAAATTACATAGTGAATATGTGTACAGTTATGTGAGACAAAATACAGTAAAAAAGGGTGCTCATGAAGCACCTCAAGAGCTTAAAAAAATCCATCTCATCATAAATAAATCTATCTGTTTGAAATGAGAGGCAAAGATAGTATTGACTTCTTAAAATTTAAAAAGCACATATATTATTCTGTGACAGTGACCTTAGAACATAATGAGGTCGAATGTTTACACTCTCTCACCAAATATGCACACCCCGTACTAATTTCAAAAAGCAATACAGACAATGAGTAGGATGTCCAGATATGCAATATTCATGAAACCGTAGGCGAACTATACTACGATGGCCTGCATCTGCTAAGACTAAAATGTGGGCCATGGGAGTGCAGGCAGGTTTTTTGACTGACAAGTGCTGGTTACCAGGAAAGTTGTTCTTCGTGGTTCAATTGTACTTATTTAACAACACCTAAAAGAAAATAATTTTTCACATTTTTACCTATTGTTGGTATGTCTTATGTCAAATAACAACGATGCGTTTGTGTAAAAAAATATCCATATTTAACAAGTTATGAAGGAAAATATCTAGCTTCCGCCAGACCAACTTCCGTATTCTTCAAAAAAACCTACGCTGTACATCCTACGTCTTCCCTATTCAACTTACGGAACTGACGTGGCGCCAGTTCCGTTTTTTACGTAATTTGAATACACGGAAGCTAGATATTTTACATCATAACTTGTTAAATATGGATATATTTTTTTACACAAATTCATTGCTTCGCTTTAGAAGGCCTTTATTAACCCACATTAACCCATGTGGATTATGTTTATGATGGATGGATGTGGATGGAGACACTTTCTTCAGCTCATACTCGTTTTGGTAATGCATACTGGCATTATAAAGCTCGGATGCATCAGGATATTTATTAATATTTCTCCAATTGTCTTAGTCAGAAAGAAGAAAGTCATATACGTCTAGGATGGCTTGAGGGTGAGTAAAGCTTGGGGTAATTTTCATTTGAAAGTGAACTAATCCTTTAAGACTGAATAATGTTTTGAAAGAAAAAATAAATAATTAGCCTATATTCGACTTCTTCAAAATCTCCCTAAAAATACTACGAGTTTGTAAGTTTCATGAAATCGGAATCTCAAAATTTTGTTTCAGGCATGGGTAAACAAGAGTCAAGTAGCCCATATAATGGTGTAACATCAATCACACCAGTCAAACAGCTATTCGTATGTATGGACGGTTCCTGCAAAGAATAAACCAGGGTTCCTCAAATCCAATACACTGTCCTGCAGAGTTTCGCTCAAACCATGATCGAACTCATCTACCTGCAATTTTCTATTAACTCTGAAGACCTTCAATGCATTCCAATGTGAATACTATCCACCCTAAATAGCATTGAATATTACTAATGTCACATACTATTTAGGATGGATAGTATGCACATCGAGACACAGGCCTTGACTAGCTTGTTCAGGTGTGTTTGATTAAGGTTGGAACTAAACTCTACAGGGCAGTGGAGCTCCAGGACCGGATTTGAGGAACCGTGGAATAAACTATGAAGCAAAATTTGCACGAGTACCTAATCTTAGTTTTTTCAAAAATAAAAGAATAATAAATGTGATTATTATGCAGTTAACTTTAGAAGATCCATGCTTTTCAGATGAGATTCCAATCATTAACGCCTGTAAATACCGTTCTAATTTGCATATTTACAAGATGAAATCACAAAAAAAAGTACATCATGCGACACTCACACAGCCTGTTTCATTAACTGCTTGTCTATCTGTGGAAATGTCAGTATGTAAATCCATTGTGGTTGTCTTCTAAAAAGAAAGACACAGAGATAGAGGTAAAATGCAGAGCGTGTTTGCTGTCTCTGTGTTTGCTGTTTCTGTGAAATCAAGTATGTTTATGTTTATGAACCCTTCAGATGCAAAAGTCTCTAAGTGCCATCTGAGATGTTCTTCTAAAATGAGCATTTTTATCAAGATCATATGTTTAGGTTCAGTAATTTCACATTAATGGCAATTAATAGGTCCTTTGCATTGCCATTAAAATGAAATTACTGAACCTAAACATATGAGCTTGATAAAAATGCTCATTTTAGAAGAAAATTTCTGACGGCACTTAGAGACTTTTGCATCTGAAGTCTTCATATTGGCCTAAAACCTTTCTGACATGCATGGCTGTAGAGAATTTAAACTTACCTGCTGAGTTTTAATTATGTCAGAAGAAAACAATAATACATTTTAAATGTGCCCTAGATTCAAAAATGTAATTTACCTCGGCATAGTTAAATAACAAGAGTTCAGTACATTGAAAAGACATACAGTGAGTCTCAAACTCCATTGTTTCCTCCTTCTTATATAAATCTCATTTGTTTAAAAGACCTCCGAAGAACAGGCGAATCTCAACATAACACTGACTGTTACGTAACTGTTAGGGTGTACGCCCCCAATATTTGCATATGCCAGCCCATGATTGAGGCATTACACAAGGGCAGCATATTAACGTCTGGATCTGTGCACAGCTGAATCATCAGACTAGGTAAGCAAGCAAGGACAATAGCAAAAAATGGCAGATGGAGCAATAATAACTGACATGATTCATGATAACTAACATGATAACAATATTTTTAGTGATATTTGTAAATTGTATTTCTAAATGTTTTGTTAGCATGTTGCTAATGTACTGTTAAATGTGGTTAAAGTTACCATTGTTTCTTACTGTATTCACGGAGACAAGAGCCGTCGCTATTTTCATTTTTAAACACTTGCAGTCTGTATAACGCATAAACACAACTTCATTCTTTATAAATCTCTCCAACAGTGTAGCATTAGCCGTTAGCCACGGAGCATAGCCGTGTAAACATCAAAATAAACACTGTACTTACGCGATTAGACATGCTGCATGACGAACACTTTGTAAAGGTCCATTTTGAGGGTTATATTAGCTGTTTGAACTTTTTTTATGTTGTTTAAGGCAAGCGCAAGCTCTTGGGGCACCAGATTTAAAGGGCCACACACCCTGAATCGGCTCATTTCTAATTATGCCCCAAAATAGGCAGTTAAAAAAATGAATTAAAACAAATCTATGGGGTATTTTGAGCTGAAACTTCACAGACACATTCAGGGAACACCTTAGACTTATATTACATCTTTTTAAAAAAAGTTCTAGGGCACCTTTAAGAAAAAATAACAGCTTTATATTGAAATTAATCTAGGTGCAAACAGCAAGGAACAAAACTCAAACCAACATAAGGGTGAGAATGATAAAGATTGTGATAAGTGATCTAAAATATTAAAATGTGACACTAACAATTCAATGATTTGATGACATCTACACTCGACATATTATTGAACATGACCACACTGACATAGCAAATAATGCAATAACTACTTAGAGCATAGTTTTTTGATTATCCAATTTTAACTGAAAAAGACAATGATCACCTGTGTCATTAAACTTCATTGTCAGTTCATCACAAATTGCTTGTCAAGGTCTTTTTTTTCCCTTAAATAACCATTAAAATCCACTCATGCTTAAAGAGCGGTCAATTGTAAACTCAACATTCCATTAGCAGCTTTGAATTACTTTTTAAACACTATGTGCCGTTGATTTGTGTCTTAACACACTGAATGAAGACGATCAACATTGTAGATGTGCTTATAATTACACATTTCTCAACACATACTATAAACGATCATTTATGTCCAGCACTTCAAGCCATAATGACTGTCATCGTGTTAAAGCGAGACCTTTGGAGCATTATCTGCTCAGTGAATACCCTCATTTGTCCAAATGTACTGCTGCAGGAAAACAAACAGAACCGTGAACGGTAAACAAAACAGTGTTCCTTGCAATTACCCATGAGCATGTGGAAAGAAAATTATTATCCTCATAAGAGTTTGTTCACATCATACTGCAGCCATATCATTCTGTTACTGTTTCTTAAAGGTGAAGCATGTAATTTCTGTGGCAATAGCAACACCAAACAAATACATATATAAAAAAACAAATTACTAAAATAACTAGATTAAAGTGATAAATCACCCCAAAATGTAATGACACAATATAATTATTGTTTTATTTTCTGATTATCACCACAATAATGACTAAATGATCATTAGACTGCAACAATAAAACATGCATTATTATTATTATACATTCAGCCAGAGATGATGAAATAGGATCCAAAATCCCTGCTACCCTATGATGGATGGATGGATGGACAAATCGAACAAATTTAACCACAAGTGCCTCTCCGTGGCCACCAGGGCTGCCATAGAACGGCCTATTGGCCGTCTACTTGGTGGCCTGGAGAGCTAGATCGGTAGCTTTTCTAATTTCCTGGATGCAATCAAAAGTGGCTTCCCCGCTCTCATCTATCTCCCCCAGCAGGTCGGCTTGATATGCCTGCAGAATTGACATGTAGTGTAGACATGCTGCTGCCTGACCTGCCGCCGAATAAGCCTTGCCCACCAAGCTCGATGTTGTCTTTAATGGCCTGGTGGGCAGCGTCTGGGTTTTCAGGGAACGACACCGACTCGGGCGAGAGATAGCTTGCGAGCGTCTCTTCAACACGCGGCATCGCCCCATAACTGTGGTGTTTTAGCCCCATGATGTTACTATATGTTGACGTTTGGGGGCTGAAAACACGATACTGTACTGGCCTCTTCCACGATCTCGACACCTCGATGTGGAGAAGAGCAGACCCCGACGCTGGGGAAGTGACCGTGTGGGGAGAAAGCGCTCATCAAGTTTGCTTTTTGCTTTAACTTCTCCCCTTTCTGCGGGCCAATCGATTTCTAACTTATCCACTGCCCTGGTCACTACCTCCAAGAGCTCCTCATAGGCTGGAGATGAGGATGGCGGGTCCTGATCACCAGTCTCGACGCTCATTACATCAACCTCCTCGGAGGAAAAGAGATGAAGCGTCAGTGTCTCTCTCCGGGGGGAAGAAACCGCAGTGCATGCTTCCACCACCAGAGAAGAGACACTGGGTCCATCTGTGAACCCCATGAATGGAGCCGCCGCTGTGCCTCGGCAGCTGCGGGACCCGATGCGCTGGGAACACTGGCCGCGGCACCCTCCTTTTTGTCAAAGAGTGCCCGGCACAATCTCAGCGTCCTGAGAGTGATCTTTTCGCAGTGTACACAGACAGCTCCCTTGAGAGGCATACAACACACATCTTGTGTGTATCTCTCCACGTGATGAACCGGGTGCAGGGATGAACACACTTGATGAACTGCTGTTTATCCGCCATTAATATTGTGTTTTATATATATATATATATATATATATATATATATATATATATATATATATATATATATATATATATATATATATATATAAATATATGTGTGTGTGTGTGTGTGTGTGTGTGTGTGTGTGTGTGTGTGTGTGTGTGTGTGGTGTAAACTGCTCTTGAAGAGACCGTGAGTTTTGTAGATAGAAAAACAACACCAAATAAGACACAAAAGATAACATGGAGCGCTTGCTGAAGACAACAGAATCTAGCGTTCTTTGTTCTGTGTATGCTTTATAGTTTCCTGGTCCGTGATGTCACCCGCCTCTGACGTCTCGTCTCATCATTGGTTAGATACAAGAGTGCTTCACGACGCAATACGCAGAGGGTTCCCACAACGTCATATGATGTAGTGTCGACAGTTCCCATGAAAGGGAACTACATTACCCATGATTCTGCAGCGAAAATTTCACCAAAAACATAAGGTGCGTTAACGTGGCCTCGTAATTCCTGTAGTTACGAGATTCTAGCTTGTAAAAAGCGTTCACGTCCTCGTAGAGCTCGTAATTACAGCTTGTAAGCTGGGAGTTTTCTGAAAGCCACCTGACAGCTGTAACGTCTGGATGGATCCGTTCAGAGTCAATAAACTTTGGAGTTTTCAGAATGCTTTTAACCTGATGAACTTTGTTTCTTAATCACTAAATCGGCTCCGAACAGTCTACTAAAGATGAGCCCACTTGACACCTTTGTTGCCCTCCGAGGTAACACAGCAGGCCCAATTTCCTTGCTCTTAGGACATCAAAGGGGCCCCTCATGTGGACTATGGGCCAGATCCACATTCCAGCACCCACACACACTGGCACACACAAAAACACACACACAGACACACATACAGAAACACACAAACATAAATTTTTAACTGTATATATATCCTACCACTATGCTGAAATATATATTTCATATATTTTAGGGCCTATGCATGTTTCCTAGTGTTTAAATTAGTGTATTTGTGCTAGTGTGCATTTTAACGATATAATTTTGTCTGTAAACCATAACTTCTTGTCTATGCCTTTCTAATCTGGCGAGTTTGGTCTCTCCGTAAAGCTCCGGACTCGAGCTATTTACTGAGGTGGGTCACATGGCTGACATATGCATTTTTCTATGTGTTTAATGATACTGTGAAGAAAGCACTCGATCTCGAAATCCGGTCTGATGGCCACTAAGTATGCAAATTCATCTAGGAGACCAAACCAAGGAACTTTGCCCGCCAGATAGTGCTGCGCATCTATTGGCCGCTACAATTCAGGAGGTGTGTTAGTTTGGGTTTCCATAAAAACAACAACACACACCTTTTCTGTGTTCTCCCGGTGACCTCCCGATCGTCTCGTGCACGTCTCCCCGGACGCCTCAGGTGACCGCGCTTCCCAACCACGCGCGCAGCTCGGGAGGACCACTTCCTTTCTCTCTCTCTCTCTTCGGTTAAGTTACTTAAGTTTAAACCTCTTTTGAAAACCCCGCCGGAGAAACCCTCTCGGAAAGGACCAAGCCAAGCGCGTTGAAACTGCTACTCACGGACTTGAACCAATAAGCAAGTATTATCATTTACCTTAAATTTGTCTAAACTGATTTCTGTGCTGGCTCTCTCAAAAGGGTTTAACTGTGTAATTTGCCATTCTTTGATCATCTTTCTTTCCCTGTCTTTTCTTCATTTTCATTCTCGTGTATATATATGTATTTTCTTGTATATATATTTAGATGTATAACCTCTGTATTCGTAGCTGCATATATTAAAACACTTAATTCATGCTCGATTGTTCTGTTGTTCTTCCAACTGAAGACCAAGTCACTTTAACGTTTTTTCGATCGCTTTATGCTTTAGTTATTTTCATGGCCAGAGAATAACTCCGTTTATAATATTCTGTGAGGGACTTAGTTTGCTGGACAAACGAACAGTTTCTCTAAATAATTATTAAACCAGAACTAATCATATATGTAATTGATTATAATTCGTTGTAATTGATTCACAATATATGTTTAATTCCCCATTGGGTCGATATATGAATCATAATTTATTCATAACCTTATGAATTATTATATTCATATTTCATCCATAAATTGATTAATAACCGCTACACATTCGTTACATATATTATTTGGTGGAGAATGCGGGCAACGTTTTAAACTTGGTTTTCGGTAAAAGAGCAATGTAGAATAATTTTGTATGATTTAACTTACATGCGCGCTTTATTCAGTGAGAAGACGCACGAGTCCTCTCTACGCACCGTTAACAAGCTGCTGTTTGTGTCTAAAAACACTGCAGGCCTAGCCTTGGTTGACCGTGAAATACACTGCAGTCTATTGATATTTCAAGCTCGTATCTGTGAAGGACGACAATCTTTGCAGTAAGTTACAGTTTTGAATATTAATTTCCGCTTGAATTAACGAATTGAATCGTATTCAACGCGTTTTGAAAGGAGTATAGTGACGAATATTTCCACTAAATCTCTTTTAAAGGCCTCATTATATTTACCCGCTATTGAATCTGAATTTCTTGTGTCGTCCAAAAATTCACAATAGCCGGTTTGCTCCTGGGTTACGTCGTTTGGACTAGCTACCCAAAACCACGTGATCCCCGTTACAGATCTAATCGGAAAAGCAGTCCGTCTGGTTTATCGATTGATGTGTAATAATTTGGAGCTCGTATCAGCATTCTGATCCAATGTTGATTAGTAACAGCGGCGAAGCAATCCCGCAAAAGTTACATATTCGCGTGCATTAAAGTTTGCACCAAAGGGACTGATTCCCAGAGTTGTGTACCCGTGAGTAAAACGGTACACATATATTTATGAAAGAATCCGCTGAGGTTCTATAGTTGTAATCGTGACCGTGCAGTTAAAACAGCGTAAGGGTCAGAAACCCACAAGCGCGCTCGTTTTTGTATCACGAATTAAAGAAAGGGGATGCAGTAACTCTGACCAGACGCCAGAGGGCAGTCTGCTCAGGTGTGCCACCCCTCCCTACTTATTGGTTGTGTGGACTCAGTGACGCCACCGCGTGGACGTTCTGAGTTAAAGCCGCTCCATACTTTGAACTGAATTATCTCCAAGTTATCTTTTGCTTCTCTATACTGCGGGGAGTTGTAAAAGGAATTTGCTTTTGGTGGTTATGCTTTCCAATCATTGTTGGAATGTGGTTTACTGATTTAAATTTAATTTAAACGCGTTTAAATTTTTAATTTAAATTGTTTCCCTTCCAACAAGGGAATTCACTTTCTGAGAGTGCGCCCTGGTGGACACTGTCAGATAAGTCAATTCTCTTTTCCCTTGTATTCTTTTTCCTGTATTCACAGATCTACTTTATTTTATTTTATTTCAGTTTATTTATTTTATTTTTATTCCACTTTGTGTTATTTCATCCATTCCCTTTTTGTCTTTTCTCTCTCTCAAGTTATTTCTTTAGTTTACTTTGGAAATTCATTCCCTTTATTACTTAATGTTTTATTTTATTCACTCTTAGTTCTGGGTCCTGTGTGTTATTGGCTGGCAATAATATTCACGCACACCCAAGCCTCCCTTATTTCATACACTTATTTTTGAATTTAATTAAATAACATTTAATTCAATTTTAAAATTAAGTAGTGTCAATCAGTTGGCATTTTGCTATCAACAAGCAATTCTCTTTAGGAAAAATCTGCAAATAGGGAAGGCTTTCTCTTTTCTTTCTCCCATTCTGTTATTCTATGCACTCATTTAAATTTAATTGAACAAGTTTAATTCAAATTTGAATCAAGTGCCTCTGAATTATCCTCTTTTCGCTTTTTCCCATCCTGTTATTCTATGCACTCATTTAAATTGAATTGAACAGAGTTTAATTCAAATTTGAATCAAGTGCATCTGATTTGTTTTTGTTTTCTGTTATCTTTACTTTTCTGCTTCTAGCTAGTTCATTTTAGACCCCTACTCTTTTATCCTACACACTTAATTAGTTAAATTCTATTTAAACAAGATTTAAATTGAGTTTTAAATTTACAATTAAGTCGTGTTTACCTGATTGTTTGTGCACTTGCAGATAAGGCCCTTTAGCGCCCTGGGGTGAGCTGACGGTTGCTCCAGTGAGTTCCAGTGAGTGGAGCTACCTGGCCTGGCGCTTCTTACACTAACCGTGTGTGAATCGTGGACATTCTGACCTCGTATCACGGGCAACACGCAAGGACATCAGCGAGTTGTGTATCAGGTACAGGGAGGCAACGAGACCCGGGGTGACAACAAGCGGCAATTTTGTTTAAATTCCCTGCTCAGGCTTCTGCACGACAGAACCGCCCGTTTGGAGTAACTGCCCGTAAAGGGGACAGACTCTGAGTTCAGGGAAAACTCAATCTTGACTGGTCACTCGGGCCGTTGGCGCAAATACCTTGCCAAAGTGCGCAATTGTGCTGGTGTTCCCTGTTTGAGAGGTTGCACCGTGGTACAAAGGGGACAGGTGGCCACGGACACCGCAGTAGAGTGTTTGATCGTCGAGGAAAGGTGGCCTGCCATTGAGTTCTTATCTGAGCACCCACGATTCACCCAGGCCTACGACATACAGTCACTTCACCTAATTGAAAGCCACAGAATATTACATATTCTTCAATTACTCAGGTGCGGGCCAACCCTTAGGCTCTCGATCCATACCATCCCTCTAGGTTTTATGATGCAACCGTGCACTCGCCTGACACCGTCATAAACCCAGCTGGAATAGGAAGTTTAAGTTTCACTTCTCCCCTCTAGCCCTTCTGTTTTAGTTTATTGCGATTCTATTTTGATTCCTTTCTATTTGTTTACTGCTCTATTTCTCATTTAATTGCATCCTCCCTGTTCTGTTTTGCTTCTCTACTGTGTTTGTTTCTTTCAGTTCATGTAAAAGCAGAGCCTGTGAGAGCCATCACGGAAAACTGAGTAATAGATAGACGACCGAGCAGCGAGAGTCATCAAAGGACTCTTAGGGCTACCGCCTGTCAAAATCTTTATTCAAATCCGGCACTCACCCACACAAATTGACCCGCGTGGTCCTTTTGGCTATCGACAATTAAGTGTCTAGCCTACATTCCACTAACTGTCTGCACCAGTTAACTGGAACCAAACCAAAGAATTATATAATCATGCATTATTATAAGTCGTTAGCCCTGCGCGTGCTTGCATTGGTTCTGTTTGTGCTGTCTTTCTCTCGCCAACAGCAAGCTAACGTGTTCAGAGCAGCCAGCCCCAGCACCCATGGGGACGGACTCAAGACCGGGTTGGGCTCCCTGACCAGCACAATCCTGCCCAACGACGCTGTGGATCCCCAGCACCTAAGCAACGAGCAGCTGGACGACAACCTGAATCGACTAATGGCCCACGATCCAATGCCGAGCTACAAAGAGTGGGCGAGAGTCATCCGAGCCATCGCCCACAACCTCAAGCTCCAGGCGGAGGACGCCCGGAGGAATCAGGCCCAGATTCATCGTCACCACGATCAGCGACTCGTCGAGACCCAGGACCAGCGTTGGACAGCGGACGAATCCAAACCCGAGCTGCAGGAGGAGCTGCAAAGACTTCAAAAAGCCCTCGCAGAGCTCCACCTGGAGGTGGAGCGTAGAAAACTGACTGGAAAACTCCAACACAGCGAAGCTCCCCTAGCCAAAGCAGAGACTACACTGAAAGACAGACACACTAAAGCCCTGACCTGTGAAAATCATCTCAAACAGGCCCAGAAAGGAGTTATGGCTCCGAAACAACAAAGAGACTATGTGAATGAACTTGACACTGGTTACAGAGTACTGAAAAGTGGCATGGGAGGGGAAACACACATCACCGAGTTTCCCCTAACCAGTCAAGAAGCCCTAATTCCAAATGGGGTTAAAAGTCCACTGCCCAAAACGTCCAACGGCCAAGAACCTTCGCCAGCAGCTGTCACATCCAACTGCCAGCACCTGCGACAGGTTCTGATCCAAAAGCTTTCTGACCCTGCATCAGATCAAGGGCTCCCTGCTGCCATGGACCTAAAACGGGGCAGACTGAATAACCCATACACTTTCTACAGCCGAATGCAAAGGGGGTACTACGGAGCACGTAACCAGCCAGCAACGGAGGAAGATTTCATCTTCAACCCTCTGCTTCTCCGAGAGCTGCACCCTGCGGTGAGTGATCATCTGGCAGCCTTGGCCTGCTCAAGCAGCATGTCTATTCAGCAGCCGCGAGACTTGGTCGACGAAGCTCAAGCCAAGCAGAGAACTGCGTCTAAAAAGACTGTAGAAATTCCAACCAGTTACCCAGACTCCGATCACTGTCCAGAAACCTGTCCTTACCTTTTTGAAAGACTGAGAAATGAAGCTGAAAGACAAACTCAGACTCTCAAGTCACAAAGATGTGAGCTGAATGTGCAGTCGCACAGTCCAAATGAGGTCCACCTTGAACACACAGCTCCCACACACCACACCATTGGTCGAGTGAGCCTGGTACCTCCTGTGTGCGTAGCGCAAATGGACACGTTTCTCTGTTCCACTCACAAAGACCTGCTAGACTGTTTTGAGCCCTTATTGAACGCCAGACCACTGAAAATCTGGGCTCAAGTGTGTGAACTTCTGCCTTCCCAGTCACCCAGGCCACCTGAGCCAGACGGTCAGGTCACAGAGGTCGCGGGAAATCTCCCAGCTAACCGCGGGAACCCGGTCTTAGAGCACAGTTCAAGTTCGCTACCCGGCACACTTCAACCCACCATAGACTGTAGCTCCCTCTGCTCCAAGGTCATGACAGACTCACAGCTGAATGATGTAACTACAACAGACATTATTCTCACACTGTGGGCAGACAACTCAGCCTTCAGCCACACGCTGTTAAGTGCCCTCATTGAAGGAACACCGGACCTCCCATTTGTCAACATGCAAATACGCTTCCCATTGGACTTTCGTCTGTCAACCATGATGACCGTCAAGGACATCTGCGTTGTGAACTTCAAATGGAACAACCGGCATTTAACCCATCACTTCCTGGTCCTTCCAGACATCCTGATGCACTCTAATGCTCATACGGACAGTGCAAATGAGTTGTTGTGGGCACCAATGACTGTACAGCCTCCTGTTGTTCCTGTCAACACTGCCAACTTCCTGTCAGGCCAGACTATCCAACAGGTCTGCATCCTGATCAACATACAGGAACCTGTAGTACCACCTTACACCAAAGGGGGTGCTGTTTGGATCAACATACAGGAAATTGTAGTACCACCTTACACCAAAGGGGGTGCTGTTTGGCTCAACAGGCAATGTGGTCAAACCCTAAGCCACATGCTGGGCTCCTTCACACTGTCACCTGAAGGCGTGGAACTTGGACTTGCTCTAAAAGCCACACCGCTAACTGAAGTGTCACCCTACGTAGTTCACAGCTGGCTCAACGAATGCATGGTCACAGACATCAGCATTCCCAAAGCCCACCATCTAGAATGGATAATGGACCACGGCCCCTATGACTTTGAACGCAAGTTAACAGTCATTAACTTAATACCAGCTGCCATGGTCCCAGAAGGAAGCTTAAGCAACACAAGTTTCACAGCATCCTTCAAGAGCATCTCCATCACTTCCATCAAACTGGTACCCACAGAACAGGTGCACAGAACGGAGCTGATGGAGGACAAACACCTTGCAGTACCCACAGTCGCTAACCAGCCTGCCTGGGAAACTCAGGAAAGCGCTGCACCTCTGACAGCCAACCTGACAGCTAACACCACAACAGAGGAGCCCTTCCCAAGGTTTGAGCCTAAAGGCCAACAGATCCAGAAAGATGCAAGTGCGCTAAAGAATGATGCAGACTGTCAAAAACTCAGAAACGTCTTGCACAAACTCAAAGTGACATTTGACAAAGACCTTTTATGCTGTGGTCTCACTAAACTTCACACAGTGCATAGTGCAACACACCCAAATGCTCCTCCCACCTTAATCAGGCAGTACGAAGGTCACATCGCCCCACATGAACCAGTACAGGAGGTTGTTCATTCAACAGAAGGAAAAGGTGTTATCTGCCCATGCAACAGCACCTATTCAGCCCCTACCTGGTCCATTGTCAAACCAGACAGCAAATGGCGACCCACCAGCGACTTCAGGAGGCTGAACCAGCAGGTGCCACTGCCACAACGTGCCAGAAAGCACAAGTCTGCACGGAGCGGAGATTCAGCTGCCTGTCAAAACTGCTATAACAGCACACCAGCGTTGACACTTCAGATACTGGTACCCCAACAACAGCGACCAGCCTGTCACAGATACCTCAAAGAGAATGCGTGCCAAGGAATGCCCACGGCCTACGTCGATGGACGTTCCTACAACCATGAGGGCATCCCACAGGCAAATGCAGGGGTACGATGGTTAAGAAACCAACCCTGCCAACCACAGAACAGCAGGTGGGGTCCCCAGTCATGTCAATATGGTGAAGCAGCAGCTACCCTCAAAACCCTTCACGTCTCCTCAGCTCATAACATCAGGGAACTCATGTGCACAGACTCACACGTTGCCAGACCTTGTTTCACATGCCATCTTCTGGGCTGGAAACAAACTGGTTTCAAGACTGAATGCAACAAGCAGGTGAAACATCAACACATGTTCCAGACACGTGATCACCTCACCCAAGCACACGACATGATCATTTACTGGGAAAAGGTGAAAAGATGCTTGAAGCAACCAGGGCGTGACAAAGGTGTGAACGACCAAACTAATGCCCTTGCCAAGACTGGCACACTGCATAACAAGCTATGGTCACACCCACCCCATTCACCCACCCTTAGTGTGGCAACAACAACCCGCAGCCAGCGGACTGTTCCTGCAACATTTCCCACCTTACTGCCACTGCCACTGACAACCAAACTTTCCAACATTTCCATTCGACATGTTTTGTACCACCACTCAGACCCCTCCAACCTCCCGTTCCCGGCATCTGGTCCCACGGCGGCCCCTAGCAACAAACGACTGCACGAGACCGACCACATGCTGCGTGTGGGAATAAACTTTCTAAAGTATGTCCCTGATGTCCTCACAGCGCCAAAGCCTGTACTGCCACAGGGCCAAAAGGGGGGTGAACTGATATACACCCACGACACACCATGTGCCAAACACCATGGCACCAGAACTACGGACGAGACATTAAAACAAGTGGCGCACTGGCCCAGCATGCAGCAAGATGTGGCAGAGCACGCCAGAGGATGTCAAGTTTACCGTCATGTCCAGACTGCAAACGCAAAGCACCGAGCTTCACTGCAAAACCGAGGAATCACATTTCCACGGTCAGTCGACCAGAAAGACTGGACGGTAAAACCTCCTCTGATGCTCATGGCCATCACAGACACCGTACAGGAGTCAACTCAGGTGTTCCCCACAGAACTACTGATGGCACGGCAGGTGCCACTGCCGTTGCATCTGTACCAACCAGGAGACTTGAGTCTCATCACAGCCTGCTCCCCTCATCAGCAGCACAACAAGCTCCGCCTACAACTGAGAAAGCAACTCGCAACACAGAGCCAAACCCTGCAAACCACCTGCAAATCCTGGAAAGGTATTGCGGTGGTTCTCCGCACTCACAGTTTCCTGCTGATCCAAACTGCGAACTCAAGGAAGCAACTGTTTACAGTCCTCCAGAATGACTTTGCCCAAAATCAGCTGGTTATAGCTCTGTTGACAGACCTGCTGCGAGAAATTAGCTTCTCTATGGACAGAGTGGCTATGAATAGGAGTCCTCAGTATCCTACACAAACTGTGCTGGACTTTGCTACTGGCAGACCCAAAGACATGGTCAATGTCAGGTGGCGGCAACGTAACACCCATGCCAAGAAACACACCTCAGTTGCGGTAGCCTACCACAACAGCAACCCACGGCTGTGCCCGGCTCCCCACTTTCGCAGGTGTAGTTTCACCAAAGACTTTCAGTACTTCTGCCCAAACCAGCTCTTCCTCAGAAACCACACTGAAGGAATGGGCCGGTTGCAGCCCATGACCAGCGACACACGCTGCCCGGCCAAGCCTCGCACCCCAGTTATCGGAACACAAGCCGAGACTGTGGGTGATCGACTGCTCATCCAAACCCCTACTCATGCTGCCATCCTAATCTACAATCAGCACAACACCGCCACTCGTGTCAGCCTGCCCAATCCAAGTAAGTGGATCCAGGTACCCCTGGGTTCCATCCTTCACCGCAGCCATCTGGCGGTGCACTGTCTCTCAAGCAAAGAGGACCAGTCAGAACTGGAAATCCCATCTTCCCCCAGGGATCACCATCACACCTTAGATCCAGGAATGGAACTGAGGATTGACAAAGGGGGTCCCAGCTAAGTGACAGTACTCCTATTGATGCACCCCTCCAAGCACTCTCACGACTGCCTGTCCTGACCAGCCCACCTAAAGCCCAAGCTTGGACTCCTGCCAACACAACCCGTTGCCTCTCCATGGCAATCAAGTACTCACTCGCCCTGGGCCTGGCCTTCATCCTATCCCAAGGGATCAAAGGGATGCAAGAATCCATGGACAGGTGCTTATCTGCTCTCCCTCAAGGACCAGTAGGAACCACCTGCTGCATGACCATCCGGATCCATGTGCCATCGAACTTGGTTACCGTCCAACGAAGTCCGCGCAGGAACTTCGTTGGCCGAAAGGGGGAATCTGTAACGTCTGGATGGATCCGTTCAGAGTCAATAAACTTTGGAGTTTTCAGAATGCTTTTAACCTGATGAACTTTGTTTCTTAATCACTAAATCGGCTCCGAACAGTCTACTAAAGATGAGCCCACTTGACACCTTTGTTGCCCTCCGAGGTAACACAGCAGGCCCAATTTCCTTGCTCTTAGGACATCAAAGGGGCCCCTCATGTGGACTATGGGCCAGATCCACATTCCAGCACCCACACACACTGGCACACACAAAAACACACACACAGACACACATACAGAAACACACAAACATAAATTTTTAACTGTATATATATCCTACCACTATGCTGAAATATATATTTCATATATTTTAGGGCCTATGCATGTTTCCTAGTGTTTAAATTAGTGTATTTGTGCTAGTGTGCATTTTAACGATATAATTTTGTCTGTAAACCATAACTTCTTGTCTATGCCTTTCTAATCTGGCGAGTTTGGTCTCTCCGTAAAGCTCCGGACTCGAGCTATTTACTGAGGTGGGTCACATGGCTGACATATGCATTTTTCTATGTGTTTAATGATACTGTGAAGAAAGCACTCGATCTCGAAATCCGGTCTGATGGCCACTAAGTATGCAAATTCATCTAGGAGACCAAACCAAGGAACTTTGCCCGCCAGATAGTGCTGCGCATCTATTGGCCGCTACAATTCAGGAGGTGTGTTAGTTTGGGTTTCCATAAAAACAACAACACACACCTTTTCTGTGTTCTCCCGGTGACCTCCCGATCGTCTCGTGCACGTCTCCCCGGACGCCTCAGGTGACCGCGCTTCCCAACCACGCGCGCAGCTCGGGAGGACCACTTCCTTTCTCTCTCTCTCTCTTCGGTTAAGTTACTTAAGTTTAAACCTCTTTTGAAAACCCCGCCGGAGAAACCCTCTCGGAAAGGACCAAGCCAAGCGCGTTGAAACTGCTACTCACGGACTTGAACCAATAAGCAAGTATTATCATTTACCTTAAATTTGTCTAAACTGATTTCTGTGCTGGCTCTCTCAAAAGGGTTTAACTGTGTAATTTGCCATTCTTTGATCATCTTTCTTTCCCTGTCTTTTCTTCATTTTCATTCTCGTGTATATATATGTATTTTCTTGTATATATATTTAGATGTATAACCTCTGTATTCGTAGCTGCATATATTAAAACACTTAATTCATGCTCGATTGTTCTGTTGTTCTTCCAACTGAAGACCAAGTCACTTTAACGTTTTTTCGATCGCTTTATGCTTTAGTTATTTTCATGGCCAGAGAATAACTCCGTTTATAATATTCTGTGAGGGACTTAGTTTGCTGGACAAACGAACAGTTTCTCTAAATAATTATTAAACCAGAACTAATCATATATGTAATTGATTATAATTCGTTGTAATTGATTCACAATATATGTTTAATTCCCCATTGGGTCGATATATGAATCATAATTTATTCATAACCTTATGAATTATTATATTCATATTTCATCCATAAATTGATTAATAACCGCTACACATTCGTTACACAGCTGTAGATTCATTTAGGCGTTGACAGTGCTGCCATGGAAACGCATAATTCCCAGTTCAAGGACCAAAAGGACGTGAACAGCTCCGAATATAACGTCACGTGTTGTCATTTCAAGATTCCGGTAAATACGAGGTGACGTGAACGCAGCTATAGGTTGGCAGGCAGGTAGGATATCCTATCATTGCATTCGGACTGAATCCAATGATTGGACAAACAATTTTTGGCCCTGAGACTTGGACTTTGGACCACTTCTATTATTGAAATGCAATCAGGATGTGAAGAGAGTTTTAACCAGTATAACAAAAAGTGCTAATGAAAATCATTGCCTACCCCACCTTTAACTATTATATAACTGTCAATATATAGTATATTTTAAGGAAACTCATGTCATGTATCCTTTAGCACAATTTCCTGCAGAATCATGGGTAATGTACCTTTTTTTTTCCAGGAATTCTGCTGTTAAACACAACTATTTTATGAAAATAGGTTGAAATAATGCATGATGGCTTCTACAAAAGTACATCAGTTAACAACCTCATAGCTCACAGTAGGTTTGTCTTTAAAGATGTACAAGTTATTGTTCAAAATCCACCAATGAAGAGACTGAATGGGATTTGTATTTCCGTAACCCAGTCACTAGCCTCAGCTTCAGATGTCATGCTCACGGACCGTTGGCTAAACGTTTGATGCATATGGCACACAATATTGGAAAAACAGTTGTAATCTAATTGGTTGAATTCTATAGGATTTCCAGGAGACATGTGTGATGCATTCTTTGACCGTCTACTTGGAAACAAAGCCATCATGACGCCAAACCCCCTCATATAGAAGAAGACAGCCGCCACGTTTACAACTGTGACAATGAACGCTTATCATGATCAACTAAACATTGGATATTCAAAAATATGTGAAATATGTGAAGTTTTGTTTTGTGGAGATTTACACGACAGTCTGTATTGTAGGGACATTGACTTTTACATTTTTTGCTTTTACATTTTCACACCCCTAAACATGACGCTGAATAAAACAAACTGTAATTGGTTGCTTTACATGTCAGTCAGACAGTCTCTGGGCAGTCTTTGGCCAACGAAAGCTGCGATGGAGTCCAGACCTTCTGCCATCAGTCTGAAGGTCTGGTTGTGCGAGACTAACCAGGCTAATGACCAAAACACTTCCCCCATCTGCCACTGGTTAAAAACCAAATAGTGCCATCCCAAAAGTCAATGTTGCTGTGTGGAGCTTAACAGGATGAACTAACACTTAAATCCATCTAATGATACACAGTTTGTCAGCATTGAATGTCATAGTACAGCGTGCAGTGAATGTACATAACAGTAATCTGGGGCCAACAGAGATCTTTGCATTGTAAGGTAAACAAAAAACAATGTTTTTCAGGGTGAGACCAACAAATTGCTTACTGAGGGATAGACGTATTTTAATATTGGAAATACTACCCTTTAAAGTCAAGAAAGATATCCTGAACATCTAAGTGATATTCAGAAAGCCGTAAGAAGTTTAACCTTCTCATTCATGACCTAGTGAGATGAAATTTAACATTTTTTGAATGTGAAATCCCTCTATTCCATACTGTCTGATGGTTGTTTGATATTAGCGCTATCTGAGGCTGATGAAAAGGGACTTCCAGAAAAGTCGGATCATCTGATATCTCCTCTTCTCCTACACAAGGTTGAGATGTCTGCACTGTGTGATGAAACCTCAGAACTTCACAGAAACTCTGACTTCACAACTTTCAAAGAAGAAATGAGCAAACTCCTCCGCATATCTGCATTTCAACCACACACTGTGTCGCTTCTCCATCTCTTCTCTCCCTCTCCCACTCTCTGTTTCTCTCTTTCTTTCTCTCTCTCAGTCACAAAAAGGAATGTCACTTTGTGTCTGGTTTCCTTTGTCTCTTCTCTCCGGAATGATGATTTAAACACTGATGCTGACTCTCTGAAAGATTTTCCTCCACCTGTTTATATTCTATTGATGCACAAATGAAATTTAATGGTCAAAACACGGCACACAGTCACTGTGTTTGTCTTGGTGCTTTTTCTCATTTGCCATGGAAAAAGGACAGATTAATACGTTCGATTTGAAAGGAAAGTGATGGATAGGAGCAGAAATAAGGATGATAAACAGGGTGGAGAATTCATCCCGGGTTTATCCGGCTCCTACCGGGATTCATCTGCCCTCTAAGCATCTAGTCAATCGCTCAATTACTCTACCGTTCGGGGTCCGCACGCACGTATACAGATATCTAGGATTATGAGACCTAAACTGGATGCCTCATTTTATTCTACATCACTGTGAAGTTTGTCCGTAAGGACTTATCAATGTCAGAGGTTCCACACACTCCCCATGAGGGAAAATCTCTGCGGTGAAAGACTGCCAAAGCAGTAGCTCGCCGCTTGGAAGCTGCAGCAAGCCGCCAGGCCTGGATTCTTTCATATTTATCTCATGTCAGCCTGGACGGCATGTGTGTGTGCATTCATGTGTGTGTGTGTGTGAGGATATCTTCCCTCCCATACCAAGATGAGGGCTGCTAAATGAAAGACTGCAGGTGTCACACCAAAGTGAGGTTTCTTGGATGTGTACAGGAGGATACACAGGGATGCAGTTTTTACCTGTCTCTTTTCCAGCAGAGCTGCTGTGCTTCTATTGAAGAAATTAATTACCATGCAAGTGATATCAAGCATCTTGCATACAAACACATATGAGTACGGCATGCATACCGATTCAGATGGATGATGATACATAGAAAACTCATTTTCAAAGCAGTGTCATTGTCAAGTCAGGCCACGAATATGGAAAAGCGCACTTATAGTTAACAAGTATACCAACATAATCAACAGTATAAACAAGCTCTCTCTGTGACAGTATAATATTATTTTTAACAAGAGGTGAAAGTTAGTGTCAAAGATTAAAGTACATAGTTTTTGTTAGTCGCATTGAAACAAACCATCCAGTCCAAGTTTTTTTCTATTGCAGAATAACTGTACAATAACATTCAACAATTAATGATGAATTTAAAGGATACACTCAAGACTTTCTTCAGTGGAAGATGAGAAGAAATGTCTTGCAAAATGTTTCCATGCAATTACAATTTAAGCTTCAAAAAGGACATAACATGTATCATAAAATGGTTTATATGGGTTATAAGTCTTTCAAAGCCATACAATAGGTATGTGTGTGAAGGAAAAAAAAAAAATACAATAACCACTGCAACTGGATCGAATTAGTGAACTGAACACGAGAACCAGATCTACTCTAATTTGTGAATGAATCATTCGCTGAATCAACTTGATCCTAATTGAAAGGATACGTTCATTATACTGAAATGTGTTGTTCATAAATCTGTTTTACACTATATTACTTGTACAGCACTTTGGTTTCAACTTCAAATGTGTTTTATAAATAAATAACTACCCTTTAAGTCTCTGTTGTATTTTAAAACTCACAAGCTAAGGTTTTTATTTATTTATTCATTTATTTATTTATTTATTTATTTATTTTTTCAGAACACCACATTCCTGTCACCATTAACACAAATATCTGCCCCAAGAAAGAACACAGTGCTATCATTACTTATTGTACCTACAGTTAGCGGGAAAAAAAAGTGTCATCCTTTGCTTTTTGTGTGATCTCGCTTAGGAGGTAATTATAGAGCACAAGACATTTGCATAAGAAATGGATTTGTTAAGGCTGATTTGGCTAAGAAGAGACAGGAATGGATACAGGCTGGTGAACACTCCAATCATATCAAATTAAACGTGGCCTTTATTCACTTTTGAATCGAATAATTATTCAAAACTACTAACTACTAAAGTTTTGATTTCGAACTCCCTTCTCACACTTCCACAAATAATTACTGTCTAAAGGCCCATTCACACCAAGAATGATAACTAGATAGATAACTATAATGATAACTATTAGCCTCCACAGCATGATAGCATTCCGTTCATTATAAGCATGGGCTGCAGTTTTGTCGTCCATCACTTTAAATACTCAAGCTCTTTAAAGCATGGTATATTCTGATTGGCTGTCAATGTTTTTAATCATTCATCAGCTAGAAAAAGAATGTTGTAAAAGTGATTCCAATTATATCGTTCCTCTCTGTCAACAAGTTGCTAAAAGGGACTACTTCCTTTGACTTTAGACGTCATCATGACAAAAAGGACAGTTGGACAGCAATTCTCATGAAAAAGTGGATAAGTATTCATACACAGCGCAGATCATAATCAGCGTGCATGTTTTTAAATAAAGTTGTTTTTTTTTTTCAAAGTTTGAGGAAGCTTGGTGGTGGTGACGTTGATCCGCGACCATGGTGTGCTGTAGTCCGTTTATAGCCTACTGTTAGCCTTTTATATCTGACGACTTTATTTAGGCTTCAAAATCTATAAATGTTTTGTTAACTTGTAAAGATTATCTTGATAGACAAAACGTGTAAGTGTCATAACCCTTTGTTAAACAGAGCTTAATTTTTGTGATTTTCCAAAAGGGAAAAATGCATAGGCTTTCGATCGAGGGAACCCGTGCGCTGCTAATTTCCGGGTTGGCCTACAAAAACACGTCATCCCTGAGGTACTCTATCCAGTGGGAACTGAAAGTTTCACGCAGTCCTACATCACCGGATTATCCTCAAGGTACTTTAGACCGCTATGGAAACACAGCTAGCAATAGGTCTGGGGGGAAAGTTCCTGGAAGAAATTGTTCCGGGTAATTTCGGTGGAAACGCAGCTTATGGTTTACACCCAGGGTTAAATGCTATGATTTTAGCGATAAGTTATGGGTAGGGTTAGGTTTAGGGGTATGGATAGGGTTTACAAACTTTTTGGACAGGAATGTTGTTCAAGGATCAACAAAATATGTTGACTCAAATCGGTAAACTGTTATATTTGTTTTCTCCACAAACCATATTCATCCGCAGAGTCACACAAAGTAATGTTTTTTAACCGTTACAGTTACATTAGGTAACACTTTACAATAACAGTACATGAATAACCATGAACTAATACATAAATTAATAGTTACTTCAACATGAACTCATGATTAGTTAAGATATGAACTAATGAAGAGTGATCCTTAACTACGACAGGAGTCATAAGGATTCATGCATGAAAACAGCAACCTTAACTACGCGTTAATACATGTTTGTTAATTAATGCATTAATTAACATTTAGGGGTAAACTAAATAAATCAGCCTCCATAAGAGTAAACAAGAAGTACTCTGAATTTGAATTAAACGTGATTTAATGCTGTCATAATTTACATTGTAATATCATAATCTGCCATCTGCAGCTTTGTGACAAATAATTGCAATGGCACATGATTATTTAGCCATTAATTACATAGATCTGTCTAATCAAATGTGGAAAATAGACTAACTACCACTAATAAATTTAATTTGATCTAAACTGTTTTCTGATTTTTATAGTTCATTTACATTTAGTCATAGCTAAATAGACATAGGCCTAGTTTATTCCCGGAACTAAAGTATGTAGGGTTTGTTTCTGGCGGGACACTCATTAGTGGCGCACGCTAGGTGTTCTCTTCTCTTGGCGCGTTTGTTGTGTTGCTGGCATTTTAAACTAATAAATGTTGACTGCTTTGGTAAGGCGAATTAATAATTAAAGACATATTTACATGTATGTTTTATTGGGGTTTTCAGGAGGTTATGTGCAGTTATTAACTGTATTTGTATTTTTGTCGTTTAAATGTATATGCTTTGATTAGCATTAGCTTGTGGACGCTCGCGATTTTACATGTAAATGTGCCTTATGTGTGTCTTTACAGGTATGTTTATGGCTTGCTTTCAAGTCCATATATGTTTAATTATATAAATAAAAGTAAAATACAAATACTTTTTATTTTAGTTTTTTTTTTTGTACCGGGGTGTAAAGGAATAAGGATGGCACTCTATAGTGTTTATTCATGTATTAGTTAATGATGTGTGATATGTGCATCATGTCATGACTTTACTTGAGGGGGCACAATCATAATTAACTCATTATTAACGAAGCATATACTAACATCAACTAATGGTTTGTTAATGTATACTTATGTCATGACTTTACTTGAGGGGGCACATCATACTTAATTCACTGTTAACTACTTACCAAATTCAGCTCATGATTATCATTAACTTACTATCAAATACACTTGTACTAACACAACTATATAAGTATTCAGCCCAGTTAAGTGATGTTGTGTGACTTTTCAAAAAGTCAGAGAATGGAGGTACAGTATGATCACGGCCTGCGTCTGGATGGAGAGTGAACTTCTGAATCTGATCCCAGCAAACACTCCCTGACCTTAGTTCATGTTTCCTGTTTGGTTATTTTTTTGGGAACCGATTCCTCAGGAACTGATGTAAGTCACAGTAGTTTAGTTTGATAGGAAAGAATATCACAAAAAATGTTAAGACCTTTTAAGATAAATAGTGTATTTAGTATTTTATATGTTTGATAAGGAGGATAAGTGAAAATAATGGCAAACTAATCCTGTGCCTTTCAGTAATGTTTATAATGAAGCTGCTGATGTCAGTAGTTTAAATTCTGACAATAATAAATTGTTTAAATTTATTTCAAAGTCCAAATATGTATTATTCCTACTTATAGAGACTGTTTGATTTAGTTTACCCTAAATGTTAATTAATGCATTAATTATCAAACATGTATTAACGCATAGTTAAGGCTTCTGTTTTCATGCATGAATCCCTATGACTCCTGTCGTAGTTAAGGATCACTCTTCATTAGTTCATATCTTAACTAATCATGAGTTCATGTTGAAGTAACTATTAACTCAGGTATTAGTTCATGGTTATTCATGTACTGTTATTGTAAAGTGTTACCGTTACATTATGTACCTTTAATGTATCATCTAAATCAAAAACATGCTGGTTTGTAACGCAAATAGTTTTACTGTTTACTGCACTTTGTTATTTTTCTACCTACAGCAGCTAGTGAATCAGAAGCTTGCTTCTGCATTGAAAAATAAAAAGGTAAGCATATAAGGTGGATAATAATAATGATAATGTCCACCTTATAAAATAATAAGATGGATAAGCATATGGTAAGCATGTTTTCACCACACAATAATAAGCTAAGCAAATATCATATCATAGAGACTGAGATTTTTTAACCTATGCCCGCAACAACTTTTGATAAATAGTTGGTGGCAACCACCCACAAAACATACATGTAAGCATCACCTTTACTTGTTGAATATCCTATTTCACTCTGAAAAGAAAGTAAAATGGGATGTGAATGCTTTTTTATTAAAAAAAAATAAATAAAACATACTAGATTTTAGTGTCTTTAAATGAGATTTACAAATAATGGAACAGTCCTAATATATTAATCATTATTTGAGCTTATTTGGAACCTCGCTTCAAAATATATATTAAAAAAACATGGTCGGTTGTGAAAAATAGTCTTTCTACCATACGATGACAGGTCTTCACCCACCTACCCATCCCTGCTCTCTCTGAGATTTGTGATGTTACAGTTGGTCCATCTGAACAGATAAGAATTAATGACTGTGCCTTCACAGAAACAGCTGAGTGCCTGTGTAAATGCTGTGAAGTGTGTGAGTGTGTGTGCACAAGAGAGAAGCCTGTGGAAAATCAGGCTAAACCTGGGCCTAGAGACTTCCTAAGATTCAATTAACATTTTTATTAAGGGCTGTTCACACTTGGGGGCTAGCACATCACCAGAACTGCGAGTGTGTGTTTGGGTACAGGCATTAAGAGAGTATGTGTATTCTTTAAAGAGTACGCTGTATTAATTAGAATTCTTGACTCTTATGGGACACTGCTAAGCGCCCTATGTTTATCAGGACTGTGATTGGAGGAATCTGAGTGTTTACTTACTAGCGTGTTTGTGTGCTGAACGCCTCACTGAGACCAGCTTAAAAGCGATGCTGTTAATGAAAATGTCACGTTTCACATGACATTATTGCAGTGAGTTTGCTAATGAAATAACTGATGATCCCCATAAAATCTCCACGTATCTCCAGTTTGTGTTGCGCTGAGATACGACATCGATACAACAGTAGTCAAACAGTGGTTCTGCCACTCTCACAACTATATTGAAATAAAAAATTAATCAGATAGTAATAAATCCAGAAAATTACTATGGATCGTGTCACTTTGTTCAAGGCTATTACTATATTCTTTATTTTTTCTTTACTGAACTTTACAGTAATAAAAATGCTTGACAAAGTGTTTGATTATACAAAATAAGCAGAAGTCACATGATGACTCTGTCATTCTCACAACCAGGGCTTGACATTAACCTTTTTGCTCACCAGCCACTGTGGCTATTGGTTTCCCAAAGTTACTAGCCATTCAGCATTTTTCCTGGACACAATTTTGACATTGATACCATGGGGAAAAATTGCCATAGGATATTTTTTATATAATCTCATAATTTGCAGGTATATTAGGCTGCTGTCACTTTAAGACCTACGGACCCATTATATTGTTACACGTGTGTTTACTTTCACTTAAAACATAACTGACTGTTTACGTGAATACTCAACAAGACTAGCATTTTGTCATTTTCTGTTTAAGCACAATAAGCATTGAAAAAGAACTCAATTTAGTACTGAGAGACTGCTTTATGTGCACGCACTTTGGGTGTGTGTGGGTTTGTGGGTTTGTGTGTCAAACTCGCTGTTGGAGAGATAAGAGAGCAAGAAAGCGTAGCTGGTATCGTCTGTTCTGTGGAAAATGAGTATTGGAAGTGTTATTTTTCAGTATCGATGTGTATTGATATTTTTGACAACACTACATTGCACAGAGTTTATTACTTCAGAAGCCTTTTTAAAAGACTATAATTGAAATATGCACAGCCTTTATATTACATATAAAATTCAACCTGCCTTATTGACATAAATAACAAGGATACAGTGCACAGCATAAATGAGTACACCCCCTCTGAATAAATACAAAATGTATTTTCTTAATGATTACAATTCATGGAAGGATGACAAAACTGAAATGTATTAGAATTAATAAACATGCACTTAATAAAAACTGAGAAATATATGTCATTAATATCCATAAAATAAGTCAATTAGCCAATTTTGTTTAAATAAAGGATTGCAGAAATGAGTACACCCTAGATTTAATTCAACAAATGTATAATATTCTCCATAAATTTTAAGTATATGGCTATGACCCTTCTTGACACGGAGTGTACAAATTCATGACAAATTGTCACATCTGTTTAACTCCTGGATGATGAGCTCCTTAAATGCCCTGATGAGTGTTGCTCAACTCGTCTCTACAGAATCCCCCACAGGTGCTCAAGAGTGTTAAGATTGAGTGCAATACACGTCCACAAAAGGTTTTTCACCTTGGGAGAATACATATCATCATTGTCATGTTGAAAAAGGCCCAACAATGCAGAGAATTAGGAGGAGAAAGTAGCATCTTCTGTTTCAAGTTTTGTGAATTCATGACGGTATAGATAAAGCACAACTCCCTCATACCTTCAGCACTTATACATCACTATTTAAGAGCTTTACTACCACTGAACTTTACTATGGGAACCAGGCACTTCTCACTGTAGTCCTTCTCTAGTAACACCATAACATTTTGGATGCTGTTAGATCAAAAATTATTAACTTAGTCTCATGAGACCAGAGTATGGATTCCTAGAAATTTTGTAAATATGGGCATTGGAAATGGCTAACTGACTTCATTGTGCTATGGCTACAGAAGGTCGTTCCAGTGAGAACAACAACCATGCATGTCACTTCTGCAGGCTGCATCTTACACTGTGAAATAAACAGTCACTCTTTTCATAGCTTTTGTTGGCTCTGAGACACTTCCTTGGTATTTCTACTGTTCTTTATAGCAAAAAAAAAAAAAAAAAAACCCTCATCACTAAACGAAAGCTTAAAATGAAGGCCTGATTATTTCAGGGGCCTTGTCACAACACCTTGAATTTCTGTGTTACTTTTGCTATATTTTAGCACTTAAAACAATGATTTGGTAATCCTCTTGTACCACTGTCCTCTTTTGCACTTAGAAATAAGTCTTCTGACAGTTCTCTCCCAAACGGTTCCATTGTTGTCAGCATTAAAGGGTTAGTTCACCCAAAAATTAAAATTTTGTCATTAATTACTCACCTTAATGTCGTTCCACACCCGTAAGACAAATTTATATTTTTCATAAAATCCGATGGCTCAGTGAGGCCTCCATTGCCAGCAAGACAATTAACACATAACACTTTCAGATGCCCAGAAAGCAACTAAAGACACATTTGAAAAAAGTTCATGTGACTACAGTGGTTCAACCTTAATGTTATGAAGCGACGAGAATACTTTTTGTGCACCAAAAAAACAAAATAATGACTTTATTCAACAATATCTAGTGATGGGCGATTTCAAAACACTGCTTCATGAAGCTTCGAAGCTTTATGAATCTTTTGTTTCGAATCAGTAGTTTGGAGCGTGTATCAAGCTGCCAAAGTCACGACCCCATTGGTGAACCACTGAAATTTCGATACACTTATGACGTAACAAAGCCTCGTTTACTGAAATCATGTGACTTTGGCAGTTTGATTTGTGCTTCAAACCACTGATTCGAAACAAAAGATTAACAAAGCTTCAAAGCTTCATGAAGCGATGTTTTGAAATAATCACTAGATATTGCTAAATAAAGTCATTATTTTGTTTTTGTTTTTTGGCGCACAAAAAGTATTCTCGTCACTTCATAACATTAAGGTTGAACCAATGTTTTAAATACGTCTTTAGTAGCTTTCTGGGCATTGAAATTGTTAATTGTCTTGCTGGCAATGGAGGCCTCACTGAGCCATCAGATTTTATGAAAAATATCTTAATTTGTGTTCTGAAGTTGAACAAAGATCGTATGGGTGTGGAACGACATGAGTAATTACAGTTTTTCTCAGTCGCTTTGGTACATTTCTCGAATCAAACTCACAATTTGCAAAACAGTAAGTGCATTTCTCAAAACAATTTGTACAAATAGCAAAACACCATGGATAACCTGCAAAAGCCACTCTCTTACTCAAAATCCTTAGTTCATCTCTCAAAAGTAAATATCTGTGTCAATGAACATGTCAGTGCCATCAGAATGACAAGTCCTTGTGTCATTGTGTACGGATAAGACAGTCAAATTGTTTAGTCATGTTCTCAATATAACCGTTTACTCTGGAGGGACGTTCTGATGGAAACTATGGCTAAAGTTTTGATGACAATTATTGTCAATTATAAGTTACATCTTAGTGTATGTGTGAGTGTAATTGCAAGAGAATGGAAAAGATTCAAATTTACTCTCTTACTGTTTGTACTGTATTTTATTGACAGAACATGTCATTGAGTCATTGAGTCATGTCGTTATTGAGTCATGTCATGTCGTCAAGATTCACCTGGGAGCAATTTACCAATTCAGGACAGATTTAGAAAAAAGTCTAATGGAAATATAGAAAGTATAGAAATATGCTTGACATATTATGATAACTTGTTCAACCATTTTGCATGTAAAGACTTATGCTATGAGCTTGTGCCTAAATGTTGTGGGGGGTGAAACTATTCAACAGAGACCCAATATAATACATTTTGATCAACATGACATAAGCAACTGATAATGTAGGAAACAACAGAGAATTGTACATAATCATTTGCATGGATGTACCAAAGCATTTGCAACTTGTTCAAAGAAATGAGAAACTGCTTTTTTGATGTGCACAAGTGACACAATGATGTGAGAATTGAACAGTAGTTTTGAGAATTTCAATTCTGATCTGAGAAATGTACCAAAGCGACTGAGAAAAACTGTAATGACAGATTTTCATTTTAGGGTGAACTAACCCTTTACGTCTGAGAATGATTCAGTGGGCTATATAAACACTTTTAATTGTCAAGAAATTACTTTGCTTTAAATGTTTTGGTACAACAAACTTACCTGTTGATCAAAAATTACCTTAAACTTACACCAGAAAAATTGTATTAAGTTTTATTTAGTAACTTTCAGGAGGCTGTACTTATTTGATCAACATTTGATCACTTTGTTAAGAAAATCTTATTTTTCTGAATAATTTTTTTCATGCTTCTTTGGTAATTGATCAAGCAGACTTGCTGGAACATTATATCCCTAAAGAACCCCAACATGTCTTCTAAGTAAAGAGTAATCGCTGAATTTGTTTTAGAGGGGGTGTACTCATTTATGCTGATAGATAGATAGATAGATAGATAGATAGATAGATAGATAGATAGATAGATAGATAGATAGATAGATAGATAGATAGATAGATAGATAGATAGATAGATAGATAGATAGATAGATAGATAGATAGATAGATAGATAGATAGATCAGTGCATTGTTTTTCAGTTATAATTGCCTGTGAGTGCGCTAATGAAATAACTGATGATCCCCAAAAATCTCCATGTATCTCCAGTTGTGTTGCGCTGAGATACGATTTTTTATGCATGCACATGGGTAAAACAAATCAGTATGTCAGTATGTTACGTTTATTAATTTTGATGTGAAGTACATTAATTCTCATTTGTCTCACACACAAACAAAATGCATTCTCCTCGTGAAGAGCTTTATGGGGCCGCCCCTCTGGCAGCTTTGATTAGTGGTGGCCACGGACAGGCAGATGGATGGTCTGCTGTGAGACGGGTGGAAGGACCTCAGGCTGAAAAACAGGGAGAAAGACAGATGATGGAGGAGAGGAACTGCATCTCTCCATCAGCGTCTTCATCAAGAGTCACTCACTGAGAGCAAGAGACTGACCTCCAACCCTTGGCCATCATGTTGAGGGCTTGGAGGAGGTGGCTGATCGGTGGGTGGACAGGAAGAGCTCTCATTCATCCATACCAGCTGTCAATCAAACCGACGGCAATGACAAATGACTGCAGAGACAGAGAGAGAGCGATGCTCCTTTTTTTCATGTTCTCCGGCACCACATAAAAAGCACCTTGTTGTTTTGCTTGTATTTTAAAAGCAAAATGAAGGTGATACAAGTTTATAAAATTGCCATCATACTGGTAATTTGTTTCATGCTAATAGTGTATTAACAGAAAAAGAGACTATAACCAAATTCCTTTTGAAGCAAGTCTCTTCACTCGGTGGCCATCTTGGTAAAATCCCTGGACAGATGGTTTCTAGTCACACAAGTACAGCTTCCATCTATTTGAAAGAGGAAAGACAGAAATTACAGTTCATCTTACATTAATGGTATCATCAGCATCTCTTTAATAGCTCATATTAGGTTAAAAAATTTATTTTTCTGTTTGGTCCTACAAATGCGCATATATTTTTATAGACCACGTTGGCCTATAAAGTTGAATAAATTTACATTACATTTACATTTAGTCATTTAGTAGATGCTTTTATCCAAAGCGCTTGCAAATGAGAAGCATCATAAGAAATTTATCATACAAGTGCCAACAATACTTGCTATTCCACAATGCTGAGCTTCTAGAGGAAGCTAGAGCAGAAGTGAAACTGTAGAAAAGTAAGAGAAAAGAGGTGGAAGTGGTTTCTGTGTTAAGGAATTGTGGTTGTGGTCTGAGTTAAGTGCTTTCAGAAGACATGGGGATGTGACATGGGTTATTTTTGGTTAATTTTTGCTAATGTTATCATGTGTTGTGGTTTTAAAATATACTCTGTGAATTTATTCCAGTGAAGGCAAAGCTGATTTTTTTTTTTTTTTTTTTTTTTTTTTAACAGCCATTACTCAAGGCTTCAGTGTCACATGATCCTTCAGAATCATTCTAATATGCTGATTTGGAGCTAAAGAAATATTTCTTATTATCATAGTTGAAAACAGTTGTTCTGCTAAATAGTTTTACGGAAACCATGACACATTTATTTCAGGATTCTTTGATATATATACAATTTAAAGGGGACTTACATATAATGCCCCTTTTTCAGGACGTAATATAAGTCTCTGGTGTCCCCAGAATGTGTCCCCACAGATAATTTATTATAGCTTGTCAAATTTGCCCCTATTTGGGTGTGAGCAAAAACACACCGTTTTTGTGTTTGTCCCTTATGTAAGACTTCATTTTCCTGCTAAGACAAAAACTGAGATCAAACACCCTGTAATAAAGCTATAAAACTCATCTGGAGAGAAGATCTACACCACCTTGCCCAAACACTCCTTACTTATCTATGCAACACCCCACACACACACCCTCCCTCCTTTCCCCCTGACTCAAGTCACTGAAAGTTCTCCAATAATGCATATTCTATGTATAATCTATCTTGTGTATCTATTGCTTCATGTTTGGTATCATTTTATGTTTCAGTGCGATTGGTAAAATGGTCTCAATTTCACAGCAATCACTTGTATTATGAGGCAGACTGAAAACTAAGGAGAATTCTGTCCTCCTTTTGGGTGGTGTCTCTTCAAGATATCTGAAAACCCACTCCTCTCCCTCCAAAACAGGTGTTGGTGTAGTAAATATTTACAATCCTTTTGTTCTGGTCTGGGTATTTAAGGTAAAGTGCAAAGACCCCTATGCAGTGATGGGTAAATGTCTTAAAAACACTAATCCACCATTGTGTGTATATGCAATTCTTACTCTTAAGGTGATGATACACGGGGCAACTTTTTGAGCAATGTTGCCGGGCAATGTTGCCGAGCAACGTTGCTTGGGCACTTTCCCATTGAGAATGAGCAACAAATTTATAACTGGATACGTTAGATCGGTTGTGGGCAATTTTTTGAGATCCTCCAATCAGAATGTTAGCAGCCGATCACGTGACCGGTTCGGAGATTTCAGAAAAAATTCAAACAAGATGGCGGCCTTTCAGCGGCAGTGGAGCGGAGAAAAGGAGTGTGAACTTTTATCTTTTTACGCTAGTAAGTTGTCATGCGTCAACCCAAAACGAAATTTACCTCATATATTGCTTAAAATACCAACAACTGTCCGAAAGTAATGTGTGTATGCTGTAATGAAGCTATTGAATGATTTCAGTTAAATACTAAAATGACGGGATTCTTCAACGTCTGTAGTAGCGTAGGCTGTAGGGCGTTTGACATTTGAATAGCTTTTGATGCGATCGACGCGGGTTCGAATCCGCCTTTTGCCGAACTCGCTCTTCTCCCTTTTCCTGTCACAAATCAGATCGGAAAGGCATTTATTTTTAATAAAAATGAAGAAAATATTTGAAAAGTTGAAATAATGTGCCTAACAAGTGTTTATAATAAAGTATTTATTGAGTTGGCAATAGATTTGCTCCTCTCTGATTGGTTGTTGCCAACTGTCTGTTGCCCTAATTAGTTGCCCTGTGTCTCATCAGGTTGCCCGTTGACGGCAACATTGCCCAGCAACATTGCTCAAAAAGTTGCCCCTTGTATCATCACCTTTAGAGTCATCTTTGAGCAACTGATGCTATGTGTTTATGATTTCTGAATTGGCTTCTAATTTGTCATTTGTGTAATTGGCATGATATATTCTTACCTGAAAAATAAATATTATTCTTGATTTATTCTGTATTATTCCTAATTCATCATTTGTAGTAGATTAAAACACTGGTGTTACCGCAAATTTGTGTTCAGGATAGACATACGGGAGGTTTTATAGATGGAGCATAGGGCACATCAATTAAGACCATTTCGATTTCTGACTATTGCTGCCTTAAATAAGTTGCAGCTTTCGTAAATATATAAAAACGATGCTTTTTGTTACGAGTAAGCAGAGCGCGGCCGACTTAAAGGTACACTCTAAAAAATGCTAGGTTGTTTCAACTCAAATTTGGGTCAAATATGGACAAACCCAACCGTTGGGTTAAAAAATGCATTTAAAAATGTAACCCAATGGTTGGGTTTGTCCATTTTTGACCCAAACTTGGGTTGAAACCACCCAGCATTTTTTAGAGTGTAGATATTTACCCTGCATCCAATGTCTAAGGTCAGAACTGACTAGTTTGTGTCTGAGAAGAGCACCCAGTCGGCCGAAGTGACTTTTCTAAAGCGATTCAGGGACTGCAGTGAACGAATAATTTTAAGTATAAGGTAATCAGAATAATCAAAAATCTAAATTAATACATAACCAATGATTAATTCCTAATTGGAAACACCATCTAAGAGTAATAATCATTTGAAATTGGAGTCAGATTAAATGAGCAGCTAAAGTACAATTGAAACTAAATTCTAGAAATTAAGTGAACTTCACAGGGGCGCTGAAAAGACATACATGCATTAAACAGGCAGTCGGATTCCATTTTTGGGCCGTTTCTTACACTTAAAATGCAAATGATCTGCTGCTCCCGGCGTCTTTCCAGAAGAGGGCAGAGCTTTAACAGCTTGTGCTTCAGTTGATCAATAACAACAAAACTGGAGAATCTCACGCAGCCAAAATGACGATTGTCAGTAACGGTGTTCAGCCTTACATTGTTCAAACCGGACACTGGTGGAGAGACTCAGAAAGATGTTTCTGAGAATGCATTTTAGAATGCATCTGGACATTTCTGAATGGTTAGTGGATACATTTATGTAGTTGCTGTGGAGTCGATTCAACTCATTGACTAGTATGTGGCGTCATGTTAATCTTTAGTGCAAATCCAGCTTTGAATTGACCCTCGTTTGGCAACCACACTCTACTACAACAACTCTTCCTCTACTCTAAAGCAGACCAACATGGCCTCGCCCCCTTTGTTGAGTGTTCTCGGAGGCAGGGTTTATGTAAATTTCAAGGTTAGTGATGTCACTAACCTGAGAAGAAGCTCACTGTAGTCCAGAGTTATTCTGTATTATTAAATGCAGAAAGTTAAAAGGGGTGAGAAGAAGTGGTTTGTGGTTGTGCTGTGAAGAGCTGAAGAGATTTTGAAGAGCAAAAGACTTGTGGATGTGACAAGGGCCATTTTTAGTTTGTTTTTGCTTTTGTTCTCATGTGTTTTGGTTTTAAAATATACTCTGCGAATGGCAGCATGGATTTAAAGCATGTCAGGTTAATGAATAGTATGGGTGGGTGAAAATGAAGGGGTTGATTGTGAATTGTAGAAAATGAATGTAATTTTTTTTCATAAAATTGCTTTAAAGTTTCACTTCAAATGCAACCTCATCATGCAGCATCACCAGCATTATTTTTTTCCCCTGAATTCAATTGACATCACATCAGTCAGAAAAGCTGCCTTAAGCGTTGATGTGTCATCTTTCAATGATGCCAGAATATTGCGTCGTAAAATATGCAAAGCGGGTCTACAAAGCTTTTGAGGACTTTTAAAGCCTGATTCATTCTTGACGGATCCAAATAGGCACATTTTGTACCTCTGTTTTTTACCTTTTTGTAAAAAACGATGATGATTACAGTTGATGTTATCAGTCAGAATGCATTAGACAAAAATGACAAGCACAGTGGGTAATTTTTCTGTGACTTTTGGGGTCATTAACAGAAAAAGTTATGATTTCTCACATTTATTTCTCCTATATGGTCTCTGCTGTTACATACTAAGGACCACACTTCAAAAATGACATCTTGACAGTGATCAAAGTCAGACCATGAATGTAAGTATGGGCATCTGTATGACCATCACCCCACTTGTCAGACATTTCGTAGAGTACAACCTCTCTGCTTCTTCAGCATTTACAATCTCTTTCTGTCATTCGTCATCTGCTCCTCTAATCTCTTTCACACTCTCCATCTCCCCTACTCCAAGTCTGTTTTCACACCTGTCACACTTTTATCTGTTTTCTCTCTCTCTTTATTTCTTTCATTTAGTAGGAGGGAATGAGGGAAAAGAAAGTGCTTCAAAGACACAGCGAGAAGTGTCACTTTATTTGTCTTGCTCTGCCATCTTTCTGGCTAAAGGTTAAGCCGTTTAATTTTCTTCCAGAAAATCACTAGGGATTGTGTCATTTTGTTCAAGGCTGGCAAAATTACCATTTTTTTCTTTCTTTTCTCTTTCTGAACTTTAGATTAATAAAAACTCTTGAAGTGTTTGATTATACAAAATAAGCAGTAGTCAAACAATGGCCATTTCATTCTCACTATACTGACATAAATACCCAACTTCCTTCAATTCAAAATCACACTTTGGAATTGAAAAGGAGACAATCCTATGCATAGCCTTTCTCACAAATTCAAAGGCCAATGATAAATCATAGGTAAAGTACACTGTGTTTTATACTCCGTAGACTATAATCACACAATTGATTTTGGTCCAGTGCCACTCATTACTCTCTGTTACTGTGGACTGTTAATGATGAACAATTCAAAATAGTCGATCCACTTTGCTGCACAATCATTCAGCGATTCGTTTACATTTCCAGGTTGTTGAAGATACTTTAAGCCTTGAAAAGAGCATTTAAAAAAGGAAAAAAGTCAAAGACAAGCTTACAGCAAATCTGTTTATCCATGAAGTAAATAGAGACGTTACTCTCCTTGTTTACTGCCTTTATGTGTCTTTTAAACAGACTAAGTAAGCTGAGCTTTGCTGGAGATCATTAGGAGCTGTTAGTCTATGTATGTTTTTGAATACAAGTGTTTGATACTCGGAAAGTGTAAGTGTTGCAAGTCCCAAAGTTTCATCGTAAGAGAAAAGCTGCGACCTGATCCAGATCAGAGCGCCGGATTCATTAAACTTCACGCTTGGCTATATCAAGGAAAACACTGCACAGCAAGTGGTGCATTTCCCACGACACGGGAAGTAGTTGTAACTACAAATAAACACACAAGAACAGAGTTATTTCAGATGTTCGGGGAGGAAAATACTCTGTGGGTGATGGACTATGATGTATGTATACAGTACAGTAATATAAGCAAGCATTCTAATGATTAAAACAGTAAAAGGAATGCAATTTCTGACACGATTCCCAGTTCAAGATTTGTGAATGACCAAATATAGAACACTCTTACAAGAAAAGTTTATACACTGTATAGAGTGTGCTGTAGTTCTGTCAGGCGCTTCATATACTGTATAGTAGAGGTTCTCATCACGGGATCATTTTATGCATTTAGTTTAATTCATTTTAATTTTTTATTTATGATTTAAACAGCCTGTAAACATACTTTTATTAGTAGAAAAATAAACTGAAAAACATGAACGTATTATGCAATTATTTGAGACATTTCTCTCTTTTTTTGGCATTAAGGATTCTTTAAAAATGAGTCAAGAACCCTATAGAATGTCAATGAAACTTTTTGTCTAAGAGTGAACAATGAATATATTGTAAAACTATTTTTATATATGAGCATGGATAGAGATGCTCTACCTCTTTTTTCTCTATATTGCTCTGTCCTTTTCTCTACCTCGATCAATCATTCTCTCGAATTCAAAGCAGAAATAACCACTGCACATCTCCAAGCATCACACGGTAGTGGTATTTCATTGGCTCCTGGATGAATTGGTTGAATAAATGAGTCAGTATGTTTATATGCACTAATTTCCATCAATATGAATGAATCCAATTCGATTTCAGATTTGTATATATCTCTGTTTGCAATTTGATTTACTTATTACAACCCCAAATCAAGAAAAGTTTTTGTAAAACACAGTAAAATCAAGAATCTGTGATTTGTTAATTCTCTTAAATCTTTATTTAAATAACAAAAGCACAAGATTGTCAGTGTTTTCACTGACCAACTTGATTTTATTTTGTAAATATAAACAAATTTTGATTTTGATGGCAGCAACATACTCCAAAAACGTTGGGACAGAGGCATGTTTACCACCGTGTCACATCACCTTTCACTTTTTAAATGCTTGGGAATACTAATTGTTGCAGTTTTGCAAGTGTAATATTCTCGCCTGATATAAGACAGCTGCTCAACAGTCTGTGGTCATTGTTATTTGATTCTCCTTTTCATGATGTGCCATACATTTTCAATAAGTGACAGATCTGGACTGCAGGAAAGCCAGTCAAGCACATCCACTCTATGGTGTAGAGTGTCTAGAAACCACTCTGTTGTAGCAGATGCAGAATGAGGCCTGGCATTGTATTGCAGGATTGCAGATGTCTTCTTGATGGCAGTATATGTCTCTTTACATCCCAGTATACACCTCCACGTCAATAGTACCTTCACACATGCAAGTCACCCATGTCGTTTGCACTGATGCACCCCCATACAATGACAGATGTTTGCTTTTGCACCTGCTACTGATGAAATTATGGATCATCCCTTTCGTCTTTAGGACTGAGAACTCAGTGTCTTTTTTTTCCCAAAAACAAGCTGAAATGTGGACTCGTCTCGACTGAGCATACATTTCCACTGTCTTTTGGACCATCTGAGATCAAAGAACTCAGCGGGATCTCTGTTTGGAATCGATGTATAGCTTTCTCCTTGGGTAACAGATATTCAGCTGCCATTTCTTGATTCAGTGACAGACTGTGCTAAGTGACACAGTGACACAGGTTTCTCTTGCAATGCAAACTGAGGGCTAGAAGGTCACGCACATTCAACAGAGGTTTAACAATATTATGTATGCTAGATGCTGAAAGACCGAAATACTTTGAAATCTTGCATTGAGAAATGTGATTTTTGAATTGTTTGACATTTCTGTCATGATATGAAAGTGGTGAACCATGACCCATCTTTGCTCGCAAAGACTGAGATGCTGCTTTTATACCCAAACATGATACCTACATCTATTACCAGTTCACATGCTAATTGTGGGCTAATTGTCAAAACCGTTTAACTTGGATATTCTGTTATCTTTTTAATACTTTTATTTTGCCTCTGTCCCAACTTTTTTTAGAATGTGTTGCAGCCATCAAAATCAAAATTTGTTTATATTTAAAAAATACAATTAAGTTGGCCAGTGAAAATATGGGAAATCTTTGTACTTTTGTCAGTTAAATAAAGGTTCAAGAGAATTAACAGATCACAGATTCTTGATTTTATTGCGTTTTGCAGAATGTTCCAAAATTTCTTGATTTGGGATTGTAATTTACATGTGCATTACATATATTTAGAACAAAAATTCACCTGAGCTACTGCAAACATAACTGCCATTTTTGTCTTGACATATCTAAAATGAAAGCTGACATATATCTGTCAGAAAAGCTTTAGCAAATATGTAGTAAATAGTCAGTCTTTACAGATTCAGATTATACAAGCCAAATTATGAAACACTAAGTCATAATTCTGAGATTTAAAAAAAAGTCAAAATGATAACATATGGCATGATAATGTCAAATCAAAATTGACAAAAAATTTAAATTATGACTAAAAGTCAAAATTGACATAAAAATGAATGTTTATGACCTAAAATGACAGTTGAAATTATGACATTTTTATCTTTTAATTCTGATTAACCAAAGCATGTTTTTTCTCATGTGGCAGTAATGGCCTTTCATATTTTTTCAGTCCAATTAGAGGGATACAATTAGTGATTAGTCATGGGGTGGACTAAATTTCATCTCTCTTGAACTTTTCCTTTTAATTGAGAGGACAAGTTCACTGACTTTCAACTAGCTTGTATTGTATTGTATTGTATTGTATTGTATTGTTACAAATGACAATGGTGGCAGTATATGTGAATTAAAAAAAGAAATGCCACAGCCCTTTCTCTCTGATTTCTCTAGTCACGAACCATTGATTAAAAATGCTTTTCTACTGCATAGACAGCCAAGTTTTAATTACCCCATTTAACAATAACTCTGAGAATACATATTTTAATATTAGACCTAAAGACTGTGTTTGTCTTTCCACAAGTCTCCAATTTGGAGTCTCAAGTCAGTTCTTATCACCTTCTTTTCAGACCATTAGTCAACAAATCCTCAGTAAACACAGCAGGTGTCATGATGTGACTAAACATGGTAATGTCAGAATCTCTGAGTTGTTTACTCCATAATTAGTCAGTCTTTTTGATCTGTTCAGTTGCGAGCGTGACTGATGCACAGACAGGGTTATCAGCCAATCCCAGCAACAAAGGGACACACTGAATCACATGACTTTTTGCCAATATTTCGCCATTCATAAACATCAGTTTCGAATTTCAGTAAGAACAGAATGAGCTCAAAGGAGACAACAAAGATTTTTTTCACACTCACTCCCAGTGGTCTTGTTTTGGTGAACTGCTCCATTTGCCTGCCATGTTCTAGTGTATAAAAAGCTTGTTTCCATTACCCATCAACAGGTCTGCTGTATCTAACCGCCTGCAGATTAAGAGTGTATACATCATCTTGCTTTCCATCTTTACCGAGAGGCTTTTTCACAACCTCACAATGTGTTTGGAATCGTATGAAGCCTGTGTTTGAGTATATGTGTGTTTAATTGGCCTCTCAGTAAGTCACACATGCACATGCAAAGTGTACACACTCATTAAAAAGCATTGTAACCTCATTCATATAAAAAGAAGAAAAGAGAGCAAAACAAGAGAAAGGAGAGCATTCTATGCAGTTAAATTAAAACTTCAAAACACTGGAATCCCAATTAAATCTTAATGGTGTCATATTCACTGCAAAAAAAAAAAAAAATCTTTAATCTTTATCAGTAGCTTATTTTTGTTTGTTTTCTAGAAAAAAATATTAATTTTAAAATAAATGTACCTTTGATAACACATTAAGTTGACCAAAAGTTGCAGTAAAGACATTTATAATGATACAAAAGATTTCTATTTTAAATAAATGCTGTTGTTTCTATTCATCAAAGAATTTTGAAAAAAAAAAAGAAAAAAAAAAAGAGAAAAGAATCATGGTTTCCAAAAAAAGTATTAGGAACAGCACAACTGTTTTCAACATTGATAATAATGTAGGAAATATTTCTTAAGCAGCAAAGCAGCATTTTAGAATGATTTCTGAAGGATCATGTGACACTGATGAGTAAAGGCAGCTGAAAAAATCAACTTTTTTTTAATATTTCATAATATTACAATTGTTACTTTATTTTCAGCAAAGACTACAGAATAACACAAGACATGTCTCTCGTATTGTTTTGAATGGGAGAAAGTAGGCTTTTCTCAATGTCAAGGAAGAATCCTCGGAAGCCAGAGGGTGCTTCTCAATATCCCTCCTCGTCTCCTCAATCCTCCGTCCTCCATCCTCTGACCCGGAAAACGATTGAGCTCTCTTGTCTCCATGAATACAGTAAGAAACGATGCTAACTTTAACCACATTTAACAGTACTTTAGCAACATGCTAACGAAACATTTAGAAAGACAATTTACTAATATCACTAAAAATATCATGATATCATGGATCATGTCAGTTATTATTGCTCCACCTGCCATTTTTTGCTATTGTCCTTGCTTGCTTACCTCGTCTGATGATTCGGCTGTGCAGATCCAGACGTTTTATGCTCACCACAGACCCTTCCTATGGTTTGCGTTCGAGGGTCATGCATATCAGTACAAAGTCCTACCCTTCGGGCTGGCCCTGTCGCCCCGCGTCTTCACGAAGGTTGCGGAGGCGGCCATTGTTCCCCTCAAGGAACAAGGCGTTCGTATTCTCAACTACCTCGACAACTGGTTGATCCTGGCCAGCTCACGATCGCAGTTGTGCGAACACAGGGATATGATTTTAGCTCACCTCAGCCGGTTGGGGCTTCGGGTCAACTGGGACAAGAGCAAACTCTCCCCCGGGCAGAGGATCTCTTATCTCGGTCTCGAGCTAGACTCGGCTGCCCGGACTGCGCGCCTCACGAGGAACGCGTCCAGTCGGTGTTGACCTGCCTGAGCACGCTCAAGCGCAGGACAGCGGCCCCACTGAAACTATTTCAGAGGCTCCTGGGGCATATGGCATCTGCAGCCGGGGTAACGCCGCTCGGATTGCTCCATATGAGGCCGCTTCAACACTGGCTTCGCGGCTGGGTCCCGAGATGGGCGTGGCAGCGCGGTACGCTCTGTGTTCCCGTGACACCTAGCTGCCGACGCACCCTCACCCGGTGGTCGGACCCCTCGTTCCTGCGGGCTGGAGTACCCATGGAACAGGAGTCCAGGCACGCTGTGGTCTCCACAGACGCCTCTGCCACCAGTTGGGGGGCCACGTACAATGGGCATGCAGTATCGGGTCTATGGACGGGGGCTCAACTGCATTGGCATATCAATTGCCTGGAGTTGCTAGCAGTACATCTTGCACTGGGCCGCTTCAAGGAGCTGCTGTCAGACAAGCACGTACTGGTCCGCTCGGACAGCACTGCGGCCGTTGCACACATCAACCATCAAGGTGGTCTACGCTCCCGTCGCATTTCGCCCGCCATCTCTTGCTGTGGAGTCAGAAGCATCTGAGGTCCCTTCGGGCCACTCATGTCCCAGGTGTGCTCAACCGTGCAGCCGACGAGCTCTCACGGCAGCCTCCTCTTTCGGGCGAGTGGCGGCTCCACCCCCAGGCGGTCCAGCTGATTTGGCAGCATTTCGGCGAGGCCCAGGTAGACCTGTTTGCCTCCCCAGAAACTGCCCACTACCAGTGGTTCTATTCCCTGACCGGCAGCACGCTCGGCACGGATGCCCTGGCACACAGCAGGCCCCGGGTCTGCGCAAATATGCGTTTCCCCCAGTGAGCCTTCTCGCACAGCTCCTGTGCAAGGTCAGGGAGGACGGGGAGCAGGTCTTGTTAGTGGCGCCGTACTGGCCCACTCGGACCTGGTTCTCGGACCTCATGCTCCTCGCGACAGCCCCTCCCTGGCCGATTCCTCTGAGGAAGGACCTCCTGACTCAGAGACGGGGCACCCTATGGCACCCGCGTCCCGACCTGTGGAACCTCCACATATGGTCCCTGGACGGGATGCGGAGGTCCTAAGTGATCTCCCGCAAGCGGTCGTAGACACCATCACTTCCGCTAGAGCTCCTTCCACGAGGAGCCTCTACGCGCTGAAGTGGAACCTATTCATCGAATGGTGCGCCTCTCATTGAGAGGACCTCCGATTATGCTCGGCCAGATCCGTGCTTTCCTTCCTGCAAGAAGGGTTGGAGCGAAGGCTGTCTCCCTCCACCCTAAAGGTGTATGTTGCCGCTATCACTGCACATCACCATGCAGTTGAGGGTAAGTCCCTGGGAAAACACAATCTGATCATCAGGATACTGAGGGGGGCGAGGAGACTAAATCCTCCTCGCCCTTCCTTCATACCCTCTTGGGATCTGACCCTGGTTCTTACATCTCTTCGGGGTCAGCCCTTCGAACCTTTGCAAGCAGTCGAGTTAAAAGCACTGTCTCTCAAGACCGTCCTCCTGGTTGCATTGGCTTCTCTGAAGAGGGTAGGGGATCTGCACGCATTTTCGGTCGACGAATCGTGCCTAGAGTTTGGGCCCGGTGACTCTCACGTCATCCTGAGACCCCGGCCCGGATATGTGCCCAAGGTTCCTACCACTCCCTTCAGAGATCAGGTAGTGAACCTGCAAGCGCTGCCTTCGGAGGAGGCAGACCCAGCCCTAGCTTTGCTCTGTCCCGTCCGTGCTCTGCGTGTGTACGTGGACAGAACGCGAAACTTCAGGACCTTAGATCAGCTCTTTGTCTGTTACGGAGGCCAGCAGAAGGGAAAGGCTGTCTCCAAGCAGAGGATGGCCCACTGGATAGTGGATGCCATCGCCTTGGCGTACGAATCCCAGGGCGTGCCTTGCCCGCTCGGGTTGAGAGCCCACTCCACCAGAGGGGTGGCCTCTTCCTGGGCGCTGTTTCATGGCGCCTCGCTGACAGATATCTGTAGAGCTGTGGGCTGGGCAACACCTAACACGTTCGCTAGATTCTATAGCCTACGTGTAGAGCCGGTATCTTCCCGTGTACTCGCTTCCACTAGCCGGTAGACGCGTTGAACCCGCTCTAAGTGTCGGCTTGCAATGCCATTCCCGCCCCCTGGGCCGGATGCGTGCATATTTTGACTCCAGTCGTGTTCCACGTTTGGCGAACCCTGTCGAGTTCCTCCGCCTCTCCCTTCGGCTCGGACATTGCGGAGTGTCTGATGCCAGGCCTACATCCGTCGCTGATGCTGTCTGTTGGCTGGGGCCCATATGTCGTGACTCCTCTATGTGAGCGATCCCATATGTGTATCATCCACGGTTTAAAACTCTCTACGGGCGAGTCCGTGTCTTTCCCTTAGCAGAGCCAGCTCTGCTGTCACCTGTCAGATGAGTCTCCCCCTACCCAGGTGGAGCCATCCCAGGGACTCCATATGCGTACTGCCCCCCGGGCCAGTCCATTTGTGTATTCTCCACGTAAACTCCTCCCCCATTGGGTAGGTAGTGGCCTCCGCAGCGTCCCCTACGGGATCGCTTCCCAGTGTAGTCTAGTTTACTTAGTGGGTATTTCGGAACAGCAGTAGACTCTCTCGGCGTAAGTTCGCCCCCTTCACCGTCCCAATTGGTGCGACGGGTGGCTAGAGCTTGCACTGGGCACTGGAAGGGGTTTCGTAACTGTGGCGCTTTATTTGGGATCCCAATTCGTCGGTCACTACTGACGTACGTCTCGGTTACGTATGTAACCCTCGTTTCCTGAAGGAGGGAATGGAGACGTACGTCCCGTCGCCACAGTTTCTGTACCCTCGCTGTTGTGCGGACACCAGTTGTCTCCTCAGCGGAAAACAGAGTGCGATTGCATCTGCTTCCTATTTATATACACCTGTCGGAGGCGGTGCGCATTATGCAAATATCGCACGCCAATTCCATTGGCTTGTTTTAGTTCACTCGAAGCTGATAGGGCTCTCTAGCGATATCTCAATTCGTCGGTCGGTACTGACGTATGTCTCCGTTCCCTCCTTCAGGGAACGAGGGTTACATACGTAACCGAGACATTATTTAACTATGCCGAGGAAAATGAAATTTTTCATTCGAGGGCACCTTTAAAGGGACTTTGTTTTCAGTCAAATAACTGCAGCTTTGAGAGACTTTTTTTTTTTTTTCAAAAACATTTAAAAAAAAAAAAAAAGAAAGAAATCTTACTAACCCTTACACAGACATATCAAGATTTAAGGTTAAAACATACAAATATAATACTTTAAAGTAATAAAATAATAATAAAAACAATAATAAAAATTTAAAAAAATAAATTAAAAACAAATTAATAAGAATTATCCATATATCTTAAAACACTTCCATTGCCGACCATTAATACCATAATCTACAGAAGCAAAGCATAAAATAAACCCATCAGAAAACTAATTAGAACACTTTTGATTGCTAAAAAATGCAGAAACAAATTATTTTAACTTATCGTTAATCACTTCAGATTCTTTCTGTTGTCCTTGCTCTATGATCATTATTTATATATAAAAAAAGGGAATTCTTTACTCTTAGATTTGTGAAGTCAATGCACAAAGAATGATTTCAAATGTGATGCATGAGTGAAAAGGCTTTTTTTATGGCAGTGCATTAGAGAAAGTTAACACTGATGAGAACAGCCTTTCAATCCACTCTCCACATGCTTGTCTTTAATCCATCTCTCCTTTTAACAGCTCTCTGCATGTACCACTATTCACTTCATGAATCAGCTGGACAGGAGAATTCCATTTAAAGCAGCTGTTATTGCTGTATATACACACTTCACAAGGTTACAAGTGAGGGTCCAACATGATACGTGTGTATGTTTGTGCAAGAAAGAAACAGAGAATGTATAAATGTGAGATTAAATTTCTTGCTCTGCTTGTGCATGCATGTGTGTGTGTGTGTGTGTGTGTGTGTGTGTGTGTGTGTGTGTGTGTGTGTGTGTGTGTGTGTGTGTGTGTGTGTTTCTGGTATTCCCTACATTATGGGGACCAAATGTCCCCAACAAGGAAAGTATACCAGTAAATTTTGACCTTATGGGGACATTTTTAGCATATACAGATGGTACAGTATAAAAATCATTACGTCTATGGGAAGTCCCAGTAAAACATGGAAACCTGTGTTTGTGTGTGTGTGTGTGTGTGTGTGTGTGTGTGTGTGTGTGTGTGTGTGTGTGTGTGTGTGTGTGTGTGTGTGTGTGTGTGTGTGTGTGTGTGTGTGTGTGTGTGTGTGTTTGTGTAATAGATAATGGGTTTTCTGGAAAAAACCCAAGTTATTTCTGTAAATCAAACCACTCTCTACTGCTGCGGGGAGTAATAGTTTCAAACTGGCCCCAAAATCCATATCTAGATTACTCGAATATACTGTACATAGAAGAATACCTTCTCTGAAACATACACACACACACACACACACATGCTCAAAGGAGATTTAAAACATCTGAATTCACCCTCATGATTACTTTTCTGATGCCGAATGAAACTATCAACCAATAAAAAAATGATAATGCAGTCTAAGGTCTTACTTCATAACTGTACATGTAATAGAAATACTAAAGAACAAAAAATGAAAGAGAACCAAGGTACAGAATTGGTATCAGATGCTACTTTGATATAAGAGAGACCAGGACTACTTATACAAATGTTCATCATATTTTTAGACAGTTTTCATTATCATCTGTATGATTACAATATTAATTTACCATAATATTTATGTGATTGCGTGGTACATGAAGAATGCTATGGTAGTACACTTGATGTTACCATGGTACTATGTCCAAAAATAAAATATTAAAATAGGGTAAACTTTTTTAAAAGGACAAAAGAGAAATTGTCTTTTATTTTTTAATGATCATAGAATTGCTGCTCTCTGTATTCATACTGATGAATTAAAAAGGAGGAATATATGAAAAGAGGGTTTTATAGTATCTGACAAACTCAGATGTGTGGTGACAAGCAATTTATCTGAGAGGGAAGAAAACAAATGATGAGAATTTAAATTTGAGTGAGGGAGAAAGAGTGAAGAGGAAGACAAAGTCATCAACTCATTACTGTCTGTTTCTCTTTGAAAATCTGATAATTGCTTCATAATGGCTCTCATAATGCAATATCAAAGCCCTTTCTAAACAAAACAAGCGCATAAACGCGTGCCTGCAAACAAATACAATAATTGACATGTACTTTTCAAGGCATTATAATAGAAGTTAACACTCATAATATCTATAGCATGAAACTACGGCCTTATGAAGCAATAAGCCATGGGAGGCCATGTGTTACAATGATTTTACCACAGTGAGGCCTGTTTCTTACATACTCTACTATGGTAAAATCACTCTCACGACTTATTGTTTTTATTAGGCTTACAGAGATATTGAAATTGTCACCAATACTGATAAGGCGATAATTATTTTCATGTTATGGCAAATAACTGATAAACAGCTGGTATTAAAATTCTGTACAATTCTGTACAACGTACAGTTCGTTAACAATATATCGCAGCAAATGTATTTCCAACTTCCTTTTACTTCTAAGCTAAGAATGAAAAAGAACTTCGCTGTGAGTATTTCGGGGACTTGAATCGGGTTCAGGCTCTTGTACTGTACATTACGTGTGTACGAATGCACGCACGCGCAATAAGTTGCTGGCTGCAGTTCACTTAATGGCCACCGGTGTCACTAATTTAAGGTGGAACAGATGTTGTTCAGCGAATTTTTGTGTGTGAAATAGTCATTTTAAAAAGGAATTTAGATCAGAAATTTCACATGAGGATGAAAGATTTCCCCACGCAGATTTCACAAATTTTCTGTGTTTACCAGAAAGCTGCTTGGTTTGAAAGTGACTTCTCTGTAAGCTGTGCTTCATGCATTGCTGCACTATTGACAGCAGATAATGGACCTTTTTTTGCCTGTGAAATTTCACCAAGATTTTGACTGCACTTTTAGATGATAACAAAAGTAATCTAAACATAAAAAAAGAGGTAATGAGCATGCATAATTATATATGAATATAAACTTAATAAACCAACTTAATAAACCAATAATTTGAATATTGACTGATACCAAAATTTATATAGTACCATAGATCCTGGCTTTTTTTTAAAAGTTGGAAATATGACAAAAATGTAAATATTAATTAATAATATAAATTTATGTTAAATATAAATAATAATTAAAATGATAAATTTCATAAAATCAAACTGACATTGCAAGTGAGCCTGTCTGCACTATCATAGCTAGTCATTGTGTTGCTGCTCATTTGCGTTAGAGTTAGTTCACCCAAAAATGAAAAGAAAAAAAAAATATAATAATAATAATAATAATTTAATTACACATATGTGAACAAAAGCCTAAATAAATTCAATTTATCATATAATCCTCGATTGTGTCTCTTCAGAAAATTTGGTTTAAACCGCTCAATTCATGTGGATTAGCTCTTTAAGAACTGGAATTGAGGGACAGAAATCTCTCAGATTTCATTAAAATATCTTCATTTGTGTTTCGAAGATGAACGTAAGTCTTATGGGTTTGGAACGACAAGAGGGAGAGTAAATGACAGAATTTTCATTTTTGGGTGAACTATCCCTCAACTTCGTTGCATTGCCAACAAATCCCACCAACTGTCCTTGATAATTAATGGTTTCGGTGGCAAATCATTAGTGTGATCGCCCCTTAATGGAGGTGATAAGCGATTTTAAGAACTTTTTGAAGCATCAAAGTGGCAGTTATGTGGACTGTCAATTGAAGGACAGAATTCTCTCAGTTTTCATTTAAATATCTCCATTTGTGTTTCAAAGATGAACGAAAGTCTTACGGGTTTGTGATGAATTTTCACTTTTGCCAATACTGAGCTGGCGTTCAGACGTAAACACGGAAGCGCTGCACTGTGCTTACTATGACCTTGACAGTGGTAATTAAACTGCTGTGTATAGAGGAGTCAGACAGCTCTCGGACTTCATCAAAAATATCTTAATTTGTGTCCTGAAGTAGAAACTAAGGCCTTACGGGTTTGGAACGACAGGAGGATGAGTAAATGATGACAATTTCCATTTTTGGGTGAACAAACCCTTTAAGTTCTCCACTCAACTTTGTTGCATCATCAACAAATCCCAACAACTGTCAATGAAAATTAATGACTTCCGGTGACAAATCGTCAGTGTGATTGCCTCTTAATGGAAGCGTTCTGCTTTTGTCAATGTGTTGCTCGCTTGCAGCTCACACATACAGAATAAATCCAAATGCACTGGTGTGAGTCCAGCTGAGAGATATCAGCTCATTTATCTTGCCGAACTGAGCAGATGGAATCATTATACACGTAAACTCTCTGTGTGCCTTCCCACCTATACAGCACCTGTCAATCAATCAAGCCTCTCTGACACAGACTCCCTCACTGAGATTGTCTCATAGCTGTCCATGACAGTCAGCGGTGTGATCTACACATGAGTAGGGGCCTCTGTCAGTGCTCAAGGCAGTCGTAGCCCAAGGCTATTCGTTCCTGTGTGGGACGTAAGCGTCAAACCAAGTTCTACCTGTTTAAACATGATCTGACTGAACTCAGCCCCCCGTCCCTCACGAAAGAAATCGCTAAAACGATATTCTTTCAGTAGCGATAACGATTAATGCTAAATGTCACTGAAAATGTCATCCGCTTCTAATATCGTAATTCAGGATATGGACACTACCACCGGAGGATTTTATAAGAAAAAGTGCTGTAAGCGTACTTGACATTCTAAGGCAGTTGTGCTCTGTTTCTAATGCTCACATATGGAATGTCTGCCAAACCGACTGCTGTAGTGTATTCAGTGTTGAAACAAGCCTAACTGTAAAACTCTGAAGTGGAATCGATGCTGAATTTTTGAGATGTCAATATTGTTCAGATAGCAGTGAATAAAAACTCTCATTGTGTGGATGAAAACACCTGTGAAATGCATCTTTATTCACACCTGTATTTTGTTTAAGAGCTGTTCACTTGCACTTAAATAAACACAGACACTTGTAGTCCGCCGTGAAAGCAAGTGAAACAGTAAATGTAAATAGCTCCATTTCGGCACCTGTATCTGTTGTGTAAATGCCCACTTAGTCAAACAGACATGCAAACACAAGTTAAATAAGTGTTGTTGTTTGTTACATTTGAAATGTCTGAATGTCAACACCTGTGAGTGGAGTGCAGAAACACTCACTGAAATTTCATGGGTGGCCTCCACACCTGGATTTCCCATTATAGTCTCTCTGAACTATTCCTCCCACACACACACACACACACACACACACACACACACATACAATCTCTGAATATGAAACTGAAATCCATCCTCCAGTGTCTCTCTCTGAAGTTAAAGTCAACATGAGACGGTGTTCACAACCCATTAACTTGATGTTTTCCAACTGTAACAGGATATGAGAAAAGAAAGTAGTGCACGGATTACCTTCATTTTATACATTAAGAATTAATTGGATGGTAAAAAGCGATATTTATGTGAAGGGTAACTGGGGGAGGGGCTGAAAAATAAGGAGGTTTGGGGATGTGAGTCAGTTTTAAAATAATAAATTAAATGATAAAACTTATATGTATAATTATGCAAATCATATAATCAATAATGAGCATAATTTGCATATGAATGGGGCACATTTCTGCTGAAAAATGACCTAATTCAAATACTCACGGTGCGATGCTATTTCAGCGGATTTAGGGCCTGGTCAAACTGGATAAGGCTATTGGATAAGATGCAGGTTTTTGCACTGTAATGCAATTGTTTAGTGAATTTGTCCTCTCTCTCTCTCTCTCTCTCTCTCTCTCTCTACGTCTGTCTTTCCCCAGACAGTAAGAAGTGAAACAAAAGCAAAAAGTCAAAGAGGTAGCAAAGAGAGATAGAGAGGTGTAAGCTAAGAATGAGAACAAAAAAATAAAAAGAAAGAAAGAAAGAAAGTGTAGGTATATAGAAAGAGAAAAGGAGAGAGATGGCTAGTTAAGGAGGGAATGTGATGTCAGATGGTGCAGTCGGGCCACTCAGACATGACAGTCATGACAAGATGAAGCCCCTCTCTCCTCCTGTAACATCACCCCATCATCTCCACCCCTCCCCCAGCATCTCCTCCTTCCCTCTCTCTCTCTCTCTCTCTCTAACAGTGCCATCTTCTATGAAGCAACACTGCCCCCTACAGTTCAATCTCACACCGCCAAACTTCTGCTGGTTTCAAACACAGAGTTGAATCTGAGCGCATGGAAACATAAAAACACATCATTCAGCCAGTGTGTACTATGAAAGAGAATGTTCACGTTAAAACCACCAAAGCTGTCTACACTGCAAATGCTCAAGCCATTGACTGCACCACTGATCCAGTAGTGAGCTGTCTACCTAGACAGCATATTAAGGCATCTTAGGCATGCTACTGATGAAGGATGTTTCAATACTCAATGCCATACTGAATAAAATGTGACGTAACGTGGGGAAAAAGATTAAAATTGATCTTGCAGATTCACTCTCACTTAAACACTTATTTATTATAAATTATTTATCTGTGCAGATCATTAATTTGTAAAAATGAATGTGCCCTCTTAATCTTTAATCAAAATAACTTCCCCTCCCTCTTGCGGTGACATCTCTTGTCTTCTCTGATGACGTGTTTACTGACACGAGGGCATGAGATCACCATAACGATTCAACAGTCCAATCAATTCCTGAGGGACAAAGTCCAGTCCTCCATTTTTCCTCATTTGAGAAGCCGTTTCACTCGACTATATATATCACAATTGGGAAGAAAAGACAATCACAACTTCTGTTTCATGCCGAGCTTAGGATACAATAGTGAATAACAGGGAACAATTCTTCCATGCATGTTGCATTTCTTTAAATTGATTTCATAATTTTTAATCAAAATGTCAAATTGATCTTCCAGTGAGATGACAGACTTCTCTCTGGGGACATATGCCAGACTTCTCCAATCATTTAGTTCACTAAAACCCCGCACCTTTCTTACAATCAACTATAAGTTCATATTCATATCTGCCTCCATCCAATCAACAATCAGTGGATAGAATCAAGTCCCTGTCCTACATATATTTGAATATGTTGGTTTCCTTTGGATGTACATCAAAATGTGCAAGAAATGATATTTCGCTAAATCCATTACATTGTGATTTTAAATGCAGTAAAGTGTCCATTTAAAGAGTTCATTCTCAGGAAACGTTGTCTGGGTTTGGATAGATAGATAGATAGATAGATAGATAGATAGATAGATAGATAGATAGATAGATAGATAGATAGATAGATAGATAGATAGATAGATAGATAGATAGATAGATAGATAGATAGATAGATAGATAGATAGATAGATAGATAGATAGATAGATAGATAGATAGATCGATCGATAGAAATGTAAGAAATGTAAGAAATGTTAGAAATGTTATTCATGATAGATAGATAGAAATGTAAGAAATGTTAGAAATGTTATTCATGATAGATAGATAGAAATGTAAGAAATGTTAGAAATGTTATTCATGAGGTGCATTAAGCATAGTTCTGTTTCAATTGTGATGCAGCTCACTAGGATTTGGAACAGAGCTTTATTGATTATAACAGAAGCATTTTAGTCTTGTTGTGTTGCTCACTCACACTGTAGATGGGGTGCGAGGCCGGGAGAGATGTGTCAGGGTTCGGAGCTTGAGGAACAGTCTATCCTCTCTGTCTGGGATCGTTTTATTCTTCCGTAGCTGATCCGAAAACAACATGACATCTGCAGGACTGCTTGCTCCGTTTCGAGCACAGTGAAGCAGGCTGATTCGGCTTTTAATCTCTCTGATGTTGTATACTACACTCAAATGGGTTTTCAGAAATGTCTCTTGGTCTGTAGCTGTATTTGTGAAAAAAATATGGAGGAACCATCTGTTACTTTCCCCACCTCATTTTGCAGGAACACTCAGAGGGATAAGGAAGGTTGTTCTGGGTTCAGCTAAATAAACAGGAAGAGTTCAAGCTTTTCTAAAAGCAGATTTCTCTCATTAAAGTGTCATCAGCCATCGGTATGTCTACATGCTTATTCAGAAAGGTCTCTCTCTTTTTCTGTCTCACTCACCATTTCTCTAACTTGTTTACTCTCTTTTTCCATTAACTGAAGGGGGAGGGTTTAAAAGTGTAACGTAAAGAAGATTTGGGGTCTGTCAGCTGTATTTGTTACTCTCTCCCTCTGGTCCTTCAGAAATCTCTGAGGAGCCATCCCTTTCTTTACTGGTGAAAGACAAGACCAGATGGAGACTAAATATATTCTATTCTATTCTATTCTATTCTATTCTATTCTATTCTATTCTATTCTATTCTATTCTATTCTATTTCTTGTAAATGTGCAAGACTTCCTTTTCAGTAATAGCCTTAGGTAATAAGGTGGATAAGGTGAATAAGGTGGATAAGGTTCTATTCTTTACACGTTAAATATTACTTATCGCAATTCCAAAGCCTAGAGCTGCCTTGCTGTGTGATATTTCTAGTTACAGTAGCTGCTGAAAACTCAATGGAACCTCATATATCATTGATTTTGAATTATCTACAATGATCGACACTCTACAAATACTACTTTTTGCATGAAGCACACAGACAGGACTCAACAAACAATTGATTCATATAGAGGTTGACATTAGCATGTTGCTAAGGTAAAAAAAAAATACTCTAACTCTTTCCCCACCAGCATTTTGACAGCCACCTCCAGCATTTTTGATCATTTTCAGAAAACTTTCATGGCCCCCAGAATATTTTGTTTTATGAATATCTAAACATGCAGTATATCAAAAGAAAGAATATAGCCTCTGCTGAAAAATCTTTGAGAAATCCTGTTTTATTCTAGCGTCATGCATTCTTTTTTTATCAACACTTGAATGTAGGTAAAGCTAGGGTGACCAAACGTCCTGTTTTCCCAGGACATGTCCTGTTTTCACGTACTGTCCTGGCCGTCCTGGTTGTTTTTTATAAAGTGATGAAAATGTCCTGGTTTTCATTGTTTTTCATTGGGCCATTAAATTGACCGGTGTTACGAGATTTTCGGTTTCTGAAGGCAGAGCATACATTAATATAAATGAGTTTCGCAGACATGCGCGATTGCGCGTGCAACTGAGAATATTAGTTCACATTGTATCTCAAGACATTAGTGGATTATTCCATAAAGGTAACTGTATTCTCAGCGTCATGGCTGATTTATGCCTAAACTACAGTTGTTTACTTCTAGGTAACAGTTTATAATGTTTTCATTAGTATGCACGATTTGTGTCTTCTGTAACTGATAACAGCAACCTTCAGCTATCGTCTACAATGAGTTCAGCTCGTTGTGCTCTTCCTTTGTACCTTGCGATGTAACAGCTGATAGGCCTATATAAATTTCTTTAGAACTTTCATGCTTGTTTGTTAAGCAACAAAAAACTGCTGGGAAAGATCAGCTCTACAGCAAAATATAGATGGGCAAACAAGGAGGATGAGGGAGAAAAACAGGATGAAGAGGAAAACGAGGATGAAGAGGAAAAAGATAGAGATATTTTTTGTTAGTTAGTTTTTGTAAGTTTGTGAGAGCTGTTTTTGTTAAACTTGGATTGCTAATATAGCAATTGTTATTTATTATTTATTTATTTTTCTAATACAGAAGAGACATTATTTCTATCATTATTTCATTCGTTATTTTTGAAACTTGTCATAATAAAATTACTCAATGTTGAGTAACCTCTGAGAAGCCTATCTGAATTTATGTCTTTGGTTATAGATAGTATTTTGTAATATAGCAATTTTCTATCCATACAGAGGAGGCATACTTTAAATGTGCTGAAATTATAAGGCATCTTTGAGTAAACTCGAGTATCATTTGAGTATCTCATTGCTGGGCGAGTGTCCTGGTTTTCGGTAATCAAAATATGGTCACCCTAGGTAAAGCCCAAACTATAGTTCACTTTTTATGCATACGCGAGGGTCAGCGTACTATGCGCGTAACACAAATTTCATCATCAGATGAGTACACGCACCACCGGATTTGCTCATTTGCAAAACTCAAGCATAAAAGAATACAAATATGTTTACATGGGTTATAACTAGTGGCGAGAAATTGCGCATGCATCGAGCTGTGTATGTGTACAATGAAGCATACTTTGCAAGGATATGCATTTGACTGCGCACATACTATAGCGTACGCGTAAAAAAACTAAGTACACCCAGGGCTTTAGTTTCATAAAAATAAAAAAAAAGGAACATTTTGAACAAAAATGTTTTTTTCTCAAAGACTAATTTTGCTTTGGAGATTCTATACTCTTTTAGAAGTTGCGTTATAGCGCTCCCCACCCCATAACAGTGAAAACATGGAAAGCCAGAAAATTCTGTCAATGTCGGGGAAGTGTTGTCTCATAAATGACAGAAAATTCCATCAGTGGCGGGGAAAGAGTTAATAAGCATAAAATACATAACATGCACAAATTTTTAACCCAGGCTACCTGTTGTATCATTTCCACCATGCTTCTTTAATGCTTCTCAGAACTTTTAATGTAAAATGTCCAGTGAGTGGCACTTAAAGTTGGTTGTACATATCGTGGCAGTTTGGAAATGAAATGCCTGTTGAGTGGCACTAAAAGGTTAATGCTCTGTCGCATTTGAAAATAAATTACCATCAACTCGAATCCCTACCCCAAACAAACTGATAGTGTTTACAAAAGCAAAAATGTGAGATAAGTACATATTTGCTGAAGAAACTACACCATTCAAGTCTTTGAGTTGTTTTATTATGACACGGTTTATGGGACTCATACCCAAGCACTCCACATCGCAAGTGCAATAATGCACCAGATGGGCTACCGAACAAATTTAGAAAAGCCATGCACATGAAGATGCTATGTGATGAAAACATCAAAATGTATCAGTTTACAAATCAAGCACTACGGTAAAAGCATTTTGAGGTTGTAACGTAGTATTGTACATGAACCTGCACAAAAATAAGTCTTTATTAATTGATTATCTGCCCCTGTAATCATAATTTGCGTGGAAAGGAATAAAAGTTGTTTGTATTTTACTGCCACTAGTGTTCATTTCAGCTGGAAACTGCCATGAATTGTATGTACAGGATGTTTTTCCAATGAGTTGCGTTGCAAGTTTTGGGTAAAATAGTCCATTAGCTGATTGATTTTTAACAGTAATAATTTATTGCACATGTTTTTAACCTCATATTCTGGGATTGCACTCTTTCAAATGATAAATGCACTGTTTCCTTATAGTTTGGCCAAAACTGTACTTAAAATGCAGTCTAATGTTGTTTATGATGCATTCTATTAGTCTTTAGAGGGAGAAAACACAATTAGCGATTTTTATCATGCAAAGGCACCAAGTTATTAGTCCAACTTCTACCAGCACCATTTCTCTCACTCTCTCTCTCTAAAAGGACTCCAGTTTGAGTATAATACCATATTGAGTCATGGCTCCAGCAAATGCAATTAATGAACTCTGGATTAATTACCACAAATTTCATCACAGTCTGTCCGACTGTTTAAATATGGATAAATATGGGCCAATTATTTTACTGGCCTTAGTGTTTGAAAAATAAACTATGTCTGATAAATGGTTTTAACCTCTGAAATAGGCTACTGCACATGTACAGGAGAGGAGAGGCGAAGAGAGCATGGAAGTCGATTTCACATTCAAGGAGCATCGTGGCCATTGGGGTAAGACGCAGGAAGAGAGTTGATCATACGGGAACAGACTGGCTTGATTTGATGCTTGATTGAGCCCTGTTTGAAGATGTAATCCATTTCAATTGTGACGAGCAAGAAGGAGAAAAAAACAGACGGGGACGACAAGAGACACACATTAAAAAGGGGGCAAAACAAGAGGGATTGCCCACGAGTGGAAGTCCCTCTCTCTTTTCAACATTCTGAAGCTATTCAACCTTAGCAGATAAGAGGAAGGAAGGGATGAAAGTTAAAAGAGTGCTGAAAAAAGAAAGACCATAATGAGGGCCAAGGTGCAGAAAGACTTTTGATTGTTCAGGGGTGGAATATGCACCTCCTGTCAAAGAGGGAGAGAAGCCTCTAGGGGGCTTGTGTCTTGACACTCTCCCATCGTCAGAGGTACTTTGGGTGGATTTAATTAATATAAGAACAAAGTCAAATGATTCCACCTCCTCTCTCTCTCTCTCCTTCACATTCACATTTCCTTTTCTCTTCTCACTTCCTATAGCTCCTCAGAGATTGGGCTTCTATGTGATAGCTTCACCCTCCTCATTCTCGCTCACCTAGATCAGAGTAGCACAATATTTCCAACGAATTGTGATTTGCCTTGTTTTTATACTTTTGAGTTTTATCTGCACTCATCTGATCTGATGTCAGATTTAAGATGTCTTATTTTGACTAAATAACCCCTCACCCCCCTTAATGCAATGTAAAGAGTAAAAAAATGATTATGGATATCAATATTTATAAATACTTTTTATTTAAATGAAAATGTCTGATTTTTGCAAAGAGTTTTACTGTAATACATTAAACAATAAAATGTCTAATGAGAATAATGCATTAATTATGCCTTGTAATGCACTCCAGTGTTGTCTTGAATAATTGTAACCACAGTTATAATACATTATAATACTAGCCTATTTACTGAACACTCCTTTAGAAATGATATGCATTAAAACATGACAAAAAAAAAAAAATCAATTAATATGGAAGCTTGTTTGCGCCATGAAATAAAAAGAATAATTATGACTTTTTATCTCACAATTCTGACGTTATATCACTCTGTGAGATATAAACTCACAATTTTGTGTAATAATGTGCAATTGTGAGGGAAAAAAGACTTTTCTCCAAACAGAACTCTCGCTCACCCAGATCAGAGTAGCTCAATGTTTACATCAAATTGTGATTTATCTGTTTTTTTGTTGTTGTTTAATTTTTTGTTTTCTCTGCACCCATCTGATCTGATCCGAAGTCAGATATAAGATAAGCCGTGTTATTTTGGCCTATCAACCAAATAACCATTATCAAATCATTGACCAAAACAGTCTATAATCAAGTTTAACCCTCTACCGCACGCATTATGATAAATCTATAAAAAAAAAAAAAAAAAAAATATTTGACTCTTTTTCTTTTCTTAGAATGGCTTAACTTAAAGTGCTTTAAAAAAAAAAATTGGAAAAAAAAAATATTATTTTAAGGTACTTTATGATATGTTGCCATATGGCAACAACGTACAATAGTGGAAATAACATAGAATAAGTGTAAGTGTATATAGTTGATATTTTTCCTCAGAAATGTTGTTTGTATTGAATCAATTGGTGCTATTATAAGCTTTAGCAATAATTATAGACAATACCTTATACTTATTTTCCAACATCTTGTGCTTTTCCATTCTCTTTTGTTGAATAATGCTTTATATTCTTTAAATGTCATTACATTTTTCATGAATATTATTTAATTGCAAATGTAGACAGTTAAAAACAAATGTAATACTGTTCATCATGTATCATAAAACATTGACATAAAACCAAAAATATTGTAGTTCATGAAAATTAAACATTACGCAATCTTATAAGAGGAAGGTTATGAACATGAACCCCCCATAATCCTTGAAACTTCACCTTTTTTCTGTACGAAACTTCAAAAAGCATTTTTTTTCAGAGGTGAGACACATGTACACATTACATTTGGTGCACTTCACCCTAACAGTACACCTACAGCCACTTGTACCTGCCTTTTTAAGACACAATGGTAGGCCAGTGGTAGGTCTGGGCCAGTAGTACTGGCTGTAATGGCAGATCTCTGATATGATTTAATCCATAATACAAATGCCATGGCAGTCCTTAACATACAACTAATCAACATTATATCACTAGCATTAATGTTTTTATTGTTATAGCTTAACAGACTGCAGCTAACTTTTGCTAGCTAGCTAACCTATTATAATAATGCCATTCCATTATTGTGCAGTACTGCCATATGGCAACACAGACAATTTCTCGATTTACCAAAAACTAATTTCATAAAAACTTTTTTGAGTGGTGAATATGTCATCATACCTTACCTGAGATGATGTTAACATTTTTTTTTTGTGAATGTGACATGGGTGGGTCCTTGTTTGTTACTGACGTTTTAGTTTGCTACCGACAAGAGACAGCAGTCTGTCAGATATCGCATCACAGAAAAAAATTGCATGTGATGTGACTTAACCAAAGCACATCATTGGCTAAACTAAGGTCTTCTCTTACCAACAAAAAAAACCCTAGAATGTTCTCTTAAAGAGACGGTGGCAAGGAAATGAACACAAGTGTATGTTGCCATTTGGCAACACTATGCGGTAAAGGGTTAATTTTCTATATGTGAATATCACAAAACTACAATAAAAAAAAGTATTTAAAAAAGTATTTCATTTAATACTTTTAATACTTTCTCATTGTGAAATGTATAATATACTGTAATGCAATGTTTAAAGAAAGACTAAAAACTGAATGTGGATATCAATATTCTTAAACACTCATATTTACCGTTAAATATGTTGTACCGCCTTAAATGTATGCTTATTTAAATGAAAATGTCTGATTTTTGCAAAGATTTTTGCTGTAATACATTAAACAATAAAATGTCTAATAAGAATAACTGTGAATTATGTGAATAAAAAAAAATCAGTAACACTTTACTTAAAGCCTTTATATATAATACATTATGAAAGTACTTGTAATGCATTAATTATCCCATGTAATGCACCTTATAATGTATGTTGAGATGAATAATTACAACCACTTAACTATTCATTGAACATAATTGTCACAATTACCGTCAGTTCCTGGACTCCAATTCCCATAATCCTCTCTGCCAGTCACACACTCCACACCAATCACTAATTGCCACATACAGCTGAAGCTCATTATCGGGACTATTTAAGACTCTCACACACACCACCTCATTGCGTAGTCTTGTTTACTCCTGTGACAATTCTGAGCGTTTGCATCCTGTCTGCCCGTCTGTTATTGATCCTGCCTGTTTCCTGTTTATGATTCTCTGCCTTCTGCCTTTGTACTGTTTATTGTTATCTGGACTGTGAGCGATATCTGCCTGCCCTGATCTACTGCCTGTATCTTGACCATGATTTTGCCTAGCCCTTGCTGTTCCTGTTTGCCCCTGCCTAGACCCTGCCTGTACGACCACTCTTACTTTAAATAAAGCTTGCAAATGGATCTCTGCCCTGAGTCCCGCTTTGTTACAATAATGCATTAAAACACATGACAAAAAATCAATTTCAGATGTAACAATAATCTGCAAATACAACACATTTTAACTTTGGTTACAATTATTTATGAAAAGATATAATGCATTATAACATACACTATGAATACCTTTATAATGCATTATACATAAAGAATCCTTTAAGTAAAGTGTTACCAAAAAAAAAAATCAATCAATAAAAAAGGACTTACTGGGGAAAATGTGCTTAATTGCTGTGAAAGAAAATAAATAAATAATACTGGGGTGACCTGGATGTGTTTTCATGACACTGAACCATATTCAGCATTTACGGTCAGGAACAGGGCGCTGACATTTTGTTATATGGAGTATTTGCAGTCAGAGTAGTACGTTTGTCATTTTGAGTTAGTGTGGAAGGCTTGCTGGAGTTGGTTTAGTGCCACAGGAAATGCACCTTAAAAATCTAAATATAATTTAGCAGGCTTTTAATTTATGATGTATAACATTTGTTATGACCCACAAGGTCAGACTGAGCACTGACCGGACTCATAAAAAGAATTTGTTATATCAATCGCAAAAGGATTTGTGAGCTTCCATTTAAACACAGCCAGAGTGCGTGTATGTGTGTGGTATAATCACTGGAGCTCAGAGCACTTCTGGTTAGTAGATTAGTTTGTGTCACCAGGGGTCCCTGCTTTCCTGAGGTGCTTCTATTATTTCTGACTGCTTTGTTTAGTTGTGTATTTGTTTCCTTGTTTATTATAGATCCTCCAGATTGTAAAATTGTTTTGAATATAAATGCCGCACAGACTCTTCAATATTCACCTCAGGTGAGGGGCGATAAAATTTGTTTCATTCGGCGGAATCTCTGAGACGCTGATTCTTAATCACCTAATATCATGCCACAATGAACAGATCGGAGAGTTGCGAGTCAATACCACCCAAGATGAAAGAGAAAGAAAGCAAAAAGTGTTGCTAATTTATAGCTAAATATGATGGAAGTAATTGGGAAGGACTTCAGTGAGAGCAAACATTGGATGCTCCTCAGATGGAGCTTGATGGAACTTTTGTTCTGCCATAAGAATTCCAATATGCTCCCTCATTTATGAGTTATGCCAGCTATATGCCAGCTATTGTCTTTCTCAAGGGACGCAATGTTGAAAAAGCACATTTTAAAGCCCCCTGCATTTGCTTAACATGCCCAAACAAACTCCTACACTAAAACATTGGCACTCTCAAGCCAAATGAACTAGTTGAAAGAGAAAAGGTTATAAATCACCCCCACGCACACTAAGGTTCAGCATTTCAACAATTGGACCTTGACCGTGCTAGCAAATATTGGTGTAGGATGATTTTAAGGGCTTACAGCACACCGAGTTGTACAAAAACATGTTTCTGTCCTACTTAGGAACACATTCAGTCAGAGTTGAGAAGCTAAAAACCAGTCAGGACAGAGTGGGAGAGGAATCTGTGGCATTAGCTATCACTGCAGGCTTTAACTGGTATTTTCATGCAAATTCAGTTGGCACATAGTGTAAAACTGTCTACAAATGAGCTTTGAAAGAGACAGAGAGAATTTAAAGGTTTTATGTTGCGATTCAATAAAGTCAGCTACGTACTTCTCCATGCACAAAACCACCTTCAATTTCCAGACATTCAAAGATTACAGTGAACACAAAGGGAACAAAACAGTGTGTTGTATACTAACCTGTAAACAAGAAAACCCTTTCGGACTATTGACCACCGCATGAATGGGGCATAATCCCCAGAGCCAGAGTCTTTCTGTCAATAAAGCATTGAGACAGTCTCTTGATAGATTTTAAACTGAGGGGAACAAGGAAGGTAAGGAGAACGAATCCACAAGCATCATCATTTTGCAAAGGATTTATTGAGGACCTTTCCTTGAAACTTCACAAAGACGCTCATTTATCCTGTGAACGCTGCCAGGTCCCCGAAGCACAATTCATCTACAGCTGCAGAAGTAAAGCTTCAAAAACACAACTGTGTCAGTTGACCCCCTCTATATAACTTTGCCCTGTTTTTGACAAACAAACAGCCATTTTGGCTCAAACAGAATGTTGAAGAACAGTACACGATCCTTACGTGTAAAATCGATACATAGCACCGGAGGGAAGATTCTCACACATCCTTTTATTGTGGAATGCAGACAGACACATCGGGTAGCAGTTCAACAGAGTTGACTGGTCTTATGAAAGAACTGACCCCGGCTCTAATCAGAAATAGCCTGAAACCAGGCCACAGTCAGAAACAATATGCTAAAGTTTTCTTAATCTCTGTTTCAGGCATTTTTAAACAGAAATGCAGTTAAGTTTATCTAACATAGCTAAAAAATTCTACCTTGGACTAGATATTAAGGCTTGATTTTTGTCCATCAGGAATTAATTGGAATTCATATAGATTCACATGTTGTTTGAAATCCTATTCAAATCGCAATTCTTGAAATCCATTTTATGTTTGATTGCTCTGATCGGATTTTGTGTGGTTTATGTTACTTTACTTATGTTACTTATGTTATACTTGCCATGTAAAACGTAAATATGTCAGACATTGTTATAGGAAACAATAATTTTGGTCAGATTCCAATCAGATATACAAATAATTGGATTTGGACTGACAGTGTGAATATAGCCATTTTCTGTTTAGTCACAGTTTCTAGTTTCTAGTCACAGTTTTCATTGCCACCAATGTTGTAGTTCACTATTAGTTGTCATGGTTTCTAATTAGTTCTCACCTGTTTCCTGTTCCATTAATGATCTCCATCTGTGTATTTAATCACTCTGGGGTGAGTTTCACAAAAGCATCGTTAGCCAACTATGGTCGTAAGTCCCATTGAACTCTATTGGTAATAGTTCGCTTTGGGAAACGCACCCCTGTTCCTTCTGTTCACTATCTCATGTTAAAATATGGTTGTTGTGTTATCGTCTGTGTTTGTTAAAGTAATTCTTGATCATTCAATCTGCATCATCTTTGGATTAAGCTACAGCTCATTGTTACATTTACTATGTTGTCTAAATGCAATAAAAATAAAACATTTAAAGGTGCCCAAGAATCCTTTTTCACAAGATGTAATATAAGTCTAAGGTGTCTCCTGAATGTGTCTGTGAAGTTTCAGCTCAAAATACCCCATTGATTTTTTTTTTTTATAAATTTTTTTAACTGCCTATTTTGGGACATCATTAACTATACACTGATTTTGGCAGTGCGTCGCCCCTTTAATTTGCCTGCTCCCTGCCACACGAGCTCTCGACTATACTACAGTGCATTTACAAAGTTCACACAGCTAATAAAACCCTCAAATGGATCTTTACAAGATGTTTGTCGAATTATGTGAGTAAAGTATTTATTTTGATGTTTACGTTTGATTCTGTATGAGTTTGAGGCTATGCTCTGTGGCTAATGGTTAATGCTCCACTGTTGGAGAGATTTATAAGTTGTGTTTATGAATTATACAGACTGCACATGTTTAAAAATGAAAATAGCGACGGCTCTTGTCTGCGTGAATACAGTAAGAAAAGATGGTAACTTTAACCACATTTAACAGTACATTAGCAACATGCTAATGAAACATTTAGAAAGACAATTTACAAATATCACTAAATATATCATGATATCATGGATCATTTCAGTTATTATTGCTCCATCTGCCATTTCTCGCTGTTGTTCTTGCTTGCTTACCTTGTCTGTGCACAGATCCAGACGTTAATACTGCCTTTCCTTGTCTAATGCCTTGAACATGGGCTGGCATATGCAAATATTGGGGTCATACATATTAATGATCCCGACTGTTACACAACAGTCGGTGTTATGTTGAGATCCGCGTGTTTTCCGTAAGTCTTTTAAACAAATGAGATTTACATAAGAAGGAGGAAACAATGGTGTTTGAGACTCACTGTATGTCATTTCCATGTACTGAACTTTTGTTATTTAACTATGCCGAAGTAAATCCAAATTTTGATTCTAGGGCACCTTTAAAACCAAAATCAATTGTATTAAATGTAACAGGTGAATTTAGGCACTATGATGTTTGATGTTTTTTTTTTTTTTTAAGTAAGTGAGAAGATAATCTATAGGCTAAATGTAAAAATAGGGGGAAAAAGCATTTATGAAGTATTCATCATTCATCATAATAAATAGAGTCCCCCTGTAGTCAGTAATTTTATCCCTTAAAACTCATCTTTGATCAACAAAATTACATATCTAAACTTTTTTCCTGTGAAAAAAAAAAAAATTGTCATGCCTTAAAATAACTTGAATGTAACTCTACACCCTTGCCTCATTTAATATACGTGGATTAATAAATATGCAAATCAGCCCCGCCTCCACTCACTCACACCAGCTCAGAGATCCACTCGGTCAACTTACTGAGGTAAACGCTGCACAATGGTAATGAATTTTAACAACACTGGACACATAATGGTAATTAATTAGCCTTTTGCTTGACTATGTTATCAAACAGCTAATAATATGTTGCTAATGTTACACAAACCATGTTCCCATTCATCATGTCAACAGCTGCCTTCTAACAATCAGTTTCCTTACAAACGCTTTAACAACTTTATTAGAACATCAGTGGAGAAAGGCATATAGTTCATCATAACAACGTAACATACACCCGCCATATTGCTAAATCACAATTTTTCATATGAACAGAAAAATATACCGGGATAACCTGGCTTCTCTCGAGACTCCCCTGCTAGTTTGCTGTTAATGATATGCTAAAGCCCGCCGGCACGTTGACATGAAGGTAGTTTGTGACGTCACAGACACCAGTGATTTCAAATCTTTTTACTGCAATTTTAAGGAGAAAATACTCAGCAAAGGTGTTGACATGAATTTGCACATGGTTTGTCTTAAAGCATATTAAAAACACCACATAGACATATAAACAACATTAAATTTGATTTTCACCACAGGGGGGTCTAAAAAAAATAATAATAATACTGGCCGATAACCAATATATGCTTTTTGTGCAACATTAGTATGAAAGTAAACAGGGTCATAAGGTCATTTTGATTTCATGTTAATTGTAAAAGCCACTGGATAAGTTGCAGATATGGCAATTATACATAAAGAGCAATATTTATATATTTAGAAATAATTCAATATCAGCATCTGCTAGATATTGCAACAAAAGTATGACAGAAAACAATGAGGCCAAAGAGAATATATAGCATTAGTCATATCAAAGAAAATAGAGGATCAGCGGTGCCCTTCAAAACTGCATTTCATGTGTTTACTTACCTTTTTTCTTCCCTTTACAACCTCTTTTGGTAATCACTGTTATGTGCCTTTCAGAGTGCTTCTGTTGGCATGACTCTTTATTATCAGACAAAGAGAAGCCATATAAATGGACAGATACTGAAGCCAGGCAGAAGCACTCATTGCCAGGTCAAGACAATGAGGAGTGGAGATGTGCATCCATTTGGCAACAACACACAAAACTAACACACAAAAACGGGGAAAAAGAGGGAGAGGACTGGACTGATGAAAAGGATACATGAATAGTTAGATAAATATATATTTAGGGCCTAAATGGATGAAAACGGAACAGTTGGATCAAAAAAAATGAAGAAATGAAATGAAATCTAGTCAAATAAATCACTCAGGCTACATTTTCAAAGTTAGGAAGCTGAATATGACATTTACTTGAAATAGTCTTACAAACACATGGGAGAGAAGTCATTTATGACAATGAATCTCAACCTTTTTGACTCCAAAGCCCCTCATTGTTTACAACAATATTCAAAGATTTTTGAATAGCTGAATTCTGAATTTTTCCTGATGTTCATGGCTTACTGGATGAGGATTAAGGATAAGGATAGAATATAATATAGAATATTATAAAAAAAAATAGAAAATATATATTCATTATATAAACACACATGGAGTTTTATTCATTTACATTACTTTTTTGGGATTAAAAATCACACTTTGAAAATTAGGCTTCTTTTTATATCCAGACTCTTGTTAAGATGTGAATTCAAATGAGACATATCTTGATTTTTAGTTGTTCTGGCTTATTTTAATGCTGGATTTTTAAAGTATGTCAAGTATGTAAAGTTTGTGGCATATACTCTTTAAAATACTTTTAAGAGTTTTACACATTGGTCTGTTATAGGGACATCGACATTACATTTTCAAACCCCTAAAATTGACACAGAACAAAAAGTATGATTGGTTGCTTTACATGTCAGTCAGACAGCCTCTAGGCGGTCCTTGGCCAATGAAAGCTGCAGGAGTCCAGCCCTTCTGCCGTCAGTTTGAAGGTCTGGCAAAGCGAGACTCAAGGTGTGACACATAAGGAAAAAAAATCAAAAACTATGGTAATTGATGAACAAAGCCAAAGAAAACTGAACTGGGAACAATGCAAAACTAACAAAATAACAAATCAAACAAAACTCAAACCAAGAACAGACATTACAAATATATTGTCTTATTTAAATCGTTTATCTTGAGTTTGCTGAGGCCCACTAAAGGCTCCGGTATACTTCAAACAAACTTCTTTTTCGTTTTTCGTTTAGGGGTAAAACAAAGTTCGAAATGCATGACCAGCGATATACTGTAAACGAACATCTGACGCCGCCCACACTGCTGAGAGTGACGTTTAGACGAATTTGTAAATATGTGCCATGCACTTTCTTCTCAGTAACAAAATAAACACAACAAAAATGAGAAAACGGCAAGCATTTATTATAGAAAGCATAAGAAAAGCGTCTGATCATAACAACATGGGTATGTTAGCACGAGCTCTGCAAAGTAGCACTCCAGTCACGTCTTCATATAGTACTTTATTCAATGGATTGCTTAAAATCAAGCAGCTTTACAGTATCAAACATGAAAAACAGTGTTAGTGCCTCATTTTTTTACAAGCACAACTTCATTTTGTACTATAAAGCAGCTATCTAGTGTGTTCATGTTTTCACCCACGGAGCTCTTACCTCAACAAAATCTACAGACGAAATGAGTCAGAGGCCCTGTCCCAAATGGCGCACTTCATGTGGACTTTCGGTCTCGTGGACTTAAATTGCGTGTACTAAGAGTCCGTAGGCCGTCCCATTCAGCATTTTAATGCTCTGAAGTGTGCTCAGCAGCGCCCCCTTTGTACCCTTTAAGCGGTCTTCTGCGAAGCCTGCATAGATGTAGGCTCCGCACACTTTAACTACCCAGGAATCGTTGCGAAATGCCAATCAGACAACGGATGGGAGGAGATTTCGCTCAAGAGCAATTGATGACATGGCTGAGAAGAAAATATTTAAGTGTAGGTATCATTACGGTTTTTATGACCTAGGTGTATATTTTACCAGTTGTTACCTACAGTTTATACAAACATCATGGTCATCGACCAGTGGTTGATGTCTCAAACATAATAATAGCGTGTTGAATAATCACATTATGATTCATTAAATAAATAGAACCGAATGTCAGGGCTTTACTGAGTCGTATGTAAACCTAGTATTTATATTTAAACCTGTAAATTCATCTTAAACTCACACACATGTTTATTATGTGTTAAATTGTAATCTTAGTTCAAATGGAACATTATGTATTATTACAACTGTATACATTATTTAAATAAGCATGTATATATTGTCTAATGCCCAGGTGGCATAAGCAAAAGCAGGCTGTGTAGTTGACATGGAGATTTTGCAAAAGAAAAGAAACCTGTTCTCGATGCTAAATATTATCCCAAACCTGCAGCTCCTGTCAAAAAACAACCAGACCGTTATTTCCGGCGTGACGATCGAGTCTGTCCTAAAAATACCTCTCAATGCGCCCTTGTGGACTCATGCCAAGTGCCCTATATGTCTGCACTACATGACGTCACCAAAGTGTGGACTCTGAGGAAGTCCACAAGTCCACAGTGTGCCATTTGGGACAGGGCCAGAGACGCGCCCACGCGAGTGAAGGCGGAGCCTCAGCGCACACCTCCTGTTACGTTATCATCACTGACCAATGGTAGTACGAAGGTGTTTTGGTGCTGGAACGAACATTTCCTGAAAGTTCGCTTTGGCAAGCCGTTTCGAACTTCCAAAAAGAACACAAAACGAACTTCGTTTTGGCCTGATTTTGTTCAAAATGACGTCACATCAGTTCTTTCTTCGATTTCGTTTGAAGTATACCGGGGCCTTAATGGACATTGTCACCCTGGTTGAGAACTATTGATTTATAAGTAGATGGCAGCTCAAAGAATATCTTTACCTTGCTATATAAAACCATGACCTTCATTGAACCAGAAGATCATATCAAAGCGATGATGTTGGCCAATTATAGCTAGCTTGCCATTTTGAGCTCCAATTCATCCAACATGTGGTCGATTGGGTTGAGGTCACGACTCCCACCAGGCCAGTCAGGCTTTCTCTTGCTAATTTTAACTATCCATGTTCTATAAAGACCTGTGAACTTGATCATTACCATGCTGAAACAAGAATGAATCATCTAAAAAAAAAAGCTTCCACAATACTGGGAACTTGAAATAAAGCTGAAAGCCCTGCCCGACTATGCAGGGAAAAAAAAGTCCATTATTCATCATCAACAAAGTTTGACAGTTGGCACATTACATTTGGGCGATGAGCATCTCCTGGTAATTGCAAACCTTCATTTGTGTGCCAGAAAACCATACTTTAGAGAATGTTTTATGTTTTACGAAACACTCCAGCCAAATCATTCAATGGTTCATGGTGATATTCCACTGGAATCCCATTTCCAGAACCCGAGCCATGATTTGTCCGTTCTGTAAGCTAATGCGGCCTAATACTTCACAGCTGTTGCTGCTTGTAGATGTGTCCAATTCTCAATAACTGCACTTACGGTTGACCCAGGCAGCTCTGGCAAGGCAGAAATGTAACAAAATTACTTGTTGGAAAAGTGGCATACTATGGAGGTGCCATGCTGAAAGTCATTTAGCTCTTCTGTATGGGTTATTGTCTTGGCAGCAGGATAGCCGACACCGCTAATTAGAAAGAGTGTCCATTTGGCATTAGCGTCAAGAAACAGATAAATAATTTCCAATGGCATCCCAAATACTTGGCACATGAACATGTCTATCCCTGGATTTCAAACTACTACTCTAAATCAGAATTTTGTGAAAATGAGAGCATGAGTCTCACACCTGCTTTAACGTTAAATGCAATTCTTCAACAGATATTTAAAGATAGCATGTGTGGCATAACTTCTGTTGAGTCTTTTGACTTAGAAGTGTTAATCTGTCATATGCCAGTGACATATGTTTTGTCGCCACAGATGGGAGTTAAAATTGCTACTTTCTTTTGCATTTTCTATAGTGTAAATGTCATAAGACACTATAGAGTGAGAGAATGAAAAGGCTGCTGGGATTTCAGTGAAAGAAGTGATACACATAATTCCCCAGAGCTGCCTTAAGAAACACACAGAGAGAAAACTGGGTAAGAAATGCATTCTTGTCTTGATTTAGTGTTTCAATTAGCACCAGAAGAAGAGTTCTGTGTCTGAGGTGGGAGGACAGGTGCGCTCACCTGAGGGCATTGACTATACCTTACTTATTGCAGATCTCACCTGCAGTGTGACTGTTGTGCTGCACTCAATCACACCTCACTGTGATATCAAGACAGGTCTCGAACACCAGGGGATCAAGAAGTCAAGGCTGTTTGTTGTTGCTTTTTTATTCTATTTTATTTTATTTTATTTTGCCTTGCTTGTTTTATAGTTGTACTTTTACTTACAAGTAAGTCCTTATATTCGGTTTAAGACAAGACACTACAGGGAAAAAAAAAAAAATTTTTCATACACTGGTCAATTTTGAAATTTTGGGCTATTTGGCCTATCATAACATGGCTTATCAAAGCATTTCAGACTAGTGGAAAGAAAGCATCCAAAATACACATTTAAATGTTTATTTGATTGCACTTTATCTAATTGTGTCTGTAGATTTCTTTGGAAGCTTGTTTCTGCCACTGAATAAAAACAAAAAATAAATATAAAAAAAGGTACAGTATAATTGCGTGATATAAACTCACAATTGTGAGTTATAAAGTACATTACATATTATAAATTACATATCTTGCAATTCTGACTTTTTTCTAAGAATTGTAAGTTTATATGTCACAATTCTGACTTTATAACATGCAATTTTTTCCTCAGAATTGGACTTTATGCGAAACTTACACCATTGCGAGTTTATATCTCACAATTCTGAGAAAAGAAATCAGAATTGTGAGTTTATATCTTGCAGTTGCAAGAAAAAAGTCAGAATTGCAAGAAATAAAGTCAGAATTGAGAGTTTATATCTCACATTTCTGAGAAAAGAAGTCAGAAGTGTGAGATGTAAACTCACAATTATGAGAAAAAAGTCAGAATTGTGAGATAAGTCGCAATTACGTGTTTTATTTGTTATTTCAATTACAATACATATGTTTAAAGGCTGTTTTCTCAAAATGAGATTTTTCTCATGCACCTCAATAGCACTTAAAGCTGCGGTATGTAAGAATGATGAGCCTCTAAAACAGTTTGTTTACTGGACTCTTTCTGCAAAATACTTTTGGGTAAATTGGCAACATGCGACCTTGCACAGACCAAAACAAAAACAGACATTCCGACATGGAACGCACATCTCAAAGTAAAATAACTGGCTGTAGCATTGGTTTTCAGAGAAACGAGTGTGAACTCAGCATGATTCTTAAATATCTGCAAGGATTTTTTGGTAATTTTATGCTTTAGTACAGACGAAAACTTACATACAGCACCTTTAATTATCTATAATCTGAAATTTTTCCAAAGGCTTTGTTCATTTATCATGCACCTAATTTTATAATTTTATTCCTAAAAACTTTTTTTTTTCTTTTTTTTTTTTCTGGCAGTTGACAATATTTTCTGATTTATGGAGTGATAAAAAAATGCCTCACTTTAATTTCAGAAAACTTGTAAAACTAAAACTGTTTGTGATTCATGATTCTGAATATATAATAAATTAGCTGGTGATGTATGGTGATATCTGGTTTACTCTATACCTGTGGTGTCATGCCATAAAATAATAATTGAGAATTAAATGGCTATATATGGAAGCTGTGCAGTGTTATTTTTGTTCCATTGTTTTTTCACGTTAACAACTTTCTTGTGATCTCGACATAACAAAAGTTGTTTTCTCAGAATCTCAACCTTATTTTCACACAAGTAATGTGCAGCTGCATTTGAAAAACATAACTTTTTTTATGCTGAGATCACGAGAGGGTTATGCTGTAATCATGAAAAGAAAAAAAAGAAAATAATGCAGGGCTTCTATAGCTGCCATTATCGCAAATTAAATTGCCATAATATCTCTGTTGTTTTTCCTAAACCAGGGGTGTCCAAACTTTAAAAGGGGGCCAGATTCCATGTCGTGGACACATCTGGGGGCCGGTTCCTTTTCTATATATATATATATATTAGGCTTACATGTTTTGTTTCTTGAAAACAAGTAGTTTGAGATAGGACACAGATTCAAATTTAATACACAAACAATATATATAAAACTTAACCTCGTTTTTTTGAAGGGTGAAATTTAAATATTATTACTGAGTTTGAACTCTATTCTTATTTAAATTAAAAGTACTGTAATTAGATGGCCGCAGGTAAAACCACACATGGCACCTCACTACATGGTAAAAAGTAAAAATATTGTATCTATATCTAGAATGGCTTTAAGGTATTAGTCTATAAACACATTTAAAATAAATACGAATGCACAAAACTGCCACAAAAAGGTTTATGACAAAAATAGTCTGTAATGTGGCCTTATTGGCATTCAATACAAGTCAACATTAAAAATGAAATGAAATATTAACCTACATTTCTGACAATATACCACGGTTACAGTTAGTGTTACCGCAGTAAATCCATGATAAATGTTGGCGAATTGTTGGTTGAAGTATTCTAACTGGATCAGCTCAATGTTTCTCCTGATTTGCCCGTTAGTGTTGTTGAATAAGTCAGCGCTGTTTCAACTGGCTTTAAACTGAATTAAATCACAGAGAAATTTGCAGCTTGTACCTGAGACCTCTAAGCCGAACTCGAACATTTCTCGCTGGTTGTTTAGTGGTCGTGTGATTGACACACTCAGCAAGTAAACACATTTGTGAGCTCGTGAGTCGCGCAGTGCACACAAGTAGCGCTGTTCCGTTCCGCTTTTGGTGCGTTAAAGGTGCCCTAGAGGTGCCTTTTCAAAAGATGTTATATAAGTCTAAGGTGTCCCCTGAACGTGTCTGTGAAGTTTCAGCTCAAAATACCCCATAGATTTTTTTTCATGAATTTTTTTTAACTGCCTATTTTGAGCCATTATTACATATGCACCGATTAAGCGTGCAGCCCCTTTAAATCTCCTGCTCCCCCGCCCCGTGAGCTCTCAACTGCTTTAAACAGCAAACAAAAAGTTCACACAGCTAATATAACCCTCAAAATGGATCTTTACAAAGTGTTCATCATGCATACATCGATTCCTGTGAGTATAGTATTTATTTGGATGTTTACATTTGTTTATGAATGAGTTTGAGGCTGTGCTCCGTGGCTAACGGGCTAATGCTACACTGTTGGAGAGATTGATAAAAAATGAAGTTGTGTTTATGAATTATACATACTGCAAATGTTTAAAAATGAAAATAGCGGCGGGTCTTGTCTCCGTGAATACAGTAACAATGGTAACTTTAACCACATTTAACAGTACATTAGCAACATGCTAACAAAACATTTAGAAAGACAATTTACAAATATCACTAAAAATATCATGTTATCAATGGTCATGTCAGTTATTATTGTGCCATTTTTCGCTATTTTCCTTGCTTGCTTACCTAGTCTGATGATTCAGCTGTGCACATCCAGACGTTCTGCCCTTGTGTAATGCATTGAACATGGGCTGGCATATGCAAATATTGGGGGCGTACACCCCGACTGTTACGTAACAGTCTGTGTTATGTTGAGATTCGCCTGTTCTTTGGAGGTCTTTTAAACAAATGAGATTTATATAAGGAGGAGGAATCAGTGGAGTTTGAGACTCAATGTATGTCATTTCCATGTACTGAACTCTTGTTATTCAACTATGCCGAGGTAAATTCAATTTTTGAATCTAGGGCACCTTTAATATTTCCCTTGCCTAAAATGTAGTACTGCCGTCTTGTGGTGACATTGTGAAACTGCACAATTTGTAAATTATGCATGGCGGGCCACACATAATATATTTTAATAGACAAGCTGCGGGCCGCTTAAAATTCATCCCCGGGCCGTAGTTGACCCACGGGCCATAGTTTGGACACCCCTGTCCTAAACTGAATAGAGTCTCCTGTTAAAAAAAAAAAAAACTCAGTATCTCACACATGCTTTGTTTTAGAAAAGATCACAACAAATTTCAGTGTCATAAATCTCAGTAGGAACTCATGCTTGTCAAGTTGCAAGTCTCATTTGTGTCCATTTTCATTTCTTTAAGAGAGACAATTAAGATAAAGTCCAACATTTACAGTATATTAAACTGGGACTTGGGTATCATTCAGTAACAAAATGTGATATTTCAGTGTGATATATCTCCTTCTTTAAAGGCAGTCTTAAATTAAAAAAAGAAACTAACCGTTCATTTAATCTTCAGATACCCTGCATTGAGATTTCTGTTTTAATGTCTGCCTTTCAACTTGTCTGACATAAAATTTTACTACATGTCTCCTTATCTTGAGAGAGGGTAGGCAGTTCATTTGATGTATTAGATCGAATCTGTTCGCATGTATATTTACTGTGTGTCAAAAGGTGTCAGAATATATTGTTTCAGAATTCACCGGCAGAAGCTCTTTCTTTACACTATGATACCTCATGTGATAAGAAGCACAGTATACCTCTCATAACCCTGGGGGGATTGTATTGGTTTTAGAGGCATGCTGGAAACTTTTCAGCAGATCAGGCTTGGAGATCAGTTAAATCATCAGCAACCCACCTCGGCCTGGTTTAAAGTGTTCTTTTCAGCTGGCCTGTTTCCCATCTGCTAATGTGACTGAGAATTTTTACACTAACTGTGGGTTAATGTTTTTACTGGGTAATTATCTGATCATAAAAACTGAAATTGTAAATGTCCTCCAGAATGAATTCCGGACCTCAGAGGTGATTTGAAATGCACATAAGATGCATTTTGAGAAAGTATAAATGCATCTGTTTGTTGTTAAATAAACTAATGCCAGCATATGGAGGTTTAGGAACCCCACAATCCACAGGTGATAAGCAATCATGGATGAAACACATAGATGGAGCAACCACGAAACTCTATTATTAATTGCCTTATGGGGAGAAAACAGCACTCAACAGACATTTTCATTGCCGCCTTTGGCTTCATCACGGAAGGGAACAATTCCCCTATACCCTGAAATAAGCAAAGAGAACCATAAACAAACCATTTCAATGTTTACTGTTTAAAAATTATTTATATCCCTTTTTTAACACAACAATGTTGGTAAAGTGTACTTGTTAGCTAAGGAGACAACAGTGAAGATCATGCTTAAGATAAAGGTAAATATCACAGAATATTTTTATAAAGTGTAATTTCCAATCAAGCTGTAATATTGTTCATGCAAATGCTGTTATGCATATGCAAAATTGTGAAAATATTAATTAATTGTATGTAGTTAGCATACACTTTTATTCAAAAACTATAGCATTGGAATGTCAACAAATCCCTCTGTAAAAACCTTCAGAAAATAGATAAGAATAAAACTGTAAAGTTTGGTGTATGCAAGTTCTACTGAAGTGGAGATTTCTGACTCAGAGCAGGAGAAAAAAATCATTTTGAGAAAATGGCCTTTAAAGATATTTACTGTAATTGAAATCTACAGACGCAAATAGATAAAGTGCTATAAAATATACACTTAAAAGTGTATTTTGGATGTTTTCTTTCCACCAGTCCAAAATAACACTTTAAGAAAAGCCAAAAAGTGTGAAATATCAAAACTGACAGGTGCCTGAAAAAACAGTGTTTTTGCCTGTAGTGTCTCCCCTTAATTAACATTCCATATTATTATCAATGAGTAACAGAGTTTGAGCAGCACCACTTCAAGTTGAACACACCTAGCCTGTGTCCGCAAGCTTAAAATTGCTGACTTCAGAGGATGCATTCCAAGGTAGGAAGGCATCCAGGCACGTCCAAATCACTTCCTGTCTCCTGAGATACCTTCATCTGATCGATTTTTTAAGGCAGCATAGATGTATCCATCCCTACCTTTGATTTCCCACAATCCTGTGCTTTGCATTCTGTGACAGTTAAAGGTGCCCTAGATTCAAAATTTGAATTTACCTTGGCATAGTTTAATAACAAGAGTTCAGCACATGGAAAAGACATACATTGAGTTTCAAAATCCATTGCTTTCTCTTTCTTATGTAAATCTCATTTGTTTAAAAGACTTCCAGAAAACACACGGATCTCAACATAACACAGACTGTTACGTAACAGTTGGGGTGTAAGCCCCCAATATTTGCATATGCCAGCCCATGTTCCCAACATTATGAAAGGCATTAGACAAGGGCAGCCAGTACTAATGTCTGGATCTGCATAGGTGAATCAACAGACTAGGTAAGCAAGAACAACAGTGAAAATGGCAGATGGAGCAATAATAACTGACATGATCCATGATAGCATGATATTTTTAGTGATATTTGTAAATTGTAAATCTAAATGTTTCATTAGCATGTTGCTAATGTACTGTTAAATGAGGTTAAAGTTACAATCATTTCTTACTGAATTCACGGAGACAAGAGCCGTCGCTATTTTCTTTTTTAAACACTTGCAGTCTGTATAATTCATAAACACAGCTTCATTCTTTATAAATCTCTCCAACAGTGTAGCATTAGCCGTTAGCCACGGAGCATAGCCTCAAACTCATACAGAATCAAACGTAAACATCAAAATAAATACTTTACTCACATAATTCGAGGCATGCATACAGCATGCATGACGAACATCTTGTAAAGATCCATTTGAGGGTTATATTAGCTGTGTGAACTTTGTAAATGTGCTGTAATTTAATCGAGAGCTCGTGTGGCAGGGAGCATGCGAATTAAAGGGGTGGTGCGCTGAAAAAATCAGTGCAAAAATAGGCAGTTAAAAAAATTAATTTAAAAAAAAATCTATGGGGTATTTTGAGCTGAAACTTCACAGACACATTCAGGAGACACCTTAGACTTATATTACATCTTGTGAAAAAGCATTCTTGGGCACCTTTAAGCTAAAAAATAAAGATGGCATCTGAAAGTTGAGGTTTGATTTTCCACTTCTGTGTCATTCTTGGCGAGAAAAAAACTCAAGCCGCTTTTCCACCATCGGGCTGAAAAGTGCCAATCCGAGCCAGCTGTTACAATTATGGTTTCATTTTCCACTGTGGGGCTGATTAATGGCTGCTCTTTGGAATGTAATATAAAAGCGTCTGTCGTTGCCTTGGTAACGTAACGGTAGTGCTGTAGTACTCGAGTCCGGACTTGGACTCGAGTCCGGACTCGAGACGTTTTTCTGTTGTCTCGGACTCGTCTCGGACTCGGTGATATTTGCACTCGGACTTGTCTCGGACTTGGTCATTGGTCTCGCCACAAGTCCTAATTGGTCTCGACCGAGTCCAGTTTTTCAGTCTCACATCTTACCGATTCCGAGCCGATCTTTTTTGTTACCAGCGGCACAGGCAGTAACGTCAGCTGCGCATTCTCGCTCTCTTCTCTCACGGTGAAGTGACACACACTCGCGCGGGCGCTTCCTCTCTCTCACTCGTCTCATTCGCTCCGGTTCCTGCAGGTTTCGTGCTCACACCGAAAGCGCGCGCACCACTGATCATGCGAATAAGCCACGCTTAGTCTCAAACAGAGACCGAAGTCAAACAGAGTCACAATTACCAAAATGAGTGGCTTAATGCACTTAAAATATTAAATACATACAAAATTATGTCAAAATGCTCGTCTTGGCAATTATTCAGATAAACACAGTCAGTTTTGGATCGTTAAATAGCTAAGAGAACGCAACTCTTAAAGGGACAGCAGTCCAATATTCCTGCTGCTGTCTGACATGTTATTTAAAGAACAAAAGACAAAGAAAATCACTTTCTGCTCTTGACTGAATACGTTTTTAACTTTAATGGTAAGAATAAGTCTGTATTTAATATTTACAATAAAAAATACAGAAATTAAGGTAACCAACGTGGATGTGTTATTTTACATTTGATTACTTTAATTTCTGTAGTATTTCTTATCTAAATAAAAACCTACTTAACCTGAAAAACTTAGTTTTATTGCTCTCTATTCTATTGCATTTATTTGCTGTTTGGAATTTTTTTATTTGTTCTTATTTTATTACTGAGTTTTACTTTTTTTATGAAAATAAAACTTTGTGTTGAAGAAAGGTAGATTTTTGTTTGTATATGCTGTCAATTATAGTTCTTAGAAAGAAAATCAGAATCGGCAAAAATAGGTATCGGCAGATCACACAATCCAAAAATCGGAAATCGGAATCAGCCAAGAAAATTGAAATCAGCGCATGTCTAGTTCAAACAAAAGCCACAGCAGAACTGCGATTCATATTGATGTTTTGTGAACAAATCTGTGGCTGTGTAAAAAACCATGAGAGTCAATTATTCAATTACCCTTTCAAAAATACATCCACTTGTGTCGTTACTGAATGAATGAATGAATGAATGAATGAATGAATGAATGAATGAATGAATGAATGAATTGAATGACTCGATGACTCACTCATTAAGACAGTGACTTACCGCCACCTAGTGGCAGTTTTAGTTCAATTTAAAAGTATCACACATTATAACATCATTGCTTATTTTTCTTTTGGACATTTTTAATTTAAAACATTGATTTATTTTATAAAGGTATTTATAGAGGTAAAAAAAAGCACTGTAATGCACAATCAGTTTAAAGGGGAAAATATTGTCCCTTAATGGACAATTAAAGGTGTGATTGCAGCAGTCTAAGTGGAAGAGAAGGGGTATGCAGAAGAATGTTAAATGCCTCAGGGTGTACGCGACTGTAAAATGTTTGGGAACCACAGTTGTAGAGAATTTAAAAATGTAATAATGCAAAAAATAATAATGCAAAATTATTATTTTAGAATCTAAGACATGACGTCTCTCACATCACATAAATTATCAATAGTTATGTACAAAGGTTTTGAAGAGGATTCTTTTTTTTCTGTCTCTGTCTTGACTGTCTCATTTGGACTCGGACTTGACTTGGACTCAAACCTTTTGGACTTGGACTTGACTTGGACTCGACAAAGGTGGACTTGACTCAGGGGCGTCACTAGGCCCTTTTTAGGGGGGCTGAAGCCCCCCTAAACTTCTGCCCAGCCCCCCTAAAAAAATATTTGATTAATAAACTTTTGATCGCTTCAGTCCCCTTTAAAAAAACTCATTTGAAACGGCGGCAAGCTGCGTCAAGTTTCGGCTCCTCCCCTTATCTGAGTCTGCTTGGATTTAGCGCATTTTTCAATCTGCAGGGGCGCCGAGCAGAGCGAACATCAGAGAGCACAAGGTGTGTGTCGCGTGTGCGTGCATTTATTGATAGATTGCTAATGCTATGATATTACATCTGCATCGGTGCAGTTCTTTGTCATAAATGCATTGCAGTTTACATAATGTAATGTTACTGGAGCATTGGGAGCACACGGGACGGCTCGGTTTCTCATCCAATACAAATACGTTTCGCTGCGTTCACCTTCAGCCCTTGTGTGATAACGTTAGTTGTTTTTTATTCCTACAAAAATTAAGTGATTAACACCCATGAAAACATACTTTAGACAGTGGTGGACAGTAACTAAGTACTTTTACTTCGTTACATTACTTAAGTAATTTTTTTCAAAAAAAAAAAAAAAAAAAAAAAGTACATTTTTCAAGTATCTGTACTTTACTTCAGTATTTTTTATTTTTAGCAACTTTTACTTTTACTTCACTACATTCCAAAGCATAAGATCGTACTTTTTACTCCACTACATTTCATAAAACATGTCGTTACTCATTATTTTAAATGGAAGAAATTATGACATGCTCAGAGACGTTTAGTGCACAGAACTGATTCTTTTCAATCATCCTGTTAAATCGGTTCACAAATCACATCAACAATTCATTCGCGAATTGGACTGATCGTATTGCAGCTGTTATCGAGTCAACAAGTTACTGATTCAATGATCCGTTCAAAGCGACTCTCCAGTAAATGAATTTAAAAATCTGAAAATTAGCCAAGAACTGGGGGATCCTCTGAGTGCGTACATGTCTGATGGTGAAAAGTAAGTCAGCCTACTAATGTTGAATTTTAGGATTAATTATTGTAACTGAAAATCATATTTAGGTCACAACTTTCAGTTGTTTTTGAACTAAATCTGCTGTAAAGGGCGATCTGTTTGAGCCCACTGACAAGTACACATCAATGTGTCTACAGATCGCGATTTCGATTCAAACAGATCAAATCACATTTTAAAACTAACTTGGTGCTTCAAATAACGGTTGTGTCAATTACATCGTTATGGCACTAGGAGCGACAAGTGACTGTTAAAATGTATTTGACAATGAATGATTCATTCAAAAGATTTGTTTGTTTAATCCACTAATGATAAAAGTGAAGTAGTTATGAGTGAGTCATTGAATCATTCATTCAAACCCATTTTTTAAATAATTAAATTAATTTGTCTGCAGCAATTAATATATTTTGTCCTCTAGTAAATAATTATAGGCTATTTTGTGTAATTGTCTATTCAGAATCGTGGGAGAAGCATGATTTCTATTTGAAACAAACAAACAACAACAACAACAAAAAAGAAACAAAAAGAAACCTTTATTCTCATTTTATCCAGAATCGCGCAACTCTAACACAAATAAAAATAACACATGCACATTCATCTTCCCCCTTGCTGCAATTTTTTAAAATGTTATGTATTTAGCCATATGTATCTTTGACAATTCATAATCATTCATAATTATTTTGAGCAATAGGATTATATAAAATATATAATATAATATTAAATTAAATTATATAAGTGGCCTATATAAAATTACAAAATAAAGATTCATCAATTACTTTTTTACTTAAGTACATTAAAAATCAAGTACTTTTGTACTTTCACTCAAGTTAAATTGAAAACGAGTACTAAATACTTTCACTTGAGTAATATTTTATTATACGTATCTGTACTTTTACTCAAGTACTTGATTTGTGTACTTCGTCCACCACTGACTTTAGATTCAGAAAACGATCATGATTTATTTTAATTTACTTTTTACAATTACAGACATATTATAATGCATTTTGACATTACATTATGCAGCCATGCACAGAAATGACACACATCATTGTCTGAAAGCACTAGATGGCCCAGAGAGAGAATGTGGAGTTATTTTGTTTTGTATTATTAAATATAGTTTTGTATTAAGTAATAATGAATCAGGAGGAGTGTAAAGGGATTTTTGATTTTCTTGATTTATACTATTTATACTAGATTTGTACTTGATTTATAGAAGTGGCAAATTGATAATTCATGTTGTTATTTTTAATAAATAGAAATAAATATAGAACAGATTAATCATATTGCCAATAGACAATTAAATTAATACATGGTTTGTCTATATTCTTAATGATTATTAGCTGGTTAGTTAAAATACTTAAAATGAAATCAATTTTCATGGGGTGACTTTATGAATATCCAACCGTATTGTTGATTATAAAGGCTAAAAGGCTAAAAAACTAAAATAATTTATATTTCATTGTAGATGGATATACGACATTTTTTCTTGTCGTGCGGGAGTACGTCTGCAAATGAGCAACAGTCAGTCAAATAATATTTTTTTAATCATACCCTTATTGGGGGCTGAGCCCCCCTAAAATCAAAATCCTAGAATCGCCCCTGACTTGACTACAGCCCTACGTAACGGTTTACTTATGAGATGTAAATAACAACCGCATTATGGAAGATGATTAGATATTTCTTTTCATTTTATTATTAATTTGTTTATGTCGTTCAAATAGAGCGCTTAGCCAGCTACAGAGAAACTGGTAGCCAGGCGTCAGACACGTGAGCAATTCTGAGTGTGACGTCACTTCAAGGGTTCTCCCAGCACGATGAGACAACCGTGCCAAGAATTCCAGGTCTATAACGGTTTGTAATCGTGCCGTGCCATACCAGGCTCCAGTGGAAACACAACTGGAACTGTAAACATTCTAAAAACTCTTCAGCCCGACGGTGGAAAAGCGGCTTTAGGGCCCGTCCACATGGAGACGAGTTTAGCTGTAACGCAAGACTTTTGTATCATATAGGCTGTGGCGACCAGGGCGGGCGAGAGCCGTGAGGGAACGGCGCGAGTGTTAATGAGCTTCACCTGGGAGGCGCACCGGCCTTGAGTCCCTCACGGAGGAGCTCCGGGAGCATAAAAGGAGGAGCGACTACCGTGAAGGACGAGAGAGGACCAGGCCTGGACTTTATGGGTCTTTAGGGTCTGCCGGCATTACTTTCGTTTTGTTCTTTGTTTATTTTGGAATTAAACTTTGTTTGAACGTTCGCTGGTTCCCGCCTCCTCCTTCTTCCCATATTTACGAACTGTGTTACATTGGTGCCGAAACCCGGGAGGAAGGAGGGACATGCTGTCGGAGAGCCCTCGCTGCTGAGGGGGATCGCGGTGCTGCGGAGTGAAGACCGCGAGAGGCTGCCCGAGGCGGTGGTGCTGGAGCCTTGTGAAAGGTGGGACGGAGACCCGGATGCCGTGCTCCTGGGACGAGGTGGGGTGGCTGCCGTCCAGGAGGGAGCGGAGGAGTCGCCGCTGTGGGCCGGAGCCTGCTGCCGTCCGCCATGAAGGGGAAGAGCAGGGGACGGGGGACTCACTGCCGGCTGCCCTCAGCCGGAGGAGCCATCGCCGGCCGCCAGGAGGCGGTCGAGGATCGGGCCGTCCACCAAGCGTCCAGTGCCATCGCATGTGACACCGCGAAGAAAAGCCTCTCAGCAGGCTGAGGACCGAGCGGCAGTGTGTCTGGGAACCGGACCCAGAATTTTTTTTTCCTTTTTCTTTTTCCTCTCTCCCCTCTCTCGTCCTGTCGCTCCCCTTGCTTCCGTCTCCTTTCTCTCGTCTCATCTGTCCTTACCCCCAGGTGCTGCGGCCGCCGAGACAGGCCCCGGGGGGGAGTAGAGCGCAGTCTCGGGAGTACCCCCCGGCCTGCAAGGGGCGATGGGGGTATGTGGCGACCAGGGCGGGCGAGAGCCGTGAGGGAACGCCGCGAGGCCGGTGGCGCGAGTGTTAATGAGCTTCACCTGGGAGGCGCACCAGCCTTGAGTCCCTCACGGAGGAGCTCCGGGAGCATAAAAGGAGGAGCGACTACAGTGAAGGACGAGAGAGGACCAGGCCTGGACTTTATTTTATTTTTTGTTATGTTTGTGTGGCCGGCAGACGTCCGCGAGGGTCTGCCAGCATTACTTTCGTTTTGTTCTTTGTTTATTTTGGAATTAAACTTTGTTTGAACGTTTGCCGGTACACGCCTCCTTCTTCCCATATTTACGAACTGTGTTACATAGGCGTTTCGTCCAGATGGATCCGTTGTTTTCAGAAGGTGAAACCGATATTTTTTGAACAGCCTATCCATATATTGTGTGAAATGATGTCATCACCCCACAAGTCGACCCTAGTCAGACACCGCTAACAGCATAAAACGGCAACAACAACAGCGGACTAAATACTGTCCGTGCTGCAGATGCTACTGAGCCAAAATAAAGCGTTATTTCTTAGCTTTACTAAGGTTGTATACAGCGCGTAAGGTTTATGCGCATGCGAAGTCTTATCCTCCATTTTTAGTGTATCCCTGTGGCAAAATTACAGCGCCACATACTGATCTGGCATGTATACTACATTGTTTTGGGTCGGTTTCAGTGGTTGTCTGTGTATGCAGATATTTCTTGAGACCAGGAAAAAAAAAGATCAGACAGGGAAATCTCTGGCTTCGTGTGGATGTAGCCTTAGTTTCCACCAAAGCTTACTCTATTTTGCCTTTAGATCATTAAACTATTATGCTGCCTCAAAAGTCTGCCCAAAATCAGTTTCGTGAGGTGCCTTCATGCGCAAATGCTGCCTACGAAGTACGAACAAATCAGCTGCCTAAAGGCCCAGATACACTTCAAACGAAATCGAAGAACAAACTCATGTGACGTGAGGTGCCTTCATGCGCAAATGCTGCCTACGAAGTACGAACAAATCAGCTGCCTAAAGGCCCAGATACACTTCAAACGAAATCGAAGAACAAACTCATGTGACGTCATTTCCAGGCCAAAACAAAGTTCATTTTGTGTTCTTTTTGGAAGGTCGAAACGGCTTGCTAGGAAAAGTTCGCTCCAGCTGCAAAACACCTTCATACTACCATTGGTCAGTGACAATAACGTAACAGGAGGTGTGGCCGAGGCTCCGCCTTCACTCGTGTGGAACTCTTCTCTGACTCATTCGTTGAGGTAAGATCTCCATGGGTGAAAACATGATCACACTGGATAGCTGCTTTATAGAACAAAATGAAGTTGTGCTTCTGATAAAATGAGACACTGACACTGTTTTTCATGTTTGATACTGTAAAGTCTTTAAGCAATCTATTGAATAAAGTGCTATATAAATAAACGCAACTGGAGTGCTAATTTGCAGATGCTTTTTATGCTTTCTATAAAAAAATGCTTGCTGTTTTCTCATTTTTGTTGTGTTTATTTTGTTACTGAGAAGAAAGTGCACGGCACATATTTACATATTCATCTAAACGCCACTCTCAGCAGTGTGGATGGCCTCAGATGTTCGATTACAGTATGTCGCTGGTCACGCATTTCAAACTTCGTTTTACCCCTAAACGAAGAACGAAAAAGAACTTTGAAGTATACCAGGGCCTTAAAGATACAATATGTAAAATTTTTGCAGTAAAATATCCAAAAACCACTAGGCTAGTGTTATATATTTTGTCCAGCTGATTACAAACAATATCTCTAATGTTTCCAACTACTTGTAAATCATGAGAAAATTCCCATTCTAAACAGTGACACGGGGCAGTGCAGTCGCCTGTCAATGACGTCAGTTACCTTTGTTACCGCCTACTGAAGTAGAAACCACATGACAACAGTGCCGTGGACAAATGCGGAAGTAGTGTCTATCGTCCAGCAAACCACTAGCTTGCTTCAAGCAGTTCCTTATTTACTTCTTGCACGTTTTATGATGGATTGTGTTACTTATTTATGGAACATAATTACTGTTTTCCATCTGCCGCTGGTTCTGTCGACAAGGACAGCTCCTGTAAACTCATGACCGGAAAAGCGGAAGCGGCGCCGGCGACTGTGTCATAATAAAAGTCCCGCTGCTCGTGAGGTGTGTGTTGATCAATCGCTCCAGCTCATCGTTCAGCTCCCGCAACACTCGGCCCTGCTCTGCTTCATACTACAGTAACGTTAATAATCACATCCACGAACATGAGTCATTCCAGACTCCAATCCCTATTCTTTTGCACCGTCCGTTGAAATGGACTTTCCGCTCTAAAACTTGTCGTCATCAAACTACGCCTTTGTTTTGAATAGGCTTCTAGCGACCTCTAGCGGAAAAAAATATCACAAATTGAACCTTTAAGTTTTCAGACGCAGCCCTAATGAACCATATGACAAGAACACATGAGAGGATCACATGAATGGAACAGGGAATCACATGACAAGAAACATGACTATGAATAAACTTTAAAATAAGAGACATGAAAACATGAACGTGAAACAAAAAACAAAACGTGACATTGAGGAAAAAAGTTGTGCCTCTAAATGTTTTTGAGGAAAACTTGATACATTTTTAAAGATTCTTAAATTTGACATAGAAATCTTTTGTAATAACATAAAAGTTTAATAAATTTAACGCATCCTTGATGAAATAAAAGTAATAATATCATTTAAAAAACTAACCTACTAACAATAAAAAACCCTAGCAAGACAAGTAAGTAGCTAACCATCTTAATCCAAAATCTTATAAATATTATTTCCATCAAAGAAAGCAAACAATATATTATTTGAGATGCAATGGAAATGACACTGTAGTTGAAATTTTCATTACTTCAGAGGGGAAAATTCACAGAATTCTCCTGTGATATATGTATATACTCTGTATGTTGGAAATTGTTAAAGGACAAATTAAATAAACTACTGTAGTGAGAGTGCGAAAAGTGTTTATTTTCCAGAAGTCCTCAGGGGCAAAAGTGCCCACAGTTGAAGAAACACCCACGTATGAGTCAAAAACTACACTAGTGATTAAATAGCATCCAAAGAGCATTCTCACTGTTAAACTATTACCTAAAGCCCAGTCATTCCCCAGACATGATGAATGACACATGTGGAGAGTCATTTAGTCAAGTGCTACACCAACTAATGTTCAAGTTTTAAACTTCACAGTGATTTACTTGTCTTGTTAATTATGATAACACACATACATACACAACACAGTGACTCCTGAAGAAATTAGAATGTTTTAACTAGTTTGTATTACCTCTCTGTGCAGGTATTTATAAAGATCATTTGTCTGTTCACATATTTTTAAGAGCGCCATCATTAAGCATGTCCAGCTTTTATTTGGGGTTGCGTTGAAGTGTATGCTCGGTAAAAACGATCAACTAGAAACACTCGATAATTTTTCAGTTATTTATAGGGTCATTACAACTGCTTTCACCTGTTCCCAATAAACTCCTGTGCCTGCGTGTGCTTATAAACATGAAATATCATGTCACAGCCAACGGGTCAAGCGTAGATGAATTAATTAGAGCAAAGCAAATATGATCACATCAAACAATCACAGGAGAAAGTGGGGCAATCGAAGGGAGAAAGAAAGAGTTCTCCAACTAGTTTCAGGGTAATTATGAGTATGCTGGACATATGTGTACATTGCTAATTTAAATAGTGATATGCTATCCATAATATGCCTAATAAATAAGACATACAAGATTGTTACGTCTATACTGTTTTTTGATCCAGGAAGCTGGTAATATATAGAAGTAATTGTAGCCATATCTACTGGACAGCCATAAAAATGCAACATGCACATTCCCAAATTTCTATATATCCTAATTATTGTTGATGTATTTCATTTTTCCAGGAGCTCATTGCTTCTACCTTAAAATTAAATGCTAACAGTGTTTGTAAATTAATTGCACAAATTATTACATTATTTGCTAACTGCATTCTTCTAATATTGTAATTTTGACATGCATTCTTTGTAAAGCTGCTTTGAAACGGTATTGTGAAAAGTGCTATACAAATAAAGGTGAATTGAATTGAATTGAATAATGTAAAGAATACTTAATCTGATTGGTCAGGCTATAGCTATGTATATTATATATTACACCAGAGTTTTATAACGCTTTACAACATAATTGAGTGTAATATTACTAATATTACACTCTAAATTACTGTAGGTGAATATCTTTTTTCACACATTTGCCCATATTGGTTAATGTTAATTCATGAATATACTCTTTCCATTGTTATGTCATGACAGTTCCTAATGATGCTACATAACCTCCTACACACACAGACATATATATATCAAAAAGTGATGATAAAAAGCAATGCTATTAAGATGGTCCTAAAGATCATGATTTAAAATCATGGGGTGAGAGTGGGGTTTATTTAGAGATGTTCAAAGTCTGTTATACTTTCAACTGACATCTGACATCTTGGCTTTACCCATCACTTCTCAACTTAGCAGCCAGAGATGTAAAGAAGATAGAGAAAGAAAGAGAGACAGAGAGTCTAAATCAAAGTCAGAAATCTCCTCCCACCTGTTATCACCCGTGTGGGTGGAGTACACATGAGCGCGCACACACACACACACGCATGTGCTGAAGCTCACAGTCTCCAGGGTGGGAGCTTGTAATTCTGTTTAATCAAATGCCAAAAAACTCTGACTCAGAGAGAATGAGGAGGAGAGAGATTGACTAGCGAGGGAAATAGAGGGAGAGACAGACGGTTAATATTCGTGTGCATGCCCATAAGGCAGTAAACTGCGTGTTCTGAGGTCAATGCACTGAACAGCGGGTAAATTTATAGTATATTTCCACTATAAACTACTTTTTTTTTTACATATTAACACAGGCATAATATGTAATTTATCGGCAGAGTGTTAAGATTTTACAATGGTCACATCCAGAACAAGATTATGCATTTTATTAATTGTTTTATAAATGGTACACTTTTGTATTTTTAAGGCGGTCAATTTAACGTGCTATTCTAGTGATTAATTAAAAAATAGATTAAAAAATAAAACCTGTACATAAGACCTGTATGTAAATTCAGTATTTATATACGTGATTATTTGACTTTCATTGTTGTGCAGTTAATGTAATTGCTTTGATTAATTAAAATTCTTAATCAGTTACACACACACACACCTACACACACACACACACACACACACACACACACACACACACACACACACGTTTGATTGACCATATATGCATGGACTTACACTGATTTTATATCAGGTTAATGATATTTTCTATCACCTAACCCAATCCCATATCCATCACAGAAATGTGCAAAACACTAGATTTAAATAAAAAACATGTTTTGGCTGATTTATAAGCCTTTTAACGTTCTTTAGGACCAGTAAAATGGTTGTCATAATATTTCACTATATAAATGAAAACATTTGCCCCTCGAAAGTATAGCCAAACCTGTACACACACACATACACACACACACACACACACACACACACACACACACACACACACACACAGTTTACACACACACACACACACCTACACACACACCTGAAACCAATTAGTTGTTAAATTAGCATGTTGTTCACAAGATGGTGGCCACCAAACCAGCACCTATCCTATTGGATGGATGGATGGATGGATGGATGGATGGATGGATGGATGGATGGATGGATGGATGGATGGATGGATGGATGGATGGATGGATGGATGGATGGATGGATGTGTCCTACAACATATACTTTTCAGCTGGGTGCTAACCAAAATAAAGAAAAGGAAAAAAAAACGTTGATTCCCAAAATAGCTGAAGTCAGTAGTCAAGGGAAAGTTACTAATATCTGCTCAAATTCTGCTTCATCACAGTTGTTTCTATGAGCGAAGTAGACAAAATGCCCTTTAACTAATGATATTTTCTATCACCTAACCCAATCCCATACCCATCACAGAAATGTGCAAAACACTAGATTTAAATAAAAAATAAAAAATGTTTTGGCTGATTTATAAGCCTTTTAATGTTCTTTGGGAGCAGTACAATGGTTGTCATAATTTTTCACTATATAAATGAGAACATTTGCCCCTCGAAAGTATAGCCAAACCTAAACACACACACACCTGAAACCAATTAGTTGTTAAATTAGCATGTTGTTCACAAGATGGTGGCTACCAAACAAGCACCTAACCTGATGGATGGATGGATGGATGGATGGATGGATGGATGGATGGATGGATGGATGGATCGATGGATGGATCGATGGATGGATCGATGGATCGATGGTTCTCTGGATCTCTGGATGTGACCTACAACATATACTTTTCAGCCGGGTGCTAACCAAAATAAGGAAAAGGAAAAAAACGTTGATTCCGAAAGTTGCTGAAGTCAGTAGTCAAGGGAAATTTGCAAATATCTGCTCAAATTCTGCTTCATCACAGTTGTTTCTATGAGCGAAGTAGACGTAATGCCCTTTAACTGCCCCACCGCAAATCACTTTGGATAACAGTGTGTGCTAAATGACTAAATCCACAATGCACTCACTTATCAGCACAAATGGTATGGCTTCTTTTAGACAGTGGCTTGACAGTGATCTCTACAGCCCCCAGGCAGTGGCACTGGAGCTGAGAGGTGCTTTCGGCTATCATTAAAAGAGCTAAATCATGAATATGTCAATTCTTTGCTTGTTAAGAAGTTTAAGGCGAACTGAGACATTAAAAAGAATCTATCTTCTTTATGGTCATGAGCTTTTTGTTGTAAGCTTCTCCTCCAAAAGGGCATCTCAAGGTTCAGAATACATTATGCATGGGATGATTAATGGTGCTTGCTAATATGGACATTACTATTATAACTGTTTATACTTAGGATTGGGTTTGAACTAACATTAAACTTTGTTGCGTACCTCAAATGGAGGGACGCAAGTTTTATTTGAGGACCAGAATATCACTGAGACATGCTAGCTCACATTTTCTTTACAAAATGTAAAAACGTAAACTTTTCTTTCCTTTCGAGACTTTAGATGCCCCATACTACACCCTTTGTGATTATGCCAACATTGCCCTCAATTTGGGAGTTTTAGTTTACCAAAAGTGTTTATGTTTGGCTGTAGTTATACCCTGACACAGCAGTAATATTTCATTTGCAAACTTCTGGCTGAGATGAAGTTGAATTTTTCATTTGTGCCAAGTGATGGATGCTACGTTTACATCAGAAAACATGGGAATTGATAGAAAACCCTTTTGTAATGTAAATATAGAAATCTTCAGCTGCAGGAATAAATGTATTCATTTTATTAATCTCTATTTTTCCTGATTTCTCTCGGACCCCCTCCCCACCCCCCTAAGAAAAATGGCTGCTAATGCAAATGTCACAAGCAGCTGCCAAAAGCTTTCAAACCTGCGTTACAGATTCTTTCATCTCGTCTTCCCAATTTCTGTTCGCTTCTCATCTCATCTCCTCTCCTCTGGTTTTGGCTGCTGTTTAATAAACCTCTGATTCATTCTGCAAGCTCTCCGTCGGCCCCCAAACACCTGCAGTACAGCCCTTCCACAGCAAAAGTGTGTGCATCTGAGAGAGAGACAGTGAGAGGCAGAGAAAAAGGGAGCGCAGATACAAATACCACTTAACATAATTACCACTGTCCATGGGAATTCAAAATTCGTGGCCAGAGCCAAATTCTGCGTATCTAAAAGAGGTTTCGCATTCGAAGAGAATATGTTCAGTGTGTCCAAACTGCCGTTTCCCTCAGGGCTCCTAGAGGAACAGAGTGAGACACATCTACACACACAAAATAAGATGTTTCAAATGAGTTTCACACCCCTTTGTGGCATCTAGTGTTTTGTTGGCCAGCAGCAGAGAGACTCTTGAGATCGCATAAATGTAACCAGTCTGTTTCTGTGGTGGTCTGAGACCACAGATACATGTTTGGCAGTTGAGCACTCTAATTTTGAGCCTAAAAGCAGCAGTGCTTTCAGGCAACAGAAGAGCATATTATCCAGTATCTGAGAGCACTCCTCTATCTCCACACACAAACACACACACAGCACGGAGCGGACAGTGTGGGTAACTGATGATAGACTTCAGCTCCGCAGCCTCAAATCCATATGTAGGGCCACAGCCGGTCAGCCAAGGCTGAAATTGCAATTAAACAGTAAATTGCAACTAGAATTGCTGTGGTTTGTGTGTGGTTTTAACTTTACTGTAACTTTGAACGGAAACTTTGCAATAACCTTCAAAAGCGACCTGTGGGACAATCTGGGGTGAACTTTAGCCCACAATTTCTGTGTTAACGCAAAGGGTACACACATTCAAGATACACCATTTATCAATGAACAAGAAAGCACAAAGCCTATTTGGAAAATGAAACAGGAAAAAAGGGAAACCTTCAGCAAGAAATACTCTTTCTCCTTGAGAAAACATACTGCGGCTGAATTATTCAAAGGGTTGAGGTACAAGCAGTCACCAGAGTGTCAATGTTGATAAAACATAGAACAAAAATGTATTTGTACAACTAATTCAAAAACTTTGAAGTGATGATCGTAAAGATTAGGAAAAATTTAGGTTATAACTCAATGTTGGTTAGAAAAAGATTAAGATATTTAATTTCATTTAATTGAAATATTTTGATTTACTACTACTAATAGTGATAATAATAATAATAATAATAATAATTTTGCTTTGTAAAAAGTAAATATTCAGTAATTTAATTGTATTAATTAAATATATTATTAAATTATTTTATTCAATTTAAACATTTAATAAGTAAATATATTCCAGTTCACATTTTATACATATTTATAATTCTTCTTTTTTGCACTATATTAATGGGTTGTTATACTGTACCTAAAAATATGACCCTGGGCCACAAAACCAGTCATAAGTCGGCATATTTGTAGCAATAGCCAAAAATACATTGTATTGGTCAAAATTATCGATTTTTCTTTTATGCCAAAAAGCATTAGGATATTAAGTAAAGATCATGTTCCATGAAAATATTTTGTAAATTTCCTACCATAAATATATAAAAAAAATTATTTTCGTAAGTGGATATGCATTGACTTCATTTGGACAACTTTAAAGGTGATTTTCTCAATAATTTGATACATCAATTTTATTCAGATTATTTATTCAGCTTTCAGATGATGTATAAATCTCAATTTTTTAAAAAAAATGTATGCTTATGACTGGTTTTGTGGTCCAGGGTCACAGGGTCAACTTTTATATTTTAAGAAGGCAGTCCCTCACAAGGGGGTCATCATTTTTGTGGGTCCATGGCATTCAAGAATTTCATTTAGATTTTCAGTATTCAGTATTTGATTTAAGCATTGAAACATCTCAACTCGTGTGAATAAACAGTATGTGACTGTCTGACCGGATGCCATGAATTCCAATGCACAAAAGATCATGAAAGAAGCCATAAATAATATAGCTGCAAGCAGCGATGATGGGCCCAAGCCCCGGCGCCACCGCGGTGGCTTTAGGGCAACTGTGCATGATGAGCAATATGCATTTAAATTGGGTGAATATAAAAGGATTATGTCAATATATGAGACTTGGGAAAATATCTATATGTGTACCGAGTTTCATACATATACGTGGTAGTATGTATCCAAGATTTCAGATTCCATTCAAGGTGGCGCCCCCGAAACCTTGACTAAAAAGAAAAATCCTAAGGAAAACAACAGGGCCGTAATTGGGCCCTAATTATGTACATTGTTTAACACTGTAGCCTCGGGCAACCCATAATACCTTCCCGTCATTTGTCCTATATGAGAGGTTATTTTGTTCATTATTCAAAGAGTAGTAAAAGCTCTCAGTGTTGAGCTCCTTTACCGAGGATGCAAACAAGAACATCACACGACAGTATGGGTGAAAATGCAAAAACAAACTGATTGTTAATTAAGGCTGCGGCTTAAAGACACAATCTCCTTCCTGTTTGAAGAAGCATGAATGATAGCAAATAAAGTTAGCAGTTTGTAATAGGGTCTACAGAATTAAAACATTATAATCCCATAATCATGAGACTGTTTGCATTAGAAGTTTCCTTAAGAGACAGGATGCTAATGCATGATGACTTTGCCTTCTGTGATTATGATGCTACAAGTATCTATATGATAATCCACAACTATGGATCAAATCTACATGGGGGACAGCAAATTGGTCAGGGTCTGGGGGACTTTAGAGTGGCGTGACTCAATAAGATATGCACACAGATGCGCGTCCACACAGACACGTGCATATTAACATATCACGTACATATTTCATGAGGAACATGCTGTATTTGTCCTTCCTGCGCTCGATAAATGTTACATGAGATCTCAGTGCTCCCTAATCAGAGCCTGGGCTCCATACATATTCATACCGGGAGAGAAATTTACATGACCTGGAATCACATGCAGAAAAACGTTATTGTGTTTACACACAAGCTCTCTGTTGTAAACAATTCCCTCACTGTGGTTCTACAGAATCGCAGATAAGATCCACACGCGTACTTTGGCAGTTAAAGCACTCTTGATGCTGTTAAGGGGATAATCTAATGCTGGAGACGAGGCTGATGAGAGGATCCATTAATCTGCCAGCGTTAGTTGTGAGATGCTGGAGGCACTTTCCCTCTATCAGGTTTCCTGCATTTAACACACAACTGTGTGACAGAAGTCTATTATTACTCTTCCAGAAGAATTTCAAGAAGACTTTACAGAACTCAGTAGCTGCTCAATGTGAAATCAAACAATGTAAACATTAGGAAACACTGAAGGTGCACTATATACTATGTTTGTTAAGATGCATTTTGCTTTACTATGCTGAGCTATACTCTACAATATTTTATGCAATAACATACTATTCTAAGCTACACTGTACTTGTTCTACTATATGCTTCTACATTATGCTATACTATGCTACAGTAAGCTACACTTTACTATTCTACTTTAATTTAAGTTACACTATATTATATACAATACTACACTATATTCTGCTAGGCTACACTTTACTGTACAATGTTAAGCCACACTATATTATATTACATACAATACTATACTGTTATGCTAAATTATGCAATAGGCTACATTAAGCTACTATTATACTATATTGCATAATATATATATATATATACTATTTTACAATAGATTTTGCTATAGGTCAGGGTTGCCAAGGCTATGGAGTCCTGTTTCCGCCATGGAATTAAAAAAAAAAAAAAAAAAAAAGTAATTGTGACTTTTTTCCTCACAATTGTGAGTTTATATATTTTACAATTCAAACTTTTTTTTTTTTTTCTCAGAATGGCAAGTTTATATCTTACAAGTCAGACTTTATAACTTGCAATTATGAGTTTACATCTCACAAAATATCAGAATTGCGAGTCATAAATTCAAAATTGTGAGAAATAAAGTCAGAATTGTGAGATATAAACTTGCAATTCTGACTTTTTTCCTCACAAATGAGTTTATATCACAATTCTAAGAAACAAAATATAAATTTACAATTAAAAAAGGCAATTGCAACTTTTTAAACTCGCAATTCTGGCTTTTTTTCTCAGATTTCTGACAAACTTGCCATTGCAATAAAAAAACGTCCGAATGAGATTTGGATCAAACAGATGGAGTGAACATAGAAATGAGTGCAATAATTTAGATGAAAATAAGCTTTTTTTTTTTTTTTTTAATAAATTGTTCAGTAAGAAATCTGACACACCAGCTCACCATATGGTAGATAAAGTTAATAAGGACAGTTTCTATAAATTGCATCTAGTACAAGATTAGGACTAAGTATTTGGTAATTGGCATGGTTAAGATGGCATTAAAAAAATAATTATTGGATCCTTAAAACCTCAAATATGGCATGTCATTGATTCAGCCCATGTCATCAAAATCTTATTTCGGTCAGGAAATCAAAGTTGGCAACCCACATGCTACACTATACTACTAAACTATAGGCCTACTATGCTAAGTTACATCATTCTATAAGCTACACCATGCTATACTATGCTCTTCAGTTGTTTGACTTTTCAAACTGAATGTATCTAATATCATCTGCAGTTGCTTTTGTTTAGACATGCATTAATTAATAGAGCGATTAACAGAGGGGTATTTATTCAGATTTCCAGATAATGGAATATTGGCTAAATCTGGTTATGGAAATCAAATTTTCATGATGAGTTCATAATCATACTATACCCAAATTCTTATTACTATATGAAAATATCACAAGAATTTCTGTGGCTAGAGCTCTTTTTAGTCCAAGCACTGTGTTGTGAGTTTTCAGCATTTTCTTTTTATTCTGCTCTCATAATGTGAACAAGACAACAAACATTGGCCTTGTGATGTGGACACTCATTTTAATAAACAATATCTCATGAATTATTCCACTGGACTACACTCCCCTAATCCTCACTTACATCTATTTCCAAATTGGTTTTCGCAAGGGCACTTTAAAACTTTATTTTTCTTCCTGTTCCTTCACTTCTCATCCCTAGGAGCATCCTTTATGTTTTATTAGACCAGGGCTGCGTTTTAGTCCAATTTTTTATGCCCTTCCCTCGCTAACTTCTTTCCGTCTCGTTCACTTGGATGTACGTCATTTCTTACGTTGCACAAGTGCCCACTACTGGCGGAACCCTTGCAATGTGTTTAACCCTCAAGGGTCTGGGGCCCCACTTTCACTTAGGGGTCGGCGGTCAGGCCGGCGATACCACCTCAGTTTTTTTCTTACCAGTGTGAAAGAGACTTGAAATACCATATATATATATATATATAAAAAATCCAATTCTGATTACTATATCGAATATTCTCCTATTCTGCTTTTCTATGTTGTTACATTATGCTATACTATGCTAAGCTACACTCTATACTAAAATATATAGTGCGAAAGAGACTCAAAATACTCCATCAATTATGGACGCACATATAAAAGTTATACATTATTAAAGACTGTGGAATGTCTTCTTTTATTTTTGTACACTCACAGTAAAAACAAAATGTAGTGCTTTTTGCAAAATAAAGAAAACTAACATGATGCGTGATCTTTTGTCTCTCTCTGAATGGTCCATTCTGATACTCCTCAGAAAATTAACTTTAACTTAATTAATCCTTATCACACAAACATGAGACCTGTGTCTGAAGAAATTTTGAAATGTCAGCTTTTAAATCATGTAAGTCAAATCGAAAACAAATATTCTATGTTTATGTAATCTGTTTGAAAAGAGAGAGATGCCAGCCTTTGTGAGTCATCTCATAATCCGCTAATGCGGCAGCGGAGTCCTTAACTGCGGCCAATAAACTATAACAGTCAGCTTAAAGGGTTAGTTCACCCAAAAATGAAAATTATGTAATTAATGACTCACCCTCATGTCGCTCCAAACCCATAAGACCTCAGTTCATCATCAGCACAGTTTAAGATATTTTAGATTTAGTCCGAGAGCTTTCTGTCCCTCCATTGAAAGTGTATGTACGGTATACTGTCCATGTCCAGAAAGGTAATAAAAACATCTTCAAAGTAGTCCATGTGACATCAGTGGGTTAGTTAGAATTTGTTGAAGCATCGAAAATACATTTTGGTCCAAAAATAACAAAAACTATGACTTTATTCAGCATTGTCTTCTCTTCCGGAATCCTTTCCAATGAATTGATTCCATTGAATCCTTTCATCTGTCAGCGTTGGTAATGCACTTTTACGTCGCCGTGGTTGTTTTTGGCGATTAGGACATCCACAACATTTTGAAGCATCGAAAATACATTTTGGTCCAAAAATAACAAAAACTACGACTTTATTCAGCATTGTCTTCTCTTCAGGGTCTGTTGTCAATCCGCGTTCATGACTCCGCTTCTTCTTCTTCTTCTTCTTTCCTGTTTTACGGCGGTTGGCATGCAGCTTATTGGTGCATTACCGCCCCCTTCTGCTCCGGAGTGTGGTTCACGACTCCGCAGTGACGCTGCTGATGTGTTATCCGGTGCGCCCGAGCTTCTTTTACAGTCTGAGGGAGACGCACGCTGTATTAAAGCTATTCTACATTGTTTGTATTTTGGTATTGCTATATTTTTTAAAATGTGCATAAGTGTGCATGTCGCGGATGTCCTAATCACCAAAAACAACCACGGCGACGTAAAAGTGCATTGCCAACGCCGATAGATGAAAGGATTCAATGGAATCAATTCAATGTAAAGGATTCAGGAATACAATGCTGAATAAAGTTGTAGTTTTTGTTATTTTTGGACCAAAATGTATTTTCGATGCTTCAAAAAATTCTAACTAACCCTATGATGTCACATGGACTACTTTGATGATGTTTTTATTACCTTTCTGGACATGGACAGTCTACCGTACATACATTTACAATGGAGGGACAGAAAGCTCTCGCACTAAATCTAAAATATCTTAAACTGTGTTCCAAAGATGAACGGAGGTCTTACAGGTTTGGAATGACATGAGCGTGAGTAATTAATGACATAATTTTTGGGTGAACTAACCCTTTATGGTAGCTACAAGTATTATGTGGTTAAATGTCAAAATAATTCCAATTTCATGCACTAGAGTTGAGTGGGATGGGGATAAATTAAGCGTGATCTGCTGTGACATCACAATCATGTTGCACTGTGGTCTATGGATCTGCCTGAAGTGTATATATTGAGTAGACTCGCTCTCTCAGTTAAAATCGAGGGGTTGAGGGTCCATCCAAATAAACTTCCTTCGCTCACTTGACAAAGTTGAATTCCCCTGAGGGTATGCTTAGGGAAGTTTGCGAGTATGTTTAATGGTGGAGTTAAACGCAGCCCAGATACTTCAAAATAATGGGAAAAATGGCTGTCAGGCTAGTCAAGATGCTCAAAATTTGTTTTGATCTAGCACTATAGATCAATCAACCAACAAATGGCTTACTTATCGTTGTCTATGCTGGAATAGAAGAACCTTCTATTTTAAGTTCACCTTTAAAGTAGAAAATTGTAGAAGATTAGACTGAGATGCTTTATAGTGCTGATGTTTTCTCTGTTAAGTGGAGCAGTATTACATGAAAGATGAGAGAAATCTAAAAATGTGAAGACAAACCAGAAGACAGATAGAAAAAAAAGGGCATGAGAGAGAAAAACATATTTTGTTAGCTGGGTCAGGTTGTAATGCTGCTCTCTCTGTCTCTGTCTTGTCCACACTGCCTGCCTCAGGCAGAGGCACAATTGCACATTCACTTGATATCTGAGAACTGCTTCCTCGAAATCACTTTCTCCCCAGCAAGCTCTCGCCTGGATCTTCCCCAAGACAGCATCCCTCTATCCTGTCATCCTCCTGTGGCATCCATTACACATGCAAGCATACGAACATACTCACACACCAAACCGACAGGAGATTGCTTGCCACAGCGAAGAACAGGATGCATATTCCCCAGAATGCACTGGGGTCTCTTTAACCACAGCCGCAATTTAATGTTTCATTTCCTTCGACCCCCTTCCAATCTCTACCTTTCCATTCCCTCCTCTCTCTGCATCTCTCCTGCTTTTATTTTGCCCGTGTCTTGCTATCTCCCTCGCCAGTGTTTTGTTTTCAGTGACATGTTTTTGCTTTCTCTAATATACCTGGGCGTTATCACGGCATCATCCACAGATACAGAGAAAGGCATGAGAGAAGGATGGTTGGAGAGAAAATGGGAAGGAAGCAAAAACACTGACTTTAGCTTAGATATCAAATAAATACTTTAAAGAGATTCAAATTCTGTCATCATTCACTCAACCTTGCATTGTGCCAAACCCGTATTAGTTTCTGCAGAAAAAAAAAAAATGTACATGTTTAGCAGAGTGTTCATGCTGATCTTTTCTATACAATGAAAGTAAACAAAGTCAATAAGGACAATAAAAAAAAAAATTAAAAAAATCACATAAAAGTTGCCACAGATAGTCCACGAAGATGAAGATGAGAAAAGCAGTTCAAAATAAACACAATAAAAGAATCAAAGCAACAATTTGTATTGAAACACAAACAACACCAGACAATGTGGAATTGAAACAGACGGCATATATACACAGGATAATGAACTAAAGTGCGAACAGGTGTGCACTAATTAATGATAATGAAAAACCATGGTAACTGATAATAAACGGGAACATAGGAACAAGGAACAGGAAGAAAAGATAAACATACTAAAAGTGCTTGAAAACAAAACCAAAAACACATCAAACCAAGAATAACTGACAATATTCTATTTTTTTACTACATTCCAAACCTTCAGATAACACACAGTAGCATTTTGATTAAAACAACCACATTTATGTTGCTAAGCACAGAAAATCTTGCCTTTAAAATGTGTTTTCTTGACAGCTATGGTTTTTCTAAGACACGTGAGTAAAAAAAAATGACAGAATTTAATTTTTTTGGAAGAAGTGAATACTGTTATTCAGGAAGGATGCATTAAATTGATCAAAATTGATTGTAAAGATTTTTATATTAATATATAAATGCTGTTCTTTTGAACTTTCTATTCATCACAGAATCCAGAAATTTTTGGATGTGACACTGAAGACTGGATTAATGGCTCTGCCATTACAGGAATAAATTAAAACACTTATTACTGTTTATTAGGGGTGTAATTGTACATGTATTCATCCCAAACTATGTGGTAAGGACAGCACGGTTCAGTGCATGCAATAAGACGACCAATACGGTCGGTCAAGGGTGATCCACGCTTCAATCCAGAAGGGGGAGCAGAGCAGTGCATACGGAAATTACTTAAGTGCTTGAGAACAATGTCCACTAGATAGTGTGCATGCATCAAATGCATCTTTCTGCACTCATGGGCAAAGGAGAATACTTTGAAATGCTTTGAAACGGCGTTGAAATGGAGCGGAACGTGTAAAATTAAGTATAGGAGGGTTGGGCTTAAAGGGTTAGTTCACCCAAAAATTAAATTTCTGTCATTAAGTACTCATCTTCATGTCATCCAAAACCTGTAAGACCCGTAAGACACAAATTAAGATATTTTGGATGAAATTCAAGGGTTTCTGAACCACACATTGTGTAATGAAGGGTCAGCAGAGTGTGGAACCATTTGCAGCTTTTATTAAATCACAGCAGTGTTACAAACAAGGGCAAGGCAGTACCGTAAACGGGGACAGGCAAGGGTCGAGGCTGGCAGCAGAGGATAAGAATTGGGTCACAGGCAGAGATCAAGACAGGTGGCAAAGGTTCAGAAGTAATAAACAGTCCAAGTAACAACGAGATATCAGTCCACAGAATAACGCTCAGAAATGACCACCGTAACAAATCAAGACTTCGCGATGTTTGTGTGCAAGTGTGCGTGTTAAATAGGGTGTGTGTGATGCAGTGCAGGTGTGTGCGTAATCAGTCCCAGGAATGAGGGCCTATAGGTAAAGGAGTCAGAATGGAAATTAATCAATATTCCGGTGATGGCTCCCTCCGGTGGTCCAGAGGAGCCACATTTATGACAGAGCCCCCACCCTGCGAGCGGCTCCAGATGCGAGGAGGCAGACGCCGGGGTCTACCAGAGCGACTGGTACGAATATGCGGTCAGGTGGACATGTAGCTGGGGGAGCGGGCTGTTTGTTGGCCTGTGTGATCTCAGATATTACGTACCACTGAACTGGTGCAAGAAGGAGGGTGTCAGGAATGATATGTTCTTCGAGTTCAGTTCGTTCTATGTGCTCAGATTGCCAAGATAATGCGTCAGCCTTAGTGTTCTTGGAGCCAGGTCTATATGTTACCTTGAACTGGAAGCGGGTAAAGAACATAGCCCACCGGGCCTGGCGAGGCTTAAGTCGTTTGGCTGAGCAAAGATACTCCAGATTCTTATGATCCGTGAGCACGGTGAATGGATGTTGGACTCCCTCCAACCAATGACGCTATTCCTCCAGCGCCGCCTTCATTGCTAACAGCTCACGATCACCCACATCTTAATTACGTTCTGCGGCTGATTACTTTCTGGAATAGAAGACACAAGGAAACATTTTCTCTGGGGTGCCTTGGCGTTGTGAGAGAATGGGGACCAGTGTAGGCGGGAAATGTGGCATTTAGTCATGGAGGTTAGAGGTGCTGCAACACTGCTGAAGCCTCGTATAAACCGCCTGTAGAAATTAGCAAAGCCCAGAAATCTCTGTAGTTCCTTTAAATTGCTTGGTTTCGGCCAGTCAAGTACGGCTTTCACTTTGCGGACGTCCATGGCGATGCCGTCTCGGCTGATGACATACCCCAGGAAGGAAGTTGATGTCTGATGGAACTCGCACTCCTCTGCCTTTGTGTACACTGAATGAGTCTTTGTAAGACCGCTCGAACATGTTGAATGTGTTCCTCCAATGACTTGGAATATGAGGATGTCGTCGATGTAGACTATAACCCAACGGTTCAACATGTCTCTGAACACATCATTAATGTAGGATTGGAAGATGGATGGACTGTTGGAAAGCCTGAAAGGCATAACAAGGGTTTCGTAGTGACTGGTGGTTGTGGAGAAAGCCGTTTTCCATTCGTCCCCCTCTCGTATCCGAATAAGGTTGTAGGCACAGCGGAGGTAGAGTTTTGTGAAGTATTCAGCTTGTCTTAGTTGTTCCAGAGTGACAGGTACTAATGGTAGGGGGCGAAATTTGACTGTAATGTCATTCAGACCGCGATAATCGATGCAGGGTCTCAGTCCACCATCCTTCTTTTTAACAAAGAAAAACCCTGATGATGCTGGGGATGTGGACGGCCGAACAAAGCCCTTGGCTAACTCCTCCTCAATGTAAGCTTTCATGGCCGTTGACTCAGGTTATGACAGGGGGAAAATTCTGCCTTTGGGAGGCGTGGTATTGGATAGCAAGTCTATAGTGCAGTCTCCAGGTCGGTGAGGAGGTAGTTCTGTAGCTTTTTGTTTGCTAAAGGCTATGGCCAAGTCAGCGTATTCAGCCGGTATGTCGGGCTGCCCAGGAGTAGATTTTTGCAGTTCAGCAGAGCGAATGGGTAGAGGAATGATTTGTTTTAAACAATTCTGGTGGCAAAGAGCATCCCACTGCAGTATTTGACCCTCCTTCCAGGAGACATGCGGGTTATGAGTTCGTAACCACGGCAGACCAAGGATGATGGGGTTATTAGGTGAATGAATGACATAGAAGCGGATGGATTCGTGTTGAAGAATTCCTACTTGTAGTTTAATTTCGGTGATGTGAGCGACCCTTCCTCCTCCAATGGTTTTCCCCTCTAGTGCCTCCACTGTTAAGGAAAAATGGCAGTCAGTTAAGGGGATATTGTGATTTTTGATGAACGTGTCAGACATGAAATTTCCCGCAGCTCCAGAATCCAGCAGGGCATGGGTGAGTATGTTTTGTTCATTGACAGTGATCTGGACAGGGATCTTGAAGCAGCTGGATGAGTAGTCAGAGTGAAGAAGAGAACTCACCGCCCTGGAGCCGGTCATAGTGGGTCGAACCGGGCAGTTAACCTTGATGTGACCAGCCTGACCGCAGTACAAGCAGAGATGCATCTGCCGCCTTCTCTCTCGTTCCTCTGGCTGGAGTGGAGTGGATCCAATCTGCATGGATTCAGGGATGATGTTGGTTGAACTGGGACTCCGTGCAGGGCTCCGTGTGCGGAGAAGATTATCAAGATGGATGGCAAGTTCGATAAACGTGTTCAATGAGCTTCCCTCATCACGGCAGGCGAGTTCCGCTTGTAACTCCATGGATAGCCTTCGACGAAACAGCAGTTTCAGTGTGTCCTCTGCCCAGTTAGTTTGAGCTGCTAGAGTGCGGAATTGTAAGACATATTCGGCTGCTGTTGCTTTACCTTGTATGAGAGAGATTAATTGGTCACCTGGGCTCTGGCCACCTGCGGGATGTTCAAACACCTCTCTGAACCACTGCAGAAATCCAGTGAAAGTGGGAAATACTGAGTTGTCATCCCTCCAGTCAGCAGTTGCCCAATCCAAAGCCTTGCCAGTCAACAAAGAGCAAACGAATGATATTCGGCTCATCTCGGTGGGATACAGAGAGGGTTGTTGATTTGCATACAAGGAGCACTGAAGCAGGAAGCCCTTACATTTGGCCAGAGTGCCGTCGAATTTTTCTGGAAGGGCCAGGCGAGGATTGACGGCGGGAGGAGGCGGGAATGCTGACGTGGCAGACGCCGCGGGTGGCGGTGCGGCGGCCTCGGCGGGATTGAGGCGTAGGCCCTGCAGCGTCTTTACTAGTTCCTCCGTTAATGAGGTTAAGTGATTCAGTTGATGATGATGCATCGATGGCGAAGTCTTCTGTAATGAAGGGTCAACAAAGTGTGGATCCATTTGCAGCTTTTATTAAAACACAGCAGTGTTACAAACAAGGGCAAGGCAGTACCGTAAATGGGGACAGGCAAGGGTCGAGGCTGGCAGAATTGGGTCACAAGCAGAGATCAAGACAAGCGGCAAACAAACAAACCTGTCCAGGGTACAGGCAGACATCAGGGTAGGGTGCGTAATCAGTCCCAGGAATGAGGGCCTATCGGCATTCATGACACATAGGCAGCAACGTCATTGCACCTTTTGGTCCAGAAAGGTAGTTAAAAAAAAAACATTGGTAAATTAGTCAATGTAGCCATTATTCGTACCGAACCGTGACCCCAAAGCGGTGGTACGTACCGAACCGTGACTTCTGTGTACCATTACACCCCTACTGTTAATACTGTATTTTGGATTTTAGATGTTATTATATATATTACTTTTTATAGTTCAATATACATTTAATATAATGAAATATGCACTTTCTTTTTGATATACTATTCACTATAGCAAAATGCAGCTGGTAGAACAAGGAATTCTGGCTAGTTAGGCTAGCCAAGAAGCCTAAGCAGCACACAAGCATCCAAAACAGACCATCTGCTGGTCTTCTCAGCAGAGACACTTAACATTATGCAGCTCTGTGCAGGTGGGTCAGAATGACAAAGTGAGAAAAGGAGAAAATAAGAGAGAGAAAGCATTACGAAGACTGCTGTGATGATTTTGAGAAAGGTCACCAGGAGATCAGAGTCACGCAGACCCAAGCGCAAACTCACACAAAGGCATGTTAATTAAGGCATGTTTAGGAGACTGCTGCTCTCTCTGCATGTGGGCTGCAGTGTTTGCGTCTTCCCTTTTCTCTATGTGGGATTGATGAAGCTCCCCTGAGCGACTAGTGATGTCTGTTTTTGTGGCACAGTGGGAAACATTATGTGGGCTTGAAGCAGTGTGTATGTGTGCACACGTCTACGGTAGTGAAGGGAACAGTGGGGAGCAGAATGTCACTGTAATTATAATTTCATACGATGCTCTGTTGATCAGAGTTTGATAAGGAGTAAGAAAAAGAAGATCCCTAAGCGTGTTTGTGTGCAGACAGACACACACACACATATTCACAGGGGACAAACAGATGTTTTATGCATGTGTATATGCACAGAGGGTGTGTTAACTATAAGGAAGATCTGCTAAGTGGGTCAACATGTCTTGCCCTGCTGTGCCAATGCTGCGTGTTATGTGACGTGTGTGGCTTCAAACACAATATCGAGACAGAATGCTTGCATTGAAGTCTTGAAGTCTACTCCAGGCAAACATGCGGAAATAAGCAAGAAATTGCTCACAGATTCATTAGGGAGGTCTGAGGCGTTTGTTCCCTCTCACTGGCAAAGTGAGAAGATGGAAATGTAACAAGATGGAACTACGGCACAATAGGAAAAAAGAAAACTAAATTACTCTTTCTCACATTCGCTCACTCACTCACAAGCACTAAAAAGCGTTACGCAAAGGTACAAAGACACTGTATTAGATTCAAAGACAATAAACTGAGATTTCGCCACTCAGCAGTGTGTGAATGACTGGGCCAACTCTGTGCAAAAATAATGCCTCCGTCCAAGTATAAAACTGGAAAACTAAAGCAACACAAGTGCTTCAAAGTCAAAGGAAAACACCCATTTAGATGAAAGAACTTGCTCAACAGACTAATCAACGCTTTATTCTGTTATCAAACCCTTCACACAATCACGGGGAATGAGTTAACAGAAGGCCACAGTTTCAACTAAGTCAGCACTTCAGTCTTTGAAACATCTCTGAAGATGACTGAAAGTTGGCTGCAATCTATTCAGTCTGGTCTTTATAATTATATAATATAATATAATTCCCAATGAGAGATAGCCTTGCTGTGAAAAATAATGCATTTGTATGGACTTTCACACCAAGGATGAAATTTGACAAAGGATTTTTTTTTTCTCCAAGATATCCTTGTTCTCCGGGAGCTATACATTTTAAGGGTTAGTTCACCCAAAAATGAAAATTCTGTCATTAATTACTCACCCTCATGTCGTTCCACACCTAAAAGAGATTTGTTCATCTTCGGAACACAAATTAAGAACCAGTAAAATTTCGAAACACTTATGACGTTTACTGAAATCATGTGACTTTGGCAGTTTGGTACACGCTCCGAACCACTGATTCGAAACAAAAGATTCGTAAAGCTTCGAAGCTTCATGAAGCAGTGTTTTGAAATTGCCCATCACTAGATATTGTTGAATAAAGTCATTATTTAGGTTTTTTTTTTGGTGCACAAAAAGTATTCTCATCGCTTCATAATATTGAACCACTGTACTCACATGTACTGTTTTAAATATGTCTTTAGTTGCTTTCTGGGCATTTGAAAGTGTTAATTATCTTACTGGCAATGGAGGCCTCACTGAGCCATCGGATTTTATGTGTTCTGAAGATGAACAAAGGTCTTACGGGTGTGGAACGACATGAGGGTGAGTAAATTACAGAAATTTCATTTTGGGGTGAACTAACCCTCTAAATAGTATGCAAAGTTCTGGTAACAAACAAGTATGTTCAATGAATGTTTAAAGTAAACTTACATAGATCACTGTTGTACCTTTTTTTACTAAAATTAACTTAAATAACTGTCATTATACCATAATATATTCGTATTCACTATTATTATATCACTGCATTAAATCCTGTGAAATTTGTATTATCACACGGATTGTATTTTGTTTAAAGGAATGAAATCATTAGTATCTGGTAGGGTTTGAATTATTTTTTTTTTTGTTTGAAGGTTCCCTATATACTATATACTATTATAATATTTAATCATATTTTTAATTAGGTATTTTTTAAATGTTCAGTTTTAATTTTAAGTTTTAGTCATTTTCATATGTGCTTTGGTAACAATATGATAACATCTGTTAACATTCGTTAACTACATTGTTTAACATGAACTAACAAAAATCAAGCATTTATTCTTCTTACTTAATGTTAATTTCAAAATTTACATATAAATACAGTATGTAGAAATACAAATGAGATCACCTAGTTTTGTCAGAAGGGTTTTGATTCGCATTAAAGTGAGCAGTTTCATTTTAGTTTTTACCTTTTTTTTGTTTTTCGTTTTAGTTTTTTACTCTTAGTTAATCAGTTATGTTACTCTTAATGTTGGATTATCGCCCTTTTGTTTTTTTTAATAGCATTTAGATCCACTTTGCTTTGCCTCGTCTTCATCCTACAGTAAGTTATACTTATATCATTCAGAAATTCGCTGAAGAGTTGTTTGTTGTAGTTGTTTTTTTTTTGTTTGTTTTTTTTTTTTTGCTCTGAACAGGCCTTGACAGCTAGTTCAACCTATTCAGACTAAACACTTCTATAAAAGAAAAATGTTAAAATATGTCCATGCACATTCAAATGTTGCTACTTGCTTACACTGACTGCCTTTACAGGAAAATTGGCCTTAATAAGATATGATAGATGAGAGTGCTTAAGAGTCAAGATGACCTGAATTCAGAAACTTCTCTAAAAAGCATTTGCACATCATGCCCATTTACCTGAAGTGCCCCGCAAAAAGAAAGAAACAAAAGGAAAGAAAAGAAAGAAGAAAATAGGAAAAAATAGCAGAAAGACTTGTCCTTAAGTGATAAAAGATAACAAAAACCAGGAGACCAAATAACAACTCTTTTCATAATGTGAAGCAAACAGGAAGCGAGAGGTAAGAGGAACAGACATCGACTCAAGAGTCCTTGAAGGAACAACGGGGCTTTATTTTACTCGAATACGTGCACGCTGAAAAACCTTGTCACTCTGAACCCTAGTGCATCTTACTGAAAAACTCTCCATTAAAGGAACTAGTCTCCTTATGGATGCTGGAAGATACATTTGTCTTATTTGAGGATACACAAGCATTAGAAGAACCCTATTAATCCAACACAGGCACAAGGGCTAATATCAGTGCGGAAATCTCTGGTCAGAGTATTACATTAAGCTGGGAGGACTTCAGTGCAAGCCAGGGGTCATGTGGGATTCCAGAGCTTTTTAGAGTTTACTTCAGATAGCATCTGCAGAATTTCTATGGAAACAAATGACCTATACAAAGTAATATTCATATAATTACCATCAGCTGCAACATCTGCTGTGGCATCCAGAGATTGCTTGCAACAATAGGTGGTGATCCAAAATGTCCTCAATTATTTACAAACGAAAAAGCAAAAATGAAGTTACAGGATGTTATCCAGCAGTTTGAACAAGGTATTTCAAAGCACAAGTCTCAGAATGGATTTACGTCATATCTAATATCACTTTTTTTTTAATTAAAAAAAAGGTACCGCAATATTTATTTTTCTATCTAATTTGTTGTTTGCTCATGCGTCAGAAAGCCAGAGGGAGAATTTGCTCAGAAAAAATGATTCGATCTCGCCTGTTGCTTGCAGCCAAAATCGTGCTTCTTTCCCCCATCCTTCTATATCTCTCTGCCGTGGGGGGAAGAAAGGGAGCGGAAGGGTTATGTAAATAATGGAAAAGGGTAATGGGCCTTTAAATACATTATTGAAGTACAGGTGTCTGTGAGAACACACAGACATGCAGATAAGAACGCGCACACACACAAACATACATTTTCAGAGGCTATCTGAGGCTCTATAGCCCAAAGCTTCTCAGATCTTCAATATCTCTTTATTGTGCTGTTTTCATTTTCTTAGTGGCTCTATCTCCAAACAGCCCATTTCACACAAACATTGTAAAGTAAGTAAAGGACAATAATAATTTTAAAGGTGCCCTAAAAACTGAATTTACCTCGGCATAGTTGAATAACAAGAGTTCAGTACATGGAAATGACATACAGTGAGTCTCAAACTCCATTGTTTCCTCCTTCTTATATAAATCTCATTTGTTTAAAAGACCTCCGAAGAACAGGCGAATCTCAACATAACACCGACTGTTACGTAACAGTCGGAACATTAATATGTACACCTCCAACTTTTGCATATGCCAGCCCATGTTCAAGGCATTACACAAGGGCAGGACGTCTGGATCTGTGCACAGCTGAATCATCAGACTAGGTAAGCAAGAAAAATGGCAGATGGACCAATAATAACTGACATGATCCATGATATTTTTAGTGATATTTGTAAATATATATATATATATACTTTGCAATGTGCTATGCATTACGTAATCACGTTGGAAAGATCACGAGTGACGTAGGCGGAAATACTGTGGTAGGGTGAAAAACATCTCATTTTCTCCTGCAACTTCAAAATTGTCCAACATCATTTTACCGTTTTTTTGTAAAGGGCGTTGACTTGGTCTTTACAAGATCACTTTGTAAACACTTGCTCGGTACTTCCACCTACATCACACGTGACCTTTCCAACGTGATTACATCATGCGTGGAGCATTGCAGAGCAAGTGCAAGATGAGCATTTGTGGTTACAAAGTATATCTTTTTTTTTATTATTATTATTTATTTATTTTATTTTTTTAGAAAATGACCGATTGTTTCACTAGATAAGATCCTTATTCCTCGGCTGGGATCGTGTAGAGCCCTTTGAAGCTGCATTTTATACTGCAATTTTCAGCCCGTTAAACCCCGTTGAAGTCCACTATTGAGAAAAGTTTTCCTCAGAAACCTTAATTTCTTTTCAGCTAAAGAAAGAAAGACATAAACATCTTGGATAACATGGGCGTGAGTAAATGATCAGGAAATTTTAATTCTGAAGTTAACTAATCCTTTACATGTCTAATAATTACATTTTATTTTATTTCAGCTTTATTTCAATTAGCGGTTTTTAATTTTAGTTTACAATAACAACAATGGTCATGACTCATTAGCTCTTGCCTGTCACATCAGGTGACCCATCTCTTAACTAGCTAAGCTGTCTTGAGTGAATGAGATTTAAGAGCTACTGTGGAGTGAATAACGACTTACATTTCTACACAAGACGACTTGGATATAGTGCATAAGTCATATGGACCTCTTTTATGGTGCTTTATTGTCTATATTGGTGGTTGAAAGCCCCCTGGTCACATCTGCTTTTGGAAAATCGCAGCATGGAAGTCATACTGGTTTTGAATAAAATGATGATACAATTTGGTGATAAATGATGATACAATTTGGACTATCCCTAACTAACTTTGGGTGAACTATCCCTTTAAATTGTGTAGTTTCACTATGCTTTCTGCAAACATATGTGTTTCTGTGTTTCACAAGCTCAGTTGTGATTTGGGCTGATGTTGATAAATCGTGGCCTGTGTATGACCTTGACTCTTCAAGGACCTTGACTCTTCAAGGCTGGATGCAGTCCTGTTCAACACACCCTTAGACGAGTTCTTTACCTAACTCCATCCCTCAGGGATGCAAGAGATTGTTTTTCCATGTTTCTCCTGTTTTTCACGTCTTTCCACTTCTCGCTCCCTCTTGCTTTCCTCCTTCAATTAATCCCACTGAGACCACCGAAGAGAAGAAGAAGAGAGAAAGAGAATGGAAAGGAGAGAAATAACGAATGACGATCTTCCACGGCATGGTACCACTCAAGTGGCCATTAGTGCAACTCGCTCAATCTCTTTAATGAACTGATCAGACCTAATGACTCCCAAACACACCCTCCCTTTATGCAGACAGATGTAGTGGGTGGCATATACAGATTAAAGGCGTGTGATTGGTGGAGAGGAACGGACAGGTTTGAGCGATATAAAAAAGAATTTTTGTTTTTGAAAGTGCCCACTAACAAAGTCCAACATTTGGATAGTTTGTTTTCATATTTAAGCCAGAACTGCTCTAATGGAGGTTAATTAGTTTCAAATAATCAATTCTCTCATAATTACCCATGAATCATGGCTAAATATGAGAATGGATACAATAAAAAGTAGGCAAATGACCCAAAGCTGGCCATTTGTCCTACTCTAGAACATCATTACAGCACATAAGACAGAACAAACCATTTTTCGCAATGTCTATCTGTCTCCCTCACTACCAAATCATAGTTATTGGATAAAGTTTGACAGTAAACAGTCATGGTATTAGGATGGATGCTGTCGAAAGTCAATTTTCAGCCTCTCTCCACCACACCTCCACAATTTCCATCTTCTATTTGGTCTGTGTATGCAGCTCAGGTTGGTACTCCAGGTGTGATGGCCGTCATCTTTCTTTGGCAGAGAGGATGATATCACCTTTCTGGGATGGGCCATTTTTCCGGCCATACTTTTTCGGGCACCGTTTTAGCAGAACGCAACCCAACACTGATTTCTCAACGGCATAGATTATGACAGGCCAATCTCTGTGAGAAATAACAAGAAGACATCACAGTCAGGATTAAGAGAGAGAGAGACAGAGAGAGAAGAAGAGGGAAAAATGCAAAAGGATTGTGTTGAGGAGAGTAAGAGGCAGGTGAGAAATTAGAAGATGGAAAGGAAATAAACACTAAAGAAAAACAAGATAAATTGAATAGCCACGGACGAGTGGAGACAAAGTGGAGGGAGAATAAAGGAAGAGAAGAAAGAGTAAAGAGAGGAAGAATAAAGAACAAAAAGAGGTCGCAGAGAGAGGAAGTTTTTTAGATACGAAAAATAACATTGAACTTGAACATGATTTTTAGTGCGGTTATGAATTGCGTTTATTTTTTTATGCGCAGCTTGTCAATGAAGTATGGCTCCAAATGCCAATCCATCTGAAAGCACTGCGAGTTTGAGTCACATACTGTGCGTTCACACCGCCGCCGGCGAGAGCGTCAAAATTCGCCTTGGCTGCCCTGCCAACAACACTGTACTGGGTCAAAGTAAATGACAAGTTGTGGCAACCAATCGGAATCCTCTCAAGCGATGACCTCTACATACCGCTGAACCACGTCATAGTTCATTACCATAAAGTTGACCTGACTTCAACTCTCCTCGACACTCTCACCGCCCAAGACGCACTGCGCCGCTCATCTTGTACAACAAAAGACAACATTTAATAACATGCTTTTACTCAAAACTCACTTCATAACGACAGCTGAGCGTCCCTCTGTAAGATGATGTGGCTTCTTACACAGAATAGGGCAGTCATGTGTTTATTAGTCATGTTTAATCAATCAAAGCGTTTCAATCTTCTGTTTATTCAGCTACAGCGATATGACACGTTATCTACTTCTGCGGCAGGGCATATTTAGACTTTCTGCGCAAGAGTGCCCTCTGGCTTTCAGATGGAGAAGCATTTACTACTGATCACAGAGCTGTACAGCACTGACAATCTGCGTATAATTGCAGCCTTTGCCAAATCACGTGTGGTTTAATCGTGAACAATCCAGCCCTAAGAGGAATAAAAGAATGAAAGAGTTGGTGATTTAAGAAGTAGAGGGAGTGACAGAATGGACACTGCATAAATGTCAAGAGATACAGTATAATAGTGATATTACCAGAGGTGTAAAAATTACCTGAAAACCATTCTTGAGTAAAAGTACAGATACCTTACAGCAAAAATAATTCCATTACAAGTTACATGTCACCAACTACAATAGGACTTGAGTAAAAGTCTAGAGTATCTGATTTTAACAGTACTTAAGTATTTTACTCATACTGAATGTAGGCTCAAAGATGCACTAGTCCTCAACACCTGAGAGGAATTCCAGTGAAAAACAAGAAACAGCTGATTTGTAAGGAGAGCAATCACATGTTCATTTTCTAAAATCAAAATAAAGCTGAACACCTCAAAACTGCAATAAATCAGTGTTGACACAACAACCTCTTAAAAGTCTACAAACACAAGTGTCAATTAAGCTCAAAAAGTGCATAAGTAAACCAATATCCTTCAAAAGGTCTTTTCAATATGAGGTATAAATAAAATAATGTTAAGTAAAATGAACTGCAAGACCTGGACTTCACAACTACCTGCTAATGCACTCATATTCATATAAAGTAACCTCGCTGACAAGTTTGGATAAGGGCAAAAGGCACAAGATGGTACCTGCAATGCCCTGTAGATGGTAATATTACTTATTTTGTAGCAGAAATAAACTGCTGCAGAAAATGTTAGATGTCATGCAAAATGTAAGTGTAACTGCTTTACTCATCAAAAATGTATTGGAGTAACATACCGGGTGTGCCTCATACATCCTGAAAAGTGAAGCTGCAGGCTCTTTGATCACCCCCTGGTGGCTGGATGCAGTATAAGTCATAAACCTCGCCCTCTCCATGCAAACGAACAGGACTTAAGTCAAAATAAAAATAAAAATAAAAATTATACTTCCAATCAAATTTTCAGAAAGGTTGGTCATTTAAGGTAGTTGTTATCATGCTGATATATGTTAATTTGTTCGTTTTTGTGATAAGTTTGATTTTAGCTAGCAATTTGATGCTATAAAACAGGGCGTGTTATTATGATTGACAGTTGTAATTGACAGCTTCTCTGAGGACTTCCAGAGCTTCGAGGGGAGATTGAAGGTATAAAACGAACTATTATTTTTTGATTTCTGTGTTATTTCACACTGACAAATTGAGTTGTTCAGCAGTAAATTGTACTAACCGACTTACAGGATCTGACGGATCACTGAGCTTTTTTCAGTAACGTTAAATGTGGGCTTTCTAAGCTAATTAATAAATGTTATTAGCTTTTAAGATAAGATAACATGCCTAACGTTAGCCATGACGGGAAAAAGCAGGTGATCGTTATCTGGCAGTTACTAATTATTTTTATGGGTATAAAATAAAAATTAGCAGGACAAAACTAAAGATAGCCTACTCTAATTAATTATAGAGTGCTGTCTACAGCAATCAATTTCCTGTAACGTTAGTTCAACTTTATTTAAAATGGCCGGACTGTTTCTGACATTTTAGAGTTGTTTCTAGTGGCATATTATTGAGTTTATCTACTGAATTTGTTGTTTCAAAAATATTATTGCAGTAGAAACAGAATATTATTTTACAGGTAATTTTACATATTTAAAATATATCAATTACAATATGTTGTTTTGACCTATCCCAAAGTATTGTTGTTATAGTAATTTATTTGAAAACGAACAATGTACGTTAATAAACATTCATATAAATGTAAATTCTTCTTTGCCAGATGTAATTAAGCCAAATGAAAAAGGAAGAAGGAAAAGAAAAATATAATAAACAATAGATAATAAAACAAATAGGTGATCTGATCTTGATGACGTAGACGTCTGGGCGGAAGTTTGATTCCGCGACTCCGCCTCTGGGCTCCAATGACGACTCCTTCTCAGCATGCCCAGGCTCCAAATTGACGTTTTTGCGTAACATGTCAATGCCCATCGTCGAATGTTTTACGTTCAGTTCATTACAATGGAAGGAAGCGGCGTTGCGGCGTCCATCTTTTTTTTACAGTCGGTACATGCAGGTATACTTGTTCAAAAATGTAGTCATGCTAGCTAATATTTCTGATACGCAGTAAAACTACAAAGCAGCCAAAAAGATACTTCCGTACAGTAACTAATTACAGTTACTCAAATACTTTACAACACTGAATATTACAATGCAGAAAAGAAAAAGAAAAAATAGGCAAATTAAAACCGCTTCTTCTATACAGCACTGAGATTAAAAGGAGACCAAAAAATTGGGACTTTTGGGATTGGGAAAAAAAATGGAAATTGGCTTAAATGTGCACCCTGGCCGGAATGTCAGTAATCTTGGATTAATTGATACTTGTAGAATGCTATTGTATAAATCCTCAGTAGCCATGATTATTCCATGAGCAAAATGGTCCAATGAAATAAAAAAATAACAAGACCCTATAATAAAATTCTAAATTATTCTGCAAAAACAATAAAAATAGTTGTTAAGAAAAAGCTTGTATTTGATTAACAAAATAAAATCTAAAATAAAATTAAAAGTAAAATTAAAATAAACTATAAAAAATACAAAAATAAAATAAAATCAGAAATTTCTGCCTCTCTCCTTCACACACACACACACATTTTAACAATTTGTTTAAACCCATTTAAGAGAAATAATCCACAGGGACATAAATATTATAGAGTATAATACAGTCAAATACATGTACAAAATCATGGACCAGTAGCATACAGCAGATCATCACAATATTAAGCATAACTCTCAGTTTTTACGGGTATAAGTAACAACGCCTCCGCCATATATGGTGGCTGCCTATAATAGCAGACAGAGCACAGTACCTTGCTAACCGCTTAGCCCTTTTTTTGGGCATTCCAAGCTGTTGAAGCCCCTTTACACACACACACACACACACACACACGCGCGCGCACGTAATCAAGAGTCCCACATTCTCTGTCTGGACCAATGACTTCATCATCATCTTCATTTACGCGGTAGGGAGCTCACAGCAGGACAACTGTGTGTACACTGATGTGGATTTGAAAGGAATGAAAATACCTTTCCCCACTTTTACCTCTCCTCTTTTCCTTTCCATCCCTCATCAGTCCATAATTCTCCCTTCATACACTTACATCCTCATCTTTTCCTCTCATCAACCCTCTTCCATCTCCTGCAACTGCCCTTAACTATTGTCTCCCCACGTGTTCATCACCTCTCTTTTCCCGCACCTCAGCTATGCTTATCTCTGTCCAGCCGGTCTGCGTTTCTCCCTCCGCTGCTGTCTCCTCTGGTCCCCGGCTCCATTCATACACCCGGGCTGTGGCAGGCTTTTGGCCCCCAGCAAAGCGGTTTCAGAGCACTCTCATTTTCCCCCTGTCCTATCAGCCCTGATCTGCTGTCAGTTAACCGGGCCCGGGCCGAGTTCTCGGGCTGTTCCCACTGATCTCCTGTCAGTCATCCAGACCTTCCGTTAGCTTCCTGACCATTCCCAGCTGCTTGTTATTCCGCACAGGGAGCAATCTGTAGAATGCTCAAAATAGCAGAGTAATGGATTCCTGGCGTCACTGAGGCACTTTAATGCCCATAAGCCTGCGGGTGTAGAGAACTCTGGTCATGTACACTGCTGGGGGACACAGTGGATCTCATTTAGCAAGACTGCATAGTTTAAAATCTCAAGGTGGCCGAAACTGGGATTTTAGAGCCAACTTAAACCCGGAATGAAGATTTCTGCATGCTAAACATACAGCTGCACACCGGCGCACACTCGCGTGTAATTGTTGCGCACGTTTATCGGTTGACTGGTCTAGCTAGTTAAAAATGAATGTAAAAGGCATGAAATGAGAAGAAGTGATGAATTTTAGATAGGCAGGACCTAGCCATGGGCTTAAAGGGCTAATTTAAAACTCTATTAGTCTTTATGGACTAAAGGAGAACTTGGTCGTCAGTCATCGCCATGACAACAGGTCGCCCCACCCACTCTATAAACCTCAATAAGTGAGTGAACAAGACAGCAAGTGAGTAAAAAGAGGAATTTTAGTTTACAGTGAGTTTACAGTCAAGATTACAAGTATACATTTCACACACGGCTAATGAAATAAAATGAAATGAAATTAAATAACCAGACCAAAATTAAATCAGAATATACTCTTTGATTCACTGTGTGGACCAATGTCTTAATCATACTAAACTAAACTAAACTAAACTAAACTAAACTAAACTAAACTAAACTAAAATAAAATAAAATAAAATAAAATAAAATAAAATAAAAAATAATTTAAAAAAAGACATGAATAAAATCAGAAGTTACTCTCAAATTCACTGTGTGGACCAATGTCTTCATCGTCATCTTGAAAGAAAATAAATAAACAAACAAACAAACAAATAAACTGAAATTAAATTAAATTAAATTAAATTAAATTAAATTAAATTAAATTAAATTAAATTAAATTAAATTAAATAATAAATAAACAGACCTTAATAAAATTAGAATTTACTCTCACATTCACTGTGTGGACCAATGTCTTCATCATCATCTTAAAAATAAAATAAAATAAAATAAAATAAAATAAAATAAAATAAAATAAAATAATAAAATAAAATAAAATAAAATAAAATAAAATAAAATAAAATAAAATAAAATAAAATAATAAAATAAAATAATTTAAAAAAAGACAGGAATAAAATCAGAAGTTACTCTCTCAAATTCACTGTGTGGACCAATGTCTTCATCGTCATCTTGAAAGAAAATAAATAAACAAACAAACAAATAAACTGAAATGAAATAAAATAAAATTAAATTAAATAATAAACAGACCTTAATAAAATTAGAATTTACTCTCACATTCACTGTGTGGACCAATGTCTTCATCATCATCATCATCTTTAAAATAAAATAAAATAAAATAATGTATTTTATATATATTTTTTTTATTTTATTTTATTTTATTTTTAAGATGACGATGAAGACATTGGTCCACACAGTGAATTTGAGAGTAACTTCTGATTTTATTCCTGTCTTTTTAAAACTTATTTTGTTTTATTTTATTTTATTTTGTAGATAGGTAAGACCTAGCCATGGCTTACAGGGCTCATTTAAAACTCTATAAGTATTTATGAACTAAAGGAGCACTTGGCTGTCAGTCATCGCCCTGACAACAGGTTGCCCCGCCCATTCCTTAAAACTCAATGAGTGAGCGAACGAGACTGCGAGTGAGTAAATAGATGGCAAAGTTCAGAAGTTTACAGTCCGCAGGGAGCTGTCGAGACTCTGACACCTGAGCCTCCTACAGACATTTCACACACGCCTACCACATCTATCATTTCTCTCCATCTCTCCATCCATCTCGCTCGCTATCCGTTCACCACGCAGCCTTTAAATCTCCTCAATCACTCATCTGGCTGAGCAGAGCCCCCTTTCCTGCTGTCCCATGGGGCTACTTTACATATAGAGCTACGGATTGAAACGGCAACTGTTACGGCACCCCATCAGACAAGCTGGACCCAGCCTTCCTATTTAACATTCCACACTTTTTTCTTTAAAACAACCTATTTCCATTTCTATCGACGTAATTCCATCAGGACCTGAGCTATGAGTGCAAAACCAAAAAGCATTCAACAATATAACTACACTGCAAGAGAATGACACAATACAACAACACTAGAATTCTCCTGCAAGGCTCAATACACAGTGACAAAATAATTAAGGGAATTAAAATGATAGACAATAGATATTTCACCAAAAACGTGATCATTTACTAACTCTCATGTACTTTCAAAACTGCATTACTTATTTTCTTCTGTGAAACACAAAAGATAGATATTCTTTAAAAAAAAAAAAAAAAAAAAAATCTGAGTGTTTTGTTTTGTCCATACAATGAGAGTCAGTTACAATGATGATCATCAAAATATGTTGTTGTGTTTTATGCAGAAGAAATGCATTTTTGGATGAAATATCCCTTAAAGTTGCTATACTGTTATATGGCTAGCGGTATCATATAAGACAGTTATTTTAGAATTTTTTTGACTATTATAGTTTTCATTAATATTTTGAATTGGCTTTTAATTTTAATTCGCTACAATTTTATTTATTTATTTATTTTTTAATTTGTATTAGTTTTTAATATTTCTATTTAGCTTTAATTTATAATTTTTTTTCCAGTTTTAGTTTTTATCAAATTTAAAACAAACTATTCTATTTTTTTGTTTTTCATCTAATATTTGAGTCATTGACGAATAAGGTTTTTAAAAGTTTAAAAAAACATAATGGAGATATAATTAATTTTGAAGTTTTATTAAATATTAACAATGAAATTATGTGGGTTTTATAATCAATTGACACTGCTTTTGTCTTTTTTTTTTACAAGAAGGACAAAATATGTCACCAAAAAAGTCATTCGGTTTAACCAAAATTTCAGTTTTACCGAATTACACTTTTGGTTATACCGAATGACGATATTTCCAAACAATGCTAACAGGCTGATATCTAGCTAGCTAGCTAACAAAAGGACAATCAAACATTTTATATTTAGTACAAGTTTAAAATATTACAACATTTTCCATGTTTTATTGCAGTTGTACCGAATGACATGATATTTCGGGACATGCGTATGAGCAAGTGGAAAGATTAATTTTTCAAATAGTTAAGAGAGAGTTAGTTTCTTTGCTTCACAACCATGTGGTCCTTTGCAGGTGTCTGAATGAGGTCACATCCTGTCACATGATACTGACCGCATGACTTGGTTACTCCGAATGACATCAATGAAATTCATTTTTCCGGACATTCTTTCTCATAACAAAGCAACGACTTCTACACATACAGTACAGTCCAAAAGTTTGGAACCAATAAGATTTTTAATGTTTTTAAAAGAAGTTTCGTCTGCTCACCAAGGATACATTTATTTAATTAAAAATACAGTAAAAACAGTAATATTGTGAAATATTATTACAATTTAAAATAACTGTTTTCTATTTGAATATATTTCACAAAGTTATTTATTCCTGTGATGCAAAGCTGAATTTTCAGCATCATTACTCCAGTCTTCAGTGTCACATGATCCTTCAGAAATCATTCTAATATGCTGATCTGCTGCTCAAGAAACATTTAATGTGTACAATATTTTTTTTTAGGATTATTTGATGAATAGAAAGTTTAAAAGAACAGTGTTTATCTGAAATCTAATCTTTTGTAACATAAATGTCTTTACTGCCACTTTTGATTGATTTAATGCATCCTTGCTGAATAAAAGTATTCATTTCTTTAATTTCTTTTCAAAAAAATAAAAATAAAAATTCTTACTGACCCCAAACTTTTGAACGGTAGTGTATAATGCTACAGAAGCTTTGTATTTCAGATAAATGCTGTTCTTTTGAACTTTCTATTCATCAAGGAATCCTGAAAAAAAGTACACAACTATTTTTAATTAAATAAATGTAGCCTTGGTGAGCAGACAAAACTTCTTTTAAAAACATTAAAAATCTTAGTGGTTCCAAACTTTTGGACTGTACTGTCATTTTAATACCATTTGCACTATGTTGATATATGATGTTATAAAATCATGCCAGAATACAAAAATAATACATTTATTACGTTTTAAGATATTTTATTCACAAATTAAATTTGGACGATTAAACCGAATGACATTTTCATATTTAAAATACCTTTATATGTAGCTAAATATAATTAAAAACTTATGGATTCAATAAAAGAGATCAAGTTTTACTACCTTTGGATGTCATATCTTTGTTTTTTATTATTATTAAGGCCTTTGGACAAAAACAAAAAAACAAAAAAAAAGACCTGTCACGTCATTGACCCATTTATATTTTATTTTATATCAGCTTTATGTAAATCACTGAAGATTATTTGTAATAGTTTTAGTATTAGTCAACAGTAACAATACTGGTATGTGCCTGTAAATAAAATCATGTCTTTTGTATTGTGATGTACATCTGAGTGTACAGATTATAGACATGCAGCATTTACATTTTGATTGAACATTAAGAGGTAAAAAAAAAAATGAAACATATACTGTATATGAAGGAATTGTTCACAATAAGATCATATATATATATATATATATATATATATATATATATATATATATATATATATATATATATATATATATATATCACATATATTTACAAATTACATAGAGTGAGTTTTGAATTAATGCCGACTTTAATGAAGCATTTTCAATACAGAAAATGTGAACAGGAAAAATACTTCCGGAACTAAAACAGTTTTAAAGAGGTCAGTCACTGTTATACTTCATTTTCCTATACTCGCCTGCAGTATACAGCGGTTTCAGGAAGTGAATCACAAAAGCACCAATGCCTGCACATCCGTCACCACAAAACTCACTCACTTGCAGTTCAAACTGCTTCATTGACTATAACAGGAACGTTGTAGTTTTTTCTCGCTTCCAGTTTGAACGAGGTGTATGAGAGGGTTTTTGTATTAAAACGAGTTGTGCACTCCAGTCGCGAGAGGTGCTTGTGTAATACTGTAATCCAATTCAGTGAATTAAAAGCACTGGGAAGTTTTCTCTCAGCGCCACGATAAGAGCTGTGGATTAATCTGCCGAGTGTTTCTGACAGGCAATTTGATAAACAGCCACTTATCTCTGGGGCAGCTGCACAGGAAGAGAACAAATAAATCATCAGAGAGGGAAAGAGAAAGAGCGACTGTATGAAATAGGCTTTGTGTCTATGCTTCAGATGAATGACCATGAACATGTATATTCAATTAAACATGTAGCACAGAAGCTACCTACACTTCCTACATTACTACTACTATAGGATTTGTGTGGGGGGAATTCGGTGTTGGTGATGTATGGGCCACATTCCCACAAAAGAGTATAATTTTTCAGTATTAAAATATGTTCTCCTATCCCAGCTGAGACAGCTATAAGTAAGCCACTCTTAGGTCGATTTAACTGAAAAGTGTAAACACTCTGACTCTGTGGAGCTTTCAAGATTTCTATGTTTGTTTGATCAAAGGAAGTCTTTGTTGCAACCTGCTCATTTGAAAAAAATTGCGCCTCTATCTGCATTTTTGCAAAACTCCATAAAATGTACGGACGTACGTGGCAGTAAAACACAAACAACTTGTATTCTTTTTCACACAAATTATGATTACGGGACAGATTATCGATAAATGAAGTCTTAGTTTTGTGTGGTTCCTTGCACAGCACTGTTATGACCTCATCAGTGTTGGGGAGTAACTAGTTACATGTAACGGCGTTACGTAATTTAATTACAAAATAGATGTAACTGTAATCAGTTACAGCTAATGAGAAAAAAATGTGTAATTAAATTACAGTTACTTATGAAAATGTTAACGATTACAAAGGGGTTTACATCTAAAATATTTTCTGCAAAAAGCAAAGGATATGTTGAATAATATTAATTTGTTTCATTGATTTCTTTCCCATATTGTATTGACTGCTCTAAAATATGAAATCAATGTTTCAGGAGTTTAGGACACATGCTTATTTAATAACTGTTTTATTTAGGTTTATGTATATGCTTTATTTTTTAAGATTTTCCAAGGCATTGATAGATGCCAGTGTTTCCCGTCATATATTTGCATAGATTTGATTTCAAAAACAGTATCATAGCTATTAAACTATTTTTTGTTATGATTTTAAATCTGTTTTAACTTCAGAACGATCTAAAAGTAAAAAGAGGTGCCTGATTTTGTGGTGGCTGTGCTTTAAAATGAATTATAATCTTAATTCAACTGATGAAGGATTTTGAGAAGTCTGACAGTAATCGGTGTTGAGCACTAATGAAAAGTTAACCCTGCCTGGTTTAAATGTTTGAAAATGATTAACAGTTGAAAACATGCGTTAGAAATTTAGAAACGTAATCAAAAGTAATCTGTTACATTACTTTAATAAAGTAATTGAAATAGTACACTACTTATTACATTTCAAATAGGGTAACTTGTAATCTGTAACCTATTACATTTCCAACCTTCCCAACATTGGACCTCATAAACACTTAATAGTGCATTACTTGCTCCATATGTATGGCATTTATGTGGCATTTATACTTGCTCAATAGCTCACTTGGTACAGCACTGTGCACATGATGCAAAGCACTTGGGTACGAATCCCATGAAATTCAAGTCACAAAGACATGGTTGTTTCAGCAAAAGTATTTTATGTCAAATTATAGGTAACACTATTTAGGTTTGGAGTATTTTTATTTTCTTCTTCTGCCGCAATACTTACAACAACCAACATAAAGTGTTGCCAGATTCACTTTCATCTGTTTCTGTGATGAACTGCCCTGAGACTCAAAGATTGAGGATCCACACTCAGTAGTTTATTAGAAGGGTAATCCAAAAACAATGTCAAAAAACAGGCAAGAAATTTCAGATTGGTGGATTTCACGAGCAAATGGTGATCATGACGGTTTCAGATACAACTGAATGCACTTTTAGTGCTACTCACTGGATACTTTCACTTTTTCCAAAGAGCCAAGGTTGGTTTAATACAAAGAGAAAGCTAACTGTTAGTGTTCCCATTCATTATCATGGTGGTTGTTCAGCAGACGCAGGTTTCATAGAAAACACACAGTCCCGAGCCCTTGAGTTGAGTTGTACAGTTAGTGAAGTTATTTTCACACCTTTAAAAGTCATCAAAAAAAAAAAAAAAAAAAATGGGTAAAACATATAAAAAACATATTTTTATCAGAATATATAGCTACTTTTAAATTGTTTTGGGGTAAATGGATCATGTAAAATAGGCAAATATTGACCACTTGGTTTGAGTTGCTCAACATGTCATTTTGGTTAAACTAATGGCATGATTATTGGATGGAACTATCTGTTTTTGTCCAAACAAGGACAGATGACGAAACCTATTTAGAAACAGACATTATTTTTCTAGTTCAGTTAGGTGCCACTAGTGGCTGCAGTGTGTAATGTCTTTATAACTAATGGCACTGAACAGAATTTACAAAAAAAAATAAAATGAAAGTTCAGCAAGGTAGCCCTGCCCCTAACTCATCTCATTGGTTGATCAAATGTTGCTATATGAGGTCACTCAAACAAACAGATTGCAATTCCTTTTGGTGCCGCTAGTGGCCTAGAAATTACACACTGCAGCTTTAAATATCTCACAACATTACTATAAAATGATGATGCTTAAAGCTGTTACTGTAACTAAGTTGTAAATGACTCCATGGCTCATTTGAGGACAGGACAGGACAGGAGAGGCGTTTGCAAGGAAGGGTCAATATGGCAGCATACTTCACTGCAGTTTCATATTTTACATCAGAGACATGTTCTTCTCAGATTAGTTATCACTCCCAGAATGGTTTGAACTTCCACATAAACAAGTCAGGTATACAGAACAAGAGAGGAAGATGGATAGATAGCGAGAAAAGGAAAAGAAAGAAAGAGAGAGAGAGAGAGAGAGAGCTAGCTAACTATGAAAGAGTTCACCAAGCTCAGTCCATCTGACAGAAACCAGCCACCTTAAATTCTCCCAGACAACCCCTCACCTTGCTCCAGCCACTAAACTCACCAATTAAATCACACAAATTGGAAAGGAACCAAAAGAGAGAGAGGGCGGGAGAACAAGATGATGAGGTGGGAAAGAACGACAGAGAGAGGGAGAGAGGAGAGGTAGCGGTCATTTTGAAATATGACTGTGTTTGTTCTGACAGCGTACAGTTAACAGAACCTTAGTGTGTGTGTGTGTGTGTGTGCTAACCTGTCACAGAGCCTAACCCAAGGCTAAAGCAGCAATTTCTTTTCACACTCCAACTCTGAACAGCATAGAGAGCGGCGAAACAGAGCAAGCGCGAGAAAAACTATCATCAGGCAACTACAGCACAGTGGCCAGATGACTGTCATAACCCACAAGGAGATTTGTGGTGTGGTTATTGTAAGGCAGGGGAGGGTTGGCCGGATGTTTTTCAATCGCTAAGCCTTAACTCTCTTTTCAATTATACCTGACAAGAAATTTTTTCTGAGGTTCAGAGCTGCCATGGCAATATGATGTGAAGAGGACAGTTACACTGTAAAAAAAAAAATCTTTTTCTATGTTTAAAGGTACCGAAGAACATGTTTTTAAAAGATGTAATATAAGTCTAAGGTGTCCCCTGAATGTGTCTGTGAAGTTTCAGCTCAAAATACCCCATAGTTTTTTTAACTGCCCATCATTATAATTGCACCAATTCAGGGTGTGTGGCCCTTTAATTCTCGTGCTCCATGCCCCAAGAGCTCGCACTTGCCTTAAACAACATAAACAAAGTTCACACAGCTAATATAACCCTCAAAATGGACCTTTACAAAGTGTTCATCATGCAACATGTCTAATCGCATAAGTAAGGTATTTATTTGGATGTTTACATTTGATTCTGAATGAGTTTGGTGGTGCTCCGTGGCTAAAGCTAACATTACACACTGTTGGAGAGATTTATAAAGAATGAAGTTGTGTTTATGAATTATACAGACTGCAAGTGTTTAAAAAATTAAAATAACGACAGTCTTGTCTCCGTGAATACAGTAAGAAATGATGGTAACTTTAACCACATTTAACAGTACATTAGCAACATGCTAATGAAACATTTAGAAAGACAATTTACAAATATCACTAAAAATATCATGATATCATGGATCATGTCAATTATTATTGCTCCATCTGCCATTTTTTGCTATTGTCCTTGCTTGCTTACCTAGTCTGATGATTCAGCTGTGCACATCCAGACGTTAATACTGCCTGTCCTTGTGTAATGCTTTGATCATGGGCTGGCATATGCAAATATTGGGGGCGTACACCATGACTGTTACGTAACAGTCGGTGTTATGTTGAGATTCGCCTGTTCTTTGGAGGTCTTTTAAACAAATGAGATTTATATAAGAAGGAGGAAACAATGGAGTTTGAGACTCACTGTATGTCATTTCCATGTACTGAACTCTTGTTATTTAACTATGCCGAGGTAAATTCACTCAGAAATGAGTTACAATCCTGAAGTAAAGTCCATCGCAGGTTCCGTTTCACATGAACTTTAAAGCAAGCAAGCAAAGCATTCTGATGATTGACATTGTAATGTTGTTAAGGTAATGCACACTACAAGACTGAAGCAACCTTTCCACTATCTCTGACATTCTGTCACATTTAGCCTACTAGTGGCAGTTGCATGGAACTTTTAAATTGGTTGTAAAACAGCCATTATCCTCTACTTATTCGCCATGATAAATTTAACGAACGATGAAATCCACACAGTTCCCATACTGCTCTCCATTGGAAATTAATGACTTCCAGCTTGTCATTTTTCTGTGATGGTGAAAGCTAGGAGCTAATTTCCTGGCGTACATTTTAAGAATCTGTCAAAGTCAATGGGAACCAAATCTGTTTGATTACCAACATTCTCAAATCTCAAAATATTTGTATTTCCGCAAAAGAAAGAAATGCACACAAGCTTGGAACGACATGAGGGTGAGTAAATAATGACAGAATTTTAATTTTACACTCTAAAAATGCTGGGTTAAAAACAACCCAAGTTGGGTTGAAAATGGACAAACCCAGCGATTGGGTTGTTTTAACCCAGCGGTTGGGTTAAATGTTTGCCCAACCTGCTGGGTAGTTTTATTTAAACCAACTATTATCTAAAAATTGCTATATGGCTAGCTTAAAATGAACCAAAAATAGTTGGGAAATTAAAAACCAGATGCAATTAGAGACAACAATAATAGACAAAAGGTGAATGTTTATTAATAAGCTTTAATATTTTATCAATATAAATGTAATAGTTTATTTGTTTATTAATATAAATGTATTAATAAGAAATTTAATAAATGTTTATTGTTTAATAATTATTCATTGAACATTAATAAATGTTCATTTCCAACATACTTTTGGTTCATTTTAATTAAGCAATACAGTAATATTTAAACAATAGTTGAGTTAAATAAAACTACCCAGCAGGTTGGGCAAACATTTAACCCTACCGCTGGGTTAAAACAACCCAATTGCTGGGTTTGTCCATTTTCAACCCAACTTGAGTTGTTTTTAACCCAGCATTTTTTAGAGTGTAGGGTGGACTACGTCTTTAAGGATTGTAGTGTGCACTTGGACTAACCTGAGGCCAGTTGCATAAACTTAGTCACTATATTAAGACTGTGTCTTAAGAACTAGTTTGACCAAATTGCAGTTAACCAAGGGGTAATCAATGTTATTTTTCCAATTCAAATTACACCAATCTACCTTTTATGTAAGACTTTAAAAAATCATGACCACTCTTCAAGAAAAACATTAGTGTCTTAACTTTTAAGACTAGTCTAAGTGGTTTATGCAACCAGCCCCTGGTCACAAGTAGCATAAATAAAGCCTTATACAGTCTTACACACACACACACACACACATGTTTGTTTTTGTGAATTGTGGGGACTTTCCATAGACTTCAATGCATTTTACACTGAACAAACTGTACATTCTATCCCCCTACCCTGCCCCTACCCCTAAACCTAACCCTCACAGGAAACTGTGCAAACTTTTACTTTTTCACAAAAACTCATTCTATATGATTTATAAACCCATTTACATTGTGGGGACCGCTGGCTGGTCCCCACGATGTAGGTGAACTCAGGTTTATATTACATCATGGGGACATTTGGTCCCCACAATGTAATATAAACAAAAGCACACACACACACACACACACACACACACACACACACACACATAACAAGAACAACCTGATGATTAACATGAGAAAGAATATGTGACAACTGTGATGTAGACCAATAATTCAAACTATGTGGCATTTAAAGGAGTGTATTAGCTCTCTCATACACAAATATACTCTAACACAAAGTAAAAATCTCACCTGGTCATCTCTTGTTCCCTCACAGCATGAGAAAAGAAAGGAAAGCAGAGGAGAAAGACCAGGAGAGAGTCTTTCCTCCCCCTGGCCAGAGAAAAGAAAGCAATCAAAGGGGTTTGGTGCCATGCAATCACAGACACTCATGTGTAAGCCACAAGCTGTGCTGCCGTTTTCAGCGAAAAACAGCAGAATGAAAGAACAAATGACAGACAGTATAAAGAACAACAACAACTGGGCTGCGGTTTACCTACTGCTGTGCAAACCTCAAAAAGAATAAGCAAAAATATACAGACACCTCAAAAACACTAGAGGTGGTTTCACCCCTTGGTATGAATCAAACAAGTTGTTTGTCCACAGAGGAGGTTCACAGAAGAATAGATGTGTGTGTGAGAGAGAGAGACAGAGGGAGTGAAAGAAAGTGTTTACTTAGCACTGGGGGACAATTTCTCCCTAATAGCAAAACCTACCCTGAGGACATGTGTGGACATCTTCTACTGAAAATAAAAACAATTAAATAAGTAAAAATAATTATACATAAAAACAAAAACATTTGTAGAATAATAAAATGTTGACTATTATAAGTTTAAAATAACTGTTTTCCATTTTAATATTTGTTTTAAATATAATTTATTGATGCAAAGCTGAATTTTCAGCATCATTACTCCAGTCTTTAGTGTCACATCCTTCAGAAATCATTCTAATGATTATTTGGTGCTCAAAGAAACATTTATTTTATTATCATCAGTGGTAAAAAACAGTTGTCTTGCTTAATTTTGTGGAAACTGTGATTTTTTTTTGTTCAATAATTAATATTTTATAATATTTTCAAGTTTTTTTTTTCAAGTCTTTCAATAAAATACATCAATTGAAAGTTCAAAAGAACATATTTGAAACATAAATGTTTTGTAACATTATAAATGTCTTTAGTAACTTTTCAGTAATTCAGCATGTATGTATATGACATAGTTAAGATTGATATTTTCTGAGTATATATATATATATATATATATTTAAGAAATATTTACATATATACATGGGCATACTATATATATATATATATATATATAGTATGCCCATGTATATATGTAAATATTTCTTAAATATATGCATGTATATAAGTATAATATAAGTAAAGGGTAGCCCACTCACTGTGGAATCCCATTGGTCTAAAATCTCCCTTTATCATAACTCTACATTAAGCATCGAATATGTTCTGATTGGCTGTGACTTGAGCCACAAACAACAGTCTGTAGTGTCTTCATTTAGATAGAAGTGTGTGTCTCTTTAAGCCCTTTTGTTGGAGTGTTTTGTTGGAGTGTTTGCAGCAATCATGTCTTCTGTTTCTTATCAGTGGAGCTGCAGTCTCTTGGTATTGGGATGCTGCTTTTAGGTAACACTTGAAATCAAATGCACACTCTTATCTTCAATGGTTGCTTGTGAATAGCTTTACATTGGCTCCTGGCTTTTGCCCAAACACTACATGAGTCCATCAACTCCTCCAGGCAACAAGTGTGCAAATGATTGGGCTACTCAAATCCCTTGTCTGTGGATTATGCATTTGACAGATTCTTCATCCACAGATTCTTGGGTACATTAAAGGTTCACTTTTACAAGTACATGCCATGGGAACGCAACTGATTCTCTAACATCTTGTCACCTTCAAGACAGCAAGAAACAGCATTTGCAGTGCATTATATTGGTTAGGAACAACATCAAGCAAATGACAACAGAATTAATCTTTTAACCCTAAAATGGCTCAGCAATTTACTGTAGAGAGAGTATACTGTATACCAATGGTTCCCAAACTTGGGTACACGTACCATGGGGGATACGTGAGGTGACAAAGGGGTTATGCGAACAACAGTTGTGTAAAGTATTTGAGTAAATGTAATTAGTTACTGTACTTAAGTATCTTTTTGGCTACTTTGTACTTTTACTGAGTATCAAATACAGGGCGATAAATGTACAATATCTTGTGTTTTCGCCCTTACTAACCCAATCTTTTCAACATGGCTACTTTATGTGAATGCATTAGCAGATAGTTGTTGAATGGCAAGTGTTTCATGTATAAGATGAGGACATGGTTGCAGCCAGTGAAGAGGCAGAAACAGCATGTTCAGTGCATGACTATTTCATTTTACTTAACATTATTTTATTTATCCGTTACATTGAAGAGACATTTTGAAGGATATTGGTTTACGTATGCCCTTTTCAGCACTTGTTTAACTGAAAGACTATGTTTGTAGACGTTTAATAGCCTGAGGTGTCACCCTTGATTTATTCCAATATTGAGGTGTTCATATTTATTTTGATTTTGGACAGTTTGTAAATAAGATTCAAGATTAAAAATACATCCATGCAGCTTGTGCCAAAGATGGCTTTTGTTCATACTGATTCCATTTAATTTAAATGATTGTGTTGATGTAGTGAATGGAGTGCAGCACTTCTGTGTTTACGTCCGAACACCAGCTTAGTATTGGCCGACGCTGTGCCGACGCATGCATGTGATGCTGACGCAGGAGCTGGCATAAAAAAATTGAAAACCCCAGATTTTTTGTTGTATTTAAAGGGTTAGTTCAACAAAAAATGAAAATTCTGTCATTTATTACTTGCCCTCATGCCGTTTCACACCCTTAAGACCTTCGTTCATCTTCAGAACGCAAACTAAGATATTTTACTTGAAATCCGATGGCTCCGTGAGGCCTCCATAGGAAGTAATGTCACTTCCTCTCTCAAGATCCATAAAGGTACTAAAAACATATTTAAATCGGTTCATGTGAGTACAGTGGTTCAATATTAATATTATAAAGCGCTGGGAATATTTTTGGAGCGCCAAAAATAACAAAATAACGACTTATTTAGTGATGGCCGATTTCAAAACAATGCTTCAGGAAGCATTGGATCACAGATGAATCAGTGTGTCGAATCTGCTGCTCGGAGTGCCAAAGTCACGTGATTTCAGCCATTGGCAGTTTGAAACGCAATCCGAATCATGATTCGACACACTGATTCACTTGTGATCTGATGCTTCAAGAAGCAGTGTTTTGAAATCGGAAAGTCGTTATTTTGTTTTTTTGGCGCTCCAAATATATTCTCGTCGCTTTATAAAATTAATATTGAACCACTGTGCTCACATAAACCGATTTAAATATGTTTTATGGATCTTGAGAGAGGAAATGACATTGCTTCCTATGGAGGCCTCACTGAGCCATTGGATTTCAACTAAAATATCTTAATTTGTGTTCTGAAGATTAACGAAGGTCTTACGGGTGTGGAACGGCATGAGGGTAAGTAATAAATGACAGAATTTTCATTTTTGGGTGAACTAACCCTTTAGGTTTCTGTGCATGTTTAGAAGTTGCTTGGTTAAGCACTTATAAAATAATGTGCTTTATTTAAGAGTTTGTCCTTTCAGCAGCAGTTAGTAATTAGCTGCTGATTAGCCAGTAATTTCTTAATGGACTGTTTAGACTAAAGGCATCCATTTCTGGCATGTCAGTCTTTCAGCAGGTCAGCGCAGTTACTGATTGAATTCAAAGTGCCCATACCTTACGAACATGATTAAAAGCCCTCTGATGGCATGGACATCATTCCTCAACGAAATAGCAGTCCTCCAGCCCAGGCGAGCAGTAAACAAAGGCTATAAAAACTGATTTCAGGTCAGTTTGAAGAAGCTACGTGGAGTGAATAAAAAGCTATTGAGTTTGATTTGAGGTTGTGTGTAGGAGGATGTTAGAACTTGAGAGAAATAAAGATTGTTAAACTGATTTCAGGTCAGTTGGGGAAAGCTCTTACTTTGAGATGAGACAATCAAGCTGATTTGAAGCCTGCTGAATAAAGGATGAAAAAAAGTTACACACACCTGTGGCTCACAGACCATCTTCGTCTATTTCTTTCTCATTGTGAATATGATAGGAGCTGAATGAAGCTGAAAGGCTAGCTGAGAATAAAGCTGCGACAAAATAATGTCTGTTTCTAAAAGGAAAGACAAGCTCAAGTCGATGAAAGATATTGTGCTACTCAAGTGCTCTTAAATAGCTAATTAGCTTTATTCTGAAACCTATGGTTTCAAGCTTGCTACTAAGCCTCTCTAACTTAACATTAGAGACAGCAAGACCATTATAATCCCCATGGTGCTGCTACTAAAAAAAAACATTAAGGATTTTAAATATAACTGCAAAAGTCACTATTTCATTCTCTGGTAGGATGTTGAAGGATCTAAGGATTCTCACCCAGTGTGTGTTGCTTCATCTATCTGTGTTGTGTTTTATTTCCTTTGTTTAATTATTTTCATTTAATGATTCTATTTAATCAATCATTCATTATTTTTATTATATTACTTATTATTTTATTTATTTTCTTTGCTCTTGCAATGCTTGCTATTGTTGTTTAAACTTGATTGTGTGGTTTCAAGGGATATTTGTCCTCACGAATGAGAAAATGTCTCAATTTCAATGTTTTTAATGTCTCGGGACGATGTTGTGAAGAAGTTATTTTCCATTGCCTTTGCTTTGGTATAATGACATGTTGAATTTGTGCTGGTCAGACGAAGTCTGAGCATTGGAACATATACAAGTAGGATTATTCAATAAATCCTGCTCATTTTTTTTGTATAATCATCATTTTGTTTCCTGCTTTCTGCTCTTTTCTGGCTTCTTCTGTCAACTTCTCAGGCTGATAGAATACTTTTAGTTAATACAGTGTTGAGTACGAGACAAAATACAGTTTTGTTAACTGATTTTGGGTCTCAAACAGTTTTGGATACCAGACAAAACGGATGTCTTTTGACGGCATCTGGTAAAGACTGCAGGCTCTTACCACATCCCGTCAGAATACATCCATTTTCTTATATTCTAATATTCCTGGAGTTTCATTCTAACAGTACCTACTTATACATGGACACATTTTATTTCAGTTGATGAATCCGAACATAAGCATGCATTGGAAATTGAATACTTCTCTACTATATAGCATTCGAAAAACAGTAGGCGAAAAGTACCTGAATGACTACTTCCGGTGAGATTCTAAAGTGCGCATATGATGGACACTTTACTATCCCACGAGGCCACAGGAGAGGATTTGTGAATGGAGTTGAAGGGATGTAACTCACACTGGTGGGTCATGTGACAGTAACAACATGGCAGATGTAGTACGTCTGAATTCATATACTCATATATATTCGTACTATATAGAATTACTTTTTCAATGTTGTGAAGTAAATATAAATTCAAATGTAGTACCTACTCAACAGTACGCGATTTCAGACACAGCTTTAGTGTTTTAATGAACACTAACGAACCTGATCAGGTTTATACGTGCATTTATTTCACAAACTATAAAACTGATTTGAACTTTTGACATGCGAATATAGTTTCCAGCTGTTTCAAGATGTGCATTCTAGCCATTCTTCTACCATTGCTTCTTTTCTTTGACTTAATATTCATTTATTTTGGGTCCTAATTAGGAGAGGATGAGCACATAGGCATACAGTATTTATCAAGCAGTAAAAACACCCCTTCTCAAATCCAAAACAAGGCATCTGTGGATGAGAGTCCGAAGCAAGGACTGGTGGGGCAAGGAGTGGAAGGAGATTTTTAGAATGACATCTTTGCTTCAACAACAACAGCTTGTTCCATGCATTCCATGTTCCATCATACGTAATTTTGACATCATTGTACATGCGCAGAATTTTCCAAATTTAATACAATCAATTGTTTACATGTCCTACCAAATGGGTTAGAAAAGGTTTAAACCAACCCTTACATTCCGAGTGAAATTTGGCCAATTATTTCTGATTGATGTCGTTGCATGTGACTTTTTTTTTTTTGGACTTGGCTACTGGTCCAATTACAAACGTATTATTATGGTCCATAAATGCAGCTGGTGTCTATTCAGAATATTAGTATGTACAGAACCTATGATTGTGCCATCATAACATTGCACAGTGGTGCTGTTACCATTAATAAGAACTGTGAATTAGGCACTCCACATTTAAATGAATTAAAATGTCACAAATCAGCAGCAGGTGTGTTTGTGTCTGGTGTTCACGTTAACTACTGTACACCAATAGTACCTGAGTAAAGCTGGATTTACTGTTGAAGACAAATTACAGGGATCATAAAAGATTTATTTCATTGCAGGGCAAAAATGTCAGCTTTGTATATTAGTCTCGGATGAAGTTAGTGTCAGAAATTTTTAGCAGTTCTGCAGCATGACTGCTTATACAATAGCTGCCTGAAGAAGAACAAATTGAAAGAGAAATTATTATCAGAATTACTCATGTCAGTTCTAAAGATTTGCCCAGCCAAATTACTCCAGAAATTAATTCTTGTATAACATTACCAACATTAGCAGATGAGCATACTTGGGTTTGTGCAATATTATTTCAATTTTGGACACCAGGGCAGACATGGACTGGTGACTTTCAAATGCCTGGTCAATGCTGTCAATACAATACCAGGCACAAGCTCACTGTTCGCGAAATATAGAAAGAAATGTTTCGTTTTATATAGAAACGTTTATATGAACGCATCTCTGAAGGGAACCGACTGTCTTCAGAAAGGTTTTAATGGCATGTTCTTTTCCTCTTGTCTCTGAATAAGTAGCCTATTTAAGTGCGCTGCTCTTCCAAAAGCATTTGTTTTGTGCAGGAGTGTCTTATGTAGCATAATTTCACAAAGCTAAAGTCAGACCAAACTGTTTTTGATGTAAATCTTGAAATTATCTAATTTAAATAAAAAACAACAGCTCATGCTACATGTGTAGCATCTTAGTTTGGATCGTGATTAAAATGCTGTTGCCTCTAATTTCAAATGGCTACACATATTTTTTGTTTAAGGTCAGTTTGGCCTGTTATAGAACAAACAAACAAATAAAAACAAATAAATTTACTTAAAAAAATCGGAAACCAGTATCAGAATCAGCAAATTGGCCATGAAATATCAAAATCAGTGCATCACTAATGAAAAAATATTAAATAAAACATTATTTTATTTAACATTATTTTGCTGTAAAAAAACATAGCCAGTTTTCAATGAGCAGTGTGTTTTTCTAGTTTTCTTGCAAATTAATTTGTGGTTTGTATGTGATGATAATATTAGCGCACTTCAAACAAAAAAAAACAAAAAAAAAAAATATATATATATATATAAATTTCAACCTTTTTTCCACTTTCTTAACGAATAGTTTAGGAAAAAATGGGGAGAGAAAGAAAGAGCAGGATCAAGAAATGTTACAATCCAGACTTGAATGTGTGCATTGCTGAATTTACAAGATAATACCTGAGTTACTTATTAAAGTGATAAGTCATATGTGTCACTGTTCTATTAATTTTATGTATTCACTGACAAATACATTTGCATACCTCTCCTTTCCTTATAAAGTAATCCCACAGATTTAGACAAACACTTCAAATTTAAAACTTTTTACTTATAAAACACCTGCAAGCCATGCACAGCGCTGCCAAAAAAATAATACAAAAATAAATTATTATTAAAATAAATAAATATGAGTAATGCAATAATGCAATAAGCATAACATTCCCCAACACTGCCTTTCTTGTCACAGTGATACCAGACAGAGCTGCCACCAGAATTTGTAAATGATATTTTTAAAACACTCCAGAAACTGGAGGTGTTGTATTTTCATGGGAATGTCTTTTGGTGTTTAGGGTCTGGGGAAGGACAATTTCAAATTTGCAGCCCAAGTAACCCCAGGCAGTTCACAGTCTCCGCTGTGGCCCCATTAGTGATGATTAGGGTGGAGAATCTGTCTGGGTGCACTGGAGTCGAAAATGAGTTTTTCTTATTGACATTCAGGGCCATGTTATTGTTGTGACACCACTCGGTCACATCTGCCTCCGTCTTCTTGTCTGTGCATTCATCTTCGCTGTTGATCGGTCAAATTAATGTGATGTGTTGCTGAATACTGTGAGCGAGTTATTCAACTCTATTAAAATTCCTCTCAGTTTTAATATGAAGTTTCAAAAGTTGAGTGCGTGTGTGTGTATGTGTGTGTGTGTGTGTGTGTGTGTGTGTGTGTGTGTGTGTGTGTGTGTGTGTGTGATTTCTAAGTATTATATTTCTCCTTTGTGGATGCAACCACTAAACAGTGCTACACACTAATTGGCAAAATGTTCAAAAGCATCTTTTGCAATTGTTAAACCAAACACCCACACAAAATAATCGTAAAACAGTCTGGGTGTGTGTGTGTGTGTGTGTGTGTGTGTGTGTGTGGATACAGCAGTGTATATAACAAACTCCTACATGCGTGATATTTGGTCTGATAGCAGTCCATTCCTCAAGAGATGAAGATGCCATCTGAAACGGCTAGGCCATTAGTGTTGTACATGAACAAACACCTTCCAGCAATAGCATATAGCCGAATGAAGAATACACTCATATGTATTCTAAAACAAAGCTTTGATTTTCTCTTCAGAGATAATCCCTGTTGTACAAGAACCCTCCCAGCGAAAAAAAAAACAGTAATTATAAAGTATAAAGACATTTCTAGACCCACCTGGTAGCAATTCCTTAAGCAAAATTGCCTTGAATGAAATGCTTTATGCACATGTTAATCAGTTCCGCATGGCAGTTGCAACATATTTTTTAGTCATACAAGTTTTTTTTTTTTTTTTTTGTGTGTGTTTGTTTGTTTTTTGTTACAAAATTACAATTCAAGGCCATTTTTAAATAATCTTACTACTTTAGTTTGCTCACATGTTGCAATTTTGGCCATGACCCCACTTCTAACATGAACAATTTGTAAGTTATGAAAGATAATAAGGTGTTTCTTAATTTTTTCCCTTTCTCTTTTAATTGGCACTCAAGTTATATTGTTTCCTGTGTCCTGTTACTTTCTATCCTAATACATTTTTGAAATTTCCTTTAAAAAAAAAAAAAAGCCAGATCCTCAAAGGTGCTGTATACGATTTCTCAAATTCGTTGTTGAACACTGTTGATGTTTGAAATCAACCTAAACAAACCCACCCCTCTCTTCACTGCTCCACCTCCAAAACTCACACTCCAATACTAACCACCCTGCTCTGAGTCGGTCTCGAACCCCGGCTCGATCGCTGCTGACATGCGAGGCGAATGCACTATAAATGACCCTAAACACAGCATTATCTTACAGTTGTCAGTGCGCAGTGCTTCACCTGCACAACTCTCACTATCTGGCCACTGTTACACACTAAATGCGAGTGGATGTCTGTTTATCACAGCTGACGCACAACAAAATGCTTCACAAAAAATAAAGCACAGATGATGAACGAATGACAAGGAAGCACAACAAATGAACGTACTGTACACAAGAGTCTAAATATAAGCAACAGTTTGTTGTTAATCGCCAACAGCACAGCAGCTCCAGACAATCAAAACCGTCTCGGTTACGTATGTAAGCCTCGTTCCCTGAAGGAGGGAAAGGAGACGTACGTCATTAGTGACCGACGAATTGGGATATCGCTAGAGAGCCCCTATCAGCTTCGAGAAAACTAAAACAAGCCAATGGACATTGGCGTGCGATATTTGCATAACGCACCCCTCCCCAACCAGGCCATATAAAAGGGGGAGGAGATGCAATCGCACTCTGTTTTTCGCTGAGGAGACAACTGGTGTCCGCACTGCAGCGAGGGTACAGAAACTGTGGCGACGGGATATACGTCTCCGTTCCCTCCTTCAGGGAACGAGGGTTACATACGTAACCGAGACGTTCCCTTTCAGTCGGTCACGTTCGACGTACGTCAGTAGTGACCGACGAATTGGGATCCCAAATAAAACGCCACAGTTACGAAAGCCCTTCCAGTGCCCAGCGCAGGCTCTAGCCGCCCGTCCGCCGGGAAGTCTACTGCTGTTCCGATATACCCACTAAGTAAACTAGACTACACTGGGGAAGCAAACCCATAGGGGACGCTGCGGAGCCACTACCCACCCAGAGGGGAAGGAATTTACGTGGAAAATATGGCCTGGCCTGAAGGGCAGAACGCATACGAGTCCCTGGGATGGCTCCACCTGAGTGACAGCAGAACTCTGCTAAGGGAAAGACACGGGCTCACCGTAGGGAGTAACCGTGGACAATACACATATGGAATCACTCACTAGAGGGATTGCAACATATGGAACCCAACCAACAGACAACATCGAAGATGGATGTTGGTCTGGCATCAGACACTCCGCAATGTCCGAGCCGAAGGGGGAGGCGGAGGAACTTGACAGGGTTCACCGATCGGGGAACACGACTGGAGTCAAAGATGCACGTATCCGGCCCAGAGGGCGTGAATGGCATTGCAAGCAGACACAAAGAACAGGTTCAACGCGTCTACCAGCTAGTGGAAGCGAGTACATGGGAAGAAACCGGTTCCACACATAAACTATAAAACCTAGCAAACGTATTGGGTGTCGCCCAGCCCGCAGCTCTACAGATATCTATCAGCGAGGCGCCATGAGCCAACTTCCACTGGTGGAATAGGCTCTCAACCCGAACGGGCAAGGCACGCCCTGGGAATCGTAAGCCAGGGCGATGGCATCCACAATCCAGTGGGCCATCCTCTGCTTGGAGACAGCCTTTCCCTTCTGCTGGCCTCCTTAACAGACAAAGAGCTGTTCTGAGGTACTGAAGCTTTGAGTTCTATCCACGTAAACGCACAGAGTGCGAACTGGACAGAACGAACCCAGGGCTGGGTCTGCCTCCTCCGAAGGCAGCGCTTGCAGGTTCACTACCTGATCTCTGAAGGGAGTGGTAGGAACCTTGGGCACATATCCAGGCCGGGGTCTCAAGATGACGTGAGAATCCCCAGGCCCGAATTCCAGGCACGATTCGTCGACCGAAAATGCGTGCAGGTCCCCTACCCTCTTGACCGAGGCCAATGCAACCAGGAGGACGGTCTTAAGGGACAGTACTTTTAACTCGACTGATTGCAAGGGCTCGAAGGGATGACGCCGAAGGGATGAAAGAACTAAGGAGAGATCCCAAGAGAGTATGGAGGGGGGACGAGGCGGATTCAGTCTCCTCGCTCCCCTCAGGAACCTGACGACCAGATCATGCTTCCCCAAGGACTTCCCATCAACTGCATCGTGATGTGCGGCAATGGCGGCAACATACACTTTGAGGGTGGAGGGAGACAGCCTTCGCTCCAGACCCTCCTGCAGGAAGGAAAGCACGGATCTGACCGAGCATGATCGGGGGTCTTCTCGCTGAGAAGAGCACCACTCAACGAACAGGTTCCACTTCAACGCATAGAGGCTCCTAGTGGAAGGAGCTCTCGCGGAAATGATAGTGTCTACAACCGCTTGCGGGAGATCACTTAGAACCTCCGCATCCCGTCCAGGGACCATACGTGGAGGTTCCACAGGTCGGGACGCGGGTGCCACAGGGTGCCCCCTCTCTGAGTCAGACGATCCTTCCTCAGAGGAATGGGCCACGGAGGGGCTGTCGTGAGGAGCATCAGGTCCGAAAACCATGTCCGGGTAGGCCAATAAGGGGCCACCAACAAGACCTGCTCCCCATCCTCCCTGACTTTGCACAAGAGTTGTGCAAGAAGGCTCACTGGGGGAAACGCTTACTTGCGAAGACCCTGGGGCCAACTGTGTGCCAGTGCATCCGTGCCTAGAGTACCTGTGGTCAGTGAAAATAACCACTGGTACTGAGCATTCTCCTGGGAGGCAAACAGATCTATCTGAGCCTCGCCGAAGTAACGCCAAATTAGTTGGACCACTTGGGGATGGAGTCTCCATTCGCCCACAAGTGGAGGCTGCCGTGAGAGCTCGTTGGCTGCACGGTTGAGCACACCTTGGACATGAATGGCACGAAGCGACCTCAGATGCTTCTGACTCCATAACAAGAGATGGCGGGCGAGTTGCGACATGCAGCGGGAGCGTAGACCACCCTGATGGTTGATGTACGCTACGGTCGCGATGTTGTCTGAGCGGACTAGAACGTGCTTGCCTGTCAACAGCTCCTTGAAGCGGCCCAGCGCAAAACGAACTGCCAGCAACTCGAGGCAATTGATATGCCAATGCAGATCCCTATGTTCGCACAACTGCTCTCGCGAGCTGGCTAGAATAAGCCAGTCGTCGAGATAGTTGAGAATACGAACGCCTTGTTCCTTGAGGGGAACAATGGCCGCCCCCGCAACCTTCGTAAAGATGCGGGGGGACAGGACTTTGTAATGATATACCCGACCCTCAAACGCAAACCGTAGGAAGGGTCTGTGACGAGGCAGAATCGAGACATGAAAGTACGCGTCCTTCAGGTCTATCGCTGCGAACCAATCTTGGGGACGGATGCATTGAAAAATGCGTTTCTGCGTCAACATCTTGAACGGCAGCCTGTGAAGGAACCGATTCAGGACTCGCAGATCCAAGATTGGCCGTAACCCACCTCCTTTCTTCGGTACAATGAAGTAGGGACTGTAAAACCCTGACTTCATATCGGCTGGAGGGACCGGCTCGATTGCACCCTTCGCCAGGAGGACAGCAATCTCCGCCCAAAGAACAGGAGCGACCTCAACTGAATCGCATAGCCGAGCCTGATAGTACGGATGAGCCAGCGGGACGGGCTGGGAAGCGCTAGCCAAGCTTCCAGACACCGAACGAGCGGGACCAAGGGCACCACAGGCGCACCAGGAGTGGGGCAGCGAGGCAGAATACTGAGGCTCGACTCGGACGGCACAGCGAAGTGGAGTCAGATTCTGCGGGGTTACAGCACCGATGGGAGACGGTACACGTGGTACGGCCTGCACCATCGGGGTGCCCCCCACTGGCGAAATGAGAGGGGGCTGTGGACACCGAGGCAGGACTCGGGTCCTGACAACAGCGCCCTCTTGTGACCTGGAAGAAGGAAGGGAAACAGCTCTTTCTGTGAAAAGGTGGGTACCGCTGGACTCCGGAGAGCCAGCAGCAGGACAGACACAACAAGTTTCTCCTGGCCCTCCCCCGGGAGTGGAGGGGAAGATGAATCCCCCCCCCCGCGGAAGCTGCAACTTCCTCCTCCAGGTCGCCCGCTTCAGGATCACGACTTCCTCGACCTCTTGCCACCTGGCTTGGCTTGAGTGGGCTGGGCGCCCCGGCCAGCACCGGCTCCCTGCTGTTTGGCTGGTGGAGGCTGCTGCTTGGCCAACTTAGCAGGGGTGGAGGACGACGCGGACGGGCGCCATCGGCGAACAGCAGGCTGAGGTTGCACCGCCGGCGGGGTGGAGGCAGCAGCGGGCCGGCGGGGCAAAACGTGTTTAATTGCCTCAGCCTGCTTCTGGGCAGCGGAGAACTGTTGGGCGAAGCTCTCCACTGCGTCGCTGAATAGGCCAGCCTGGGACACGGGGGAGTCCAGGAACCGATATTTTTCGGTCTCCCTCATGTCAGCCAGGTTTAGCCATAGATGGTGCTGCTGGACTACCATAGTAGCCATCACTTGACCAACGGAGCATGCTGTCACTTTAGTCGCCCGGAGGGTGAGATCGGTGGCAGCCCGCAACTCCCCCAACAGATGTTGGTCAAGACCACCCTGTGGCATTTTCGCTAACGCTTTTGCTTGATATACTTGCAAAAGGGCCATGGCATGCAGGGCAGAGGTGGCCTGCCCACAAGATCTATAAGCCTTCTCCGTCAGAGAGGAAAAAAACTTACAGGCTCGGGACGGAAGGAGAGGGTCACCACGCCAGCCGGCGGCCGTAGGGCACAACTGCATCGCTCCAGACCGTTTGACTGGAGGGATCCCCGTATAGCCTTTAGCCTCTCCACCATCCAGGGTGGTGAAGGCGGGCGAGGGACCTGGTCTCGAACGAACACTATACGGCGTCCACCAAGACCTGGTCACTTCGTCGTGCACCTCCGGGAAGAAAGGCATCGGAGCGGGATGCTGAGGACCAGCGCGGCCCGCCCCGAGGTACCAATCGTCAAGCTGAGAGGGGCCGGGACAGGGTGGAGGGTTCCACACGAGCCCGACGCTCTCGGCTGCCCGGGAAAGCACAGCCATCAACTCAGGATCCGACTCGGCCACAGCCGGCACCCCTTGAGACGGGGGCTCAGCCGAGTCGTTGCAGTGTCGTTGCGCCCAACATGCTAAGAGTGTGCTGTTTCTTCTTGTTTTGAAGATCTTCTCAGCTGTAGGACACCAAAGCTTGGCTCCGAAGCGAAAGACAGAGTGCGATTGCATGTCCTCCCCCTTTTATATGCCCCGGTTGGGGAGGGGTGCGTTATGCAAATATCGCACGCCAATTTCCATTGGCTTGTTTTAGTTTTCTCGAAGCTGATAGGGGCTCTCTCCAGCGATATCCCAATTCGTCGGTCACTACTGACGTACGTCGAACGTGACTGAAAGGGAACCAGTGTTACTTACATGATAAGGAATCAAAGCAGCCTCCGCATTTTCCTTCCCACTTAGCTCTCTCCAGTGCTAGATAGCTTTTCTAATATAAACGCAGGTCCTAAAGCACTTGCCCAGTCATAAACCTTCATTCCAACTTATTGGAGTTAATTATTGGAGTACATTTTACTAGAAAATACTATTCCAGTCTTTCTACATGAAAATTTCATGTTTAATGTTACTTGCAGTTTCTATGTAATTATTTGTGAAACTTAACAGCAATTTCTAAGTACAAACTGTTTTAAATTAAAATCATGTGTGTGTGTGTGTGTGTGTGTGTGTGTGTGTAGCTGTCAGTCTGTCACAAAACAATGGCTATTGTTTAAAAAAAAAAAAAAAAAAACTTTAATTAATAAAGTGCCTGAGCTACAATATATCCTGAAGTTTTTTCATTTACAAAACTGGCAGTATTTTTTTTTTTTTTTTTTCTATAAAAGGAATAATGTAATTCAAATCTCAGAAGGCAATGAATTACACAGGCACAAATGCACAAATCGATTAGAAAAATATAGAACTAGCTCAGAAACAATAAAGATAACTACTGTAAGAATGCATGATGAAATATGCATAAAAAATATATATATTAAATCTTAAGTCACAGCATGATTAAAGTGTAAAGAGATTTTACCACATCTTCACTGTCCAAGCACTTGTGACCACCTGTGTTTACTGAACACTGCCAAAACACTCAACCCTTAAAATTGACCGTGGTCACTTCAAATCTTAATAAAGTCACATCAATTTACTTCAACTCCTGTAATTATAATATCTGTTACCGATTCATATAAACACTTGCACTTACACACAGATGTGCTGTTAAGGTTCTCTCATTTACACTTGCTAAATTTGCATTTTAACTTCCAAACTGTCAGTAGTACTAATCAACATGTCCAGCCACCTGTTCACATCTCTATTTCTATTACAGTCACTTTCACACTGACACTCACACACAGATGAGGCAGATGGAGCCACAATATGAGCTTTTATGAATATGTTCCTTTGCATGGTTGTGAGAAAGACTTATGCACTTGCATACTACAATGTGGCAAAATTTCTGGAAAATATTTGCATTTGTGTAGTGTAGGGCTATTATGCTCTCTAAACCTGTTACCCTGTTAATTAGTAATGAGTTAAATTATGTCTCACACAAATAATGAGCTGATAATTAGCTGAACACCAACATTACAAGCTAATAATCAAACAGTCTGGCATATTATATAACACATAGCTGCTGTTCAATGGCTACATATGTCATGTGTAAGTTCTTGGATAACAAATCAACACCCCTTGTGCATTTCAATGGCTGTAAGAACACATTATGAATAAATAAAAAAAGCTATATGAAGTTGCTTGGATAAAAGCAACTGCTAAATAAAAAAAAAAGGGTAAATGAAGTAGCATTGTTTTATTAATGCAGACTGTACTTATTGTCAATTAAACAACTAAACCATCCCTAGTGGAAAAAAACGATACCAAAATGTATTTAAAATACATTTATTTTATACTAAGTATACTACAAATCCATTAACACATTTACTGACATATTGCTTGAGACTTAGTGATATAAATATTATAATTATACTTTATTTGGAGTACTTCTTTATTGTACAATGCACAATTCTTAATATTAAGCCTAAAATGTGTTTTATTACCACTATTAGTAAGGATAGTATGATCTTTAAATGCAAGATATTTAAAGTGTACCTAAAGTATACTTACAATAGTTGCACTTTAGAACAATCAAAATATACTTGGGTATATCTTCAGTTGGACCTCAGCACTATTTCAGGATAACTAAAGTGCATTTAGTACAAAACTGGTTGTTCCAATTTCACAGACTTTAAGTACATCAGTTTAGTAAACCAAAAGTACAATTGCAGGGTATTTATATTAAGTATATCAATATTAATGTAATTGTAGTATACTTAAGCATAAAATAAATGTATTTCAAATATTGATTTTTCACTAGGGATGTAATGCTGTTTTTGAGATAAATACTGCCCAATAAATGAAGAAAAATTTCACAAACACAATGTGGGGTCAGAAAAAAACAACAAAAAAAAAAACAAGTCTAAACATCAAAATAATGTGTTTTAGAAGCAACATGAGTCACCAAAAAATTATTGGTAGCACTTTCCAATAAGGTTGCATTTGTTAACATTATTTAACTAATTTGAACTAACAATGAACAATACTTCTAAGAGAACTGATGTCATTTAGAGGGAGGTTAACATTTCTGATTAAAAAGTATGAGGGTATATATATATATTTTTTTTTTAAATGATGTGCACGGATAAATAATTTATAATGAACATTGCAACTGTTACATTCAGTTTGATTTCTGTTTCATTTTCATGGAATTTTATAGTTTGTGTTTCCTGTGTTTCCTTTTTATTTCCATGTATGTTCTCAATTGTTGTCATGGCAACTCATTGTTTAATTGATTGATCCACCTGCTCCTTGTTTAGTTCTTTTGTTACGCTTCCTGCATCTCATTTCAAAGGCTGTGTCCTCCAGAGGTCACATTTGAAGGCTGCATACGTCATCGATGCGGTCTCATTTAAGAAAAGTAACCATTATATTGCAAAGCAAGAAAGAAATTATTAAGAAATTAACAGTATTTAACACCTCACGCGTAATAACAGTCACTTTATTATGGTTACTTTCCTTAAATAAGACATCCTTGATGATATATGCAGCCTTCAGATGTGAGACGCAGATACTGTGTATTTATAACCATTAGTTTTAGTCATTCTTTGTCTGTTTTCATCTATTTTAAGTTGGTAATGTTATGTTGGTTACGTTTATCCTGTTTATTTATTTTTTAATTGTTTAATAAAGTGACTGCTGCAATTAGATCCAACCTCAACTGTCATTGCTGCATCCAACCCTGATAGCAACATTCTGTAAAGTAATAAGAACTGTCAATTTTAACAAAGGTTAATAAATGCTTTAAGAATATATTGCTCATTGTTAGTTCATGTTAGTTCATGTATTAACAAATGTTAACAAATGAGACATTATTGTAAAGTGTTACCAACAATTTTTATCATCATGAAGATTGCAAACATCCAATAGTGATAGCAGCTTGCCCTCCCACTTAAGTCTTCACCACCCCTATAGACCCAAATGCAAAAGATAACCACAAGAAAATAAATAAATAAATAAATAAATACAGAAAACCTGTCAAAACTAAAAAATAGATAAACAAAAAAATCAAAAACATAATGTAACATATAAATGAGTTTTTGCTGTTCGCTCCTTGTCTTTGAACAAACCAACATGAATTTTTTAAAGAAGAGATCCTGGGGATCTGAACTATACAGCATGTCACATTATAAAAGCAGAAATGTGAGTGTTTTCTGCAGGAAGTATAAGATCGGGAGAGAGAGAGAGAGCATTATCACTCCCTCATGGCCTGAAAGAACAAATCCATCCATTAAAGGAAAGAGACAGCCAAGGTCAACACCCATATAAGGGCAATCATAGCACAACACTGGAAAGAGTAAAGGTTCACTCTATCAATGAGGACTAATGGCTGTTCGACACACTCACATACACAAGTGTCTCTGTGTGTGTGTCCTGTGCTTCAAAGCTCTACTAAAGCTGAACTGATAAATGCTGAGATTTCCTATCAGAGACACTGTGCTTATCATTTAACACTAGAAGTCCCAGAGAGCAGCCATTTGGCTTTTCTACCTATAAAACCCGCAGGACAGCCGATGGGCTGGATGTCTTTAGGCTAATATCCTTAATCAGCTGTGAACAGTTGCTTTTGTTATGTAAACAATGTGGGGCCATGCTGAGCCACTTCAAGGAAACTTGTGTTTCACTTTGCCATCTTAGGGAGAAATCAACACACATGTTTTTTTTTCCTTTGTTGCTGAGATCTATTGATAAAAATAGTACAAAATAAAAAAAAGAAACCAACCATTTGTACACATATTTACAAATAATATTAAAAAGTGAGTGAGTACATTCCAGCAATCACTCACAATCCTGGCACTGCCTGGCAATATATTATAAATACATTTTGTATATATTCATTATATATTAATCTTATATTTGACATACATCATAAGTCCATTTTTAAAAGTGTTTGAAAGATGGGTTCAAGTGTACTACAAGTGGTAACTAAATACATTTTTTCTATACAGAGATAGTATGTTAAAGCACATTTTAGTTCAAATTCATGGTGTCTCAAAATAGCACAGTTGAGTACACTTAGATGTTCTTAAGATTATCTTAAGAAGTACTAAAGAAGAGCTTTTAGTATATTAAGTACAAAATAAGTGCACGGAAATAGAGCACTGGACATTATGGAAGTGTAAAAGTGTACTAAAATAAAGAGTATTTTACTGCACTTTTTTTCACCTGGGTAGACACTCCAACACTTTCCGTTTGCATTAAGATTATTTTTATTACCACACTGGCAGATATTGATCATTTTACTTAAGTAAAATGCACTTAATTTAGATCCCCCCAGGAAACAAGACTAAATATCATATATAATTTTCTCATATAGAAAATCCATCTTGATTTAAGATTTTTTTTTTTTAAATCTACTTTAAATAGGATAAAAAAAATACTTAGTATGAAAAGCATTTTTGCAGTGTGAATGAGTGAACTTTTTAAACATCACTTGCACTCCCTCATTTCAGGGTTAACATACTCAGAGTTTTCACTTAACCTCCTTTCTGAAACCGGCCCAAGTTCTCTGCTTTTAGCAGCCCTCCCTCCCCCACACATACAAACAAGCCACAAGCAACCATTCACACACACACCCCCAACCCCCCTGCAGATTGCTCAGGTAATGACCATATTTACACATGAATTGATGCTAATGATAGCCAAAAGACTAGCCAGTTAGCATCCACTTGACTAAAGGAGGGTTACAAATCTCTGGGACTTCTAGTGTTAACTCTATGTTACAGGAAATGCAACCAATAATCAAACTACAGGGGTGCACAAATGTAGAAATTCAGGCCAATACAGAAAATCTAATAATTATTTCCATGTTACGGCCGATAAGAAATAAATAAATGGCAGATATTGCATATTGCAATCCAATAGCAATAGCATAACATATTTAGGGTTAATAAGATCTCTTATGCACACCAAGGTTGCCTTTATTTGATTAATAATACAGTCAAAACAGTAATATTGTGAAATAGTATACAATTTAAATAACTGTTTCCTGTTTTAATATATTTTAAATGTAATTTATTCCTGTGATGACAAAGCTGAATTATCAGAAAAATAGAAAACAGTGCTGCCTAAGATTTTTGTGGATACAGTGTTTTTACAGATTCTTTGATGAACAGAAAGTTTTGTAACATTATAAATGACTTTACTGTTTTTTTTAACAGTTTAATGCATTCTTGCTGAATAAAAGTTGTAGGTAAATTTCTTTCTTTTTTCCAAAGAAAACAATAAAATAAAATAGCCCACACACACATACGTGTTTTGTTTTAAGCGTATAAGTAATTTGCTAAAAATCTAATTTATTCAAATTATTTGTTTATTAGTGTTTTTAAAAGTAATCATTACCTTAGCTATTATCTATCACTCACTTAATCTAAATGATAAAACTAAGGGAAAATCATGAATATTCAATATCAACTAATACAAAGTCCCTTTTAAGGAAAGACGTGGCCGTATTTGCAAATCCTCTGGGCAGCTATTATGGGAATCCAAGACCAATCCCACAATTGAATGACTTGAATGGGAGAATCCTGTGAGTTCTTGCCAAACTCACGTTTAAAGTAAATAGCATTTCAAATCAGCAACAAAATCTGATATAAATGTTGTTTCTTAAAGGTGCAATATGTAAGATTTCTGTCCGCTAGAGGTCGCTAGAGGCCTATTCAAAACAAAGGCATAGCTTGATGATGGAAAGTTTGAGCGCGGAATCTTGGGACATGTGGTCTTTACTTCACAGTCGGTGCAAAAGAATAGGGATAGGACTCGGGAAGAAATCATGTTCATGGATGCGATTATTAACGTTACTGTAGTATGAAGCAGAGCAGGACCGAGTGTTGTGGGAGCTGAACGAGGCTGCTGGATTGCAGAACACACGCCTCACGGGCAGCGGGACTTTTATTATGACACAGTCGCAATGCAGCTCTGTTTATCATATTAGATACATTTGAGAGTGTTGAAAATGATGTTATAACGTTACTCTGTGCGTTCACTCGGCGACGGCTGCGAGACACTTGTTTGAGACACACTGCAGTAAGATTTTAGAATATATTAACCCTTAAATGCATACCTCGGGTCTTTAGTGACTACCCTCCTCCTTGTTCATTTTTTAAAGTTAGACATCAGCCTTCTTGGTATTCCTCAATCAATTCATTATAAAGAATATAACAAGAAAAAAAATCACAAATTTATAAAAGAATGCCTATTTTCGCGTTTATTTTGTGTAAAAATTGGATAGGGTCGCAAAGGACCCGAGGTGTATGAGTGTACGTATATTTTTTCTGCACAACAATAATTGAATCTTAGATGACGGAAAAGTAAAATTCACCTTTATTCCACAAGGTGGCAATGTCTGATACACAATGCTGAAGTGACGACTCATTCAGACAGAAAACGAAATAATAAGAAAAACATGAAATAGCTCAGCGATTTACTGCAGAGCAAGTACTGAATCAGATATGACTGTAACTGTTACTGGATTGATCTGGTGAAGCTGTTAGCGATCGAAATATTGATTTTGAAGATGTTGAAAATTATATAGTTTTGAGAATACGTTTGAGATCACGAATGGGCTCATATTCGTGACCTCAAACATAAAAATAGCCTATTATTTGCTGAATTTACTGAAATGAGCTCTGACGAGGACAGTGATGATGGCATAAAACATCTGCTCAAACGGAGCCCTTTCAAGCTCCAAAGGTAACAAAATATGCTTTATTTTATTCTTCTGTAATTGTTACTCTATCAGAGGAGTTTTATATTATCCCTTCCGTGTTAGTTTTAGATCCAGGTCGATAAAGACCCGAATATGTAAGAATGATTGGCAAAACAGTCATGCATTTATGGGTTAAATACTGGATGGCTTGTTTTGATAAATGGCATGCAATTCATTTTAAAATGTATTGTATGATGGAGAAAATTCTGTATTACTGTTACTAGAAATAAAGCTGCATCTGATTATGCTATGTTAGCTACTTGACAAAGTAGTGTTTTTCTCTGAGGCATGGTAAAGCATGGTACTCGCAAAAAAATCAAGAAAATTAGATTTAAACAATAAGACTAAACGTGTTGAGCTATATAACAACAATTAGTTTTCTGTCTATAAATGTAACCAAACAGTTGTTCCCTTGCCTATTAAAACATGTAAATATTAAAGGTTTCTACCAAATAAAACCGGAAACCGATGGTAACACGGGTATGACTCAATTGACAGGCGATGACACACACTTCCCAGAGACTTGGTTAAAATTTCAATTTTCTCACAATTTACAAATAGTTGGAAACATTTGGGATTTTGTAAGTACTCAAGTGAACAAAATATATAACACTGGTCTAGTGGTTTTTGGATATTTTAGCTCAAAAACCATTAAAAAGCTTATTTCTCATGCTACACCAGCCATGGTGCATACTGTGCAGTCATAAGCAAACACAGGCTGCTTCTATAGCAAACAGAGATTCTAACGGCAGCTGCAGTGACTAAAACTTTAGTTTAGGGTCCAATTCTCACTATTAATTATTTGCTTATTAGCATGCACATTACTAGGATATTGGCTGTTTATTAGTACTTATAAAGGACATATTAAGAACCTTTTTCTGCATGACTATATTCTACATCCCTTAATAATCATATGATATGATTAATCATCATAATCAATCATAATAAGCAGTAATTAGGAGTTTATTGAGGCAAAAGCTGCTGTTAATAGTTAGTTAATAGTGAGAATTGGACCCTAATCTAAAGTGTGACCCCAATGACTTTCAACGATTGGTTGAAACCATGTTGGACCATGTGGTAGCCACATCTTGATCCCTGGTTTTGCCAGGCTGTGGCATAAAATAAAGGCTATTAGCTATTTATAAAATAAAAAAATAAAAAAATAAATAAATAAAAATCTCTTTAATATTCCCAACCCGTTCTATAATAAGAAATGTGTCAACAATGGAAAGAAAATTGTATTCATCACAGCATTTCACTGACTCCTTAAATGCACAAAAATAACAGCTTTAACCAACCAATGAAAAACATTGATAGCCTGTACAAGAGCTGAATCATAAATTCTACATTTATTTTAAAATTTCACCATTGACGGCCTCATCAGTTGACTGATGGTGGGGATACACTGGCATTTAACCAATATACACTTTGCTATGTCATTAGACTCACTCATACTCCCATCAGGGTTTTCTCTGAGAGCCAGTACAAAAAAATAATGATAATAATAATAATTTGATCAAATAAATGTCTCTAAAACACTATTTTACCAGAAGATTACGTTTCAGAAGGAGTTTTCATCCTTGTCACTGTGATTGGTTGATCATGCTGTCAACAGCATAACATGCAAATTGAACTGAATGTGTCAAACTGGTGAAGATGGACAGAATAATTACAAAGTAAACAACTCACCCACTCAGACATCACCACTTTTAAGTCACTGATTTTTACATGATCAAAAGGCAAAATGATGTCTGAGTGAGGCATTTTTTGGCAAATAATTTGAAGGTGCTTTTCGGTACTTGCCACTCTCAGTATACTTGCAATATTTACCAAGGATCTGATGGCTAATGATCTTAAAAAAAAAAAAAAAAAAAATGCTATTAATAATAATTTCCAAACAACAATTTGTAGTAATCAAATCCAAAAAAAGTGCACTACCATTCAAATGTTTGGGATCAGTAAGATTTTTAAAAAATGTTTTTGAAAGGTCTCTTACGTTCACCAAGGCTGCATTTATTTTATCAAAAATATTTTGAAATATTACAATTATATTAATAATAGCCTATATTTTTTTTTAAAGTAAATGTATTCCTGTGACACATTTTCAGCATTGCCATTACTCCAGTCTTCAGTGTCACATGATCCTTTAGAAATCTTCCTAATATGCTGATTTAGTGCACAAGAAACATTTATTATTATTAATAATATTTTTGTGGAAGAAACGTGACAACTTTTTTCAGGACTCTTTGGTGAATAGAGAGTTCAAAAGAACAGTATTCATTTTGAAATATAAATAATTACTTACACTTATACACTTTTGGTCAATTTAATGCATCCGGGCTGAATAAAAGTATTAATTAAAAAAGTATTAAAAAAAAACAAAACAAAAAACATTACTGACTCCAAATGTTTGAACGGTGTAGCCATTCTTGTTAGTGTATTGATTAGTAATTAATTTTGATCTAAAAATGCATCTAAGAATTTGATGTGACTTTTTTGACAGTGTAAGATTAATAGTATTCTATCAGCCTCCTTAACCTGTAAAAACAACAACAAATGCGGTCTCATTTCAGAAGACCACATGCCACTGTTTCTCAATGTGTTACTCTCAATGTCATATATTTTCTTCATTTTCTGAGATCTTTTCAGGAACTATATGTACTATTCACATTCTCCTCACTTTAACAACTGCTGCATTGCCTATAATTATTTTGTCATATAGGTATGAAGGTCCTGCTCATCGCCTCATAAAAGTCATGAGATTCTTTGTCCTTGTCACATTGTCAAGCGTGTTCCCCTGAGGACCAAAAAACAAAATGTCTGACTACGAATATAATTCGCTGTAAGGATGCAAGTCACCATAAAAGTTTATATCTTTAATATCATGATGACTGCACACAATGTCAGCACATCATCTGAGGGTGAACACTGGCTGTGTTTAGTACTGCACAATATATAATGTGGATAATACAGTCTAGCACAGTGTTTCTCAAACTGGGGTACGCGTACCCCGGGGGTACGTGAGGTGACAAAAGGGGTAACGTGAACAAAATGCAGAGTAGTTACTTTCCATGCCTTAAAATAATATTAAAACCGAGCATGTATTTCTAACTGACAAAATGCCGTAAATTCCATTACATTTAATCAAATTACCTCATGTTTTGCAGTCTAAAATGACCGCATCCACAGAAGCAGCATGCATAGATTGCGTGCCGAATCTGCTGCCTTAAATCGCGCTAAATTACTGCCGTTCTCGACAATGCACCTTTGTAAAAGTGGGGATTTAGCACTTGCATGAAGAACAAATATAGACACAGATAATGGATTTATATCAATTTAAGACTCAAACTTTCTTCGATACAAAAACATACCTTGTGTGAGTTCTTGTATTTAATGTTGGTAACGAGGAAGAATGCAATTGTACCCAAATATCCACATGACTGCAAACGTGCATTATTATACAACAGGCCAAAAAACAAAACGTACATTTTAAACACAGTACTGTCAGTATTTACTCTATTTTGCAACGAACAAAATATTTTTAACGAAAACCAGAGCAGAACTACAACACACGAATGCGGCTTTGAACAAATCGTGAGAGTCAATGATTCAATGATTCATTCACAGCCACTTGCTTCGTTACTAAATGAATGACTCGATGACTCACTCAAAAAAAACAGTGACTTGCTGCCACCTACTGGCAGTTTTAGTTTAATATTTAAAAGTATCACTTCGTTTTACCATCATTGCATATTTCTCTATTAAACATTTTTTTATTTAAAACATTATTTATTTTATAAAGTTATTCATAAACGTAAAAATATGCACTGGAAAATCAATTTAGGGGGCAAATATTGTCCCTTAATGGAAAAGGTGTGACTGCAGTCGAAGTGGAAGAGACGGGGTACGTGGAAGGATGGTAATCCCTTCAGGGGTACTCCAAGCTAAAAAGTTTGAGAACCACTGTAAACACTATCAAGTGCTACTTCTGTCACATGACCTCACTGTTTAATTTGGGGTCATCTCAAAGTGTTTATTTTGCATTTTTTATCCAGTTTTAATACAATCTCTTCTGGGTCAAAAATTACCTCAATGTGTTATCAGGGAACAAAACGAAGTTTAAGTATATTCACTGAAAACCATACAGTACATACTGTCCGGAGATTGTCACTGGATTTGAGGTTTAATTGGAAGGGAGAGCAGTTCAGCTAAAGCGAAGACATGTTCGGTTCAGATGTGGAGTGCAGGGTTAACACTGCTGGTGGCCTTCTTCAATGATCTCAAGTGCAGCACAATAACGGCTTTAACAACCTGCTGAAAAACATTAATGGCTTCAGCAAGAGCTGTGACTGTTATACTGACTCGACCAGTCTTTTTCATTCTCTTCTCTTTCTGTCCTCCCCATTACTGCTTTCATTCTCTTTTTCTCATTCCCAGTACCTTCTGTGTCATTTCTTTCATGAAGAATGAAATGGAGAGATGGGAATGAGAGTAATCTCTCTCTCTAAACCTTGCATGCTGTGTTTCCATGGTTTCTTAATGCACCCTTTTACTCCCAATTCCATAGCTTCTTACTTTTCTAAAGTACGTCACAAAAGACTACATGAAGCTTCACATTCTTAGAGGCCATTCTCATTTCCTTTCTGTCTTTATTTCTATCCCAATTCCTTAATCAATCTTTATTTGCTGCTTTCGAGCTTGCTTTCTAAGATATTTCAGTCCTGAAATGTGCATGAAGAAACTCTGTGCAAAATGGTATTGTTCATGTTAGTGTTGTCAAAAGTAAAATTGTTCATGTTAGTGTTGTTAAAACTGAAATTTTAAAAAAGTGATGCTTTGAGCACTGTTGAGTGATTCGTAAACACCTCTGATTGGCCATTGTGTTGACGCGCTAATCGGATACGATTTCTGTGATTGGTTACAATGATCAACACACAGGAGGTGTTTGAATTTGAACGCATTTTGAAAGTGGGATTGTTTGAAAGCAGCCGTCTATCAACGAACTGGTCCACTGATAGACGCCTGCTTTCAAACGCTTCCGTGTGTATCTGAGTAAGCGCTCGGTGAAGAGAGTCATTGATGTCTATTTACAACATGTTTTTGATGCGTTGATCATTGTAGCCAATCACTGACATATCTGATGAGCGCATGAACACAATGGCCAATCAGAGATGTTTGCAGATCCGCTCAACAGCGCTCAAAGTGTCACATTTTTAAAACTTCAATATCAACTTCGGTACTTTTGACAACTTCACGAGTCTTAAAACTAATCATGGTGCGCAAAGTTTGAAGATGTGGAAGCGCAATGAGAATTGAGAGTGAGATTTTCTGAGAATAATGACTTGAATTGAGGTCTGTTCCTCACAGAAAGGTATCATATGGCTTCAGAAGACTATAGTGCAAACGGGCTACTTTTCAGTGATTTATTTTTTGATTTGACTGCCACAGTTACTACTTTTGCTATAGAAAATGCCGACTTGGATTCTTCACAATATCTCCCTTTATGTCCTCCAAGAAAAAGAAATCAATTGGGATTCAAATGGCATGATTTTTTTGAGTTTTGAGTGAACTATGCCTTTAAGACCTCATTAATACTAATGTGAACATAACAATCTTGTACAAATCTCAGAAGCAGGACCAAATAAGTGAGCTGCCAAAAGCCACCAAAAAGTACTTGGCTTTTAGCTGCTTCTTTTGTCGCTGTGAAATAATTGTTACTCTCTCCGTCTTGTAATTACTCTCCATGTGACTTGTTACGTTATGCGATGCCATCAGAGGAGCATTATGGGATACAATGAACATCTGCTTGTCTTGCTGGCACATATTTTAAGACAACACCTGTAATTATGCAAATGATACAGCATGTGATTACCCTGTGTAACAATGACATGGGGTAATGATTACAGTGGATTTAATCACAAACACACTTGCACGTATAGACGAAATATATTTACACAAACACTGTGCAGACCATTACACACACAACACTATGTAACTATAATTGCAAACTACTGTAATAAGTCAGTGCTCATCTATATAAAAGCTTTTTCCATAAGCTTTGAAGTGTTTATCGTACATTTCTTCCCTCAAAGGGAAATGTCACTTTGTTTTTTATGGGATTTTGCCTTTATTTGACAGCAAGGTAGACAGATGGGAGAATGGGATCAGAATGTGATGCCGGCCAAACTTGAACATACATCTCTGGGAACACTGTGACTCATATGTGTCACCATCGCCAGCGCTACTGCTGCTACCTAAGGAGAACTGTCTTTGTTTTTTTGTTTTTTTGTGGATGAATTGTGACATTGTATTTTGCGTCAAGTCAATTGTTGAGACCATTATTAATTTGCATTGTGACATTGTTTTCATTGCAATTAAGTTAAATAAATATCCTGAATCTGTGATTATCTTAGGCTTCCAATATCTAAATTATCTTTTTATGCTAACAGAACTTAAGATCCATTAGATTTGGAAGCCTAAAAATGTGCAAATATTCAATTATATTTTAATTTAAAATCAGTAATAAATATTGCCATTATGTGTAGGCCTAATTACAAATGAAAATATACTTTTTTATTGTTTCAGTTATGAGTATGCAATTTTCTTTTCGTTTTGTTAAAGGCTTGTATCATGAAAAAAAAAAAAATTGTGCACATTTTTTTTTTTTATTCTCTTGATTTTGGGGTGAAATAATTTCCTAACATTTCTTGACAACTTTTGTGAGATTCAAATTTTTTTGTATGTTTTAAATTGAATTTTTATAAAATAAAATAATGAAATAAAAATAATAAAATATTGGATGAAAAATTAAATGAAATTAGTTTAAGCTGAAGCACTAAATTGACTAACTAGAAGTAAATAAAAACTACTGAACTTATAAAAATAAAAAATAAAAAAATCTTAATAGTAAAAATAATTACAAAAGCACCTAACATTTCCAATAATGTAACAAAAAATGAAAATGAAAACTGAAAATATAAAAATAAAAGCTAATTCAAAATATTAATAATATATAGTATTATTAAATATAAACATAAATAAAATATAATAAATAATACTAAAATAACACACCGTCCACAAAAAAAAAAAGAGCTGTTGAATGAGCAGATCAAAGCTCTCTCTTACTGATTTCAGAATAAGATTCCGGAAGGCACAGGACTGGGATTGAGAATCTGGAATGATAGATGATGACTGGAAGAGGCAGATAGAAAGACAGAGACATAGAGACAGCGGGTTGGAACTGACAAGTGTTTGTGGGACATTGAAAAAAAACAGACACCAAATAGACAAGCAAAGATGAAAAAGGATGGGCCAGGACTAGAATACAAAACTGAACGTGGCCCAAGTAGAAGGAAGTCGGTGAGAGAGAGAACGAGTGAGAAAAGGGTCCGGGAAGACAGCAAGAGCAGGCGTCAGGCTTCTGGGTAATCTGCATTATGAAGAGAGACAGCGCAGACAGCAGAATCAATGGACCTGTCTGTGTGTGAGAGAATGGAGTCCTGGTTCTATGCCTAGCTAGCCCCAGTCGTCCTGGAGCTCAGTAAACCAGACAGAGCACGCAAACTCATCTCCTCCCCGAGACCAGGGCTACTCACAGGGGGCATCAGAGGGTGGAGAGGAGGTCCCACGGAACAGTAAATCAGCCAGAGCTGTCGCTAACGCTTAGCACGGCAATATGTTCCAATACATCCCAGTCAAGGGCATAGAGGCGAGCTGACCCATTGAAGTGGGGTGGAGAAAGAGGGAGCTCTGAAGAACAGGAGCAATTGAACCAGGAGGAGGGGGAAAAAATGCAAGAATAAGAATCGCAGAGAAAGACAGTGAGTGAACGCTGGTGTTAAAGGAGAAAATGAGGCAAAATGAAAATATTCATAGAATTCTCCTTACTAAAGCAGCACAACTAAAATGGCAATTTGTACAAATAAGAAACACTTTGGTGCTTTTAAAGCATCAGAGGCACTATAAACTATTAAAAAACATAATATAAAAAATAAATTATAAAATAATTTAACGCAAATAACGCAACTAAATTACTGATGCACGCGAAATGGTGTCATTAACGTAATTTAACTTAGGTATCGCGCTGTGTGAAATAAAGACTGAATGGAATGCCATATCCCACCGCTGTATGACCAGGTGAAACGGAAACTAAGTTTCTTGGCTAGATAAAGCAAACTAGCGTCTCACTACTAGGGTTGCAAAGGGGCGGAAACTTTCCGGAAAATTTTCACGGGAACTTAACCTGGGGAATTTTGGAAATATTCCAATTTGGAAACCTAACAGGAACTTACGGGAGATTGTGTGAATTTATGGCAATTCATTGGAAATTTTGGGAAATTTATAATATTTATATAAAATGTATCATATAACAACATAAATATAAACATTTTGTTTGGTCATATTTATTTTTCGCATTCAATTAATTCTAATTTCAGTAAATATGTAATAAATATATTTTATTGCAGCAATTGTTATGTTATTTATTTCAGTGTCACTTGATCCTTCAGCAATCATTGTAATATGCTGATTTGATACTCAGTTATTATCAATGTTGGAAACAGTGCTGCTTAATATTTTTTTTGGAACCTGAAAGACTTTTTTCAGGATTCATTGATGATTAAAAAGTTAAAAAGAACAATTTATTCAAAATAGAAATCTTTTCTAACAATATCACTTTAATATCACTTTTTATCAATTTCACACATCCTTGCTGAATAAAAGTATTCATTTCGTTCAAAAAAAGAAAGAAAAAAAATCACTGACCACAAAATTTTGAACGGTATTGATACAAAAGAGTTCCATTTTAAATAAATGCTGTTCTTTCCATTTTTATTCATCAAAAATCCAGAAAAAAAGTATCACAGGTTATTAAGCAGAACAACTGTTTCCAACATTGATAATTGAGTATCAAATTTCTGAAGGATCATGTGACACTGAAGACAGGAGTAATGATGCTGAAAATTCAGCTTTGCATCACAGAAATAAATTATATTTTTATGTATATTAAAATAGAAAACCATTATTTTAAATTGTAGTTATATTTCACAATACTACCATTTTTTTCTGTATTTTTGATCAAATGTGCATATTATGGACTGGGGGAATGCAGTGCATGCAGGGGGTGTGGCCTTAATAGCCCTGCAGTAAGTATTGTGCTGTGTGAATGTTATTGAGGAATTTTCAGGGTAAAAAATCAACTGAAATTGCATTAAATCTGGTTGTTTAAACCAAAATTATGCTGCAAGATGTTTTTTGCCATCTACATTTAAGTACCCTGTTATAAGCTAACCTGCAATTTTGCAAATTCCTTGTTTATTCCCATTAATTTCGGTTAATTCCCATATATTCCTGTAAATTCCCATGAAAAGTTTCCAGCTTTGAAAATTCCCAGAATTTTGCAACCAATCAAGATAAAGACAACTGCAGTGTTGTACAAGAGTCATACAGTAAATACATGTGAGTCTGTTTTAATGATGCACAATCAAGTGTGCACTGATCACACACTGTACTTATGCACAGACACATTTCAGGACATTCACGTTGTTTCCACATTCATTCAGGATCATTTTTTTTATCTGTCATGTGTATATTGCAGTGTTTAGTAAATCTGAATAGATCTGTGTATTGTAGTAGGCATTTAATGCAGTCAGGTCAAGATGGTTGGTTTAGGTTTTATGTTGTTGTTGTTTTTGGCATCTCTTCCGTGAGTTTAAAAAGCTATATACAAACTCTTTGCTGTATACACATCCTTTACACTGAATTCTTAAAAGTTTTGTTCTGTAATTGTGTGTGTGTGTGTGTGTGTGTGTGTGTGTGTGTGTGTGTGTGTGTGTGTGTGTGTGTGTGTGTGTGCTTTTGTTTATATTACATTGTGGGGACCAAATGTCCCCATGATGTAATATAAACCTGAGTTCACCTACATTGTGGGGACCAGCCAGCGGTCCCCACAATGTAAATGGGTTTATAAATCATATAGAATGAGTTTTTGTGAAAAAGTAAAAGTTTGCACAGTTTCCTGTGAGGGTTAGGTTTAGGGGTAGGGGCAGGGTAGGGGGATAGAATGTACAGTTTGTTCAGTGTAAAATGCATTGAAGTCTATGGAAAGTCCCCACAATTCACAAAAACAAACATGTGTGTGTGTGTGTGTGTGTGTGTGTGTGTGTGTGTGTGTGTGTGTGTGTGTGTGTGTGTGTGTGTGTGTGTGTGTGTGTGTGTGTGTGTGTGTGTGTGTGTGTGTGTGTGTGTGTGTGTGTGTGTGTGTGTGTGTGTGTGTGCTTTGATCTGCATAAATATATGAATTATATGGATTCCTTAAATCATTTGGTTATTTGGTGGCCTTTTGTAGTCTCCAAGTGTCCTTTTTTGGAAAGACATGCATTTACCATTAAAAAAAAGCTTGCATAAAATACAGTTTTGTCAGAATCATCCTTCAATCTAATAGTTTACTTTGCTGGATAAAGCAAATGATAACGAAATGATAGTGTTAAACAAAATAAATGATGTATGCTTAATTTCACAGTAAGTATTTGATTATATAACAATAAGTATGCAATTAATTAATCAAAATGGTGCCATAAATCATGATTAAAAAATGTAAAATCTACATCTATTGACAACCCCAAAAACTAAGAGGGAAAAATATATTGTGCAACTTTTTGATCCAAACTTTTTGATCCAAATTTGATCCAATATATTTTTCCCTCTTAGTTTTTATTGAATGAGCACAATAATTCTTTCTAAGTATCTACACTACTTTTTAAAAATGTGGTTGTTGTTTTTTTGTTTTTTTTTTTCCCAGCAAGGACACATTAAATTGATCAAAATATTTCAAATAAATGCTGTTCTTTTGAACTGTCTATTCATTAAAGTATCCTGAAAAAATATATATCACAGTTTCAGCTGTTTCCAACATTGATAAGAAATTTTTCTTGAGCAGAAAATCAGCATATTAAAATGATTTCTAAAGGATCATGTGACACTGAAGACTGGAGCAATGATGCTGAAAATTCATCACAGGAATAATTTACATTTTAAAATATACTCAAATAGAAAACAGTTACTTCAAATTGTAATAATATTTCCCAATATTAATCATTTTTACTTTATTTTATTTTATTTATTTAAAAAAAAAAAAAAAAAAAAAAACAGCCTTGGTGAGCATAAGATAATTTTTCATAAAAATGGAAAAAATCTTACCGACCAAAAATGTGTATGGAAGTGTAAAAGAACTTGATTCACAGAAATTAAGTGGACTTCTTTTCATTAGCCATCTTAACGCTGCAATTCGAAGTGCCATGTACATCCTGAAAAGATGCACTTTGTAATATAGCACAGTGTAACATGCTCAAAATTTGATTCTTGTGCACAGCTACCAAAAAAAAAAGCGCTCTGTATCCTGTTGGTCATGGGAGCTCAACATGACACCCCCATAAGGCAACCTGCTACATGGAAAATAAACCAGCTTTTATCATGCTACTGATATGACTAGAGCCTTCATCTCAAACACATTTTTCAAAACTCAATGCCTCTCTCTGCTCATCAGGGTTGGTTTGAAGGTTGTTCTCCCTTTGCAAGCTCAAGATATTGCAGATTCAAAAACAATATGCCTGTTCAGAACAGGATTATACAAAAGGGAGACAATGAAAAATGTATCACTATGTACTATTCCATAAGGTGAGCAACTTGTAAGCCAACAACCTGCGGCGCTGAGAAGTCATTCAGGAGAGCGGACCAATCCTTCCTTTGAAACATACAGTACACCCCAGCTAATTCTCACTTTTCCTCTCATATCAGGCGTCTTTATCATTCACAGATTCACATGTGACAACAGAATCATCAAGAGCCGATTCAGTTCTCTAATTGGACACAGGAGACCAACGCCTTTGTGCCAGAGCTTAACACTTCAAACTTAACACCTAAAGCGTTTCCTCTCACACACACGCATAAAACACCCCGTGATATTCCATACCTAAGCCCTGTGCCCAGCTCTCTCCTCAAACATTTTGGAATAATTTCTAAACCCTCTGGTGGGAGAGAGATTGTGAAAAGTGGATTGCTCAGCTGTGTTAGGTGGAAGTGTGACATTTTACATAAGCAGTAAGAATATGTTATGGGTGGAAATGAGACAGAAATAGACGAATGTGCCTGTGGAGAATGGCGCGTACGGCGTGTACGTCTGTGTTGACATGCATGTTAAACTCAATCTATACGGCCACTAAAGCCCAAACGAAAACACAAAAGCCCAAATGAAATGCACGTTCACAAATCATAAAGCTGTTGAATCTGTGTGGCTTAGAGGCAAAGCAAAGAGGTCAACTTTATGGGATTGAAGCATCCTGACATACCCAAACTATCCACATGCACACTTTAAGCTCTCTAAGAGAAGAGACAAACAGCAAGGAGAGCGAGAGAAAAAAAAAAAAAAAAAAAAAACTGGTAACGAAATCCCACCACCCTTGTTAATAAAGCCCCAGAGCTCTGAATATGTATGAATTATGTATATGTGTCTTCAGGCATGTCTTACTTTACAACTCATAAACACACACGCACACATACACAAACCCACTCACATCTTATCTAAGATAAGTCAAGTGTGGAGCCTCTGGAGCCTCCGCTAAGTGTGAGAATATGTTCTGCTGTTCATCTGATTAATCCAAAATAACTTCATAAATTGGTCATATGCTCATACGCACACAAACGCTCACTGTAGGCTGTGTATTTACATTTCCTTTAATGTTTCTGGCACAGAATCTGGACAAAAAGCAATACAAAGTATAAAACTGAGTTTAGTTCCAGCAGTGATATAAAACACAGTGCTATTGTATTTTTGGTGTTAGAAACGTTTACTCGAGTGGGAATGGTCAAGTATTTAATTGTATTTTGCACAAAGAAATAAAAAAATATATATTTGAAAACACATTTCTGGCTCTGACATCTGATTGGATGTCAGACCCTTTTGTTGTGAACACACACCTGTGACTGAACATGAATTAAATTCTATTTTATCATGCCAAATGTTTGATCACATGATCTTTGATTGTTACAGCGCTTGAAAAATGTAGCCTACAGTTACAGGAGACGCACGATCTGTATTGGCAGAAGAATTGTTTATTGAGATTATCATTATTAATGAATGTAATTATTCATTGAACATTGGTTTCTTTTATCATTTTGCTGTTGGCACTGTTAAAAGAATGTTCTGGGTTCAAAACTAATTAAACTCTCGATTTGTGCCTCAGTAAAACAAAAACAAAGGGAAAATGCGTGTATGGGAATGCAAGTATGGGGCAAGGTGTTAACATGAGACAAATATGATAAAATTGCATGTCTGTGCAAAGATTTATCCTATCTTTTAACTCCTGCAAACCATATAAATATATATCACACAATATGCACAAGGATATGTTTATATATATAAGTATTAACATATTGTTTAAATGTTCGGGGTCTGTAAGATTTTTATTTTTTGTAAGAAATTATTTTATTCAGCGAAGGATGCATTAAACTGATCAAAACTGACATTAAAGACATTTATATCATGTTACAAAAGATTTCTGTTAAAAAATAAATACTGTCCGTTTGAACTTTCTATTCATCAAAGAATTCTGGGGGGAAAGTATCACAGTTTACACAAAAATATTAAGCAGCACAACTGTTGTCAACATTTGTAATAATAAGAAATATTTCTTGAGCAGAAAATCAGCATATTAGAATGATTTGAGAGGGATCATGTGACAATGAAAACTGGAGTAATGATGCTGAAAATTCAGTTTTGCCATCAAATTGATATGTTATTTTAAAATATATTTAAATAGAAAACAGTTATTGTAAATTGTAATGATATTTCACATATTACCATTTTACTTTTATTAAATAAATGCAGCCTTGCTAAGCATAAGAGAAACTGCAAAATATGAGTTGCACATTTATTCTTGTAAACCTTCCAGAATGCCTTGTCCCACTGTAAACCTTAACACTCAAAATACTTAACTGGTTTGAGTAGGACAAACTTAAATTAAACAAATTAGTTCAGTTAAATTAACTGTTGTGAGTATTTAGAACTTTCTTTTTCTTTTGAGTTAAGTAAACTGTTTCATTGTTTTGAGAGCTGGGATTTTTTAATTTCCCAGCATACTTTGCCCCTGGCACTCGAAAGGGAGAGTAAATGCTAAAATTAAGTGTTATATAATGTTTTTTGTGCAAGATTAATGGCAATGGAGATTTAGTAGTGATTAATGTTTTGTTATGCTAATAGAAGAGTTTCTGTTAAAAGGGTTAGAAGGGTTTTTGTAGTTACCATCATGGTGACAAGTGGCGCATGCTGATTGGTTTGAGAGCAGGTAAGTTACATGTTTTATGCTTTACTCATTCAGTAAATGCAATACCATGCTTTCCATTGATGTATTTGGCCGAGATACAACTATTTGAAAATCTGGAATCTGAGGGTGCAAAAAAAAAAAAAAATCAAAATACTGAGAAAATCACCTTTAAAGTTGTCCGAATCAAGTCCTTAGCAATGCATATCCACTCACAAAAATACATGTTTGATATATTTACAGAAGGAAATTTACAAAATATCTTCATGGAACATGATCTTTACTTAATATCCTAATGATTTTTGGCACACAAAAAAAAAAAAAAGATAATTTTGACCCATGTATTGTTGACTATTGCTACTGATATGCGACTTATGACTGTTTTTTTTTTTTTTATCCAGGGTCACAAATGTATAAATTAGTGTAATCAAATATTTCAAGTTAAGAATAAAAATGTATGAGTGCAAAATAAAAATCGTACTTAAACTTCCTTTCTTCTTACTACTTAAAATTCTGTCATTTATTACTCACCCTCATGTCGTTCTACACCCGTAAGACCTCCGTCCATCTTCAGAAAACAAATTAAGATATTGCCTCTCAAGATCCAGAAAGCTACTAAAGACATATTTAAAACAGTTCATGTGACTATGGCTCTACCTTAATATTATAAAGTGACAAGAATACTTTTTGTGCACCAAAAAAAAACGAAATAACGCCTTTTCAACAATAACTAGTGATGGGCGATTTCAAAACACTGCTTCAAAGCTTTATGAATCTTTTGTTACAAATCAGGGGTCCGGAGTTGCAAAGTCACGTGATTTCAGCAAATGAGGATTTATTTATGAGATCTGAACCAATGATTAGAAACAAAAGATTTGTAAAGTTTCGAAGCAGTGTTTTGAAATTGACCGTCACTAGATATTGTTGAAAAGTCATATGTTTGTTTGTTTTTTGGCACACAAAAAGTATTCTCGTCGCTTTATAATATTAGGGTTGAACCTCTGTACTCACATGAACTGTTTTAAATACATCTTTAGTACATTTCTGGATCTTGAGAGGTTCAGTGACATTGCTAGTAATGGAGGCCTCACTGAGCCATCAGATTTCATCAAAAATATCTTAATTTGCGTTCCGAAGATGAACGTCTTACAGGTGTAGAATGATATGAGGGTGCACTAACCCTCATTTTTGGGTGAACTAACCCTTTAAGTTTCTTAACCTAAAAAAATCTCATTCAACTTTTTTGAGTTCTGACAACTTATTAGGGTTTACAGTGAAGTAAATAACTAATTTTATTTGCAAGAACTGAAAATAAAAAAGTTAATTAACTAAATAATTTATGTTAATTGCTATTAAAATGTATGAGTTAGCTAACTCAGTACTCAGTACTACAAGTTAGGAGCAATTAACATGCAGTAATACTACAAACTCAAAACTTGATAGTTCTGCTTACTTAAAATTGGTAACATCATAACTATGGACTAATGTAACCGATTAACAAAAATGTTTTGAGTTAACCCAACTTATTCGGGTTTACAATGTAGACTTCATTGTAAGTGAATTAAAGGAATGGTTCACTCAAAATGAAAATTCTGTCATTATTAATTTCTCACTCTCATGACTGACAAATGGAGCACAAAATGAGAATTTTGAAGAATCTGCACATAGATCTTTTCCATAAAACAAAAATCTTGTGACAAGAAACAGACAGGATAAACACTTTTAAGAGCCCTCCAGAAAGAATCAGTCACTGGTTAAACATCTACTGTATGTAATGAAATATTAGATAAATATTATATTTATGGAACCCAAAAGAAAAAATGCATTCCGTCAGAATATGAGGCATCAGTGGAGCAAAGATGCTCTGCCAGATGGTGTAGTTATGACTTGTAGAAGCAGGGGCTAACAGGGTCATGCTAACCAGTCAAACCCTGACCCCTCAGGTCATACTACAAAGAACGAAATAGATTTGAGTGGGATAAGCCAAAAAACTGATTTCTACTGCCTGTCTGAACAAAGCCTATGTGACCTCTCTTCCTTTGGGGATATTAATGGGAATCCTCCAACTCTCACTTAGACTTCAACTTTTGGATTTACTAGCTGTATGAGGCCTTAGACTTCCTCTGTCCATGAGTGTCCAACTGTTTTACACATTTGTGAAGTTTCATGGTACTGTGGCAGCACTTTGCCTTCAGCAGCTGGAACACCTCTGCTTCAGTCTCTCCAGGGATTTCTACCCTCTTTAATTATTTTAAACCTCTCCAGTCCTCTTCCTCTCCCTTCACGCTCTATCTCCCTCTCCTTCTTGTCTCCACACAATCCTTCTCTCTCTCCCTCCCTTGTCGAAACATCTGTTGTTTATCAGTTCTCCTCATCTCTATCGCTCCGTCCCGGTGTGAGGGATGGGGGGTCCTGTCCTGGGGGGCTCCTGTCACTCACTGATCACCTGCTCCAGGGTCTGGGAGACAGTAGTCTGTCCCTACGGCAAGCGCATACCGGTCAGCACCATGACAACAGAGCTAATGTATGCAAGGGAGATGAAAGATGACGATGGATTGTCCCAGTGGAGGTAAGACCCACTCAACAGCAGAAGGGAGAGAGAGGGAAAGGCCCTCAAGACAAAATCAGAGAGGGTGAATTTGGGAAAGGAAGACTGCTCTGTTCCAAAACCTAGAGAGCTGCCTTGTTGCTTACAAAGGTAACTGATTTCTAAGGCAGTATCCTAACTGAAATGGGAAATCACAAATGACAGAAATATCATTTGAGACAATCTACTTAGACAGAAACTTTCAAATCGACTTTAAATGACTATAAAGACATTAAAATACATAAATTGTACTTTTACATGAAATACCCAAAAGAAAATGTTTTTTCTCAGTGGTTACTTTCAAAACTCAAGAGACTTAACGGAGTCCTCACTAATGTCTCATTAAATATAGATTTTCTTTTTTTTTTGTACTGTACAAAAGTTTGTCGGTATTTTTAAAAAAGAAATTAATACTTTTATTCTACAAGGATGCATTAAATGCATTAAAATAAATGCAGCCATGCTGAGCATAATTTACTTCTTTGGAAAAAACACCTAACTTTTGAGCAATATTTCTACAAAAAAAAAAATCGTATACTTTTATTTTATTTGTAAATTAATAAATATTCACAAATATTTAATTTATTATATTTATTATTACCTTTTATTATTAAAACATATATTTTTGTTCCTTTGACAAATTGATTTTGACTTTTTTCATATACAAGATGAGCCAGTCTCCATCTGAAGACATATTTGAAGACTTTTTTGTGTTTTGTGTCTAATAAGCTTTATGCCACACAAACAAACAGGAAAACAGGTCTCATCGCATCCGCTTGTCTGAGAAAGTGTTAACAGCAGTATGAACTGATTGCAATATCTGCATGTCCTGATTTTGCAGAGTTAGACACGTTCCTGAGTCATCATATTTTGTTGATCCTGGAACAACCCCTAAACTTAAAGGTGCCATAGAACTGAAAATTGAATTTACCTTGGCATAGTTGAATAACAAGAGTTCAGTACATGGAAATGACATACAGTGAGTCTCAAACACCATAGTTTCCTCCTTCTTATATAAATCTCATTTGTTTAAAAGACCTCCGAAGAACAGGCGAATCTCAACATAACACTGACTGTGACGCAACAGTCGGGAACATTAATATGTACGCCCCCAATCTTTGCATATGCCAGCCCATGTTCAAGCATTAGACAAGGGCAGGACGTCTGGATGAGCACAGCTGAATCATCAGACTAGGTAAGCAAGCAAGGATAATAGCGTGGCAGATGGAGCAATAATAACTGACATAATCCATGATAACGATATTTTTAGTGATATTTCTAAACTGTTTTTCTAAATGTTTCGTTAGCATGTTGCTAATGTACTGTTAATTGTGGTTAAAGTTACCATCATTTCTTACTGTATTCATGGAGACAAGAGTCGTCATTATTTTCATTATTAAACACTTGCAGTCTGTATAATTCATAAACACAACATCATTCTTTATAAATCTCTCCAACAGTGTAGCGTTAGCCCATTAGCCACGGAGCACAGCCTCAAACTCAACTCAGAATCAAATGAAAACATCCAAATAAATACTATACTTACATGATCTGATGACGAACACTCTGTAAAGATCCATTTTGAGGGTTATATTAGCTGTGTGAACTTTGTTTATGCAATCTATTATAGAGTCGAAAGCTCGGGGGAGGGGAGCGCGAGCAATTAAAGGGGAAGCAGCCTGAATTGGCGCATTTATAATGATGCCCCAAAATAGGCAGTTAAAAAAAAAAAAAAAATCTATGGGGTATTTTGAGCTGAAACTTCACAGACACATTCAGGGCACACCTTAGACTTATATTACATCTTTTGAAAAACGGTTCTAGGGCACCTTTAACCTACCCATAAGTTATCCCTAAAATCAGAGGGAAATGTTAGGTGAAAAACACAGATGTAGAAGCACCCAACCCTGGTTGTAAGCCTTAACTTGACAAACTCTGCCTCAAAACTGATTGGTTGATTGAAATGTTGTTCCAGGATCAACAAAGATGTTGATCCTGGAACACATTGCACTTAGCGAAAACAGGTTCTGAGCAATATCCATGGACTCTTAAGTTAATCATCTAACCAAGCTAGTTGTTTTTATTGTTGGCATTTTATTCAATTTTAATATCCTAATATTAGTGAGACGAAGAAAAATAAAAGCTTTTAGATATTAATCTGCATATGCAATGGACAGCAGTTGCAGTATGCCTCTTTGGTATAGCTTATTCGAAGGCATCTTTAGTAAAAAAAAAAAAAAAAAAAAACACCTCAATATTTAACAAACCACATAAGACCCAAACCAGAAGCAATGCAATCTGTTTTACAGAATACAGAAGTTTGTTGCACATAACCCATATGCAGTTCAACAAAGAAAAATCAGGCATCCTGTGCTAACTTTTAATAGTAGCCTACTTTTTGATAAAAGAAGAAGTGCAAGTCACAACAGATATTCTCTGTAGAAGACTGTGTGTAAATCACTTTCATCAGCAAGGGTCAAATTATAGTGTTTCAAATCATGTTTTATATTGCAGTTCCAACAACAGTAATCAACTAACTGGTGAAAGTTATATCTCTCGAATGCATAGCTTCACTGGCCAAAGGAAGATCTTAGAAGGCGGCATAAATATGCATGTCATGCCTACTGTTTGGAACAGCCTTTAAATCAACAGTACAGCTATGATGCCTTACAACAATGTCTAGGATTTGGGACAGAACTACAGAAAGAAGAGTTGAAAATAGAGTTTGATGGAGAATAAAGATGTAGAAACTGACAGCAAAGGTAAACATAGTAAAGCAAACATTCCTGTTTTGAAAAGCATCATTTCTGTGGCCTAATGGCTACTGTGTTTTGTCTTATTTAAACCGAAAATTCAAATTATTGATCTCTCCATCTAGGACTAATTGACATTGCGATGTTGACATCTGCTGCCAACGTCCACTTGATGCTTCCTGATGTCTATGTCAGTTCAGATTCTCTCCGAAAGAAGCCAATACTCTTAAACGGTTCCTCTATTCACTCTATTGATTTCTCCACCATTCTACAAAAGCTAAAGGCAGCTTGTAGACTGTGGAAGAGCTGTATTAGGCTTGTTTTGGTCAGCACTTGAGGAAGGCCTAGCAGAGAACAGCGATCTTCCTCCTTTAGTTGTGAGACAACAAAAACAATCAATCCAGTCCCAGAGAGGAAAAGAAAGCATATAGCCACTTTGTGCTCTACTGCACTACTCCATTTGATCTTTCAATCTATCCCTCACAGGCAAGAGCTTGACCCAGCAAAGAGTATGTGTGAATGTGTGTAGCATGAACAAAATCTCAAAAACGTATTTCCTACCCTTTAGCACCTTTCGGCCTTTAAGAATCAACAGTGATTGGGCAAATTGAGGCCTACTGCTCTGCATTTACCTCTAAAACACACGAGCACTCCTCCTCCAATCTCAAGAACTTAAAAGGAACCACAGGAAGATGCACAAAATTGCCCCTGATTACTAGGCCCAGGATGCCAGGGAAAGATAGCAATTTGGAGATGACTTATCTTTGCGTAGATAACAGCCACCAACAGGTTAAGCAGCAGCGCCCACATTAACTGAAAAACTGCAGGCACCATCTCTTCATCTGACTTCAATTTAAAAGATCAAATGCTTTAGCATGGCCATTTTCCAACCTAAATTTCATTCTCACTCATTCTCACTCTCACACAGGCAGAGATGTTGAAACAACATAAGTTTTTATAGGCAATGAAAAAGCGTGAAAGTGATTACTAGGGAATGATGTGACATTTGAGCTGTGTTACAGTCTCAAATATCAAGTTGGATTCGGTCCCACCAGCATTTTCTGATGCCCAGTACCACTCGCAAAAAGGTCAGCTAAACCTACAGCTTGCACTGAGACGGACACATTCAAAAGTGGTGTTTCAAAAGTAATGTACCAAAAGTTAAACTAAGTGACTGGCTTTCAGTGGTGTAATGTAACGAAGTAATAATACTTTGTGACAGTACTTGTGTATTTTTTGGGAGAATCTGTACTTTACTTGAGTTTTTATATTTCTGTCAACTTTTACTTTTACTCCACTACATTTCTAAATAAAATGCATACTTTTACTCAATATATACCGATACATTTTCCCAAAGCATTTTCGTTACTTACTACAAAATGAAGTTGGAAGAACACAGACTGTAAGCAAGCATACAAACAAGTGCTGGCACAAGAACTGTTGATTTCATTTTCCTGTTTGCGTCTGTTGCTGGAGCGGCCGAGAAGAGTGCTCTGTCATTATACAGTACGAGAGCGACCTCTAGAGGCGACATAAAACTATCACTGATGCCTCGTAGAGTTTGTTTTGACACGTGAGAATTGTCTTTAAACATAGACAACAAAACAGTATGTTATACAGTGTACACTACAGGACATGTTTTCATATCATTATATCACAGTAATTCATTTGTTGACTAGAAGCTGTATTAGTGGAGAACAGTAGTATGTTTGCTGTCAAGGCTGAGCATTAGTACCTCAAGCGGTTAAAACAATGTGACAAAAATACCATTACTATTTAACGTCACCATTGTTACCATTCATTTGCATTAGTTTATATCAGTTTGTTCGCTGTTGTGCATTCGTTATCCAGTGAAGGTGTATTTAACTGTATCCTCATCATGCAGCGACAGAAACTTAAAAAACATAAAAAATGTATTCGATTTCAGTTCTTTTTTATTATTATTGGCATTGTAACACATATTTTGATTAGATAATCATTAGTGGTTTAACGGATCACAGAACTCACGGTTCGGATCATATCACGGTTAATTCACGGATTGGATCATTTTTCGGATCAGCACAAAAAAAAACAAGAAATCCTTTTCCAATGGCAATTTTTAAGCATGACTGTTTGGATTTATATGAAATGGTAACAATTTACAGTAGGAGTCCATTTGTAATATTAAATAAGGTTAATAAAAGTACTGTTCACTGTTAATTTCAACACATTTTAAAATTGTTTCTTATATTAGTTATAATGCACTATGAATTAACATGAATGATCAATAATTAATATATTTGTATTTTTTATATTTAAAACTTACAATAAACATTTTGCCATTTTTTTAATTCAAAGAAAACAAAATGTAAGCGTTAAAACTGAACACAATCTTGCTGCTCAAACTGTGTATAGAACAATTTTTATTTTATTTATTTTTTTGCTCCTTTTGTATTTTACATTTTCTTGTACTTTTACTTTCAATACTTAAGTACGTTTAATATCAAAAAATACTTTTCATACTTAAGTACAAAAAAAAAAATCACATACTTTGAAACTTTTACTCAAGTAATATTATTAACAGTGACTTTAAATTCTACCAAAGTCATTTTTGGGTAAGATATGCTTTTAGTCAAGTATGGCTTTCAAGTACTTTATACACCACTGCTGGCTTTAGTTGATGTAAAAAAAGAAAAAAAAGAAAAAAGAAATTACAGAAATTACACTTGTGCTGTCTAAAAAGATTATAAAGTTCATGACCAATGACTCCAACCCTTAAAAACATTATTAAATCCAAAGAGCTCTCCAATAAACCCCTAAAAGCCTCGAACAAAAAGTATTCTCCATCCATCGCAATAGAATACACCTACACCTACCAACACACTTAGTAGAATAATGAAAAAAAAAGCTAATATTCAGTAGAAAATAGGTTCTCATTGAGCCTCAACTTTGGAAGGGCGTCAAATAACTTATATAGTGTCTCTTCAATGCTGCTAAATAAAATGTGACAAGGTCCTGGGAAATGCAGTCACTTTTAGTCATTAGTTGAAACACAATGAACTGCTGCAGAAGTACAGCACAGTGGATTGTGAAATCCACATCTACCTTAAAAAAATAAACACAGTCTGGAATCACTGAGCAACTGCTCCCTATGGGTTTCTGAACTAATATAAGGCCAAGCCATTCACTGCTGCAGTGATAAAGAAGGAAAAACATATCACATTAACTTAGCCTGAAGAAATAGACAAGGCCATGGAAAAGAAACTGGCTTGGGTACATGATTGGCAAGCTGCAGGGTGCTCTGACTGACAGTAGATTTTGGAGTGCTTTATTTTTAGCACCTAAAAACACTTCATCTAGTGGGTAGAAAACCATGCACTGAGACCAGTCAAGAACTGCGAGGCAAAAAGGAAGGGAAAAAAGTGTGAGGAGAAAAAAAGTGTGAAAAAGGAATGTCGTGTTCTTTCAGTAAATGAACGTTAGTCTGCAACTTTATCATTTCCTTGAGAAGAAACCATCCAGGCTTAATTATCCTCGTCCTTGGCCACGAGGACAGGAATCGCGTTCGCATGCGGCCCGCGGAGGAAGAAAACACGGATCGCTCTCTCCTCATTGGAAACCCCAGCAGACCTGTGCATCTTAGCGCAACGCGTCTCGCCCGAAACACGACTGATGCGTATGATGAGCTGGACTGGGCTGGGAGAATTGGATCTTTTAATCTTGCAAAGTGGGAGAGGAACTCACCAGGCAGAACTGATTGAATTTTTGCTCCTTTTTTCTTCTCTGAGCAAGTCTAGAATTGGGGCAATAAAGTTATAACAGCATTCATTATTTTTCGCTGAGTGCTGGGACATTAGTGTCTTCTCACGCCTTTCCTTTTACCTTTTTCTCCATCATCCCCACATCAGCTAGCCAGATGAAATTCAGGTTGCTTTGATTGGGATCATTTTCCACATAGATACATTCATCCATTTTGATGCTAACCTACCACTGAGTACAGTTGTCCATATACCCCTTACAGTGCTGGGGTATATCACTAATTCATGACAACCCCCCCCCCCCAAAAAAAAAAAAAAAAAAAGCTTTTTTAGCCTGTATTTAAACAAAGAAAACAGAAAAAACTATAAATATACCAAATTTCAAGGCAGCAAGACAATACACTGTTATCTTATATTAAAGTTTATTTATCTTGTGTAAAGGATGTTTAAATATTATTCCTGAATACAAGTCCAAAAAATCAGATTAAGAAAATGATTTTCACAGTTTGTGGCTCATGCCTATACAGTGTTTCAAATCAGACACAGGTGTCAGTTAAGGCAGCTATATTGGCTGCCTATATAGACAGTAGACAGCAAACCTAACTAGGTTTTGCAACAGAGCATACAAGTCTAAAAACCATATGACATAAATGTAATGATCTGACACGCACTAAAGAGGATATCAGGCGATATTCACTGTGTTTGGATAGTCCACAATATGACAATTACAAGATACAACACTGGGTATTGTGAGAGACATCTAATATATGTGCCCACACACACACACACACACACACACATGTGTGTATCTGGTAGGAGGTTATATGAGAAGAGTGACCTTCTTTCCTACTGAACAGAAATTCCTTCCAGCTCAATTTAACAGGTGTAACAAACTCATATTGTACATGGAAAGAAAGAGAGAGTGCACTTCACAAAACACTGAAAGACAGTCACTAGACTGAAGTAATTCAAAGACAAAATCCCTTACATATAACCACTGACAAACGTCAGTGTAGACATCTAGTGTATTATAGTCACTTACCGGTAAAGTGTAAGTTCACCCAACATTTAAATTTCTGTCATTAATTAATCACCCTCATATTGTTCTAAACCTGTAAGACCTTTGTTCATCTTTGGAACACAAATTAAGATATTTTTGATGAAATCTGAAAACCTCCCTATAACAGCAATGTCATAGCTTTCAAAGCCTAGAAAAGTAGTAAAGACATTGTTAAAATAGTCCATGTGACTACAATGGTTCAACCTTATTGTTATGGAGCGACAAGAATACTTTTTGTGCGCAAAAACAAACAAAAATTATGACTTTACTCAACAATTTCTTCTCTCCCCTGTCAGTCTCCTACGCTGTTGATGTTGTAAACACAGTGCAGCACTTCCGGGTTCTATGTCAGAACACCGGCTTATCCAATAATGAGTGTCAGCCAATAATGAGCCGGCGTTCTGACGTAAAACCTGGAAGCGCTGCACTTCATCTTTACTACCTTTCTGGGCCTTGAAATTGGTTATGACATTGCTATATATAGGGAGGTCAGAAGTTCTCGGATTTCATCAAAAATATCATAATGTATGTTCCAAAGATGAACGAAGGTTTGGAACAACATGAGGGTGAGTAATTAATGACAGGGATTTCATTTTTGGGTGAACTAACTCTTTAACTGTATGGCAATCACAGAAATTATCAGCAATAACTGTTTATACTATTAAAAAAAACATTGCTAATTTTATCACTCACTTGATTGGATATGCTAAAACATTTATTTGTTTGATGTTTGTAGTATTTGAATCTGCATCACTGAACTTACATAAACATCTGGTTTTTCTCCACAGAAAAAGAGTTTGTTTGTTCAGTTTCATCTGTCATTTCATCCAAGCAAATCGGATTGGAGAATCACTGTCAGTGAGGCAGCCGGATGTTCAGATCTCTCAGAAGAAGACAGATTGAAACATGTCTTCTCTAGTTTACCTTAATGCACTCTTCTTTGCTTAATCGGGTCAGAAGCTTTTGTTAAAACATCTGCAGAGTGCACAGACTGTAACATTAGGCAGGGTTACACTCCTGTCATGACAGTTTCCAATATCCATTTTGATTTTCTTCTGTTCTGCTCCAGAGTGAGACTGTGTTCATGGAATACTAGCATACTACATACTGTGCAGTATAAAAAAACTCAAAGCCCAAAAATGGCTACACACTAAGCTTTTAATTGTCTTAACTACAAATTATTGGCTACAAATTAGCAAAATTTAAGCAAATGCGCTTCTTATATATATATATATATAATTTTTTTTTTTTTTTTTTGTCAGAATATGGGAAGGTGTGTGCAGTGATGAATCACAATGTAACACGAGTGGCATGGTGATGCTCTAAAGCGGTGGCTTCTAAAATCTGGTGAGAAATATAATACTAAATGCATCTCTACCACTGTGAAGCATGGAGGAAGAGGTGTCATTGTGTGGAGAGCCTTTTTAGCTGCTGGGATGGGTGAGCTACTTCACTGTGAAAAGTCATTTAATGCTTTGGAGTACAGGAGAATGCTTTTTTCCCACAAATGAAAAGTTGTCTAAAGAGGAATGATCAGATGTTATTTTTCAAAAAGACAATGTTCCTACCCAAATTGCAAAGACAACCAAGAAGTGGCTTGTGAACAAGTCCATCAGGCTCATGTTTTTGCCTGGGCAGAGTGCAGATTTGAACCATATAGTGAATATTTGGTCTCAAATTAAACTCAAGTGAACTGAGACATTTTTCAACTACTCATGAACTGTATGATGCCATTAACATTGAGTGGAACAACACTGACTCTTCTTCATGTAAAAAGCTGTCTGCAAGTTTACCCACATGGTTTAAACATTTAAAGAAAACAAAGGGGAAGGCTGAGTTACTTTATCTGTAATATTTGTGCAATTGTTGCTAATTTCCTGACCAGTGAATTGCGATTAAAATGGTTAAGACCATTAAAAGACCACTAAATATTTTGCCATTTTCGGCTTTTTTTTGCCCACTGCCGTCCCGGAGCAGCCCCAGCCTGAGCACGCTGCCGTCTCAGAGCAGCCCAAGCCTTCTGCCCTGCCGCCGCCGCCCAGGCTTTCTGCCCTGCCGCCACTGCCCAGGCCGTCTGAACCGTTGGAACCAGCCTGGTCAGTTCCTCCGGCACCACCCTGGCAATCAGCCAGGATTCCAGACCCGCTGGAACCAGCCTGGTCAGTTCCTCCAGCGCCACCTTGGCAACCAGCCAGGACTCCAGACCCCGGGGAACCCGCCTGGTCAGTTCTTCCAGCGCCGCCCTGGCATTCAGCCAGGACCCTGACTCTCTTGAGCCCCCCGTGGTTTGTTCCTCCGGCTCCCCCCTGGCCTTCGGTTGGGGGTTCTGGTCCTGGCCCACCATCCCTCCCCCTGATCCTCCACCTGTCCACCTCCCTCCTGGGTTTTTTGTGTTTTTGTTTTTTTTGGACTGGTGGAGGGTCTGGTAGCCGCTCCTTTGAGGGGGGGTAATGTCACGATCACCAGTGAGAGTGCCCTATCAGCCACTAGAGGGCACTCCATCCCGGACTCTCATTTCCACCCATTGCATTCACTACATTACCCATAACGCACTGCCGGACTCATTGTCTCATGATCACTTCATTACACACACCTGTTTTGTATTATGTTATTAGTGTCTGTCTATTTATACTGAGTTGTTTCTGTCCTTGGTTGTGGTTTATTGTATTGTTACGTGCACCGTTTTGTTTCTCTGGCTTTGTGTTATGTGGACTGGATATTTTGGATTTTGACCCTTGCCTGCCTTTGGATTACGTTTCTGGATTCCCCAATAAATACTTATGCTGCAACTGGATCTCAACATCTTGTTCTTGTGTGCCCGTGACACCATCTCGAGATTAAAGTTGTTAAATTTCAATAAAAAAACTCGTTAAATTTCGATAAAAAAGTCGAAATAAAATGTTGAGAATAAACTCGTTAAATTACGAGAAAAAAGTCGTTAAATTACGAGAACAAATTTGTTAAATTACAAGAATAAATTTGTAAATTTAATGACTTAATGACTTTAATGACTAATTTTTCTTGACTTTTTTCTCGAAATTTAACAACATTTTTCTCATAATTTAACAAATTTGTTCTCGTAATTTAACGACTTTTTCTCATACTTTAAAGACTTTATTGTTAACATTTGATCTCAACTATTTTCTCGTAATTTAACAACTTTAATCTCAACATTTTAGCTCAACTTTTTTCTTGAAATTTAACAATTTTTTTTCTCATAATTTAATGAGTTTATTCTCAACATTTTATCTCGACTTTTTTCTCGAAATTTAACAACTTTAATTTCGAGATGGTTTTATTTTTTTATTATTGCTTGGCCCTAATCCTCTTCCATAAGTTAACATCTAGAAAAGAAATATGGTTATTTTTAGGCAATTATGGGTAAAAAAAAATAAATTTTTAAATGGTTAACGTCACTTCCTTTTCATTCATTACACTGAAAATTAAAAATTACAATTAAACCATTGCATTAATATACAGTATCCAACATTGCACTTTGAAACATTTAGGCAAATGTATACGCATTGGTACTCTATGCATAGAACATTTGCATACTGTGCACAGCATACATTCTGCATACTACATTGTCAATAACAGTTCCTGGCATGCCATTCTGAATATACTGTGAGTCTTAATTTGTTTGCAGGTATAGTCACTGTGGAGATCTTGATGGTTGGAATTAATATGAGGTGTGCATATTGCATAGAGTCACAGCTTGTGAGAAAGAAGCCAACAGGTAATGGTAGTCAATTTGGTAGGTAAATTATTAGCAGGCTCTTGTAGGTATTATCCCATTGTGTCCAAGCCTGTCTGTCAGCTGCAGTGCAATACTGTAATTAAGTGCCTGGATCTACAGAGCATGTAATCTCCTGCTTCGCACCAGTGATGCGTTGCACTCTGGGAGTTGTAGTCAGCCACAGGATTGATGGCTGCCATATGTAGTCCATTTATCACTGGATTTGTTTGAATTCCCTATAAAATGAGACAGGAGCAGTAAAGGGGATGGACACAAACACACAAACACACACACACACACACACACACACACACACAAATGGCGACATTGAAGTAGAAAGAAAGTGTCTGTGTGTGTGCATGAGATGTCCACTGATATAACTCCACCAAACACAAGATTGGTGGATTACAAGAAACAGATCAACTAAATCTATCACTTCATCCATACTACAAATAACAGCACTTTGGACAACTCTGGTTGTATTGAAATATGCTTTATAAATAATAAATACAAATACAAATACAAGAGCTGCACGATTAATCGATAAAAGATCCCAATCTCGATTCAAACACCCACACGATCTTATTCCTAAATGACAATGATGTCTATTAAACCTTTAACCAATGCGATCACAGCGAACATTCAGATAAAAGTTTATAGTTTGGATATAAACACTGATGTCTATGGTATTGATCAAAAAAGCAAAGAAGTATTTATGCATGAGTCATTGAATCATTCTTTCAAACAGTTTTTTTTTTTTTATGAATTCTAATTAATTACATATTGTTTTAAATAAACTGCAGTAATTAACATTTTATCAGAAATTACATGTTATTTATAGTTGTCTATTCGGAATCATGGGAGAGTCGGGATCTTTATTTTAAACAAAAAAAAAAAATGTGATTCTCAGTTTATCTAGATTTGTGCAGCTCTACTGCAAACCATATAAGACAGACAGACAAATAGATAGAACAACAGGCAGACAGATAGAATGACAAAAAGAAAAATAGAATAGAACAGACAGAACAGACAGACTGACAGAAAAACAGACAATGACGGACAAAAGATAGGTAGAAATGGAGACAGACAGACAGAATAATAGATAGAAGGATAGACAAAAGGATAGGCAGAATGGCAGAAAGAGAAAAAGAATGGGAGATAGAATGACTGACAAATAAAAGGTTAGACAGAATGACAGTCAGACAGAATGATAGGTAGACAGACAGACAGGTAGAAAGAGAAAAAATCAATAGAAAAAAATGACAGACATACGGATAGAACAACAGACTAACAATAGAAAGATTTACAGACACACAGAATGACAGACAGAACAATAGAAAGAACAATGACAGATAGATAGATAGATAGATAGATAGATAGATAGATAGATAGATAGATAGATAGATAGATAGATAGATAGATAGATAGATAGATAGATAGATAGATAGATAGATAGATAGATAGATAGATAGATAGATAGATAGATAGATAGATAGATAGATAGACAGACCTTTAGAATGACAGACAGACAGAGCAATAGATAGAAAAATAGAACAAGAGACAATGTCAGATTGACAGAATGACAGAGAATGACAGACAGAGAATGACAGATGGACAAAAAGATAGATAGAAAGACAGACATATAAAAGGATAGACAGAATGACAGACAGAACTGTAGAATGACAAACAGACAGAGCAATAGATAGAACAATAGAACAACAGACAGAATGTGAGACAGAGCGGCAGAGAATGAAAGATGGGCAAAACGATAGATAGAAAGACAAACAGACAGAATGATAGATTGAACAGCAGACAGATAGAAAGATAGACAGTATGACAGGAAGAAAAAAAAAACAGAACAAAAACAGACTATTTACACTATTGCGTTTTGCTACGGTTATGCCTGTCGTTTACACTATGCCGGCGTTTTCGAACCTCGAAAACTGAGACTTTCGAAAATGCCACAGACCCCGTTTTAGTTTGAAAACGCCAGGGTTGCATTTCAGAATAAACAGACTTTTGAAAATGATGGCGTGGCTGCCAATATTCACTCTGCGTATCCTTGGCGACTGTGTAAACAATAACATGGAGACTGAACTGCAATCTTTGCTGGCTTTGTTGTCATTGTGCAGTTAAAGGTGCTAAAGAGGATGTTTTGTTTTATACATTTTTGCAATATTACTTGAAACTGTCTTTACTAACTGATAAAATAGTATATATTAGGTGCACTGAAAGGAATAATATTAATATACATCATCTGCACGAGGTAGGGCCTTAAAAACATCAGCCAATCGTTTACGCGATCATCGCATAAACGATTGGCCCTCTGGCTTGTCAATCACTGCCAGTACGATCCATGTGAGAGACATGCTCGGATTGGCCCTCTGGCTTGTCAATCACTGCCATGACGATCCATATGAGAGACGCACGGCTGCGCGCTCCAGTACCTTTCCACACTCCACAGGCGCCGCATGCAATGTTTTTGTCAGGAGACAGGAGTAACAACTGCAGATTATGAGTCACCTGCGGGGAGTCCGACATAATGAATCCACTAAGTGTGTGCGCGGCTTTAAGTGTAAGGCAGATAATGAGTGTAAATTGATACCTATGACTGATCGCGCTCAAACGTGTCCAGTCAGAGCCAGTTGCGTTCAGTCTGCAATTACAGTCGGTGTTCAAATTCCATGTGAAAGTATATAAATCTGCTTCAGGAGCAGGAAACTATCGCTGTATGTTCAGCATAGTCAGAATGTTTTAGCTAATAACACAGCGAATGCCGGTGATAAACACTTGTGTTCCGATACTCGTGCATGAGTTTTGGGAGGCATTCCCTCTAAATGAGCTGTGAAGGAGGGGGGTTGTTCTTACCCATGTGCTCATTTCAAAAACTCAGTCGACAAAAATAACCTCTTTAGCACCTTTAAACTCAGCATTTTTTTTAATACTGCAGCTACCTACATGCGCAAACAAAAACTGTTTACACTTCTACGCGCATGCCCAGTGTACATGAATGGTCATGTGACATGCATTTTCGGTCGTGTAGTGTAGACGGAGATCGTTTCTGAAATGCTGTGGAAACGCCAGTGTAGACGAAGATCGTTTTCATTTTAAAACGAAAACGCACTAGTGTAAACGGGGCCTTAGACAGAACAACAGACAGACAGAAAGACAGACAGACAGAAAGAGAATGATAGATAGAACAACAGACAGACAGGCAGATATTTACAAGGTAAATAGCATTTTAGGTGTTATTAGGAATTTCAGAGTACTAGTGAACAGTTGGTAAAGAACATGATGCTGCTCATAGGTGGCCTTACGAGTTTCTAATGTGAGTGTGGGTGTGTTTAGGGGTTTGGCTGGTGTTCATCTGTGCAATTGCTGTATGTGGGGATTCTGTAATGATTTGCCCACACACTGAGAAAGAATTGCCTTGTTATAGCCGACTGACCACTAACCACAAGCGTACACAACGCAGGAGACTCTCTTTCTCACTGACACAAACAAACTCTCAAATCACAAACTCAATTGTTCTTACTCCTATATTGAAGAGAAATGGCCACAGACATGCATCAGTTTTTGCCCTCTTTCTCTCTCTCTCTGCCTGTCTTCCTCTCTGCTCTGTCTCTCTCTCTCGCATACACACCCAGAGCAAAAGGCTGTGAACAACACCCAAACCGTTCTCTAAAGCCGCTGCATACGAAACCTCTCCGATAAGGGAGGGTGTCTTCTTTCAAAACAGCTTTTAGCACTCATTTCTTGGAAGTGCCTCTCTTGCTTTCCTTCTCTCTCACTCTCTCTTGCTCGCTCAGGCATTGGCACCGTTTTCATGTATCAAGAGCTCCTCCTGCTGTCCGAAAACTGTGCCTGTGGCTCATCTTTCTCCCTTGTTAACCGGATTCAAATGACTTATGAATTTTTCTTAAATTATTTATTGACTAATTTCCATGATGTTTACCCGGAGTTTATTAACGGAAGCTGCCCTAACACGGCCTTGTCAGAATCCATCACTTCCCGTTTAAAGTCCCTCTCAGCCAATCATTACAGTGAAGAGTCTATGCATTCAAACAGTTGACTCAAATAAATGATATTTGCTCAGGTTTTGTCGTCTGATTAGCTAGCTATTACGTGTGATCTCAAACATTTGACTGCTTATGGGATGGTGTTACTGGCTTCTATTCTGGTCCTCCAAAAGAAACCTCCAGCGGTTCTTGACTCCAGAGTTTCCAAGTCTGCATATGCCCGCAACAGAAATGAAAGGGACTCTGATAGCAGCACGTTATTCATGTTTCTGAATAGATGTATTATGGCAGTGAGAGAGAAAAGGACTGTTGGTGCATCTGTGTAGTCGGCCGCCTCTTTCCTCTCTAGACTGTTAATCCTATTTGGTGTGTGCAGTGAAAATGGCTGTCAATAGTTTAAGCTGATAAGCGAGAGAGGCAAAGGGTTTAACCACAGACCTCCAAACAGAGTCTGGTCTCCATAGAGCAGGGATAGAGTACTTTCATTTCCCCCTTTTTTCCCTTTTCCCTCTCTCTCTCACTTACTGTCTCATTCCTCCTGCTCTCTGAATCATTCCAGCATTGCAAAGCAGCTCAGGGCGAACAGAAAAAAAATCGTTTTTGTAAGTCGTTTTATTCACTTCTCCCTTAACACTCGCACCCACTCGCTAAGATAAATGTTTTTGATAAGGTCAGACTGTATGCTGAACAGTTCTTAAAAACAGAAATAGTGCATATATACTACATCTCAAGAGTTAATCCTAGAGGTTAAAGAGATCTGGGTCAAAAAAAAAAGCCTTGGATTGTTAAATAAAGAATGCAAATAGAATATGAAATGAACAGTGCTGCAATACAACACAATCGGCTTGCACGAGCTTACCTTTCTGATGGATGGCCGTACTTATGCCTTGTACTTAATGTAACTTATATAGCACTCATTAATATGTTACCGGCTTTGAAAAACCACATGTGGAGGTCTGGGTTACTGCATGTAGCTAATGTTACTTTGCTCTGCTGTCAAGATAGATAATATCTGTTCAAGGCACGTTTCAATCCTCTGGATGTTCTGCGAAGTACAGAACACAATTGTGCAGTGGGTTGAGTAGGAAAGCATTGATCTTGAATCTGACCCCTGCTGGAGGACATGGGTAGAATTTCCATTTGAGAAAATGGAAAGACTAAGACGTTGAGATATGGGGGTACTTTATACTGTTAGGCACTTTGATAGGTTGAGATACTGGCTGGGCATTTTCCTTTTTACTTGGAAAAGGTTAAGATTTCTAATTCGGATACATGGACCACTCCTTATCTATATATGAAGAGTTCAGATGCAAAAGCCTCTAAGTGCCATCTGAAATTTTCTTCTAAAATTAGCATTTTTATCAAGCTCGTATGTTTAGGTTCAGTAATTTCACTTTAATGTCAATTAATAGGTCATTTTCATTGCCATTAAAGTGAAATAACTGAACATAAACATACAAGCTTGATAAAAATGCTCATTTTAGAAGAATATTTCAGATGGCACTTAGAGGCTTTTGCATCTGAACTCTGCATATATTAGCATTCAAACGTTTGGGGTCAGGAGGATGTTTTTTTTTTTTGTTGTTGTTGTTTTGTTTTTTTGGAAAGAAATGACTTTTATTCAGCAAGGACACACTGATTAAACTGATCAAAAGTGACAGTAAAGGTAATTATAATATTACTATATTTATATTTCAAATAAATGCTGTTCTGTTAATGAAAGAAACCTGGGGGTGGGGGTCACGGTTTCCACAAAAATATTAAACAGCACGACTCTCCAATATTGATAATATGATATGTTTTCAACATATTACAATAATAGCAGAATAATTCTGTGAAACTGAGAACTGGAGTAATGGCAGCTGAAAATTAAATTTTGCCATCACATGAATAAATAACATTTTACAATATATTACAATAGTAATAATTTTACAATATTATGGTTTTTACTGATTTTTGATCAAATAAATACAGCCTTGTTGAGCATAAGAGACTTCTCTCAAAAACATTAAAACATCTGACCCCAAGGTTTTAAACTGTAGTTTAGGAAAAAATTAAAATCATTATTTACTCACCCTTATATCAGTCTCTTTGCTTTTTGCTTTTTTTGGAGCACAAAATACAAATTTCGAAGAATCTCGACACACAACTTTTCTATAAAATGCATCTGTTAAGCGCTAAAAAGGACAACACCATAAATGTCTTCTTGAAAATTAAGTCACTTATAATCTTATGATAATTGACAATCTTTCCGAAGTCTCTAAATGAAATAACGTCAATGCCATAAAATGGCATCAGCAATCCATACCAAACTTTTTATAGTCCATTTCAGATCTTTGGTGGAGGGGAAGATTGTCAATTAATAACATCTTAAAATAAATGGGCTTTTTTGTTGTTGTTAACAAATGCGATATGAAGTGGATAACATGTGAATGTGAATAAATAATAACAGGACTTTTGGATGAACTGCTCCTTTACATTTCGGTCTATGCTTCACACAAATTGATCATATGGTTTCAAATGTCACATAAGTCATATAGACTACTTTCTAGGGCTGCGACAATGCTTCTCGATTCTTGGATCGATTATGAGATTTTTTGAATGCATCACGATTCTCTCGCAAATCAATTTTGAGCTTTGTTTTTAACATGCTCAAATGCTCATGAAGAAGAGCACTCGTGTGTTCGGCTGAGTCTGTACTTGCACCTCAGAATGCTTTTATGAAAACTAAGCTCAGAATCGAGTCGATTCGAGAATCACGATGCATTCGTAAAATCTCAGAATCGGTCCGGAATTATTTCTCGATTATTTTCTCAGACCTATACTTTCTAGTGCTTTTTGTCCTTTTTGGTCACCCTCTACTTTTTAATTGCAAGAAAAAGTGGACATTCTGCTTAATATCCCTTTTTCTGTTCTATGGAAAAATTCATACAAAGTTTGAGCAGCTTGAGGGCGAGTACATGAGCAGAACATTTAAATTTGTGCAAACTATCCCTTGAAAGATGGAAATAAGTCTGTTTCTCTCTCTGGCAGTAATAGAGGCGTTTTCGAGAGGGCATAAGCAGCAAAGCTGAAGGGGTCAGCATTCGAGGGCGATGTTTTTCCTAGTGAAGTTGGCGTGATTGAAGTGTGGAACCTCTAATAGAGAGCAGGAGCACCGGAGAAAGCAGAAAAAAAAAAAAATCTCAGACACCCGAGAGAACAGAGACCAGAATACTGTATCACATGCATAGAAACAAAAACGCCACACTCATCGATAAATAACAGTGAACGACTTGTTTGCTCATCTACAGGGTGTATGTTTGTAGACGTTACTTGCCCTTTAGGCTGTTAGAGATGGGGGTGGCGCAAAAATAGCAGTCGAAAAGAAAATATTATTATATGACGGAGAGGGGCTAAGAAGAGAGAGTCAGCTAGAGAGTGGGATATAATGTTATCATTAGGCTCAAATGTGGTCTCATAGGGCCTTAGTTAACGACTCTGTGTCTGCGCTCGGAGTGTGTGTGATCATTTGAGACAACACCTCTTCATTTCTATATTCCCCATACACTACCTCATTACTGTATCTCAGCCATCAGACCAACACTTAATTACAGCTCCCTCTACTGAGCTCGCACTCTTTCTGTGCAAAAGCATCCGCAGAGCAATAATACTCACTTCTCTTCTGGAGTTTCTCGGCGCAGAGTGATCATGTGTGTCTGCTAAAGCACCTTGACAGGAAAATGCATCATCTATAGTCTGAGTTCCCATCTATCCCTGGCATGTGCATTCTTGTGGTTTCTATCGCACATAGAAGGCTCACGGGAAGCCTGCACACTAAAGGAGAAAAGGGCCGGTGAGCGGTAGAGAAAGGGACAAATCTGTTTCTCTGGTCTCTGTCCAGGTGACTGTGGTGCTCCGAGACCGTGTGAGCGGGATGATCCGCGCTTGGGCTAAACTGTCCTTGGGAACGACGCCACGTTCCCCATCAGCCAGCCCCGACAGAGCTGGCACAGCTCCGCATGGACGGCACTTTGGAGAGTCGGCTTCGAGACGAAAATGGGAAATGCAGAGAAGGGATGAAAAAGCAAGAAAGAAAGCATAAAATGAGATCAAGTCTTCGTGTTTTTCAGAGCAGTCGGGATGTAGAGGCTAATTAAGAGATGGATAACAGAGATTAGAAAGAGTGAGTGAAAGAAAGATGCCATTGCGAATGGATTCAGGATGGATTAGGTACCAACACACTAGGATGTGTTTTGCTTTCACACACACACACACACACACACACACACACACACACACACACACACACACACACACACACACACACACACACAAAGCACAACCTCATTGTAAGTTTTTGCCTTCCACATGCATTGTATTAGGTTGGCAAATATCCTAATATTGTCTCATTTCCAATTTAGCAGACACTTATTTGTAGCTATTTACAATAAGCTAACTTAATCTATTTAATACAGTCTGCAACTGCAATTTAGTAGGGTGCCGACGCATTCATTCCTCAAAAAACCTTGGAGTTGAACCACCCACCTTAAGGTCGGAACCCTGAAGGTACCAGATAGTTATTTCAATTGTGTTGTCACACAGTGTTTACCAAAAAATAAAAAATAAAATAGAAGTGGTTAATTGTGAGGTAAAATGTATTTCTTATTTTAAAGTCATTCTGAGATATAAGATCACAAATGCAAGAAATAGTGCCAGTGTGAGATATAAAGTCTCAATTACCTTTTAATTCAAAATTTTACTGTAAAGGTGCAAACAGGCTTCTATTACACTTTAAAAAAGATCCTGTTAAATTTACACTATAAAATGGAAGCTGTGGTTGTCTGAAATGAGCCATAAAAAACAATGATGATGTTTTTAGGTACACTCTAAAAAATGCTAGGTTAAAAACAATCCAAGTTGGGTTGAAAATGGACAAACCCAGTGACTGGGTTGTTTTAACCCAATTGTTGGGTTAAATGTTTGCCCAACCTGCTGGGTAGTTTTATTTAACCCAACTATTGTTTGAAAATGACTATATGGCTTACTTAAAATGAATCTAAAATGAAATTAAAATGTTCATTTATTAAACATATTGATAAATGTTAATTTTGAAGATATTTTGGGTTCATTTTAAGTAAGCAATATTGTAATTTTTAAACTACCCAGCAGGTTGGGCAAACATTTAACCCAACTGCTGGGTTAAAATAACCCAATTGCTGGTTTGTCCATTTTCAACCCAACTTGGGTTGTTTTTAACCCAGCATTTTTTTGAGTGTATGGGATGGCCTATTGGAGCCTGTTTATTTCATCAAGTGACATAACATTAATACACCAATCTACTACCAATATACCAAAATCAGATTTTTACCTTAAAATGTACTGATAACCACCATGATAATCAAGGTGGTCCAATAGAAAGTCAAATGATGAATCAGAGTTCATTGTAAGCGGCCTGTCCATTAAAATATGGCCAACACTCCTATACAGATGGTGCACAGGGACATACACAAAGACAAAACACCAGCAGGGTAACACACATAACACTAAATAAACATTAACTAATTAACAGAAAATGTAACACAAAACACCGTAACGTACATTACTGAAAACAAAAATAACAAGAAACAAAATTATATATCACATGTAATGTGTCATGTGAGACTTCTAGAAAAGTCCTTTTACTGTTTGTAAAGTATACAGTAATTCATAGTTTTTACTTGCAAAAAAACATTACGTTTTCATTTCAGTTTATTTCAACTGACTAATTTAATTCAAGTATCATAATGAGAAGCTTGTGTGATGATCAATTCCAGGGGACAAATATTGACCCTTAAAGTTTATTTGGTCAGGTCTAATGTATTTTTGATTCCTCACCCTACTACTCTTCCAAAAGTGCTCTCAAATCTCCAACAAGCTGGTACTTTTCTATCAGCTCTATGTATATCCACATCTGTGCAACCGCTCTCATAAATTTACATCAGCTACAGACTGAGATTGACTTGTTCCGTTTCACAGGAGCGTGGAAAATGCCATGCTTGACAGACACTATACAGGGACAGAAGTAAATGCGCTCTCCAAGGCGAGAATCACAATTACTACTGCTCAGACTAAGGATTTGGAAAAACTCTTCAAGAAAGATTTTTTTGATGAATGTTGGTAACCAAAAAGTTTTGGTTACAGCAAGCAACCACCCAGGACACCCTACAGTAGCAACCAGTAGGGGTCGGCGATATACCGGTAGACATGATTAAAGGTGCCATCAAATGTTTTTTTACAAGATGTAATAGAAGTCTAATGTGTCCCCTGAATGTGTCTGTGAAGTTTCAGCTCAAAATACCCCATACATTTTTTTTAATTCATTTTTTTTAACTGCCTATTTTGGGGCATAATTAGAAATGCCTATTCATGCTGCGGCCCCTTTAAATGCTCGCGCTCTCCGCCCCCGAAGCTCGCACTTGCCTTAAACAGTGCATAAAGTTTACACTGCTAATACAACCCTCAAAATGGATCTTTACAAAGTGTTCGTCATGCATACTGCATGCATGTGTTGGATTATGTGAGTATTGTATTTATTTGGATGTTTACATTGATTCTGAATGAATTTGAAGCTGCAGCATGTGATCCGTGGCTAATGGCTAATGCTACACTGTTGGAGAGATTTATAAAGAATGAAGTTATGTTTTATATAGACTGCAAGTGTTTAATAATGAAAATAATGACGCCTCTTGTTTCCGTGAATACAATAAGAAACAATGGTAACTTTAACCACATTTAACAGTACATTAGCAACATGCTAACGAAACATCTAGAAAGACAGTTTACAAATATCACTAAAAATATCATGTTATCTTGGATCATGTCAGTTATTATCGCTCCATCTGCCATTGTTTTGCTATTGTCCTTGCTTGCTTACCTAGTCTGATGATTCAGCTGTGCACATCCAGACATTAATACTGGCTGCCCTTATCTAATGCTTTGAACATGGGCTGGCATATGCAAATATTGGGGTCATACATATTAATGATCCCGACTGTTACGTAACAGTCAGTGTTATGTTGAGATTCACTTGTTCTTCGGAGGTCTTTTAAACAAATGAGATTTATATAAGAAGGAGGAAACAATGGAGTTTGAGACTCAGTGTATGTCATTTCCATGTACTGAACTCTTGTTATTTAACTATGCCAAGATAAATTAAATTTTTAATTCTAGGGCACCTTTAATGGGTAGAAATTTGTCAACTGACAGAGATTTTGGACTATCGTCTCTATCACGGTTACAATCATGTGACGTTGCAGTGCTGCGTGGTCATCTCAGTTCAAATCGCATAGTTTGCAGGCGTTTGAAACGCAATAAGCAGCGAAAGGCAACTCATTTCGCTATATGCGTGCGCTGTCTGAGAGATGCACGCACATTAAGCCGCTGCTCATAGAGCTCATAATTCTTTTTGCCACCTAATTGGGCTTCATTGGTTAAATACACATTATTGTGTGTCAAAATGCCCATCTTTGCAAGTAACCTCATAAACAGTCATTTATGTATTAAGTGACTGTAAATTGCTGAGAAAGAAAATGCATGGGCAACAGTATATTGGATCCGTGCATTTGGTCTTAAAGTAATCATCATTAAAGTAATGTCATTAATGTTAATCAAACAAAAAAGAGAAAAATCTCTCAATGCTGAATCACTTTTCTCTCACTTTAAAAAGAATGAATGTACATTTAATATACACACTGTTTTATAATACATTTGATTAATTAAAACAATTTATGTAAGCTAGTATTTCTTATTTCTAGAGCTTGAAGTTTTTCAGGTAGGTCTATTCATTTGTTCTATTGCTGTTTGCTGTCTTATTGCTTATAATTAGTTCTTATTTTACGACTGTTTACTTGTCTTCAGTTAGCTTGAGGGTTTTTTTTGTACATAAGTTAGAATATTTTTTTTTTTTTTTGTGAGATTGAAGTTGGCGACAAAAGTTCAATATCAAAAATTTCAATATCAATATCAAAAATGTTGATGATATAAAAACCTTATTTAAAGCAAAAATAACTGTCATGATATATATCGTTATCATGAAATAAAATTACTGATATCGTGATATAAGTCGTCATATCGCCCACCCCTAGGGGAACCACACAGCAGCACACTAAAAACCACCCAGAACACCTCAGAAACTGCATTGCAATGCCCTTTCAATTATGCTGACGAGGTTTGCACAGACAAGTGACACTAAATGTAAAAATCTAGTTTTTCTTGCACTCTCCTTCATGTAAATTAGGATCTGTGAGTGCGTACTAAAGCAGTGATCATGTTTAGCTCTGCAACAGCATTTGTCCATTTATAGCAGATATGACAGATAGTAAAAGAATCGACATGCTGTAGAGAGTGTTGCAGGAATGTGTCCTAAAAAACAGAAACAAGTTTCCTTTTTCCACTTCTGGTTCCATTGTCTGAAGTCAATAGATTTTGTGAATGCATTTTAAACGCTGAACGAAGTCTGTGGTTAACACAAGCTTATGATATTTTGATGTTTTATTCTACAGCATAAAATACATAAATGATACCCCACTCATTATTTTGTAACCTTTTACACGTCTTGAAAAAGGTGGTTGCTAACAAGTGGCTAAATGAAGCTACAGATGCTGTCTGGGACATTAAAGGTCATTTAAACAGTTAAACTAACTAACTCACTAGTTTTTAAAGAACTTAGTGGTGGTGACACTGAATTAAAGCAGTTATATTTTTATTTCTGGTGTATTTAGGCTTCAAAATTCATAAAGGTTGTGTTCATTTGTGAAGATTATCTAGATTAAACAAAATATCATAAACTTTGGTTGATTACAGAGCTTATTTTGTGCAATAATCCAAAAGCCAATGGAAAATCCTATTGGCTTTTTGTGGAGGGAACCATGGGTGATGCTAAACTCCAGGTTGGCCTACAAAAATGCATCATCACTTCAGCACTTTATTGTTTAGAGGGGGGAAAAATATAGTCAGGAAATTGTTGGGGGTTAGGTTGGCTGAAAAGAGCCATTATTGATGAGCTCTGTGAAGAAGTGGGTGAATCTAGATTCTTGTCTACCTGTTCTTGTCTACCGAATTCTCTGTTGTGAAGTCTGGAAACATCAGGCTTTCAGGCATTTGTTATTCAGGGAAAAAATGATGCAGAAAAAAACACCCTGATAATGGTACAGCAAAATACTTACTGAACAAGGGTGGTTATAAAAACAGAAATAAAAGTAGAACCTGTTTGGTGAACTCCATAAAAACATTTAAAGCATTAGTTCACTTCAGGAATTAGTGAAGTTGGAGTTGGAGTTTTTGGGGTAATGGAATACATGTAACAGTGTTACATAATCAGGATACAAAAATCCAGTAATATATATTCAGGGCTGTGTATTCCCAAGTTGTGGAAATGAGACATGATTGCTTAGTTTTAATAGGTTTTAAAAGTAACTAAAATGCTAAACATTAAAATTAAAGCAGAACAAACATAAATCTTTTATCCTAGCTTGTTCAGTTTATGATCTGATGTGATTTTTATATTTTTAAGCTCTAAACAACAACAACGATGATAATAGTATTGCAATAATTTATCAGATTTGTAAAACAATTTTTATTGTCGAGACCCATTCAAAAGTGTGGAACGTGTAACATTTAAAAACGTATTTATTTATTCACTTATTCATTAAAACTTATTCATTATTTACAGTGAAGATGATTCCCCCCAAATGTATATTTCTTTCTTATATATATATATATATATATATATATATATATATATATATATATATGTGTGTGTGTGTGTGTGTGTGTGTGTGTGTGTGTGTGACCTTAAAGTAATCCAAAAGTAATCAGATTACATTACTTTCATATAGTGGTACTTGGATTACGTTACTGAATACGTTTTTTATGAAGTAATAAACAAGCATTTGTGGTTAAAAAGTATATAATTGTTATTTATTTATTTATTTATTTATTTATTTATTTTTCTTTAATTATTGATCATTTCACTAGATAAGACCCTTATTCCTCATCTGGGATCATGTAGAGCCCAGAGCCCTTTGAAGCTGCATTAAAACTGCAATTTTGACCTCCAACCCATTGGTATCTGTTGGAGTCCACTATAAAATCCTGGAATGTTTTCCTTTAAAAACCTTAATTTCTTTTCAACTGAAAAAAGAAAGACATAAACATCTTGGATTACATGGAGGTGAGTACGTTATCAGGACATTTTAATTCTGAAGTGAACTAATCCTTTAAAGTGTGGCATTTAGGTTGACTGATATAAGAGGAACAATGGTGAAGAGGGTAATAGTGGGAAAAAACAATAAAGGTAATTAAACATGTGCATCAATGTTTTCCTGTAGCTCAAACACCAAAGTCATGGGTTCGATTCCCAGGGAAAGCAAGAACTGATACAAGTAATTGTGTACCTTTAAGTCACTTTGGATAAAAGCATCAGCCAAATGCATAAATGTAAATACCAATAACATCTCACCTAGAGACCAATTACAAAGAAAAGCAACAGCTACATCAGACAAAACAACAATAATGAAAAATGCTCATGTGAGAGTGTGTGGTGTTTGTGTCTCAACCAAGTGTAAAAATGATGGTTTTTTCGTGACAGAGAAAAGCGAAATCTGAGGGGGAAAGATCTGTAGCCTAAGGCGGAGAAGTTGGAGCCACAGATTTCCACCGAACTGTTTGTGGTGGTGCAACAAACACACACACACACACACACACACACACACACACACACAAAAGCCTTGGTCTTATTTGAGGAGCTCAAAAGCAGATGGTTGGGTCACTATGTGTTTGTTTGTATGCCTCCACCTAACAACACCAACCTACACAATCCACCAACACCCCTGCCACCTCCATCTTCCTCCATGGAGAATAAACACACACACAAAAGCAAACCGCTTCTCACATACTTCTAGATACAAACGGCCATGAGCATATTCCCCTGAGAGCCAAGCAAAAATCCTTCCACTCTGTCTCCCTCACACACACATTTTTAGACTGCCAAAAGCCTCGCTGAGATGTTGGCACCGATGCAGCGTCACAAAACACTTCCATAAATGAATTCTGTCAAGACACACACACAGACACATGCTCGCCAAGCGGCCCAGGCATTTGCTAATTTGTTGGCAGAGCGATGCTTCTTCAAGTAGACTCTCAGGAGAAGTTCTTGTTTGCTAACAGCACAGCAACAAAGCGTTGACAGATATGACTCTGGCCTGCTGGTACAAAACCCGTTTTTAGTGCCTCGTACGTGTTTTTTTACAAAGCCAACTGATCCTTGATCGGTTGGCTGCGTATCATATCGCACACCTGTAGCTGGCTACTGATCACTCTTCTTTAATTCGCACCTGTGATGCTTGCGCATTGAAACTCTTTTAATCATAAAAGATTGTGTGAAGAGGCTGAGTTATTGGTGAGGAGGATATTTTAAAAGAAGGCTTTTCAAACTTTTTATGGCAGGGGCCACCAAACATGATGATTTGATGTAGAACAGGCAGCTACTGTATATATTTTCATGTATAAAGATGCATTTAAACTGTGTGGGAATAATATCTTTAAAAAATACATCTTTAATTGAATCGTGATTTTAATACAAGACTCTAGATTTGCTTTTTATGTCTTACTGTGGCAAATTAGGGCTGTTGATTTGACAATAATTCAGAAAATGAGTATGCAAGTATAAATAAACACACTTAATTAATGTTTTAAGTTAACATGATAACTTTGACAGTCTTAAAAATACATTTTGTAAAATTCCCTCGTTACTGCCTCCAAGGTACCTAGACCCCAGTTTTTTGTTAGTTTGTTTAAGAAAAAAGAAAGAAAAAAGAAAACATCCATATAGAAAAATCTATTTTTCTATAGTTTGTCCTAGACCGTATTAGTATTATTTATATTAAAGTATTTATTAATATTTTGAATTAGTTGTTTTTATATTTTAATTTGTGTTTTTATTCATATGTTTATGCAATTTTTTTTAATACAAATATTAAATATTTATCTTTAATTTATTTTTTATTCGGTTTAAGTTTGTCAATTTAGAAAAAGAAAAAGCCAAATAACTGAAATAAAATAAGTTTACTTTTTTTCCATTTAATATTTATGTTTTATTTTATTTCACTGCTCCTATATAGTGATGAGTTTAGATTTTTATCCTGTGAAAAAGATATCAGATTTTCATGTATCTCCTTAAGAGTTTCAAATTGTGCCTACATTTGACAAGACACTAAAAACTGTTATTAAAAAAGTGAGAGATCTTAAGCATTTCTAATTTCTGGATACATCTAGAATCTGAACTATGCTATCCTCACTCATTTTATATCTCTATATTCTTGCAGTATGACAACAATGGTCTTATTTTTCCTATTTTTGTTTCTCTTAAAAAGTGGGGTATCCGTTTTCTACTACACTGTTAGGAAGTTAGTCAGGCTGATACCAACAACAAAAATCTAACCAATCAGCATTAGGGGGCGTTTGACGCTCAAGGAGAGAGAGCGAGCAAGAGGGAGATTTGAAAAAAGAAGAAAAAAAGAAAAAAAGAAAAAAAAACACAGAAAGAGCAATTATGAGACAATACAAAACAGCTCAAAAGAATATCACTGGAATGAAGGTTTATGACTGGGCAAGTGTTTTAGGACCTGTGTTAATTTTAGAAAAGCTTTCCAGCACTGGAGAGAACTAAGCGGGAAGGCCTGAAAACAGACGCTGAGGCTTTTTTGAACCCGCTCTTCATGCGAGTAAAACTGGGTCTGAGTGTCATGATTGTCTGGAGCTGCCGTGCTGTTGGCGATTAACAACAAACTCTTGTGTACTGTACGTACATTTTTTTGTGCTTCCTTGACGTTCATTCATCAATTGCGCTTTATTTTTCGAGAAGCATTTTGTTGCACGTCAGCTTGGATAAACAGACATCCACTCTCATATTGCGTGTGTAAAGCCCGGGATACACTGCACGATTTTTGGCTGTCCCAGACAAAAGATTGCCATCGTGAAACAATCGTGGCGATTTCTGTGATCGTGGCTCGTTATCAGTGGTCCTATGTCGTACAGTGAGAGAGGTTCAAAGATGGCCGTTTTCCCGGTCTTGCGACTAAAGCTGGGTGCACGCTGTGCGATATATAATAGTCCTTTACGATTGTTGCTTGTCATACTGTACGAACTTTATCCTCATGTCACACTGTGGGATCTCAGCTGCCCTATATGCCAGACTGTATGACAGTCAAGACGCGTTAAAAACGGACGCGCACTTGAAAACTTGTCCGGAGTTTTACATCATCAACCCACACACATTCGTTGACTGTGAGCTGCACTACACGTGTGACTGAAATGGTGGCTAACAAAGAAATCTCTAGTGTTCATTTTGATCACGGCTGATCTTGAAAAATTAAGACAATTTGACGTTTGTCGTAGGATACGTCACACTGCAGGACTGTGCGCCAAATCTTCTGACACTGTCATTAATCGGCTGTTGGTGAACATGTCCAACTAGCGATCAAAGACTACAGATTTTTGCCTATGATTATAGGAATCTTTTAGGATTCTCAAAATTTGTCTCAGACGACCAAATCGTAGCCAAAATCGCACAGTGTGCACCCGCCTTAAAGATAGTCTACGATAATTTCCTGACGGTGTCAGAAATTCAGCATGATGTACAGTGTGTTTGCTGCTACGACCAACGTCTACTGACCAGCCAATAAAAATGGCGCTAAAACTTAACTTAAAACTGCTTACCTCAAGCTCTTTTCCCTTCTTCTTTCGCCGCTTCTTTTTTTTTCAGCACACATAAAAACTACAACTTCCCAAGTGTGATTCTACATGGTCTTTTTGTTAACCACTAGTGCATGCTGATGACGTTTTATTCTTCTACAGAAAATTGCATCGTAGCCTACGAGTCAATAGGTGTCATCATCGTACAGTCTACATGCATGTCGTACCCAAGTTTAATAGATCCATGTCGCACAGTGTGATTTGTAATGATCGTATAGGATTGCTAAAATCGTGCAGTGTATCCCAGGCTGTACAGTGGCTAACTACTAGTGAGAGTTGTGCAGGTGAAGCACTGCGCACTGACAAGCGCTAGAGAATGCGGTGTTTAGGGTCATTGGTAGTGCGTTTGCCTCGCATGTCAGCAGCAATCGGGCCGGGATTCGAGACCAACTTGGAGCAGTGTGGTTAGTATTGGAGTGTGAGTTTTGGAGGCGGAGCAATGAAGAAAGGGGTAGGTTTGTTTGGGTTGATTTCAAATATCAACAATGTCCAACAGCGTAATCAAAAAAATTGATACCCCACCTTTAAGGAATTTTAGAAGACACATCTGAAACAAACTTTGACAGTTATGAAAGAGCAACCTCTAAGCAATAAAATTTCAGAGCAGTTGCAGAATGAAAAGCTGCCAACCTCAGAAATGACCAGCTCTGAGCAGAGAGGAAGAGAGCGAGGAGAAGGAAAAACGGAGGGGTGTGTGTGTGTGTGTGTGTGTGTACACGCCAGCTGTCAGTCCTGGGATCAGACCCAGAGTCTGTCCTCAGCAATACACATGCTGGTGGATAAGAAATGACCAATCAGAAGATGGCCCTGTCCCCTCGCTCTCAAAATACTTTTGGTCCAAACATCAAAATGTGAGAGATTAAATCACAGGCAGAGAAAATCTTAATCTGTACTGCAAAACTATTCCACTTTCACCATACAAAACACACACCCTTTACCTCAGGAAAAAAAAAAAATGTAAACACTTAAAGGTGCCCTAGAACCAGTTTTAACAAGATGTAATATAAGTCTAGGTGTCCCCTGAACGTGATTGTGAAATTTCAGCTCAAAATACCCCATAGATTTTTTCCTATTCATTTTTTTGAACATGGGCTGGCATATGCAAATATTGGGGCCGTACATATTAATGGTCCTGATTGTTACGTAACAGTCGGTGTTATGTTGAGATTTGCCTGTTTTTCTGAGGTCTTTTAAACAAATAAGATTTACATAAGGAGGAAACAATGGAGTTTGAGACTCACTGTATGTAATTTCCATGTACTGAACTCTTGTTATTCAACTATGCCGAGGTAAATTCAATTTTTCATTCGATGGCACCTTTAAATAACCTGTATTACAAATCATGCATAGACTTTGTGTGTATACACACACTTTAGCTGCGTCCAAAATCAAATACCACTTTGCAGAACATGAACAACAGTATGTGAACAGAGTAGTATGTCCAAATTCATAGTATTCGAAAAACAGTAGGTGAAAAGTACCCGAATGACTTACTACTTCCGGTGAGATTCTGAAGTGCACATACGATGGACACTTTACTATCCCATGAGGCCATGGGAGAGGATTTGTGAATGGAGTTGAAGGGATGTAACTGACGCTAGTAGGTCATGTGACAGTAACAATATGGCGGATGTAGTATGTCTGGATTTCGTTCATACTACATGCATTTGTACTATATAGAACATACTTTTTCAACGGTCGTGAAGTAAATTTAAATTCAAATGTAGTATCTACTCAGACGGTACGCAATTTTGTTTTTTTGCTTTTGTGTTACTAGATTGAGAGATTTATGTGCACGGTAGAAGTTCAGTAATATTTGTTTGTTTTTGAAATAAGTCTCTCATTTGCACCAAGGCAAGGAAGCATTTCTTTGATTAAAAACTAGATCATTCAGATCATTCTAATATGCTGGTGCTCACATAAAACTTCATATTAGTATCAAATGTTGAAAACAGTTGTGCTGATTAGTATTTTTTGTAGAAACCATGATATATTTGTGTGTGTGTGTGTGTGTGTGTATTATATATATATATATATATTATATATATTATATATATATATATATATATATATATATATATATATATATATATATATATATATATATATATATTAAGAGACATTTCATATGAACTCCCAGTCGGATTGCTATTATTTTTTAAGCAGTCAGTAAAAATCATATTTGCATTTAAGGAGAGACCCAAACCATTTGCAGAGTGATCTTTTTTAACTTGGGCCTGTAAGCAATCACCTAGAAACCCCCTAACAACCACATAGCAACACCTTCAACTTTTGCACTGCAATCAGCACTTACATTTTCTTCAGAAATCATAAAAATATAGCATTTAAAAACATTTGACTCTAATTTATTTGAGTCATCCGTAAATTTTCTAATCCTGACATACCCAGTATGAAGGAAAAGTGACATGTAAGCCTGACAAACACACGAAAGAAAACAAACTGATAGAGGAGTACATCAAAAATCAGGACAAAGAGAGGTCATGGGGGTTAGATAGAGGAGACGGAAGAAGAAGAATGGAAAATTGGGCAGAAAAAGAATGACACATCTAGCTGCTTTGAAGGTGGAAGCAAAGATGACACGGGGCAGAAGAGACAGTGTAAAGTTTTAATGACAGAAAAACGAGAAGAGAAGGAGAGGCTGGGTATAAGAGAAGAAGAAAGATGAAAGATATAAGGGTCATTGAGACACCGCAATAAGGCTTACTGAACTGAATAAATTACAGTGAAAGAGTAGTTAATGACAAAGGAAGAAGGGGATTGCACAGGTAGGATATGAACAGGTTGAGACTCTTTGTAAGCCTGCAGTGCCCTCTATAGGAAGAAAGAAAATGCATTACGAAAAGCAGTTGGGTGCATCTCTGTCAAAAAATAAATACATAAAAATTAAAAAAAAAAAAAAACGATAAAATGACAAAAGAACAAAAAGATCTAAGCCTTTTTTCTTTACAGGACGGCTGTTTTTAATGAAGAGTTAAAAAGAAAACAATCCCCGATAGATTTCACCACCCTGCGGTTTCATTTCACACAGATTCCAAAGCAACGTCAGCAGTGACTTATTTTAAAATAAAAGCTTTTTGGTTCCACACAAAAGGCTTTTGGTATCAAGACCGAACAATGCAAACTAATTACACAGCGTGCAATAATGGAAAAGAGCGTTTATTTGAACGCATGTATTTTTGTGCAGCTTATATCAGCTCGTTTAGCAGATGAAAGGAATGAAGAAAAAAAGATGTCTCCGCCGGTATACAACTTAGTTAAGCTCTAGATCACTCCACTCAGTTTGTATTTTAAATGTCGGACAAATTAAACACCCCGTTTATCAAAATCTCTAATCCGGCCTGAGGGCCTGTCGGCGCGCGTATGTGCGTCGGTTCGGAATGGCGGCTAGCCTCGGGCAAAAAAATGCCAAAACATGAGCGGCTGAATTTGAAAATAAAAGGCTTGTCATTCAAGAGCGAAAAAGAGAAATTAAATGTGCGTATGTGCGCGTGCTTCTACCCCAGTCAATTACTGCATCCTTGAGAGAAGGACAAGAGTTTAACTAGTGACACGAGGAAGTCAAAACAGAGTTGCATATACATATACACACACACACATTCACAGCAGTCTTATTTAGAAGCTCAGCTGTTATTGCCAGTGGCAACAGCATTATATATCGATTTCCACCCAGAGAAATTGCGACGGCGATAGAGAGAGGAAAAGAAATGCGAGAGAGAGAAACTTTTGATTGGCATGCAATGGATAAAGTGAACTACTTATAATGCAGTGCCAGTAGACAAGAGGAACTTGACTTAACCAGCATAGACAGAGTAAAATAGAGAGATGGAGCGCTACGAGTGCTCTCTAAGGGTGTGCGTCTGAGTTGGAGGTAATCTGTGATCTTTCGTTTCCGCCCTCCCTGATCCACCGTTGCTAAATCCGGATGACCAGATGGCCCCCGCGCTCTCTTTCATCCAAGCGCGTGAGCGACAAGGAGAGAGAGCGATCCTGAGGCTGGAGAGGAGGGGGACAGCGATGAAAGAAACTTATTTTACTTGAGGACAGAGAGAGAAACTGCAAAGTGAGCAAAGATACTTTTTAGTAAAAAGCATGAAAAAAAAAATACATAGAACCGAGGGTGAACTCACTCTGTCTGCACAGCCTCCATTTCCAGTGATGATTTCACTCCTTTGGTCGGAATTAAATGATCGATACAGGTTAAAAAAAAAAAAAAAAAAAGATCAGAAATGTTTTAGGTTTTGGAACTACAAGATCAAAACGGTTTGTAGACACTGACTGCAGATTTTGTACCTCTAATTGAGATGGATGTAGATCGTCTAGTAGCCAACGGCTGTGGATCGTGCGGATTCAGGCTGGTTTTTGCTGGTTTAGCATACAGTTTTGTCAATTTAGCGATTTTGTCACCAAATTTAGTGACTTTCCCACCCCTTTTGAGACTTTTCAAAAGTTTAGGGACAAATCTAAGGATGGGCGATACCACTTTTTTGTTTACGATACGATACCGATACTTTCAAGGCCACCGATATCGATACCAATACGATAGGCTACCTCTAATCTGAATTTATAGATTGTTAAATTTCTTAAATTATTGAATTAAAATTTAATTGAATTGAGTAAAATTGGTAATGATACCCACTTAACATTATATTTGAAAGGTATTTTAACATTCAGTATGCTTTAATTGCAATTTATTAGATTATATTTTTGTTTACACATGGTTAAAATGTTTACTTTAAGCAGTAACCATGTAAATCTACAAATACTATAGGTCTAGCCGAGCTATGCTCACTGTAATGGTTCATTTTCATAAGGGACAGGCTTTTGCACCCATAAAATGCAACCTTTGTGTTCTGATAGTGTATCAACATTAGTTACAGAACTTTTAACTTTCAATTTAAATAAATGTAATTGCACAAACTATGTAGGCTACTATTTCATTTTGTTTATTGTGAAATAACTCAAACATATTATGTTTTTCTGTCTTCTGTTAAGCATTGTTCTGGGCTGCATTTCCCAAAAGCTTTAAAGGGATAGTTCACCCAAAAATGAAAATTTGATGTTTATCTGCTTACCCCCAGCGCATCCAAGGTGTAGGTGACTTTGTTTCTTCAGTAGAACACAAATGATGATTTTTAACTCCAACCGTTGCTGTCTGTCAGTCAAATAATGCTAGTGGATGGGAACTTCTACTATAAGAGTAAATAAAACTTGCATAGACAAGTCCAAATTAAACCCTGCGGCTCATGACGACACATTGATGTCCTGAGACACGAAACGATCGGTTTGTGCGAGAAACCGAACAGTATTTATATAATTTTTTACCTCTAATACACCACTATGTCCAACTGCATTCATCTCTTGATTCGTTTGGTCTGATCGCGCTCTGACAGCGGCAGTGATGTCTCGCGCATATACTTCAATGAAAGCAAGACATCACTGCCGCTGTCAGAGCGCGATCAGACATTACTAAAGAGTGCTGAACGCAGTTGGACATAGTGGTGTATTAGAGTTAAAAAAAAATATATAAATGCTGTTCGGTTTATCGCACAAACCGATCGTTTCGTGTCTTAGGACATCAATGTGTCGTCACGAGCCGCAGGGTTTAATTTGGACTTGTCTATGCAAGTTTTATTTACTCTTATAGTAGAAGTTCCCATCCACTAGCATTATTTGACTGACAGACAGCAACGGTTGGAGTTAAAAATCATCATTTGTGTTCTACTGAAGAAACAAAGTCACCTACATCTTGGATGTGCTGGGGGTAAGCAGATAAACATAAAATTTTCATTTTTGGGTGAACTATCCCTTTAATGGTTTCTTACGATACTAAACGCAGCCCTGTTTGAATAGTGTCGGCAGTGAGTGAACGCTTTCTGTGATTGATTGGTTCTGACTTGTAACATTTGCATATGTTCAGATGAGCAGAGTATCGATACTTTCGATACTCAACATCAGCATCAATATATATCAATACTTCAAATCGATACGCCCATCCCTAGACAAATCTAGCAACTAACATTAGCCTATCTAGATTCTTATTTTGCCCACTGATCTATATTCATATTTATATAGATCAATGAATTTACCATTATGATGTCATATAGTGACATTTAGCTTCCAGTTTTAGCTACTTTTAATTGAAAGCAGTTGGCATCACTGTTAGCATAGCCATTCTGCTGGTTGATCAAGGGGACACACTAGCGCACCCAGTGGCCAGTTGCATAAACTGCTTAGACTAGTCTTAAAAGTTAGTCATATAATTTTTTCTTCAAGACTAACTCCTAACTTTTAAGGTCAGTTAAATAAAAAGGTAGATCGGTCTAATTTAAATAGGAAAAGTAAGCCTGATTACTCCGTGGTTAACTGCTAGTTATTCAAACTAGTTCTTAAGACAGTCTTAACATAGTGGCTAAGTTTATGCAACTGCCCCCTGGATCCAAAACATAGCATTTGCTGGTGATCAGTTGTGGTCTTTGCCGCAGGGATTCTAGAATCAATAGCTCAGTTTCTCTACTACACTCATCTCGTCTCTCTCTGTGTTGCTTTCTTCAACTGAATATTTAAATAAATGTAGTTAAAGTGGTCAGATCTTAAAGAATCAGAATTTCCTTGATCTTCAGAGATAAAAGTGTTCAATGTACTGTGAAAACATATTTTACAGTAACTTTCAGAGCTCAAAACATCCTCTCCAGTCCAAAACAGTATTGAAATTGAAGGCTGAAATACACTACATTACTTTTGCACAGATTTTTGCCACAATTTGTTGGTTGTATAAAAAACATGGATAAAAATTGGTGAGTCAGCCTTTAGTAATTTCAATCCTAAACTATGGTACTCTCATATCATCATTTCAAAATCATTTCCCTCTGATTTTAGGGATAACTTATTGGTTGGGTTGGGTTGGGTTAGGGGTAGGGATATGGTTATGATTAAATTTTTGGACAGAAATTTTGTTCCAAGATCAACAAAATATGTGGACCCAACGTGTCTAACTCAGAAAAATCAGGACATGCAGGACTTTCCTTGATTTTGCAATACTTTTTGTTGTTGTTGTATTTCATTTTAATATCTTATTTCTATTATGTGTATACACGTTTACCCCTTTTCCATGAATGTACACATGTATTTCTCTTCTGTAAAGCACTTTGTATACACTGTTTTTAAAAGTGCCATCGAATTGAAAATTGAATTTACCTCGGCATAGTTGAATAACAAGAGTTCAGTACATGGAAATGACATATATTGAGTCTCAAACTCCACTGTTTCCTCCTTCGTATATAAATCTCATTTGTTTAAAAGACCTCCGAAGAACAGGCAAATCTCAACATAACACCGAATGTTACATAACAGTCGGGGTGTTCGCCCCCAATATTTGCATATGCCAGCTCATGATCGAGGCATTACACAAGGGCAGCCAGTATTAACGTCTGGATCTATGCACAGCTGAATCATCAGACTAGGTATAAGCAAGCAAGGACAACAGCGAAAAATGGCTGTTTTTAAACACTTGCAGTCTGTATAATTCATAAGCACAACTTCATTCTTTATAAATCTCTCCAACAGTATAGCATTAGCCGTTAGCCACGGAGCACTATCAAACTCATTCAGAATCAAATGTAAACATCCAAATAAATACCATACTTACGCGATTAGACATGTTGCATGACAAACACTTTGTAAAGATCCATTTTGAGGGTTATATTAGCTGTGTGAACTTTGTTTATGCAGTGATAGAGTCGAGAGCTCGGGAGGGAGTGGAGAGCATGCGATTTCAAGGGGCCACAGCATCAATAGGCGCATTTCTAATTATGCCTCAAAATAGGCAGTTAAAAAAATTAATTAAAAAATTTTGAGCTGCAACTTTACAGACACATTCAGGGGACACCTTAGATTTATATTACATCTTGTAAAAAAAAACGTTCGATGGCACCTTTAATGTGCAATATAAATAAAGCTTTACCTACTTACTAATTTATTTGACTTACTAATTTGAGTCAATACTTGTTGGTCAAAGTTGGAGCCAGTTTGCAGATTTTGGGCACAGACTTTGATTCCATCCAGTCAGAGGATATCAAACATGTTTGATATTTTGAGCTGATTTTAGAACACAATCGTTTTAATTTGTCATTCGTCTCCCAACAACGAGGCAAATGAGTTTTTGTTCAGGAATGATCATGAGGCACAGTTGTTCCAGTGGAAGCAAAAACCCCAAACCCTCCCTGATACTTGATAAATGATACCATGATGTTTACATAGTACTCAAAGACTATAATGGTATTTACCATCATGGTAGTGTCCAAACATGGAATTACTATTGTGGTATTATGTCCATAAAAACATACTATGGTACTTAAGAACTTGCAGAAAATGTTAAAGATAATATTAATATATTTATTACCATATATATTTGTGTATTATGGAGAGAGAACATGTGTTTGAGTGTCATGTATACACCTTTCTGTCATTCATGGTTAAAAAACAACCTATCCTCAGAAAAATCTGACAGTCTTCCTGTCATCCATGTCCGTAGAAAAGGATTACAGATGAAACAGAACAGGAATATAGGAAGCGTGAAAGAGAGGAGAGAACGGAGGGGCCGCCAAAAAGGTCATGTCCCAGCTGCCAACCTGCCTCAGGCATTACTCATTAGCCTAGCACCAAGCTAAGTCCAGTGACAGTGATGACCCGAGGGGGGATCAAATCAGAGAGCAGATTCACCACGATTCTGAATTTGACCATGATCTTCTACTGAATTCCAGCTGAGAGTCTTAAGTTAGCCATGAATAATGACAACCTTGGGCCGTCCTGAGTTTAAAATGAGTCAGCGTGATCCGGGTCAATGAAGTGGAAACCTTTCAAAAACAAGACAAAATCTCAACCTCCAACATGCCAAATAAATTGGATACCTCAAAGATGAAAAACTAAACTCAAAAGTGTCAAGGAGACAGCTCCTTAAAGGGGAAAAGTTGATCTTGAGTAATTAAAAGATCATAAGATGACTAAATTATGCTGTATAATACGCCATTTTGGCACCAATTCAATTCCTTTTAATTTCACTTTGCCTTCATGGCTTTTTGGAACAGTGTGAACATGTACAGCTCTCAATGGGCTCCATTCACTGACAAATGTGTTGAAGTGTTCTTATGTGTGCGGAGAAGATTTTCACAAAAAGCAGGTGCATACCGAGGAGGTCTATAATACCTGGAGTCATCTGTTAACATTTCCATTCATCTCACAATCGCAAGCCTTTCACTAACGACTATCCGGAGCTGTGACTTGAAAGGGAGAAGACAGGGTGGAAAGTCTATTTCACGCTTTTAAAAGCGCTTTTTAAAACACTGGTGAAACATTTGCTATACTACAATGAAGTAACTGTGATTTATACATTGCTTGCATAAAAAACGATATTTTTTTCTGAATAAATGGCTACTTTTGAACGGCCTTCAAGAGAAAAATGTGTTTTTGACCTTTAAACAGTGTAGTTCCAACATCTACCAGCAAACTGAACCATACTAACAAGTTAAACTTTGACCTTTTGGTTCATATGCACATATGTACATTTGCTTGTATTCTTTTTGATGATGATGAAGCCACATTATTCTAAATGAGGCAGCACATGCCAGCAGCACAATGCATGCAATGCAAAACCATAGCCACATAAGATGGAAGTAATATAAAATACATAAAAGAGTTATAAAAGGGAAATATATGCAGTTCAAACATTTGGGGTCAGTAAGATTTTTTTAAAGGAATTAATTATTTTATTTAGCAAGGACACATTTTTAATGTTACAAACAATTTCTATTTCAAATAAATGCTGTTGAACTTTATATTCATCAAACTATCCTGGAAAAAATGTCAGTTTTTCAAATAATAATAATAATAAGCAGCACAATTTGTTTTTCAACAAAAATAATAATAATAAATATTTCTTGAGCACCAAAAGCATATTGGAATGATTTCTGAAGGATCATGAGACACTGAAAACTGGAGTAATGACTGATTAAAATTCAGCTTTTCCATCAAATTAATTTTGATAAAATAAAATGCAGCCTTGGTGAGCATAAGAGACTTTCAAAACATCTGTAAAATGTTAAAATATAAGTACAAATATTACTGACCCCAAACTTTAGAAAGGTTTTATGTCTTCGTTTTGAAATTCTATGACCAAGTTTGTCCTGAATTACTTTCTTTTCTATTGTCATTCCTTTCCTAATTCACACATTTATTATTCTCATTCCCTCATCTTACTACAGTAAATGATCCTTTAGGTAATCAGTGTGTTACAATTTATCATACTGCTCACTGTTCTTACAAATCTGGCTCCATCTTGCATTTATGCATCATTAAACCTCATAAGCTACAGGCGCACTTGAATCCAAAGACCCTACCTGTGCAAGCGTGTCAGATTGGTTTGTAAATCTTATATTTGCTAATAAAACCGAGGGATGTATAGATCGCTGCTGATCTGCGATATGTAATAATCATGGGCCTTATTCTCGAAACATTAGCAGAATGGATATCTGTGAAAAATACCTGTACGTCCTCTGTCCTATTGAACTGAATGCAACAATTTGCAGCAAATGGATTCATGCAGAAATTCGTTCCACTTCTGTTTCATGAATAAGGCCCCATGTGTCTGCCGAAGGGACCTGAGGGAAGATCAGATCAACCGAAAACTGTGTTTTATCAACACTTAGCACCACCTGCTCCCATAACTGTAGGTGTCAATAATTTGTTTCACCATCACCAAAAGCCACAAGATGTTAGGAAGAGCAACAGGGGCATTTGATATTATAATGGCGATCATATTTCACATCCTCTACAATTACAGTCTATAGATTACAAAACCACTACTACATCTACTACAACGAGGCTTCTTCTTTAATGGCCTCCTTTACTTGTTAACATGGAATCTTGTTTCCGCCACTTAATAATAAATAAAAAAGGTAACTGTGACTTTTTATCTTAAAATTCCAAGTTTACATCATGTTTCTCCCAATTGTGTGATATAAACTCACAAGTGTGAGTTATAAAGTGAGAATTGCGTGATATAATGTTGCAATTGCAAATATAACATCAGAATTGCATGATATAAAGTTGCAATTGAAAACTTTTTTTCATCAAAATTTGACTTTATAACTTTTAATTGCAAATTTATATCTCATAATTCTGAGAAAAGAAGTCAGAATTGTGAGATATAAACTTAGAACTGCAAGAAAAAAATCATAATTGAAAGATATAAACTCGCAATTACGAGAAAAAAAGTCAGAACTGCGAGATATAAACTTACAATTGCAAGGAAAAAAGTCAGAATTGCAAGATATAAACTTGCAATTGCGAGGAAAAAAGTCAGAATTGCAAGATATAAACTTGCAACTGCGAGAAAATTCTGAATCGTAAGATATAAACTCACAATTGCGAGAAAAAAAGCCAGAAATGTGAGATAAACACAACTGCAAGAAAAAAAGTCTGAATTGTGAGAAAAACAATTGCGAGAAAAAAAAGTCAGAATTCCGAGATATAAACTTGCAACTGCGAGAAAAAAGTCAGAATTGAGAGATATAAACTCAACTGTGTGAAAAAAGTCAGAATTGAGAGATTTAGGGCCCTATTTTAACGATCTAAACGAAAAGTGTGAAGCGCACGGCGCAGGTGCACTCAGGTCGTGTCCAGATCCATTTTTGCTATTTCAACGACGGAAAAACGGTCCGTGCGCCGGGGCGCATTTTTGAAATGGGTTGTCCCTATTCTCTCAATGAGTAATGGGCGTAACGTTCAATAAACCAATCAGAGTGTCATCTCCCATTCCCTTTAAGAGCGAGATGCGCTCGCGCCATGGCGGATTGCTATTTACATGGCGGAATTTGTTGGCGGAAAAGCTGAATGCTTTTCAAGCGAAGAAACCGATCTGCTCGTGCGCGAAGTTAAAGCGGGCTTGCAAATGCAGGCTTTCAAATAGCTCCGCGCGATGAGTCAGTTAATATATATATGTGTGTGTATTGGCACGATTGTTCAATTAATTAGCCAATTTCGTTCATCATTATAAGTAGTAATAGGATGAACTGAAAATAGGTAGCCTAATTCTAATACACGCAATGACTATTCATCATTACATTTTTATATTTATGTAGCCTACACAATAATATTCTTTTACACTAATCCTTTTGTTTTTAATATTTGCATGTTTGTGTGATGTGCATCCCTGTGCGTAATAAGCAAAGTCAACGCACACTGTGGACGCACCCAGAGGTGCAGTTTCTACCAATGCGCTCTAACAAAAAAATATTGTAACTTTAGACCAGGTTTGAGTTGGTCTATGGCGCAGTCTATTTTCAGCTCCTTAAAATAGCAATGCGCCAGCAATGCGCCTGAACACACCTCTTTTTTAGACCAGCACGCCCATGGGCGCACTAACTGGCGCAAATGCATTTACTAATTTAAGGACATGGCGCTGAACGGGAAAACGCGAACGGCGCCGGACGCAAACTAGCAAACACACTTGCGCTGCGCCTTGTGTCGCATTGCGCCGGGTGTATTATAGGGCTCATAAAGTCAATTGTGTGAAAAAAAGTCAGAATTGCGAGATATAAACTTGCAACTGCAGGAAGAAAAGTCAGAATTGCGAGATATAAACTCTCAATTGTGAGAAAAAAGTCAGAATTGTGAGATATAAACTCAACTGTGGGGAAAAAAGTCAGAATTGAGAGATATAAACTCAATTGCGGGAAAAAAAATCAGAATTGCGAGATATAAACTTGCAACTGCGAGAAAAAAGACAGAATTGCAAGATATAAATGGCAACTGCGAGAAAAAAGTCAGAATTGCAAGATATAAACTTGCAACTGCGAGAAAAAAGTCGGAATTGCAAGATATAAATTGCAACTGCGAGAAAAAAGTCAGAATTGCAAGATATAAATTGCAACTGCGAGAAAAAAGTTGGAATTGCAAGATATAAATTGCAACTGCAGGAAAAGTCAGAATTGCGAGATAAAACTTAAAATTGCAAGGAAAAAAGTTAGAATTGTGAGATATAAACTTGCAACTGCGAGAAAAAGTCAGAATTGCGAGATATAAACTTGCAACTGCGAGAAAATTCTGAATCGTGAGATACAAACTCACAATTGCGAGAAAAAAAGCCAGAAATGTGAGATAAACACAACTGCAAGAAAAAAAGTCTGAATTGTGAGAAACACAATTGCGAGAAAAAAAGTAAGAATTGCAAGATATAACCTACTGCGAGAAAAAAAGTCAGAATTGCAAGATATAAACTTGCAACTGCGAGAAAAAAATCAGAATTGCGAGACAAACACAACTGCGGGAAAAAAAGTCAGAATTGCGAGACAAACACAACTGCGGGAAAAAAAGTAAGAATTGCAAGATATAACCTACTGCGAGAAAAAAAGTCAGAATTGCAAGATATAAACTTGCAACTGCGAGAAAAAAATCAGAATTGCGAGACAAACACAACTGCGGGAAAAAAAGTCAGAATTGCAAGATATAAACTCGCAATTGTGAGAAAAAAGTCAGAATTGCGAGATATAAACTAGCAACTGCGAGAAAAAAGTCAGAATTGCGAGATATAAATTGCAACTGCGAGAAAAAAAGTCAGAATTGCGAGACAAACTCACAACTGCGGGAAAAGTCAGAATTGCGCGATATAAACTCAACTGCGGGGAAGAAAATCAGAATTGGGAGATATAAACTTGCAATTGCGAGAAAAAAATCAGAATTGCGAAATATAAACTCGCAACTGTGAGAAAAAAGTCAGAATTGTGAGAAACAATTGCGAGAAAAAAAGTCAGAATTGCGAGATATAAACTTGCAATTGCGAGAAAAAAAGTCAGAATTGCAAGATATAAACTCGCAATTCTTATTTTATCATAATATCCAAGCAGTTACATAATATCCAATTTTTTTAAATTAGCAGAAATGTTAAATAAAATGTATGGAACACAGATAGTGATTTAATCAATACGCATATGAAACATTGATTTACTAGGAATTTGTTAAAACGTAAAAAAAAATTAAAGCCAAAAAGATTCTAATTCATTTGAATATTCTTTAGTTATTTTTAGTATATTTATCTTTCTTTGTATGCTGCTTGGATGCATACAGTTTGTGTTTAACAATGAAAATGGCTCTAAGATCATTACGCTGAAATTTTGGATTTGTGGCCAGGTAACTCCCAGGATCTTAACCCCATAGAGAACCTGTGCTCAATCCTCAAAAGGTGAGTGGACAAGCGGAAGCCCACAGATTGTGATCAACTCCAAGCTCTAATAAGTCAAGAATGGATTGTCAGTGGTCAAGGTTTGGCCCAGAATTGGATATCCAGCATGCCAGAGCGAATTGCAAAGGTTATGAAGAAGGGTCAATATTTAGGTCAATATGTAAATATTTACTCTTTGCATATATTGAAAGATTTTGCAAATAAATGCCTTTAAAACTTATGAAATGCGTATAGTTGTTCTTCAGTATATCATAGAAACACACAGAAAAAAATACTGAAGCAACAAGCTTTCCAAAACAAAATGTATGTTACTTCCAATACTTTTGGCCACATAATTGTGCTAGAAGACTACAAAAAAAAAACTCCAGATGAATGCAGGCGCCACCTTGAGGAGGAATCCTTTATGTTTATGTGCAATGCCGCCTCAACCCAGTAGAGGGCAGTGTAACTCCGTTGATCAAGAATCACCACCAGTCCTATGACCTTGCTTTGGTTTACAGCTGTTTTTAGTAGCGCGTGTATGCTTGAGGGGGTCACTTATGTTTCTTAACGGACACAGATCGCATCGATACACACAATAAACGTAAACGGACTCAGATCGCATCGATACACACAATAAACGAGGAATATTCAGTATTTGAAGCCAATCTGGTGAGTAACAAAATCGACTATGCATAGCCACTTTACCTTTAATGTATGCGCTGTCTGTCGTCCTTGATGTCTTCTCTGAATTTGTGTGTTTCAGTTTCATCTGTGCAGCGCATATTATAGATTCAGACTGTTCTCCGAACTATGTAATTAATTGTAACCTAGGAGAAGTTCAGAAATCACAAATCATGTATAAGTGCTGCATGTCCTCCACTAGCTCGCGTGATAGTCTCTGTTTAAGAAAGGTACTCCAATGCCTTCAGTCCACTTGAGTTTTGTCGATAAACATATCATTCACAAAACGCAAAACCATAACGCTGTATTCAAGAGACAATACATCAATTTAAACTCGAGCCAACTACGAATAATCAAATGATACAATTAGTTATGCTTCGATATTATTTTTTAACTATGCCGTTAATCATTATTATGGACAATTACACATTATCATACAATATATTATATATATATAGATATATACATTATAGCAGTGATGTCGTAGCAAATATCAGATCGCTCGTAATCACAACATCACTACTGCGTGAGTGATATTGATTTATAAAAACAGTTCAATGAATGTAATATTGAGTAACTTACATTTAGACACAATATTGGCAGCTCCAAACAATGTTAAAGGGTAAGTTCACCCAAAAATGGCAATTCTGTCATTTATTACTTACCCTCATGTCGTTAATCTTCGTAACACAAATTAAGATATTTTATTTGAAATCCGATGGCTCAGTGAGGCCAGCATAGTGAGCAACGACATTTCCTCTATCAAGATCCATAAGGTACTAAAACATATTGAAATCAGTTGTAGGCCTACAGTGGTTCAATATTAATATTATAAAGCGAGGAGAATATTTTTGGTGCGCCAAATAATAAATAAATAACGACTTAGAGATGGCCGATTTCAAAACACTGCTTCAGGAAGCATCGGAGCACAAATGAATCAGTGTATCGAATCTGCTTTTCGGAGCGCCAAAGTCACGTGATTTCAGCAGTTTGACACGCGATCCGAATCATGATTCGATACGCTGATTCATTTGTGCTCCAATGCTTCTTGAAGCAGTTTTTTGTAATCGGCCATCACTAAATAAGTTGTTATTTTGTTTTGTTTTTTGGCACACCAAAAATATTCTTGACGCTTTATAGTATTAATATTGAACCACTGTACTCACATGAACCGATTTAAATATGTTTTTAGTACCTTTATGGATCTTGAGAGAGGAAATGTCATTGCTCCCTATGGAGGCCTCACGAAGCCATCAGATTTAAACTAAAATATCTTAATTTGCGTTCCGAAGATTATCGAAGGTCTTACGGATGTGGAACGGCATGAGGGTGAGTAATAAATGACAGAATTTTCATTTTTGGGTGAACTAACCCTTTAAGCATTTCCTTGCAACACAGTAATGGTGTTTCGTTCCCCAATTAATCGCTTTTTAACAAATCATTTGCATTAATGATTCAATGACTCGCTCTTGATAGAGATGTTGCCATCTACTGGCGTAACAATGTAACCCCGCTTTTCATTATTAAAGGGATAGTTCACCCAAAAATGAAATGAAGAAATGAAAATTCTGTCATTATTTACTTATCCTCATGGCGTTTCAATCTTCAATGATTTACTTTTTCTGCGGAACATAGAATATATTATGAAAAATGTTTAGACTAAATTGTTATAGTTATCGTCCTTGCTGTGGCTGTGAATGGGCCTTAAAGGGCCCAAAAATGAAAATTCTGTCATTAATTACTCACCCTCATGTCGTTCCACATCTGTAAGACCTTTGTTCATCTTCGGAACAAAAATTAAGATATTTTTGATAAAATCCAATGGCTCAGTGAGGCCTCCATTGACAACAAGACAGTTAACACTTTCAGATGCCCAGAAAGCTACTAAAGACACATTTAAAACAGTTACTGTGACTACAGTGGTTCAACCTTAATGTTATGAAGAAACGAGAATACTTTTTGTGCACCAAAAAAACTAAATAACGACTTTATTCAACAATATCTTGTGATGGGCGATTTCAAAACACTGCTTCATGAAGCTTCAAAGCTTTACGAATCTGTTGTTTCAAATCAGTGGTTCGGAGCGTGTATCAAATTGCCAAAGTCACGCCCCCCAGTGGTGAACCATTGAAATTTCGATACACTTATTATGGAACGGAGCCTTTTTTTACTGAAATCATGTTACCCTGGCAGACGCAGACACAAAACGCTTGATTTATTTTATTTTTTTCTAAACTAGTTCCTTTAATGGAAAAATATATATACAAACGAACAGTCCAAATTTGATCTGAAACATAATTTCAGCCTACTTGATAATTGTTTATACATATGCTGTATGAAAGCAATAATACACACTGATTTAGATCATAACAACTTTAGAGGGTATTTACACTTGGTCACTTTATGTGCCTTGAGTCATCGGATTGCTAGCCAATTGAGTTGACACATTCCATTTACACTATGATCTATTATAGTATGAATGTATGTAGTATAAATCTAATCCAGACGTACTACATTCGTCATGTTGTCATTGTCATGTGACCTGCTAGCGTCAGTTGTATTGCTTCACTGTCGTTCACAACTCCTCTCCCGTGGCCTCATAGAATAGTAAAGTATCCATCAGATGCGCACTTTGAAATATAGCCTGAGGTCATCCAGGTACTTTTTGCATGCTGTTTTATGAATACTATAAATTCAGACATACAACTCTTTTCACAGAATGTTTTTCGACTACTATATAGACAATATATACTACATTATGCATGTTTGGATGCAGCCATGGTCTTTATATGATTGAATAGCTATCAAATCAGTGAAAATGCATGATGTGGCCAAGTTTTAACAAGCCTTTTATGTACTCTGGCACACAAAATTCATTATATCTTATGTAATTTTCCATGTCTGTTTCAGTTGTCACTCACAAGTAACAGCTTCCTTTATGGCACAGATAAGCAGGTTAACTAGGAGTAAAACTGCAGGAGATCTGATTAATCTCATGAATGAAGCTAGAATGAGATAAGATCCAATATCTTCATTTGTTACAACACGCCCAACAGCCCATATGAAGGATCTTGTTTTTAGAGTACCATGTTGACCCCCTTATAGTGGAGTCATTTTGATCTGCCCCTCGCCTGCACCTCTAATAATGGTGTTGCTGTGCTTCCCCTCATTCTGTTTGTGTTGATGATGCTATTTTTGATCTGTGACTCTTAATCATGACCTTAGACCTTAAACTTCAAGTTTAGTGACACTGAGTTATATTAGCACAGTATTATCCTGAAAGATATGATACTCCCTTACATGTTACATTCCCTTCCAAAATGTACTGTGGCAGTAGAGTGATGGTGTCAAATTGCAGTGTTATGGTATGATATACTGAATTCATTTTGTATTCATATACTATGGTATTTCCATGGCAATGCACCTTTCAACCAGTGAATTTTTGTAATTTCCAATTATTTGTAATTACTGAGAAGTGATGTGCCATAAAATGAAAAATTTACAAATTTTTAGTGATATTTGTAAATTGTCTTTCTAAATGTTTCGTTAACATGTTGCTAATGTACTGTTAAATGTGGTTAAAGTTACCATCATTTCTTACTGTATTCACGGAGACAAGAGCCGTCGCTATTTTCATTTTTAAACACTTGCAGTCTGTATAATTCATAAACACAACTTCATTCTTCATAAATCTCTCCAACAGTGTAGCATTAGCCGTTAGCCACGGAGCACTATCAAACTCATTCAGAATCAAATGTAAACATCCAAATAAATACTATACTCACAGGAATCGATGTATGCATGATGAACACTTTGTAAAGATCCATTTTGAGGGTTATATTAGCTGTGTGAACTTTTTGTTTGCTGTTTAAAGCAGTTGAGAGCTCGCGGGGGCGGGGAGCGGGAGATTTAAAGGGGCCGCACGCTTAATCGGTGCATATGTAATAATGGCTCAAAATAGGCAGTTAAAAATATTAATTAAAAAAAATCTATGGGGTATTTTGAGCAGAAACTTCACAGACACGTTCAGGGGACACCTTCGACTTATATTACATCTTTTGAAAAGGCACCTCTAGGGCACCTTTAAATATTAATTAACTAATTAATATTAATTATTAACTTTCCAGGCCTGTAAATCACAATTTTAAAATCCCTTTTTATATTTCTAGTTTTTCCATGGAAACCAGAACACTTAAACTATCATTCCAAAGTTTAGGGAGCAGCAGTGATAGGAGATAAACAACATGGCATTTAAATTCCGTACCAAGGCTCTATCTTCACAGCTGAGGCTCGAGCATTACTCCTGATTCTGGAAAATATTGAGAAGGGTCAAGAACGAAACTTTTTAATTGCCTCTGACTCAAGGTCTTGTCTTCAAGAACTTGAATCCTTAAAAGACTGTCCACCCCATAATTGTCAAAATTTTAACTAAATTAGATCTTTTAAAGAAGGAAAACTTTATCTTTTGCTGGGTTCCAAGTCACATTGGACTGACTGGTAATGAGAGAGCGGACACTGCTGCCAGGGATGCACTTGACCTGGAAATATCTGACTGTCAAATACCACCTTCTGACTTCAGACCATTAATTAGCTTATACATCACTAACAAGCAGCAGAAGGAATGGGACGGATATAAAAATGAAAATCAGAGATAAACTCTAGTATAAAAAGAAGCGTCTTCCATAACTTCAAGTCGTCTTCACCAAGTGCCGACTGGGCCACTCAAGACTTACACTTTCGATAGATGAAATTCATCCTTTATATGTCTCTCGTGTCAAGTTCCTTTGACTGTATTTTTTTTATCATACTGCTAGAAAACGCTTTTATTCAGAAACATGTTCTTTTATTCAGAAACATGGAATATTTCGGAATGTATCACCCGAATGTATTTCAGATTTTCTATCTTCTGTCAAGTTGAAATGATTTCTATTATAATGCCATTAAAAAAACGTACAATAAACAAACAAACAACAGTTTAGAGTCGGTTGCAGTATTTAATGTTTTTTTTTTTAAATAAATCTTTTATGTTCAGCAAGGCTGCATTTATTTGATCAAAAATACAGTCAAAACAGTGATATTGTAAAATATTTTTACAATTTAAAATTTTACAATTTGAATATATGTAAAAATATATTTTATTCCTGTGATTGCAAAGCTGGATTTTTATTAGTAATTAATCCAGTCGATTTGGTGCTCATGAAACATTTCTTATTATTATCAATATTTAAAAGTTGTGCTGCTTAATATTTTTGAGTAAAAGTATTAACGTAATCTCTTTAAAAATGTATTTCTTTTCAATCTTACTGACCCCAAACTTTTAAACGGTATACTTAACCATGATACTGTTTGTTAGAGATTTAATATTATCCTTTTTAGTAACTCTATAATGTAAGATATAGTTAAAAAAAATAGGATGGTAAAATAGAGGTTGTGTTTTGAAGCATTTCATGATCACATGCTGATTTTTGTAATATCAAAAGTGTGCCAAAAAGTAAATGACTGTTGCTATGAATGTACAAACCACTTATGTTGTAACCTTGCCTAGCTTCCTGAGTGACATTTATGATTTAAATTTGCTCGAAAAGGAAGTTGCGATAGTCCTTTCAAATATATTATGACATATATTTGAGTGAAACAGGTTCTCAAACAAGAAATGTAGAGCAGGACTTGATTTTGTCCATCAGAAATTGATTGAATCATTATCTTTTTCTATTGCTGTGATCTTGTGTGAGTGACAGGTTGTCCTGTAAACACATCATCAGAGAAGAGATGTTGTTACAAGAGGGAGGGGAAGTTATTACAAGGCCAATTGAATTTTAAAAGTCCCGTTTTTCGTGGTTTTTTGAAGCTTTGATTGTGTTTATAGTGTGCAATATAACATGTTCATGTTTCGCGTGTAAAAAAACACAGTATTTTTCACATAATTTACTTATCTGTATACAGCTGTTTCCACTGTCATAAAAACGGGCTGATGACTTCCTTGTTCTATGATGTCCCTCCTTCAGAAATACGTAACGAGTTCTGATTGTGCCAGCGGTTCCTGTGTTGTGATTCGACAGCAGCTTAGCGCTCCTTGCTTGGAAAGGTCATGCCTCTTACCATAACGTGTGCTGCACATAGTTTTACATGTGGACTATTGTGGTGTTGTGCCGAATGAACACAAAAGACAATAATTCCCGAGATACTGAACTCTTTAATCTCCACAAGCAGCGACAGAAAATGTACAACGTTTGCACTCACTCATACGGAAAGCAGCCATATACATAAACATAGTCCCCTCTTGTGGCCATTATGTGCACTGCAGTCCAACTATTAACTATTGCAGTAAGGAAACCACAATTATAATTTTCGGGAACCGAGTTAAACATAAATTGTAACCATAGATCTCTAAGTACAGCGTCCCTGGGAAGGCCAAACAAAGGTGATTGGACTGCGGGATGAAAATAACACCATTTTGACGACATGGCGACAAACACTCTACAAACGCAACTCTTGCTCTTCTCCGTGGGAGCGCAACAAGACCACGCCCCCTTTTTTGTGTATTCCTGTGGGCGGAGGTTAGTCAAAAACTGTTTTAGTGACGTCATTAAAGAAGGATGTAGAGGGATGTAGTCCAAACTGGCCGTTCGATGTAGGCGACTTCTGTTTAATAAAATATCTCGCTTGGCATTGAACTTTGGGCTTTAAAATTTTACAGATTTTATTTATACTCTAACAACAACATTACACACTAACTAAAGTTTGAAACATGGGATCACGAAGAACGGGACCTTTAAAAAATTATGATGTGCACCGATAAATCATTTATAATAAATACTGCAATATTCCATAAAAGCAAGAATTGTCTATTTTGATTTCATGGAGACTTTGAAAAAATTACACCATGTTATTTTATCACACTTCTGCAAAAAAAAAAAAAAAAAAAAAATTGGTGTGGTTCATTTGTTGGCCAACAGAGTGTTTCGTCAGTATTTTGGGTATAATGTAACATGCTTTATGCTCATGTGGTGACATGGTTGCATTATGTAGCCTGGAACATCCTGTTGACCTGTGTACTCAGAGTGTGCGTGTGCACGTCCATATGGTCTCCTGACGTCTCAAGTCTGTAATCTCATTCTGTCAGAAGCAGTTTAACACACAGAGCCAGTGGTGCATTTCTGCTGAACATCGCTCACACAACATCACCACTCAAACACATGCTCAGCTGTAGGACACTCAAAATCCAATCGTTACATCATGGAGGTGGTTGGTAAGATAAACAATTCATGTAACTCCTTTAGTTCTATTAAAAATGTTATTTTTAATGGTTACTTAATTTCTGCTGTTCTATGCCACTTGGATTTAACACTAATGATTTTGTATAATAACTCGAATGCGTGTTTGGAGGACTTGAGGTGAACTTATCAGTGGACAGTTTTGAGACAAAACGCAAATGTTGTTTTTAAACTTAAAAAAGAAAATGAACACAACAGTCTATTTTATGTGGTGCTCTGTGTTTAGCAAAAAATATACTATAGTGCATTGATGGCATCAGATAACAATACCATGGTACTTGTATGTAAATATAGTATACCTATTACATTGAACTCGAAATCTCATCTGGTCACTTTATCCTGATTATAATGGTTTTACATATATAGCAATGAATATTCCTTTTTTTTTAAATAAATTATCGTTCAAAAGTTTGGGATATGTAAGATTTTAAAATGTTTTTGAAAGAGGTCTCATTTATTTGATCAAAATTACAGTAATATTGAGAAATCATTTTAAAATGTAATTTATTCCTGTGATGGCAAAGTTGAATTCTCAGCAGCCATTAGTGTCACATGCTTCAGAATTCATATAGTAGCTCATTTCTGCAATTGCATCAGTAACAGATGGAACATTTGCACTGCTAAAGTGTCAGCACAAAAAAATTACTGGTTTGAATGAAAAAAAAAAAAAAAAAAAATATATATATATATATATATATTATTAATTTATTTTTTTTAACAACAGTGAGCATCAAAAAGCCCCAGTGGTCTCAGAGGCAATTGAGTTAAAAGCTAACCAGGTGTTAATCAAGGCATGTTTAGTTGATTAAGGCCAAGATGGATTACCAGGGACCTATAGACCAACATAAAGCTCTTGTGTAGCCAACCAGGCCATTCCTTTGAATTGAAAAAGTCTACACCTGTGAACTTGCATGTTACTGAGACTTGGAGATCAATGGAGCTATTACATGCATGAACGCCTCTCAGTTCTGGGTGTGTTTAACAACCGGTGCTACTTGCTGCGCTCAGTATAAATGGATTAACTATGTGTTTGCTTGTCCTGTTTGAAGAAGATACAAGATGGAGTGAATTAAAGTGGAAATAGATGGCAAAGCCTGATTTAGTTCAGCACATCTGCTCAGTGTTAAGGTGTGTTCACACTGACAGCTGTTTGCAGCAACACCGCAACCAGGTGTTGTTCTATAGGGCTGGTGATAAAATTCCTGAAACGATCCTTATGTGATGGCTGTTTTGTTTCTCTTAGCATGTTCCATGGGCAGCAGCTCCAGTCTCTACAGTGTCCTGGCTAAGACTGTCAGTAGACCTCCTCTTCCTTGCCCGTGTGACTCCACATACACTCCGGGTAACGATCTGGATCTGGATCTGGATCAAGGCTCGGCGGACCCTTTGGAGCTGTTGCAGGAATGTAGAGAGGTTCTGAGAAACCGGCCAGCCCAACTGCAGAGAGCTTTCGTTCAGACGGGGCATGGAGACTCCAGACAGATGATCAGAGTTATGCAGTGGAATGTACTAGCACAAGGTATAAACCTAAACCCTATATTCATCTTCATAAAGAGGGGACACTGAATAACATATTACTTGTGTTTAACATAATATACACTACCGTTCAAAAGTTTAGGGATATGCAAGAGTCTGCATTTATTTGATCAATAAATAAATCATGAAACCTATTTTGTAAAACTATTACAATGAAAAAAAACCTTTTCTATTTGAATATATTTTCAAATGTAATTTATTCCTGTGGTGGCAAAGCTGAATTTTCAGCATCATTACTCTCTTCAGTCACATGATCCTTCAGATATCATTCTAATATGCTGATTTGCTGCTCAAGAAATATTTTTTTTATTAAAGCTGCATGTAAGTTTTTTTTGTTTGTTCAAATTTTACAAAATTTCTATAATGAGCAAGTACATCATGAATCCATTTTCCAAAACATGTTTTTGTCTTATCCTGAATCACTACGGTACACATAATAAGTGTTTATATTCGGACTATTTTAGACCGGTCGGGTTGGCACCGCTGCGGAGTAGCCCAGTGACTCATCATATACATCAGGGGTGTCCAAACTCGGTTCTGGTGGGCCACTGTCCTGCAGAGTTTAGCTCTAACTTACCACAACACACCTGCCTGGAAGTTTCCTGTATGCCTAAAAACCTTGATTAGCTGGTTCAGGTGTGTTTAATTGGGGTTGGAGCTAAACTTTCCAGGGTAGCGTTTCCCAAAAGCATCGTAAGCCTAAGTTGATCGTAGCTCCATTGGTTTCAGCTTAAGCTTACGATGCTTTTGGGAAACTCTGCCCAGGACAGTGGCCCTCCAGAAGCAGGACTAGACACCCCTGATATACATAAACGGAGAGAAGTAGCTCTGGCTACTCTTCCGCAAGATGCATGCAGTTTTGTTTATTAACTGCTAGAGCGCCAAAAGTTCCATGGTGTTGCTTTAATATCAATGTTGACAACTGTTGTGCTGCTAAATATTTTTGTGGAAATTGTGATATTTTTTCAGGATTATTTGATGAATAGAATTTATTTCAATAGAATTTATTTTTATTATTTATTTAATATATATATATATATTTTTGTAACAATATAGAAGTCTTTACTGTCACTTGATTAATTTAATGCATCCTTGCTAAATAAAAGTAATTTCTTTACTAAATCTGACTGACCTGAAAGTTTCAGGATTCAGGAATAAAATGGGCAAATAGTAATAATGAAATATAATTACTAACAAACAATTATAACAGTAACCACCAAGCAACCTCATAGGAACTTATGGTTAAAACCCCTCAGGAAACCTAAGCAATGCATAGCAACACTAGCATCGTGGTGGTGAGTTTTGAATGGATAAAGACCACAAGGTAGGGTTATTATAGTTAACTAAAACCATTAAAAAATATATTTTGTTAGTTATATGTTGAATAAAATAAAATAAAACTTAACTAAGTTTAACTACTCAACTAGCAACCTAACCCTAACCCTTGTATAGTTTAACTTGATGCACTAAAATAGTTAAACTTTGATTGTAACAATGATTGTTTTGCCAATCTATATTTAGCACGGATGGCTCTCTAACTGCCGCAATAGTATAAAACTCTCCTGATGTTTTAAGGGTGCCCTAGAATTAAAAATTGAATTTATATTGGCATAGTTAAATAACAAGAGTTCAGTACATGGAAAAGACATAAAGTGAGTTTCAAACTCCATTGTTTCCTCCTTCTTATATAAATCTCATTTGTTTAAAAGACCTCCGGAAAACAGGCGAATCTCAACATAACACAGACTGTTACTTAACAGCCGGGGTATACGCCCCCAATATTTGCATATGCCAGCCCATGATTGAGGTATAACACAAGGGCAGTTAGTATTACACAAGGGCAGAACGTCTGGATCTGCACAGCTGAATAATCAGACTAAGTAAGCAAGCAAGGAAAACAGCGAAAAATGGCAGATGGAGCAATAATAACTGACATGATCCATGATTACATGATATTTTTAGTGATATTTGTAAACTGTCTTTCTAAATGTTTCGTTAGCATGTTGCTAATGTACTGTTAAATGTGGTTAAAGTTAACATCGTTTCTTACTGTATTCACTGAGACAAGAGCCGTCGTTATTTTCATTATTAAACACTTGCAGTCTGTATGATGCATAAACACAACTTCATTCTTTATAAATCTCTCCAACAGTGTAGTGTTAGCCAGTTAGCCACAGAGCATAGCCTCAAACTCATTCAATATCAAATGTAAACACCCAGATAAATACAATACTCACACAATCCGACGCATGCATTCAGTATGCATGACGAACACTTTGTAAAGATCCATTTTGAGTGTTATATTAGATGTGCAAACTTTGTTTATGCTGTGATAGAGTCGAGAGCTCGGGAGGGGGCGGAGACCACGCGATTTAAAGGGGCCGCAACCTGAAATCGGCTTGTTTCTAAATATTCCTTAAAATAGGCAGTTAAAAAAATGAATAAAAAAAAATCTATGGGGTATTTTGAGCTGAAACTTCAGACACATTCAGGAGACACCTTAGACTTATATTACATCTTTTAAAAAAAAATTCTAGGGCACCTTTAATAACAATTACAAAAGAATAAAATGTATCCTATTTTGTTACCTATTGGAACTCGGACAGAAATTAGAAATTTGGTTGAGCATCTGGTTCTTATTCACGATCTAAACCATATTCTCAAAACTAGCGTTTTCAACATCTTCTAAATCAATATTTTGATCGCTTACAGCTTCTTCACCAGATACAATGACACAAATATTTGATTGTGTACAGTATTCTTGCTCTGCAGTGAATTGCTAAGCTATTATAAGTTTTGCCGATAATACTTGTATATTCTTTTGTTTTATGCCTGCTATAATTATGAGTGAAACATCACATCATCATTGCGTTTCTGACATTGCCACCTTGAGGAATAAAAGTGAATTACACTTTTTGAGTTATCAGAGATTCAATTATTGCTGCGGGGAAAAAAATATACTTAAGGTATGTTTACATGACATCGATGTACTAAAAACAGAAACATTTTTCCTTTGCGTTTTTCTTGTACAAACGACAACGTTGTCAAAACAATTCCCATTCACACACATCTGCGAAAATGGCTAAAAACGCTGTATTATGCTGCCAGGCCAGTAGTTGACGATGTCCCTTTGTAAAAAGAAACTACGTGCCTATAGACTGAATATTATACATATGCACATGACATCACTCACAAATTTACTGTAGAGACAATAGCGCTATCGTTTTCAAAAACAAAAGTTTGCATTTTTAAGCCCCCAAAATGTCATTGTTGTGTAAATGAACAGCCAAAATGCATAAAACGTTTTCCATTTTTTGTTGAAAATGGTGTTGTGTAAACTATTACAAACCCCGTGTCATAATGACCCTTTAAACTTTTTACAAAAAATGTATTAGAAAACAGGAATTCTTTTATAATTTTACTTTTTTTTTTTTGTTATATTGTTTATAATGAATGAATTGAGAAATACTAAGAAGGTATATGTCTAACTTTAAAAAATGAATGTGGGGGAGGATAGTGAATAAAGTCCTGTATCGATAAAGACCCCCGGTATATTTAATAATAATAATAATGACAACATTACTAAAACTTTAACTTAAATAGAAAATCTAAAAATAAAAACCAACTCAATATATTAATAAAACTATAAAAGTATCTCAGTGTTACTTAAATTACACTGCCACAATGTCACATTTTATTGAGAAAATGTAAAAATCTTTACTTTATAAAGGTCTAACTGGGATGATTTACAGAGATTATTATTTTTTTTTTTAAAAAACAATCCAACTTCTCTCTGTCCTGTTGCAGCATTAGGTGAAGGCATGGACAGTTTTGTGCAGTGCCCCATGGATGCTCTGAACTGGGCTGAAAGGAAGTATTTGATCCTGGAGGAGATCCTAACCTACAGACCTGACATCCTATGCCTACAGGAAGTCGATCACTACTTTGACATGTTTCAGCCCATCCTGGCAAGTTTGGGCTACCAGAGCAGCTTCTGCCCCAAACCGTGGTCTCCATGTCTGGATGTGGAGAACAACAACGGCCCTGATGGCTGTGCTCTGTTCTTCAATCACAAACGCTTCCAGTCACTAAACACAACACATCTTCGACTGTCCGCCATGATGTTGAAGACCAATCAGGTGGCAATCATCGCCGCTCTGCGCTGCCGAGCAACAGGTCGGGCCTTCTGTGTCGCGGTAACGCATCTAAAAGCACGGAGCGGTTGGGAGGTCCTACGCAGCGCACAGGGTTCGGATCTCCTGCGCAACCTGCGGAACGTTGCACAGAGAATAGAGGCGGAAGAAAAAGCAGATGCCAACGTTCCTCTGATAGTATGTGGTGATTTTAATGCAGAGCCAGCAGAACATGTCTATAGGAATTTTGCAACATCTAGTCTGGGACTGGACAGTGCGTATAAGCATTTGAGTACGGACGGGAAAACCGAGCCACCTTACACAACGTGGAAGATCCGGCCCAGTGGCGAGAGCTGCCACACACTGGACTACGTGTGGTATTCACACAGAGCGTTTGATGTTAATGCGGTTCTGGACTTTCCTACAGCCGAACAAATTGGACCCAATAGGCTGCCTTCCTATAATTACCCTTCAGATCACCTCTCTCTCGTCTGTGACTTCAGCTTCAAGGATCCAACGCTTGTTTCCCAGTAATTACAGACTCATTTCACAAGATATTTACTACAAGTCGAGACGTGTGCTGGCACAGCATTTCTACATATTTTAATTGTTGTTCATGAATAATTAACACTTCAGCCAGTACATCCTGAAAGGGATAGTTCATACAAATAAATAAATAATTCACTAAACGTCAATCCATGTATTTCCTTTGTACTGTGGAACATTAAAGGAGATTTGTTTTCACTTGCTAAGATAATACAGCACAATAAAATCATAAAGCAAAGACTTCATCATAAAAGTAGTCATTTTGTCCAATCTATTCCATTGTTGCTTTTTAAAATCAAACATGCATTCAAAAGTGGTTAGACATTAGTGACTGCAAATGTTATTGGTGAAATGCATTGTTTGATATTTAAGAGCTATGATGGGGGAAAGGTGTTGAAGAAAGAACTTAAAGGGTTAGTTCACCCAAAAATGAAAAGTAACTCCTGACCCGACGCAATGATAAACAGGGAGCGTAGAGGATAGAGCAAAACAAAACACCGGTTACGAATTAGAGGTTTAAAACGATCTTTTGTAAAGAGAAATGTCGGAGGATTTCGATATAAGAAAAGAAGAGCTTGAGTTTGTCACACAGCCCTATTTGTTTAGATCTACGTCGTACATCGCGTCAGGGGTTACTCTTGTGGTGCAAGTCTGCTTGCGCAATATGTGTACGGTCGTCTGCTGGAAGCTAGTTATTTTAGATTAAAAAGTGTTAAATATGGATATTTTTCTTAAAAAAAAAATCACTTTGCTTCAGAAGGCCTTTATTAACCCCCTGGAGCCATGTGAAGTACTTGTACGATGGATGGATACATTTATTTTTACTAATATTATATAGCTTGGAAGAGCCGGGTATTTTTAAATACATCTCTGATTGTGTTCGTCTGAAAGAAGATAGACATATACACGTTTAATGGCTTGAGGGTGAGTAAAACATTATTTTTCATTTTTGAGTGAATTATCCCTTTAAATATCTTTAGTATGGCTTCTGAAGGCTTGAAATATCATACTAGACTACTTTTATGGTGCCGTAAATTGATGTCCACTTTTAATTGGATATTAAGTGAAATTAAGCACATTAAGCAGCTTGGACATTAAGTGAAATATCTCCTTTTGTATTCCACAGAAAAGAAAGAAATACAGGTTTGGAAATACATAAGGGTGAGTAAATGGTGACAAAGGCCTGAAAACAGGATTCAAAGTGCAAGTTTTTGAAAACGATACCGTCACTGTATAAACTACAAAAAAAATACAAATTTGTGAAAACTGACATCATGCACGTTCGTATTACGCGTTCAGTCTAAAGGCGTGTAGTTTTTCTTTACAAAGTGGCATCGCCAACTACTGGCCTGGCAGCATAATGCACCGTTTTTAATCATTTTCGTGGATCCATGTGAACAGGAACCGTTTTGAAAACGTTTTTATCTGTACATGAAAAAGCAATGTTTCTGTTATTAGTACATACATCGGTTGTGTGAATGTACCCTTATTCTTTTAGACTCTTGTACGCTACCGACTTGAGATTGTAGGTTTAAAAGCAAAATGTTATTTTTATTTCTTAATATGTGACTTAATAAGTTTTTTTTTTTTTTTGCTCTTATTAGTGGTAATAACATGACCATTTACACAAATAAAACTATTGCATTGTGGTGTTTTTTTTTTTTTTTTTCTCAGACTGTTAATAAAGCACGTTTGGGAAGGTGTCAAATGCTGCATAAACTTGCTTTAGTAAAAACATTGTGTATCATTCACACTCATGCACAAGTGAGAGAAGTCTTACTAATTAATGAAACATTTCCTTTGTGTAACATCCTTAAAATGGTAATTTCTCAGCTAGTTTCAACAAGATCAATTGCAGACAGTTAAACTATTAGTACAGTCACATAAGCTCCTCATTTAATAGAGTCATGCATTATTAAATTTTTGCACCTTTAAAAGGCACTGCTGCAGGAAGAGCATGCAACTCAATCCCTTCCATAATGTTTGTGAGCGCAATGTGCAAAACCACTAGCCCATTTTACTACATAGATATGTAGACTAAAGAGATTTTGGTGCCCCCTAACCCTTATGTAGATATTTTATATTTTTGATGTAAGGTTAAAACTAAATGTTACTTTAGTATTATTTAGATACTCTTTTAGTTATTAATATTTTGAATCTATTTTCCATTTTGAACGTTTTAGTTATTTTTTGTCGTTGTTTAATACACAATTGTTTTATATAAAAAGTGTATGTATATATATCACTCTATAATAACCCTGTAACGTGACCAGGATAGCTTGACACTGACAGGCTTTGAGAGATTCCGGTATAGCCTGCGAGTGGAACCTGGTCGCCCAGCAAATGTGTGGAAAATATAGAGAAAGCACACTACCCCCTAGTGACTGAATTTATAACTGCACGCACAGAGCCAAGAAATACAACCTCTTGCTTTGGAATGTAGCACAGTGACTTAATGATTGTAGATTTCCATTGAAATCCCTGTTGCTGGTATGCAAAATGAAAAAGAAAGTGCACGAAATGAAATGTAACTCCATTTGTGCCTCATATAAGTGCAGTTGGGGCCTAATTTGTCTTTTCGGTACCAAACATATAGCTTCCTAATTCTGTTCTAAATATATTACATGTAGTTCTTCCTAGTTGTAAATATTCTCTAGTTTATGATTAAAGTAAGATGTTGGTCTCTTAAAGCCACATTTTCTCTATTTCCAACATTCGGATGCGATTGTCACATTTTAGCCCCTAGTGGTATCCGTTCCCCTCCACTTATGTAAAATTAATGAATAAATAAGGAATGTAGCATGAACATGACTGTCAATACATCAACATAAATTTAACAATTCTAAAAGTTATTTCGGACACAATTATTCATAGCTATCCGTTTTACAGAAATACTGTTTAAAGAATATAATTTTAGTGGAATATTACAATTCCTACTTTGTTTTTCACTAGTTTTGGTTAGATTATATCACATCTGGTCTGGGGGAAATCGCATATATCAATGCATCCGAAGCTCTCGTTTTTCTGAGATAGTGAAAAGGTGACAAAGACCATGCATCAAGAACAGTTCAGCAGCTGACACGTATCAAAAACAACACCACTCAAATTCAGGAATATTTTTGTATTTGAGTAAAATCTACTTGAGTACACTTTGAAACAAGAGTACAACAAAATAGAATATACTTCAAATGTTGAATATACAAACTAGATTATTCTGAACACAAACATCTTGTTCTCCCTCTTTAAGGACTAACAAAAAGCAAAAGAAAACAAACGCTTTAGAAATGTATTTGCAGCGAGGATACATGCTGCCGATTGACCTTTCTTTTTCTCTTTTGTGTTGACAAATTGCCATTGTTCTGGAATTTGGACCCAGATATGATTACACCAAAGTAGTATGGCCTTTTTTATCCAGGAGATTGAAATGAGAATGCAAAAAATGCTTTGCAGTTTGCTTGCCAATAATACTGTGCTTGGTAGAGTGTGTGAGGAAAGGAAACAACAACAACAACAACAAAACATGAGCTTAACACAAAAGCTTAATAAGCTTGATTTAAAAAAAGAAAAAGAAAAAAAAAAGACAAAAAAAAAAAAAAAAAAAAAACTGTTCTAAGGCTGCATTTTTTATAAATTCAGTAAACTGTATAATTCCTATATACAAAGTCCATTACTTCTCTTAGTAGAGATGGAGGGAGAATCGACATGTTCCTGTGAAACACGGGCAGAAGCGTGACTCACAGTGATCGTCAAAAGAAACTGCTGGTTTTGCCTTGCAATTTTAATGTTAAAGAAAAAAATCTTTATACAAGTTATAAAAAGTTGAATTTATACTCCCTCAAAAGTTCACATACTTGACTACTACACCTACTCGCTCCTTAGTGTTCTGCTTAGCTGTCATTAGTGTCAAAGTAGTTTTTTTTTTTTTTTTTTTGGAGAATTGTAGTGTTCTTTACATTGGTCCCTTTAACAACTCATAATTGAAATGACGGACATCCAGGTTTAGTTCACATGATGTGAGAATTGGGGCTCCGATAAAGGCTGGAGTCTTTTTTTTAATATATAAAATGAAACCACAATAGAACTTGAAACTGTACAACTCCAGTTTGTATTCCCAGAATGTGATTGAATAGTATCTGGGGATTATAAATTCATTTATAATTGTTCATGGCTGACAAAGCGCATCACTCTTCAGCTCTCTGCTGCGAACTGTGGTTTTGAATCTTCCTCTACCACCTCTACTGCTTCCTGTGCGAGACTGTCCTGCTCAGAAGTGCTGTCGGGTTTGGACTCTGAGGTTTGGGCTGTGCTCTTCGCTTTTGGAGAGAGCTGGCTCTGTTGAACCTGGATCTGAACCGGGACCGACGCCGGACTCTGTACAGTGACCGGAGTAGACGTTGTCTGAATGGAGATTGGGACTTGAGTTTGCGTCTGGATTGAAACGGGAACCTGCGTCTTCGCCTGAGCCGGACTCTGCTGGGCAGGTACTGCCAGTCTGACCACCTGCGTCCCCGGCGCCACAGACACGGGCGTGAGGGCTCGGACGGCGAGGGGGGCGCCCATCAGATTGATGCCTGTGGGGGTGCCTGGTTTGGCCTGAAGCTGGCACTGCGTGAGCTGGGTTGCAGGGATGGTGATTATCTTGGCAAGCTGAACTGTGATCCTGTCACCATTCTCTGCTGTGGCGGGCACCATCGTTGGCATGGTCTGGATTAGGACTTTGGGTGCGTTCACTCCAGTCGGTGAGCCGGCATTGGTGGGCGCTGTGGTGAAGAGCGAAGGGTTTGCTGACTGCACGGCCACTGTGGAGATCTTCTGTCCCAAGGAGTTTGTCATAACCACCGGCACTTGCATAGCAACCCGCACAGTCCTGGACACAAGATTACGTTTTAAAACAAATGTCGAAAAATTGACTGCTTTCAGTAATTTTTGTTATTGATCGTGTTCAGTCAAGAACATGTCAACATGTCACAATCATATAGTAATTTACTATATACACTACATATTCAATATCATTCATCATATACACATGTAATGCTACTAGGGTCAGTATTTACTTGATCAAAAATACAGTAATATTGTGAAATATTTTTACGAGTTAAAATAAATTTATTTTAGCATAGCAAACTGCACAGTTCTGGACACAAGATTACGTTTAAAAACAATGTAAAAAAATTGACTGCTTTCAACAATTTTTGTCTCAGACTTGCCCACACTATACTTTTTTGGGGTCTGCTGGAATACATTAACATGATTTAATGATTTGAAAACATTTTGTTTCTCATAATTGGGTTTCTCTTTTCGCCTTCTGCCTGAAACACTCTTCTACTTCCTGTCTCTTTAAGCCTGGGACACACCAAGCCGATTGTTTTTTGATGATTGGTAAAAGCAGCTAGTGCATTATGCAAATGTGTAGCATGGTGATGTAGCTAACGGTGTTAATTTTGTCAACGAAATCTATGACGAAAAATGTTCATTGACAACCATTTTTTCCATGACTAACTTGAGACAATGACAAGACGACACCAACGTCATTCAACAATAATGGTGACTATATCAATATTGTTCATGAAAAAAGACAAAAAATGTGGTTAAAAACAAAACATTACTGTTTTTATGAGCTTTCTTGCTTACATTTGCCAGATTTCAAAAATTTAAATTCCCCAATCAGAGCCTTTCTTTTAAGCCCGGGACACACCAAGACGACAATCGGCCGTGGGGCAACATTGAGCCGCTTTTAAACGTTGGCCGACTAAGTTATCCTGGTGTGTTCTGTACCGTTGGCTCTAGTCGAACGACGTCAGGTCTTTTTGGGCCGATTTAACTTGTGCAATTGGCGTCGACCCGTCAGGCAAAAGAGAAAACTCTGATTGGCTGTTCAGTTTAGAGAACGAGTCGAAGCACGAGAATAATAGCAAAACGGTGAGCAAACAAGTCAAGGCGGTACAGACAGAAGGCTGTTCTAATTTTACGTCATGTCCCTGAGTGTTCCTCTTTATTTGAGATTTTTCTGCCTAAATGACAGTGTCTTTCAGTCAGTCAGTGTTCGGTCAAGAGCTATTTGCTCCAACTAAATCTGCGATCAAGGTTCAGGCTGATATCCAACTTAGGAAAAGAAATATGTAGAACTGCGCAAGTGCTACTGCTAAGAGTACATGTCAATACTGTCTTGATTCAAATTTCTCATAAGCTTAATTTAATTGGTCTAAAGAGAGAAAAATAATGACTGTTTTTGTCTAAAAACTATATATAAAAGAGCAACCAAAGTTAATGTTGGTAACTGCAAATTGACTAAAAGTTTACAAAAAAAATGCAATGACTTCAACTAAAATGTGACAAACTAATAAGCATTTTCATCTGATGATGAAGACTAAGACTAAATAAAAAATTATTACATTTTGCTAGCTATAAATGGCAGGACAACAAACAAGGCATTTCAGGCCAGTTTCAGTGTAGACTTTGTGCTTTGTAATTATGCAGTTCGTTTACATGCACATATTGCATGCATATTACATATTATGGAAAGGTAAAATAAAAAGCATAATAGGTGTCCCTTTAAGTCTTGTTACCTGGGTGCATTGGCATTAGGAATAATGGTGGCATGAGACTGCTGTGATGGATCTGTTGTCGTGGAGACTGTTACGATGCGCTGAACGGGACTTGCAGTAAGTGCAGCTTTAGCTTTTGGGGAGCCCGGGTGGACTATAGTCCTGCCGCCCCCTCTCAAGATGGCAGGGGTTTTGGAGAGGTCAGTCGTCAATAGTGTGTCAGATGAGGGAGGAACGCGCTCATAGGCCTTCTCTCCGATTACGTCATCGCCAGGGTCGCACTTATCGTCATCGATGACAACAATGTCTTTAGGCATTTCCTTAAACTGATAGACCAACCTCTGACCCTCTACTTTAGCCAAGATACCTCTCTGATAGTAATACCTGAGAGAGAAACAGACATCAATTAAATATACAATACTACATCTGATTGTTCCAGTTATAGATGCCAATTGGTCAATATAGCATTCCAGCAATGTGAAATGTCTTGCAAAACCCATCTTCAATATCTTATGACATTTGCACACACCTGAGCGCTCTGCCCATCGTTTCATAGTTCATGTCAGGTTTGTTCTTGTGTTTGCCCCAGAGCTTTGACACAGCTTTAGAGTCCACCAGCTTGAAGATGCCTTTCTCCCTCTGTGTCCACTTAATGTATCTGGGACAGGTGTTCTTATCCTGCAGCAGGTCCAACAGGAACTCCCACAGGTATGTACTTCCTGTAAGAAAACACAAATATGGCATAAGTTCAACAATCTAAACAATATTTGCCAATTAACAGCCACTGGCACTGGCAAAAAGTTCTATTTAAAAATAACTAAATAATATTGGGGTGGATCTTACAAATCCTGTCAAGAATATTCCACAATCATATAGAAATTTGCTATATACACTAAATTATTCAATACAGTTCATTATATACACATGTAACGCTACCAGGGTCATTATTTGATCAAAAATAGTCAAAACAGTAATACTGTGAAATATTATTACAATTTAAAATTACTTTTCTATTTTAATTTATTTTAAAATGTACTTTATTTCTGTGTTGTCAAAGCTGAATATTCAGCATTACTCCAGTCTTTAGTGTCACATGATCCTTCAGAAATCATTCTAATATGCTGATCTGGTGCTCAAGTAACATTTCTCATTTTTACTGTCTTATGATTTTACTGTCAAGTTTGAAATTAAATGCATCCTTGTTATATTTGATGCCAAATATTTGATCAGCTATGTAATTCTACTTTTTATAACAACAATTATATATTTGTTCAAATGGTTTAGTGTCTCTAAAGTAATGAAAAATCACCCAAAATTATTTATTTCAGTAACAATGAATACTATCGTGATGTACACAATGTACAACAATAATACATTATATGATAATGAGAATGAGATCACATTACAGTATGACAATTTTGTGCAAATTTACTTTTTCCTTATGATCTGTACTTTTGATATTTTTGGAGTGAAATTTGACCCAGATGTTTCTTCACCCATTACGCATAACGTATGCAAATAACACAATGTATAGGATTGTACCTTTCCCTTCCCTAGACTTTTTCTTGATGCCCAGATCTGGAGATCCATTTGAAATGTGATGGGGTTTGGGTTTCCGCCCAGCTGAAAGGATGAAACGCATAAACAATAGTTAAAAAGCTCATTTTTTAACAAGTAACCTTTACAAAAAAAGCCTTTGAATAAGTGCTTATGTTCTCACATTTTCTTCTCTTGTTGGGTTCCGTCTCCAGCATCTCAGGTTCCTGAAGAACTGTAACCACCTCCATGGGCTCCGAGTCCTCTGTGCTGACCTCCACCACCGTCTCTGTCAGCACGTCAGGTCGCATAGCAGCATGCAGGAACTCCGAAGTATTGATACATGGAGGCACAAACACCTCTACACAGCAGAAAAACAAATCATTATAAAAATTATGTTTACAGCAATGTGAAAGCTAAAATTGAAGGAGGAAGAGAAAGCATTGTTCACCTGGGCTCCGGTCTCCACGCAAGCTGGAGGGAGAGTCCATGTGTAGAAGAGCTTCAGCAGCCTCGATGGTTTTATCAGAGCAGTGCACACTGGAGCCATGAACTGATGCTTCCACTGCAACAGAAAAAACACAAACAAAGCTTAATATTCTTCTGAACTTGGTTTTTAAACTTCTTGGGTGCATATTACAATTTCAAAAAGTATCATTGCATTTTTATGCCATTATTTAATAGCAAAGTGTCTACACCAGCATTTAAAATGATAACTTTATCTAAAAAAGAAAAGACACTTTGAATGCGCACTTCAATACAACTTACTGGTTAACACTGTGACAAACAGCTTTATTACATTCCTCAGTTGAATGGTTTCTTATGGTAAATCATTTGATCTGTCAGTTATGTTGACATACACACTACAGTTCAAAAGATTGGGGTCTGTAAGATTTTTTTGAAAAAAAGTCTCTTTTACTCACCAAGGCAGCAGTTATTTGGTCAAAAATACAGTAATATTGTGAAAATATTATTACAACTTAAAATACCTGATTTCTATTAAAATAAATTTTTAAAATGTAATTTATTCTTGTGATGGCAAAGCTGAATTTTCAGCATCATTACTCCAGTCTTCAGTGTCACATGATTCTTTAAAAATCATTCTAATATGCTGATTTGGTGCTCAAGAAACATTTATTATTATTATTGTTAAAGACGGTTTTGCAGCTTAATATTACTTGTGAAAACCAAGATAACTTTTTTCAGGATTCTTTGATATTAGAAAGTTCAAAAGAACAGCATTTATTTAAAACAGAAATCTTCTGTAACATTACTGTCACTTTCAATTAATTAAATGTGTTCTTGATAAATAAAAATATTAATTTCTCTCTCTCTCAAAAAAAAAACAAAAACAAATATCTTACTGACCCCAAACTTTTGGACAGTAGTGAAATTAATAAATGCTATATACAACGAGGGCTGCAGGAACAAAAAAAACCCTCATGTTTCAAATTGAATGTTTGCACACTGATCTGCCAATAGAGGGTGCTATTGGGTGGAAAACCATTCATGGTTACTCAAAATCATATCCAAAAATCAAACAATTGAACCCCACAGAGTGAGTGACATGTTTGGGCATGGGTGACAAAAACTGGTCTAGAAACAGCTATACGTCAAAAATAGAAAATATATTACAATTAAACTTTTTTTTTTAATCAAACATTAAAAAAAAAAACATTTTTTTGCTCCTGAAAAGTCTTTGGGGTTGTATAAGTTACTTTGATGGCATTCACTTAGTAAGTAGACTATATTAAGTGCATGACTGACACTTTAATATGGTACTTATGCGCTTTAAACTACTGCCTGACAAAAACACTACCTGACAGTTAACAGATCATAGAGACAGTGATTGGAAGTCAAAGAGAGCTGACATGAGACCATATAAGTTCAGCACTCTGAGAATGAGTGTTTTGAATCACTTCACATAACCAACATAAATGGGTGTGAGAGGACATATAGTGTAAATCCCGTAAGGACCCATTACCGCAAAAGTGCAACTGCAGACTTCTTGAAATCCTGCCTTTGGACCTAAATAGATCCACAGGAGTCATACCTGCGATCAGTCTACTCAAAGCCTAATTAGTGTGCTCTAAGACAGTTCACATAAAAGAATCTGCTAACTGACATGTCACTTCCTTGGACGCTCTAATTTAGAAACAGGTGCAGAGAGGCTGATCTCAGACAAGCAGTTCATGCATATATAGGACGGAACCTCTAGCCTCATTTCTCTTTGGCGTTAACATTCAGAGCAACCAGCACCTGTGCCAGTCTATCCAAGCCGTCACTCAAGTCCCATTACAACCTGACCATGCCCATGTTTGGCTATGTTTGTCTGTTGCTGCTCACGGGGGCTATCTTTAGGCAGTCCCAGTCATAAACACATACACGCGGTGTCCTCTAGAATGGGTGACCCTGCATGTATTTACTTCCTGTATTCGGACAGATCTGCCCTTGGAGACAGGACATAAATGTGTAGTTATTTAACAGAAAATACTGAAAATGCACATGGCTGCCAACACTTCAAAACTAAGAGAATAAGAGTGCTTTCAAACAATAAGTACAAATTAAAAATAAAGTTACTCCTGTAAAAAGTTTGTAAAAATTCTTGTACATTTAAAAGGTTAGGTCATTCAAAAATTATGTAATTTACTCAACCCTAATGTTGTTCCAAACCTGTATTATTTACTTTAAGAACATGAGTGTTTTTTTTTAGTTAACTACCCCAAAAAGAGTCCAAACAACTTCTTTAGAGATATACTCAAAAGTAAATTTGATCTGTAATACCGAATACCAAAACACTGAAGTCAAAGCAACACTAAAATCTCTTTAAAAATAAGCAGAAAATACAGCATGCTTTATGCCAATATGAATAATGAATACAGATTCACTGAAATACAAAATACTTCAACAGCTGCTAAATAGTAATCGCGTAATTTTTAACATTCATATAATAATAATAATAATAATAAATAACTAGTATGATTCAGCTGAACAACTGACACGGGAGACCGAATATTGTGGTCCTATTTTTCTATCACTAAAATAGCGGTCCACAAGAAAGTAGTGCTGTCCCTCCTCACTTCCGTGTTTACAGTCGTCAGTGCTTTCCCTCCAGTTCTTTCTGAAGACGCTCTCCGAGCTTCCTGCCACTCAATCCCCGCCCCGAATCTGATTGGGCGGTTCTCTAATCAACGCCCCAACAAACAGACAAGACGATTGGTCAGGTGTAGGATTTCGAACGCAGCGCGAATACTATTGGACGACGAGTGCTGTCACTCATAATTTACACAGCCCCGTGGAATAACAATGCTTCCGCCATCAAATTAGCTCTAAAATCCAAACATTCACATGAAAAGAAGTCAAAATATCCACTCGACACTTTCGCAGCAACACCTTACATGTCATAAAAAAACAAAGTGGTGTTTAAATAAATAAATAAGCGTTAAATGTTGCTTAACATTCAGCGCTAAACTGTGCAGAAAGCAGAGCGACCACGTTTAGATAACGGGACATCTGCGACATAGAGCAAACATGAATTTTAGTACTCAAACTCAATGTTTTTGCATATAACTTAACATTATTTTTTTTTTTAAATGTAGTTTTAATGTAATTGCTCAGCGTGTATTTTTTCCTCCGTTATGCCACATTTCCTTTGAAGATGAGGCATCAAAATAAACCAACCGACAAACGTAAAGCTCTCAGACGCTATTTTCAAACGAAAACAATTCACTCAACAGATTAACGGGAATTCAGTTTACTAAGGCTGTATTTAAGAGTTAAAAATAAAACTCAGTGCCCTTCCGACTCCAGACAGCGTGGCAAAGACGTAGGAAAGACAACATCTCTCCCACTTCCTGGTTTCAGAGCAGCGCACCACCTCCAGAGAAACCCGTTATTTTAACACACTCCACATTTAAAACGCCCTCAGCGCCGTGCAAACTAAACACTGTGCACGCTGATCGCGCATAACACAACATGCACACCTTCATGCTACTTTTCATCACTCCAAGAAAGCAGATAAGAAAATTAGGCAACGCCATGCAGGTTGCCAACCAAGGTGATCACTTCCTGAAATGCCCTCCATTACTTTAGAGCACAACTTCACGGATCTCAGCGCTGAAGCGCAAGCACTGCTCTGCTGCGCCCCAAACAAACCCACGCTGGCGAGCCAGAACACGCGCTTTGGTCTTTTTACCTGCTCGGATAAGTAGATCGAGCTGGTTAGCGGGTCCCTCATGCAGCGACGTCGCCATGTTTCGTCCAGAGGTGCAGATTCACATTGACTCGCATTGAAAGCGTTTAGAGACGCACGACTCGCAGATCACTCCGCCTCCACAGGAAATCTCCACAAACTCAACAGCGCGCACAGATCCTTCCGCGCCAAACACAGGAAATCCTCCGCGCGCTCTTGCGTTACGTTCGATTTACGTCAACAGCGGAGAAAAAGAATTTTGTAAACGAATACTTATTTAATCTTTTAAAAATCACATTCGGCATACGTATTTTACAAAACAATAAATATAACTTTCTCCACAAAACGAATTTAAATCAATGAAACTAGCAGCTCTGAATAACGTAACACACGAATATGACAGTAGGCGTTTCCATTTTTTTAAAATCGTTTTTTTTTTAAAATTATTATTATCTAGAAGGGCATTTTCTTATAAAATATTCTTAAACATCTTCCTATTGTAATTTAAGCACTTTCAACTGTCATCTCAAAGTATCTGAAATATATAAACAATAACTGTTCTGAATAGACACGAATATGACAAGTTTCTTTTTTCCATATTTTTTGCAATGTTTTAACATTCTTTTTAGCATTTTTAACTGTGATCTTAAAGTCTCTGTAAAATAAAATGAGGGTATTATGGTGTCACGTGATATCAAAAAATATAATTTGTTGTCTAATATAAAGTGTCTTAAGCATTGTCATGAGTATTACAATAAGTATTTTTATAATACAACAAGTGAGGAATTACCATTTTCTGCACAGAACTTTAAAGAATGTCCACAAGAGGGCAGTAGATATCCATCACAAGACACGGCCTTGGCACCAAATCTATATAAAACACTATTTTATATATGATTTACTCAACCTCATGTTGCTCCAAACAAGTATTGCTTAGTTCTTATGTGGAACATAAAATTAGATACTAAGAAGACCCAGTCACTATTCACTTTAATTGTTTTTTTGTTTTTGTTTTTTCATACAATGAAAGTGAATGGTAAATGAGGCGGTCAGTTCTTAATATTCTGCAAATGAATTTACTATGGATTGGACAACATAAGGGTGAACAAATAATGATGACAAATTTTTCATTTTGGGTGAACTGTCCGTTTAAAGTGGCAATCTCTGCTAGTTCAGTAAAATATAATTCTATTACAGAAATTAGTTGTAAAAATAGAAGTACAGCCCTGTGTTTGGCTGTTAGTAACTGTAACCAATACAAGAAAGCTATCTTTGTGCCACATGGTTGATTTTATAGCAGAATCATGCTTATGTGGTTAACCTCTGAAATTATGCATCACTAAAAGCCCATAAATCCCAGTCCTAATGATTGGCATTCTATATACGACATATAATAACAAGCAAGAGTCTGCATGCACCAAAAAACAGGATACCTAACCATTGACATAATTGTTATAGTCAACTCTCTCCCTATGTCTGAGTCTGCAGCATTTAATGTGCATCAATGGCCACCATGAAGTATTTCGCAATTAAGGTTTACAAATGCATAATGCTGGATGCACAATCAGATGTTTTTCCAAACGGTGGCTTCACAAAGTCTCACTGCCAAAACTCACAGGATTCAAAATATGTTAACATGCAGTCACTAGAACAGAGAGCATTTTGCTCATGTGAACAAAAGCACATTAAGTAACAGTGGTAGCTGTGGTAAATGTGTGAAAATAGTGTACTGAACAGCTGGAAGTTGACTTGTGGCGTTATTATGAACAGATACAACAGCGTTTTTGTGTTAATATGCATTTGAATAACTATAATATATATATATAACAGGTCTCTTATATAGTCTTGTGATCAGCTAAGAACAAAGATGAAGGAAAACATTCCCTCCCATTTAATATGACTACACAACAATAATAATAAAAATGTATTTATAAATGATTAATTATAAAGTAAATATATTATAATTATATAATAATAAATATATTATTATAATTATAAATGATGAGTATTTTTTATTCTAGTATCATGATAAAAATTAAATCAATAAAAAAAAATATATGAGGCCTTATGAGGTAGTGTAATTGTGAACACTTATGTTTAGAGGGCATTCATTAAAGACTATGAATGTGTGTCCATTAAGTGTTGCTGAAGCATGAAAGAGTGTATATCTTTGAATTTCGTGCCCAGGTGTGCTCATAGGGTTGAGTGAAAATCAGCTGAGAAAGAGAGAAGAGTCGTTATGTGTTCTCACCTGTCTCCAGCACCTCGGTCTCCACCTCCTGCTCCTCAGCCACTCCCTGCATCAGGTAAGTCTCATCGTCGTACACCAGCACCTGAGCAGCGAAGCCCTGCTCCAACCGCGCACCGGGCACTGGCTCCACGATCACCGCAGGGTACTCCGCCTCTCCTTCCACCTCTCCCTCCATTTCTCCCTCAACCTCATACACACCCTCCTCCTAGACAGAGAACAGAGGTTTCATGATCAAGAAGAAACCGGAATACTATTCTAAACATTAATTCTAACAGATCAAGATTTAAAGAGTTGCTGTAAAGTTTTACTGCATTATAATGAACAAGACTTTTGACAGTTCTGCAAAACTTTAAAGGGTTGTTCACAGTAAGAAAGAAACTATAAAGATAACTATATTAGTAGTGGCCGATCCGATCAATAGAGATTTTAGGGTATATATAGGTCAACCACTATATATTAGCATCCACACCAATGGTTCTGTTTATTATTAGCATGTGCTGCAGTTGTATGTCATTTCCATATTGCTTTAAATGCTCAAGCTCTTTAAAGTCAGGTGGATTCTGATTCTGAATTATCAATCATCAGCTGGATAAAATCTTTCTGAAAGTGATTCCAATGATATTGTGTCATTATAGCTGTGGTGTGGACCTCCCAATTTAGAATGATTATTAAAACTTTATAATTATAGTTATTGCTATAGTTATCATCCTTGGTGTTAACATCCCTTAATATATTGTGGAAACTAAATATCATAAGCTGATTTTCAGGGAATGTGACAAACATAGCCTTGCATAGACAGAATTTTTACTATTTGATCCACTTTGCAGCTTATTCTGACCAAAAACTGATTTTTTGACCCCCAATTTTTTTTAAACATTTAAAGTAATTTAAAGTCCACATGAAATCAAAATTAGTGTGACTATTTACTGTAATGCACATCAGTGTTGTTACTGTTCACTAAAATTTTTGGTAACTGAAATAAAGCTGAAATAAAACAAAATAAAAATTAGATGAAAACTTACTTTAAAAAACAAACAAATAAGTTGAAGTACTAAAATTCCTAAAACTAAAATTAGAAAATCTGATTAAAACTAAATAGAAATAAAAAATAAATAAAACTAATAACAATAAAACAAAAGAAATTTGAACTAAAATTAAAATGAAAACTGAAAATATTAAAATAAAAGCTAGTCTAGTGATGAACAATTTATTTGTGCAGGTTTAAATTTTTCTTCATAATCTTTAGTCAAAATCTGAAAATTTGCTTCCATTTAAATGATTAGTTCACTTCAGAATTAAAATTTTGAATTAAAATTGAAATCTTTCTTCAAATCGAAAAGAAATTAAGGTTTTTGAGGAAAATATTCAATTTTTCTCCATATAGTGGACTTCAACAGTTACCAACTGGTTGAAGGTCCAAATTGCAGTTTCAATGCAGCTTCAAATGGCTCTACATGATCCCAATAAGGATCTTGTCTAGGGAAACGATGGGTCATTTTTCTAAAAAAAATAAAACATGTACTTTAACTACAAATTCTCATCTTGCACTAACTCTGCGATGCGACCATCACGTTGGAAAGGTCAAGCGTGACATAGACGGAAGATGATTTTGGATGACATGGGGATGAGTAAATCATCAGGAAATTTTAATTCTGAAGTGAACTAATCCTTTAAGTAATAGTGTTCCTTCCTTCAAGGAAATGGTGAGGAGGTACCATCTGATTTTTTCTTATTCATTATTCCGTTTAAAAATACATCATGTCACAAAACTGAACCAAAATTGATCACACAAGAGTGGTGGAAACAAAATCAGATATAACTGTGGGAAAAGGCTGAGTAACCTGGTGATCTCCAGTAGTTTTCATTTACTTGTTTGTACCACAAAAAAGGAGCAACCCACTCTCAGCACATGACGTTACTGTTCCATTTCACTCATCGTATATGGTTTGACAAGCTCTAATCTGATTAGTTGATCTTTGGTCAGTTCCTGCCAGAATAAACCACAAAGTCGACAAACTTCATGCCAGTAGACAAAAATATGACTATGGCAAACCTGACTGCTGCAAATTGTGTAATGCCAGTCAATCATATTGGACCTTGCTATATTTGAGTGGAATATACATCAGACAAGTGGTCTGTAGATGCGAGACTAGCAACAACTAAAAATAAAAAAAAAGTTTTGTAGTTGTGAAATTCTTACCGGTAAATGGTCGTCCACTGCAGTGACATACTCCACCACTGTTCCTCCACTGTCTACAAGCACCACAGACGTCATGACTCATACCCCACACTCTGCTGACTCCCTGTGGCAAACTCCAGGACTGCAGTCGGACAGCACGACAAGAGACAAAAGACAGAAAAGTGAAAAAATGTTCATTGGCACTCCAAAGAAACAACATATCTCAAACATTCATGAACCTCATGTGCAGAGCCAAAGCGAGCCACTCTCCTTTTCTTTCAGTCTGGCTCAACAGGAAACTCACTCTTTCTAAGTAACAGACCACCAAAACAGGAAGCCTGCCTGTGAAACACTGACGCCATGGCAACAGCCAACATGCTTTTGTTGGTGGAGCTGAAATGAAAACTATTACAGCTGCAAAATGCTCCCAGATTCTCAATCCACCTTCGTAAAAGAAAGGGAGAGAAACAAGAAGCCTCAGTGGGACAGTCTAGCAGCTGAATTATTGAGTGACTTTGCTACAGCACTCCAGACAGCTAAAGTGACAGAGACAACATGCACATGCTTAGAACACTGAAAACAAGAGGGAGAGTTCAACTAAAAATGAAAATTCTGTTTCTCATTTACTTATACTCAGGTTTTTCCAAACCTGTATGACTTTATTTTATCTGTGAAACACAAAAACTGAAGTATTCCATATGACTAATAATGCATACAAATTTTAGTTATTGAAAATTATCAACCTAAATTGCCATTTTCAGTTTTCAGAAAGAATAGAAACCATTACTTGAACATCAGATATCAAAAACACTGACACTGAGAAATAGCAGAATGCATGAAATCTCATGCAATACAAAAAAAGAACAAAAAAAAAAAAAATCATTTTTCTTTTGAAAAGGCAAAGCAGCTTTTGTTGTTTCAAAGTACATAAATGTTTATATTAGCCACTTAACAGCACTGTTAGTACTCTGTTTACTATTCACTGGTAGAATAAAGCTAAATCTCTATCTTGAATAGTTTTTAAAGTCAATATATGCATAAATACATTGCATTATGGAAGCCTGTTTCTGCAAATTCTGACTTTTTTCTCAGAATCTTGTGATATAAAGTTGCAATTGCAAGTTATAGAGTCAGAATTATAGAGAACTTTTTTTCGTGCAAGTGAGTGTATATCTCACAATTTTGACTTTTTTCCCCTCGCAATTCTGACTTTTCTTAGAATTGTGAGATTTAAACTCATAATTTTGAGTTACGAAGTCCAATTCGGAGGGAGGATCTTACAATTCTGACTTTATAACTCGCAATTCAGAATTGTGAGATAAAAACTCACAATTTTGAGAAAAAAAGTCACAATTGCGAGTTTATATCTTGCAATTCTGAGAATTTTGTGATAGAAAGTCGCAATTGTGACTTATAAACAATTGCGAGAAATAAAGTCTTTATTTTGACTTTATATCACGTAATTCTGAAAATTCTGAGAAAAAAAGTCATAATTGTTAGATAAAAAGTCACAATTACCTTTTTTTAAATTTTTTATTCAGTGGCGGAAACAAGCTTCCATATTGCATAGTTTTTAAAATATTACATTAAAGATTTTAAAAGTTCTCAGAGTGAAGATGCCATAGAAATAATGGCAATATCTCAAAAAACTATTGAAATCACTTAGAAAATTTTAGAGAAAAGCAAATGCTCCCAATCAAAGGCTAATTAAATTGTCCCAAATATCAATTTTTAGCCAAGATGTTTCATTTCATCACAACATAAGTCTTTTGTGCGATATTCCAAGCTTTCTGGAGTCATACGATAGCTTTGTGAGACTAAAATTTAAGTCATTTACAAACTCCACCACAACTCTCCAAACTCATTTAAGTTCATGTACATCCAAATAAAGGCATGTGTGTTGTGGTAACCAATTGCGCTGCAAGCCGCATGGCTACTTTTATGGTGCTTTTCTGGAGATCAAGCAAATTAAATTCAGTTGCACTGTATGAAGAACAGAATGAACATTCTGCTAAACTCATATGAGCCAGAGTAAATGAAAGAATTGAACTTACGCTGCATGAAATGTCTTCATGGCACCACAGATGTTTGCATTTCCTATCCTCTAATTGCAAAGAGTAAATAAAGTACACCATCGTGACAGACACTTAAGATTGTTAAAGTGATCCTATAAATTCCCTGTCCAATTGCCACAGCAACGCAGTCACAAGGTCTGCGCAGGGGTGAAGAGGGGTGTGGTAACTAAATGTGACACACACACACACTTCCTCACAGATGCATCTGGATCATGTTATCTGCAAATCACAAAATGACAAGTTTCTTTCAGCTTCCCCATAAGTGCTTTCCCTATAACTGCTGCTAAAGATCAACTTGTGCTTTAAGCTAATTAAATATAAAGAAATTATATAGAATTTCTGCATAGCCTCACTCACCATCTACACTTTCTGGCAGAATAGCTTGATGATTGTACTATTACTTGAAGGATATGTTGCAATTCAGTACAAGCCATGTTATTAGATAGCATCAAGGAAGTTCAAGCAGTAATTCATCTGTTTCCAACCTATTGTTCTTGGTGCAGCTGTGGAATTCCACAGTGTTCCTTTTCCATTCCAAGCCGTATTCCAATTTCCTAGGACACATTCTAAGACGTTTCTGGTCCACTTCAGCCATCGCTTCTTGTCCTTGTAAAATCTCCACATTCCAACAAAATGACTCGACAGAAGACAGCCACTTTCCCCACAGCACCATCAGGGAAACAGTGAGTAAGGACCGAATGAGAGAAGTGCACGTAGCCTGCACCGTAGCGTTTGGCACACTATTGCTTTCGTTTCCTGTTTTGTCCTTCACACCTGTTCCTCTATGTCTTCATTCTTTAATTGGCGCTGTATCTTTCTCATGTCATTCGTCCACTCTAACATGCTCACATCTCAAGGGTGAGGCAGCATTTGTAAGTTCGACTCAGCATTCTGTGAGGCAGGATCACATGGTCGGAGCTTTCCGAACAGGCATCACATGACCAGTGCACAACGCTGCTTTTGTGTCCTCAACAGACTCTCCAGTGATGCAACCTCCCACCTTTAGAAACACACACACACACACACGCAAGGGATGCCAAAATCCAGCCTCCACCCAACAGTCCTCCAGATGCAACAAATTATTCCACAATGAGAATCTACTCCCCTCAGCCTTCTGTCAAAAAACACATCACCTAACTGACAAAAACCCACTTCTGTTTTTTCTAGATTCAGTTCAGCTCTGTAGCCATACATCTTTCTTCAATGGAACACAAGCGGAGATCTTTTAAACAATGTTTATGCTGCTCTCAACCATAAAATAAAAGCATACAATGACAAAGGGCTTTCCGGCTCTATAAAAGTATGACTCCACTATATTCTAAAGCCTTTTTGTGAGGAACACACTGAAATTGTTTTATTGACCTTTCAGCATTTTCACGTTCTTAACGAAAATTGTAATTTTCCTGTTACAAAAAAAGAACATCAGCATTAAATAGACCAACAATTTAAAATACAGATTACAAATCTAATCACTAATACTCTAAATTGTTATTTAGCGACAAATTATTAGTCTAATATCTCATAATGCAAGTTGTTAATCATTGAAAATCAAGATATAAAAAACTATAATTTTCAAATCTTGCATGCAGTTTTTGCATATTTTATCTCATCACATTGCAATTTGTTTCGGGATGTGAGGAACCAATTCCATTTGGCATCACTGTGACGGTGCAGCAGAGGGCAAGATGTGTAGTGAATAACACACAAAAGACTTAAAACACTTTTACAAGACTTTTTTAATGTTTTTGGAGCTAAATGACCTTACACAACGTCTACACTGGACAAGAGTCTACACTGGATGCGGCGCGACAACAAATTCCTGACAGTAAACGGATTCCCCGTTCTATTTCTCACTTGGTCCAAGCGCTTTGCAACGGTCAGTTTGTCGCTTTGCGGCGCGATGCAACGCGGCTACAGTCTTGTGTAGACATGGTATTATTGTGTAGACATGGTATTATTATCTGAAACAGTAGTGCATGAACATTCTGCCCAAAATCTGGAGTAATAATGGAACAAAAAAGTGATTTTCACTATTATTTACAACAGGATCTGCATTGTTAAAAAATTTACTTGATTTTCAAAAGTCAGCCAAACGTGTCCGTCTCTGATTAACATGTAGGCCTAATTTATTTAAGCCATGAAATAAACTTAATTCCGTAAAATAAGTATGATGAACTATGCAGCAGGCATTTCAAATGTCTCCAGCACATTTTATAATTAACCAAAAATCAAAACACAGTTCACCCCTCACGCATGTTATCACATCCTTAGGCTTGTCTGTCGGTTGGAATATAAGAACTAAAAAACATCCACATAACACACTCATGAATCACTTAATTGAATACTAGCCGGCTCAGGGGCCATTTACACAACACCACTTTCAACTAAAAACTGAAAACTTTTTATATGTTTTGGCCATTCATTTACATGAAAACGGCAAATGTCTCCCATTTTGGGTGACTGAAAATGCAAACTTTTGAAAACAGAATTGAAATTGCAAGTTTTTGAGAGCGATACCATTATTGTCTCCATGTAAACTACAAAAACGTGAATTTGTGAAAACAGCAACATCATGCGCGTGCGTATTATGTGTTCAGTCTACAGGCACATAGTGTTTCTTTACAAAGTGACATCACCAACAACTGGCCTGACAGTATAATACAGCGTTTTTAATTGTTTTCGCGGATCCATGTGAATGGGGATCATTTTTACAACATTGTCGTCTGTACGCGAAAAACACAAACTTTTCATTTTTAGTACATTGTTGTCGTGTAAACGTACCCTAAGAAATAAATAATTATTATCAGTTTTCAAATCCACGTCATTTGAATGTCAAAACATCAATGTCTGTCAAAAAATAACGTGCACAATAGACAATACACAGTAATATTTACGAGAAGTCCAGGGAGTACACACCAGGGAGTTTTGAATGCATCATCATCGCTTTACAAGAAGAGGGTGAAAAATGGCGGCCTGAGTGGCTTCAACATTGTCTGTCAGAGACGATAATGTGAGTAATACAACACACGTCAGTACAAATTTGTTCTTCACTCGCAGAAATTGAATTGGAGTGACCAGGGAACATATACTTCAAATTGCATGCTAAAGAGAATTAATGACAATACAATTGAAAAACTTTGCTGGGTTAGTGAACATTGTTCAATGTGTTGGTTGAGACATAATTTTGGCAATAGATGAACTGTTAAATGAGCGATCTAGAGATGAGACCCTGTAGTCGTCCAATTTGACTCATTTGCTGATGTAATATATATTAAAAACTTGTCAGGTTATTTTATTAGAGCTGTCATGATTCTTTGATTAAATTCTTGATACTGGACTTTTACAAAAATCCTTAATTCCAATTTACCCGTGCGCACGTTTGATAAATACGGATTTTCTTGTACTTAGGCACATTCTAAATTTCATTCATAGGACAAAATATAGAACCTTTTCTATGCACTGTTGATAAATGAGGGCCCAGGAATTTGTTATAATACATAATATACATACGTTGATTGTTTATATTACGTATTTTACATTATGTATTTTTAACAGTATTATTCTATAAAGCCATATGATTACTTCACTTGCTTTTGATACTTTATTTGAACCAAATATTCATGCCTCATTGTTATTATATGCATTTTAAGTCATTTTAAAGGACTTTTGCTTAGTTTTGCCATTTTTATTACATCAAAAATCCTGATTACTCGATTAATCGTGAAAATAATTGACCGATTACTTAATTTCCAAAATAATCGTTAGTGACTGAAAGCCCTAATTTTTATTTATTAAAAAAATTATCATAATTTGTTACATTTAAGCAAATTTCAACTTTTGTGTTCCACATGTAAATCATACACACAACACAACGGTGGGCAAATAATGACAGAATTTTTATTGTTGGGTGAATTGTTCCTTTAATGTTCATTCAATCAAACACACAAAAAAAAAACCTGCTCCTAAAATATATGGCAATTTTACTAAAGATGGCAGTTCCATTTTTTTATATGACTCCAAGCACAGAATCACACACAAAAGTGCAGATGGCAAACAGGGGAAGCTGTGCATGAGTCAGTGGGGGTCAAATATTTGAGCCAAACACAGCAAATGTTGACTGACCTGTAAAATTGGTTCACAAAGCAGACAAATTTCTCTGCATTCAAACGCAGCTATTTGATGTCTAAAAATGATTATGGCAGGTTATGTTCTGGGAATGGTCACATTGCCTCCCACAATCCACCACAGCAGTCATCTTGTAAGGGGTGTGTGCGTTAGTTAAAAGGTTAGTTCACCCAAAATTCTGTCATCATTTACTCACCTTCCTGTCATTCCAAAACAGTAAGACTTTTGCTCATCTTCAATACACAAGTCAGAATCCACTCAACACCACACAAAATGGCGGAGCTTTTGTTCAGCACGATTGCTACATGCTCACGAATCCTTTCATTGTAACCAACAAATTATAAAGACAATGCCAATAAGAGATTCATTGCACAGCGTAGACAGACAGGTTCATTGATTATAATGGATGTTTTTGCAAGATTGTAGCTTTGTGTACCTCGCATGGTAATTGACAGCTTTGTTGAATATAATGGCAGCGATCTTTGCTCGCTTACTGTATATAATATATTTTTCATACTGCTAACTACACATTGCAAAGTTCCTGGGTTGACAACCATATTTAAATGCCTGATTAAATCCAATAGACAATCATAACAATAGCAATGGACGAAGAAAAAAAAAAAATCAATCTGATAATGTATGTCAAATGAGCTGGTTAGCTCACCCAAAAATTATTTTTTTTTGTCATTAATTACTCACCCTTATGTCGTTCCAAACCCGCAAGACCTTCGTTCATCTTCAGAACACACATAAAGTTATTTTTGAGGGATCTTTTTTATCTTCCATAGAAAGCAACGAAGATTACCACATTCAAGGTCCAGAGAAGTAGTAAAGAGATCGCTAAAATAGTCAATGTGATTGCAGTGGTTCAACCTTAATGTTATGAAGCAACAAAAATACTTGTGTGCAAAAACACAAATAACGACTTAATTCAACCATTTCTTCGCCACCCTGTCAGTCTTCTACGCAGTTAACCAAGTGCAGTGCTTCTATGTTTACGTTCGAATGGCGGCTGGGTATTGGCCGACGCTGTTCACGTGAGCACTAGTGGTTCAACAGATCACAAAACTCAAGGTTTGGATCATATCGCGGTTATTAAGTCACAGATCAGATCATTTTTCAGATTAGCACAAAAAAAATTTGGGGACGCGGGGTAACTTTGCATTTATTACTTAGGCCACTTTAACTACTCCGATACCACAGCAGAAACTACTAGCCTAACTAATACATTATTAAAGGCAAGTGAACAGACTCTAAAAATAACAAATACTGTACACCATTTACAAGCATAGATAAATACAACAAAGTTACAAATAAAGTATAAGGTCTAAGTAACTGTAGTATTAATTTTCGTGACGAGAAATGCAATAATTAAATGTAAAATTTCACTGTGTAAATTTAATATAGATGAATCTTTGTTAAAGCTGTGTTTTGTTGTTTGATATATATGACAGACAACAGCAGGTTGCTGTCACTTTAAGAGTAAGTCCCCATGCATGCACACATCCGATATACACATCCGAATTCTCACCTCGTTCACTTAAGACATAACCGAATGTGTTTACGAGAATACTTGCCAAGAGGGGTATTTTGACTGACATAATGCGTGTATATGTCCATCCAAGTGCATTGAGGACGTGAAAGAGAAATCAATTTGGAGTTCGCGAGCTATCTGAAACGCACCTCTCTCTCTCTCTCTCTCTCTCTCTCTGTCTGCGTGCGAGCCTTGTATGTATGTGCGTCTGTGCTCACTGATAACAGCGTGGCGTGTGATACCAAATTTTGCCTCTGCTAGTGCTGGAATGGTTTTAGATCTATTTAATGTGTAAACTAGGAAGACAAAACACATCCAAATGATAACCTTTCACTCTATTGGGGTTAACCTTGCAATTGATCTGCGAATCACATGTGTGCCGAACCATGGGGCTTGGTCCGGATCAACAACGATGCCTGTGATGCTGACGCAGGAGCCAGCCAATACCTGGAAGCACTGCACTGTGTCTTCTTTACCACTTTTCTGGACCTTGAATGTGGTAATTTCTTTGCTTTCTATGAGAGATAAAAACCCTCTCAGATTTCATCAAAAATATCTTAATTTGTGTTCCAAAGATGAACAAAGTCTTGCAGGTTTGGAGCTGAGTTTGAGGGTGAGTTAACGAAAGAAATTTTTATTTTTAGGTGAACTAAATCTTTAAAGTAAATGCAAAATAAATAGACCTGCCTTTTGCTATGTTGCTATATTACTTTGTCATTCATTTTATTATTAACTTTCAGTGACTTTATACATTTAAACTAACAGATTTTTAAATATAAAATTGTTCTAAGCACTTTGTTTTATGATCCGTCCTGACAGTGATTACTTTTTTAATTCATGAATAAATAGGATAAGTCAATATTACAAACCATTTCTTTGCATTTATTTTGCATTTATTGTCAGGACTGGGCTCCCAGTTCACATGGGTAGGGTACTTTGTACTTTGTGTGTGGGATGACTGTGTTCGTCACCCGCCACCACCGAAGCCCATTTCGGACCCAGAAAAAACCCTGGTATTCCCCTGTGTTTCAGTAACTGAAAAACAGGGAAATAGATACAATTAGATCAGTCACTATACATCCCTCAGAGAACAGTTAAAAATTAAGAAATGGAACAATGATGGCACAGTAAACTGACAATGCCAACACTGAGGGAGTAAAGGCTTCGCATGAAATAATTCTGGTTCCAAAAGAGCACTGAACCACACCCCGCTTATTGATCTCAGAGCATCTGGAAAAGCAGGGAAACCCAGTTTGATTCTGTCTTAATTTTTAAGTCAACATAAAATTCAATTGTTTACCCTACTTAATTTCTTTACACATGATCCTAGTCTTTTCGGAGCACAGGAAAGTAAATTTTAGTTATCATTCATTCACGTTGCTTCCATGACAACATAATATGTCATCTGCAATGACTATTTTAAACATCCAAAGGTCCAAATCAGTTTACTGGAACACTGAGATGTGGGTTGCGGGAAAAAACAAAACAGTTAAATTCAATGAAAGCACGAACAGAAACTCACCCTACTCATGGGGATTCAATCTGCAACCCTGCAACGACCGCGTACAAGTCATAATCCATCGCACACAAACATGCTTTTACGCTCCACCCTCATATGAATTAATCTTTCCAATCTTTAACCTGTCCTTGCATGCACATTTGTCTCAATAACCAATCTTTCCTTGGCTTTAAGAATATGTATCATCAAATTGTGACATGGAAGCAGACATGTATTTCCTAATAAAGCAAAGAAATCTGCTCTAGGGCCTGTACCTTTCAAAGACCTTATCGTTTGAAATCAGCAACTGCTGATTTGGTAGATCAAAGTCCGCTGTTGTTGACTTCATTGCTTCCCTCCACTCTCAGCAGTCTAAATTAAGGGTTTTCAATTGTTTAAATGCCACAAATATGATAATCCTCATGCAAATGACCCCCATTTTAAAATTTAAAATCATCTATGGACTCCACTGCGGCCCCCTTAGTGTCCCCAAACCCCAGATTAAAAAGTTAGTAAATAAATCCCTGGTCCAAATGTAAAGATCAGTGACCTTGCCAGGAGAATCAGTCAAACTTAGAAGAATAGAAGTAATCGCTTACATATGGGATCTTATCAGAGGTTTGCATTTCACTGTAACAGTTACATGCCAGCAAATACAACCCTGACATTTACCATGAGAGTGCGTGTAAAATCAGTGTTTACACCAGTGACTACAACAAAGCCCTGATTCCTGCTGTACTCTCTCCAAATAAGTGGGCGTTACAATATAAACACTGAAGGAAATACCACACACCAATGTTATCTCAGTTCCTTAAAAGGAAAACCATTATTTGTAGAATTCATGTGCTCTTTGAAGGAATAAAAACAGCTTTCCTCGAGCATAAACCCAGTACTATGTTCAGTGAATCATCTGACATTATCCCCAATGCTAACAAACCAGCGGTACATTTCAATGCTGAAAAAGTAAAGTAACAAGCTAGTTAGATTTTTTAAAAACACTTTACTTCCATAAAAAGCCATTTTTTTATTAGGACAACAGAGAGAGATATAAACAGCGAAGCGTAAATGGTTAGTTGTCAACTCTCTGTTAGCATTTAGCTTAGCCAGCCAGCAAATACGACACAGAGGAGCTCACAACACAAGAAACATAGCCGCTTTTAAACAAATAAACGATAAAACATTTGTATACATGACGGGGTTACTCTTTATACTGTAAAGCGACACTTAAAAACACAATAAAGTGCCTCATTAGATTCGTTACATAGAGCTAAGCTAATATAACCGCATAGTCCCTGCTAATGTTTCTTCGGCGTATGGAAAGCGTAAAAGTAGATTTCTTACCTTGAAAAGCTGATTTTCCGAATCAAACCCACACTCTGTGATTGTTTGGTTTACACGGGCATAAGAAGCTGAGAGTTTGGTGGCTGTGGTGGGTTAGAGCCCGTCACACTGTGGCTGTTAGCGGCTAAGCTTTACCTGATCATCACATACATACATATGCGGGTCTAAACAAGACACACTGAACTACACTGACTGATGGGCCTCTAACACAAGACCTACTAGCCCAAGTCAAATCAGTCCCTTACAATGATCGAGCAGAGAGGACATGGAGGGGTTGTGTTTGCAGACAGTAGATCCAGGTCAGAGTCATGATGTAGAATGACGAGGAGAGAGAGAAAGAGAAAGATGCACCCTCAGAAACTACTACTTTTTTGATCAACATTATCAGAGACTATCAATATACATATATTACATTAGTTATTTTTTTCATAATGTCTTGATGTCTGTTTTATATTATATAGGCATATGTTTATTTCATTTTTTATTAATTAAAACCTTATTTTAATTTTTATTGTTATTTGTTATTGTTCTTTTTCTTGTCATTATCTTTAACCATGTCAATAAAGTATTTTATTAGAGTTACGAAATAAATGGAAAATTAGACATTCCTGCTACAATTTGGTTTAAAAAAAAGTTTAATTTTATTGTTTTAATAAAATGGGGTCCACTGTGTCGAGCTTTTAAAACCTAAGTGTTGAGTCCTTTGTTAGTTTGTTCCATAACAAAACAAACCAAAATCAAAACTATATAAAAAATGTATATTTAAAGCTGCAACTGGGAATTTAAAAAGGCACAGACTGGCATATTGTAAAACAATAGTGAAATACTTAAAACAAAATCATCCCAAATGTTCCTAGATTGTCAGAAACTGGTAAAATGCATTACTGGGAGAGGTTGCAGGGAAAATGAATAGCCTATATACATTAATAGTCATGGTTATTATAGGACAAAACTGAATTTTGTTGGGCTCACTGTGGGTCTGGGGCAATATGTAGATGAACTTGGTCTTATTTGAGTTAACCCAATTGTCAACTTCATTCATATATCGCTTGCATTTGTTTTCTTGTACAACTAGAAAGACCTACTACATATATGTAGCGCCCTCTGCTGTTTGACTTCTGATAAAATGTGACTGGTTCTTCATATAATTCCTATGAAGACGATGTCAAATTCAAATTCTTTTATGTAAGAAAAGGTGATTTATATCATTAGTAATAGGCGTAGCTATAGGCTACAGAACAGACGCATGATAGATCAGATTTCAAGTTCTGAGACCAGGAAATTCATAAAATGAAATGAGTACTGATTTCTATTTCAGTCAGATAAAGTAATAGGCAAGGCATATACATTTTATGAAAAACGACATGAAGAAGTCATTGTATTCCTAATATCTGAAATAATAGCCTATATGGTAGTTCCTATCAGCAATGTTTCGACAGCGTAATGACTGTCTGATCATTACATGAATGTCTGTATTTGCTTTCGATCACTGGTTCTCAAAATAGTGAGCCTATGTGGTTTTCACTACTGTAGTGTACAGTGAATGATTAAAAGAGTGATTCAAAGAGGCAAGTCTGTTTATTAAAAAAAAAAAATCACATTATATATATATATATATATATATATATATATATATATATATATATATATATATATATATATATATATATATATACATTACCATTCAAAAGTTTGGGATCGGTAAGATTTTTAATATTTTTTATAAAAGTTTTGTCTGCTCACCAAGATTTTTATTTAATTAACAATACAGTAAAAACTGTAATATTGTGAAATATTATTACAATTTAAAATAACTGTTTTCTATTGGAATATAATATAAAATGTAATTTATTTCTGTGTTAAATGCTGAATTTTCAGCATCATCTGTACATCTGTACACAATAAATGTTTCTTGAGCAGCAGATCAGCATATTAGAATGATTTCTGAAGGATCATGTGACACTGAAGACTGGAGTAATGATGCTGAAAATTCAGCTTTGCATCACAGGAATAAATTACATTTTCAAATATTTTCAAATAGAAAACAGTTATTTTAAATTGTAATAATATTTCACAATATTACTGATTTTACTGTATTTTTAATTAAATAAATGCAGCCTTGGTGAGCAGACAAAACGTCTTTTAAAGACATAAAAAAATCTTACCGATCCCAAACTTTTGAACGGTAGTGTATATATATATATATATATATATATATATATATATATATATATATATATATATATATATATATATATATATATATATATAGGCTAATAATTATACAAGAATTAGACAAATCTTCTTTAAATCATGTAGTACAATACACTGTATCATAGCTGTCAATGTTTGAAAAGTCTTAATCAGTTAGCCAAAACCACTGATTCAAGGACAAAAAAAAAAAAGGGATGAACAACACAAGCTTATGAGAACCTCTGGCGGTGAACTAGATGAACTACGGGTGTGGATGTGACAAATACAGCTCTGATTCTGAAAAAAGAAAACATGACTTCAGGCTATGATCAAGCAAAACATAATCTGTATGGCAATATTGCATTTGTTTGTTTGTGTGTGTGTGTGTGTGTGTGTGTGTGTGTGTGTGTGTGTGTGTGTGTGTGTGTGTGTGTGTGTGTGTGTGTGTGTGTGTGTGTGTGTGTGTGTGTGTGTGTGTGTGTGTGTGAGTACATGTCGATGTAATATAAACCTGAGTTCACCTACATCGTGGGGACCAGCCACCGGTCCTCACAATGTAATTTAATTAATAAAAATACTAAATGATGTTTTTGTGAGAAAATAAAGGTGTGCACAGTTTCCTGTGATGGTTAGGTTTAGGGTTAGGGGTAGGGTAGGGGGATAGAAAGTACGGTTTGTACAGTATAAAATGCATTGCGGCCTATGGAAAGTCCACAATTCACAAAAATAAACGTGTGTGTGTGTGTGTGTGTGTGTGTGTGTGTGTGTGTGTGTGTGTGTGTGTGTGTGTGTGTGTGTGTGTGTGTGATTATAAGGGTAAGACGGAGGAACAGTGTGTATTTACTTTATATTTTTATTTAAAGTGTCATTAATATAAAATACTAAATCAACTATTCTATTTAAAATTGAGTTTTGAGAATTTAGTTGAATAATTGAATAGTATCCCAGATTCCCTGTAAAATAATTTGAAAGATAACTCTATTCTACTATGACTTATATTTAACTGACATAATAGCAACGCTATAAATTTTAATTGAATTCTATGAATTCACTCAATTAGCCTATAGACTTTAATGAATAGTGAAGATGACTGAAATATACTGTACATCTAACTCATGGAATTATTGAATAATAACACTGAATTACATCAAGTATTGAATTAAAAAATAATAACACTTATGATAAGTTTAATAACATGCCACTTGTGACCTTCTGTCTCAATTCTGAGGGTCCAATTTTATCTTTTATTTTTTAAACAATATTTTTTAGTCCACAAACCTAAAAACATTAGTGTGTCCACAAATCCCTTATAAACTTTCAATATTCACATATACAGTGTCACAGATCACTATTTTCCAGAAACACAAAATTAGATAACTCCAAAACTGTTTTGACTGACTAAATCTCACAAAGATCGATATTCAGATGAAATAGCAAAATTAAGAAGAGTATAGCCATTTACAAAATGTGTTGTGATGGGATTTCGAGCCATAGTCAAGAGAAAAAAAAATAATCTGGAAGGGTCATCTTACCCCATCTTAACTTACAGTTTCCAGGTGCAAACGACAAGTAAATGATGATTAAAGTTGTTTCATGATTACAGCACTGCATGTTAACTTCACTGTATGTATTATGTTACAGATTCTGTGGGTTTCACTCGCTTTCTGTGTCTCAGGTTCTGGAACATTCACTTCAGGCTTGTGCCATGGTCATCGTAACATTTCCACTTTCAACAGCTGTGGAAAAAGAAGTAAACATGATGACTGAATGTTCTAAACAGATGTCCAATTATAAAGACGAATAGCCTATGTGGAATTTTGGATTTCTACATCAGAAAACTTGCTTGGGTAACAACCTGGTCTAAAGAGATTCATTAAGGTCATATAATTTTATTACCTTCTTCTGACGCCTTTTCTGGTTTAGCTTCCTCCACAGCATCCAGCATCATTTCCACGACAACTTCTTCTGCAGCCTCTGTTGTGCCCTGTAGTGCTTCCTCCAGGTCTGTTGGTGGCGCTGTGAGATCTGCATGTTCTGTTTCTGTGGCAGCTGGCTCATGACTTAATGCTATATCTTCCTCTTTTCCCTGACCTATTGCCTTGACTGCTTCTGATGTGACCTCTGCAGGTCCAGAGATGGTATCATCTTCTGACAACATCACCATGACAACTTCTTCTGCAGCCTCTGTTGTGCCCTGTAGTGCTTCCTCCAGGTCTGTTGGTGGCGCTGTGAGATCTGCATGTTCAATTTCTGTGGTAGCTGGTTCATGACTTAATGCTATATCTTCCTCTATTCCCTGACCTATTGCCTTGGCTGCTTCTGATGTCACCTCTGCAGGTCCAGAGATGGTATCATCATCTGACAACATCACCACAGGGCTCATTGACTCTTCCAGTTCCAAAATACTCTCCAGCTCCGGAACAGAGGCCTCCTCTGATGAAGCAGGGCTTTCAACATAAACTTCGGCCACAACAGGGCTGTCTGCCTCAGACTTGACATGGTCATCTGCCACTTCAACAGTGGTTTCTTCTACTGCATGAAGTGCTGAAGACAATTCCTCCAGTTCTTCACCTACAATTTTCAGATCGGACCTACCGATCATGGCCTCCTCTACCTCAGCTTCCTCAGGCACTTCTGCTGAGACCTCTGCTTTAACATCAACAACCTTCAGCCCATTGAGGATCTCCACAGAATTGTTCTCCTGATCCAACTTCACTGCGGCCACCAGGCGCTGATCACCAACTGAAGCAGCTGCAATCTCCGCTGTAGATCCAGCCAGGATTTTCACAGTGCTCAGTAGATCAGACATTATAACTGCAAAAAGATCAGTTTATTTCAGAAATATATGTAAAAGTGCAATAAGTATATGGACTTTTTTTGATCATTTTCTACTATTTAATATTTAGAAATATTATTTTTTCTTCTACATAATTCTAAAGATTTGTATGTATATATATATATATATATACACATGTTTATTCTCATGTGGAACAGGAAGTCATGGTTGGAAAATTTCATGTTCATGATCACCCTGGTGTGCTAAAAAATTTAAATATGAATGGGAATATACTTCAGAGATATTTTACTCATATTAATTTGTAGGGGTGCCAATAATTGTGGCCAACATGTATTGGAGAAAAACATTTATTTCATAATGCGAGTTTCCCCCCACTTTCAACTGTTTTCCTTCAATGAAAGGTTAGAATTTTGTGAATTTTTTCAATGAAAGATCAAAAGGATAAACAATGCAGATTTATTTTCACAGCCGCCTTTGCTCATAATTACTAAGGGTGCCAATAATTGTGGAGGGCACTGTGTATGTATATATATATATATATTTATAGTTACAAGGCAACATTTCTAATTTTAATTTAGTTCATATTCAAGTACTAAATTAATTATAACTAAATAAGCTAAAACTAAATCTAAAGCTTAATAAAAAATTTAAAAAAAATGCAGAACAAAAAAATTGTAAAACTGTAAAATGAACAGAAAATATAAAAATAAAATCTAATTCAAGTATTTAAAAAAAAATCTATGATAGCATAGGGTCTCAATGATTCAAAAATAGCACAGATTTACATTTATGTGTTCAGCAAACACTTTTATCCAGAGCGACTTACAAAAAGAGAACATAAGCAATTTGTCACAGAGTCAAGAATATTTAGGGCGTGTGAAACGACAATGATGTACTAAAACCGGAAACGTGCATCTTTATGCGTTTTTGACATACAGACGACAAAGATCAAATGATCCCCGTTCACATGGTTCACGCGGAAATGATTAAACGCTGTATTCTGCTGCCAAGCCAGTAGTTGGCGATGTCACTTTGTAAAGAAACATCATGCGTGCCTATAAATTGAACACATATGGGTATGACGTCACCGTTTTCACAAATTTAAGTTTTTGTAGTTTACATGCAGACAATAACGGTATTGTTTTCAAAAACTTGCACCTTGGGTATGTTTACACGATGATGTACTAAAAATTGAAAAGTTTTTCCTTTGCTTTTTTGCATACAGGCGACAATGTTGTCAAAATGATCCCCGTTCACACAGCGAAAACGACTAAAAATGCTGAGTTCCGCTGCCAGGCCAGTAGTTGGCGTTGTCACTTTGTAAAGAAACACTACACGCCTATAGATCGAACACGTAATACGCATGTGCATGACACCGTTTTCACAAATTCATGTTTTTGTAGTTTACACGCAGACAATAATGGTATCGTTTTCAAAAACTTGCAGAACTTTGCAAAAACGTTTCCTTTCCTTTCTCCGCATACAGGTGGCAACGTTGTCAAAACGATCCCCCTTCACACAGATCTGCGAAAACGACTATATGTAGTTTGACCCAGAGCAGCAGGGGGCAGCTGTGTCCCTTTTGCTGAGGAGCACAGGGTAGGACATGGCATGGAAAGATTTCTAGGTGGTTCCATTAGGAAATCTCCTTGCTTAAGACACCATAAGTGGCATAAATCTCTAAGATTAGGGATTAAATAATCAACACACATAAAAGAGATTTACCCAGATTAACTGTAAGAGATGCCTAAAGCATCTTTGAATAAAGTCATTAATTAAGCCAGTTTGAAAACATTTGTGTCAAGTATGCAAACTGCAGTGAACAATTGGGATGCATTTGCCAACATAAGCAAGTGGGGTTTAATCTGCATGTATTTAAACATTTAAAGCAAATGCAAAAGCTGACTGACTGAAAACAGGATTCTACAAAAGTACACAATATACAGAAATACAAACTATAATGTCAATATACTGTACTTGCAGCACAGAAAAAAAATAGTATGATGTTTTGTTCATTATTTTTCATTTAATTTACAGTTCATGATGGAAGGGATAAAAAAAAAAAAAAATGCAATTAAAATGGCACTGAGTTCAGACTCCAAATCTATTATTTTTAAACCTTTTATTTAGGGGATACAAATATTTTGTCAGTTTTAAAAACTAGAATCAACATAAATTCTGAGTTGGTCAAGCCTTAATTCCAAAAACAGCATTGAGAATAAGAGCAAATGTCTCCAGTGTCAAGTATTATGATGTGTAGGTGATACTAGCACAATGTTTCCTTATGATATTTCACATTTTAACCCTCTGGTGCTCTTCGGTCATTATTGACCAAATGGTATGAATGGTATATTTTTCAGAATGGTATGAAACTTGGTAACTGTTTTGGTACTTGCTACATGAACATACAGACAAAAAAAAATAAATATGATTCAAAAAGGTTAAATGGTCCTGAATAAAAAAAAATGGTCACACTTGTATTCCTAGTGGTCAGGAATGCTGGGAAATTTATTTTATCTAGTGGAAACATTTGGTACTGTGCCCAGACAAAATCTTACTGAAAGCTAATTTTTTGAGATATCAACCTCAAATTTGTGGCTTTATGGCTTTGATTTTCCTTGTAGTTTTAGAGTAAAACATGTTTTTAAAAATATATAGTTCATAAAAATTAAAAAGTTTTTTGTGCATGATATTTGGGTGTGATCTGCTTGGTTACAAACATTCTTCCAAATTTCATTTTCAGGTCTATTCTCAAAACGTTACTAAATGGATTATAACTACTGCATAAATCTAATTTGGTACAATAAAATCCCCTTAAAAATACAAAATATTAAAAAAAAAAAAAAGAAAAGAAAAAAAAGATATTGAACTAAAATATAGTACATTCATTTCATTAAAAACAAAAAAAAGGAAAAATCCGTCATTTTTGACCACCACACAAGGAGGACCAGAGGGTTAAGAGATATTCACAGAGATGATTAACCGTCTCCATCCCAAAATCTGAAAGAGGTCCACATTCACAGGTGGAAAAACATTTATACAACATAAAAAAAGATCTCCCTTGAAGAATTGCTAATAAGACCATGGTGGTTTGGAATGCATGTATAGAAAGACTCCAAAATAGGTCAGACATGTTCAAAAATTGGCCACACCCCACTTAAAGTCTGGAATGGTATGTGTGTGTTTATATTTTATTTCAATTCAATTCAAAACTACCAACTGGAAATTTAAAAGTACCAATGGAATTTAAAAAGCATTTTTAATTAAGTTGTGAATGACGCACAACCCTGGCACGTATCCATAAAATGTTTGCCTGTTGTTGTTGTTGTTGTTGTTGTCGTCAAAAAAAAAACAAAATTGTCAATATGAGTTATTTAAGACTATAATGCATCCCTGCCCACACATAAGTGAGGGTATGTCATGAGGAGGAGAGGTTAAAAAAATACATTATAGATATTCAAGTTTCAAAACACAGACTGGAATAATAAAAAGGCCATTTGCAATTGGATTGCCATGTTTACGTTTTTTTCTTAAATCTTTAAGACTTGTTCTTGGACATCCTCAACCTCTCCTCCTCACTGTCACTGTGGGATTACCACCCTGTGGAGTTCACAAGTTGAAAAAGGACACTTCTTTCAGAGGACACAGACAGTCAGTTAAAAGGAGCACAACAGCAGGAGTCTCTACAACTTAATGGAGCGTTCCAAGGCGGGTTGGGGAGATTCACAAAGGGTTTACATCTAGACTGCTCAGTATTCAGGCTGCTTCCTCAACAGAAGATGCCTCACCGGTTGTCTCGGCAATAGGAGCCGCAGCCTCAGCAGCAACATCCTCAACAACAGGTGTAGTAGGTTCCTCAGCATCAGCTGCTACTGCCTGTACAATGGTAGTTTCTGCCTCAACCTCCATTGCTGCATCCACATGTTCTGGGGTCTCTTCAGCCTCCACATCAACCACCTCTACGACAGGTTCTGCTGCTGTGACCTCAACAATAGTGGCGTTTTCAGCTATTGCGGTTTCCACAATCGCAGCTGCTTCTGTTACCGGGGCAACGTTGGCCACTGCTCCTATATGGACTTTAAGAAAAGGCAAAATGATCCAAAGAAAATCCAATATCAAGTGTGATTAAAAATATAAAGCAGGCTTAGGAAAAGTGTTCTTATATTAAATGAAGAGGGTTAGCATCAAAACAGTGTTGATTAATTCCATCTGTCATTAATTTAGAGATAAGAACAGTATAGATAGCAAAAATCATTCATTCAGATTAGCAGCAGGCTCAACTGACTTCGAGTCGAAGCTCTTAGAGTTAGCATTAGAAACTTTATTACGAGCTTAAAGTGAACCATACTTGCCCAATAGCTCAGAATAGGTCAGATTTGTTTATCAAGAACCTGCATGGATTATTGATTGGTTCAAGATAATGCAGACCAATCACAAATCAAACATTAAAAGATTGATTCACACAAAAATAAAACACAAGGAAGAAAGTATGAAGATGGTGGAAGTCACTTTTTTCTATGCAAACACAATGAATGGAAAATAGAGCTTTCAAGTTCCAAGTAGGACACATAAGTACCATAAAGGAATGAAAAAAGTAGCATACAGCTAATGCGCTCTATTCAAAGAGTTTCTGAAGACATACAAAGTGACGAAATATATATATTATTTTTTAAAATGTATCTGTGTGCTCCATGGAAGTAAGATGAGCTATATTCATACAAGTATATAAAATTATATGGCCTTGGAATAACATTTTAAGTGAACTATTCCTTTAATAAACAGTTATTATAAGCAATATATGATACATGTTGAACATACATTACTGTTCGAAAGCTTCGGTTCAGTAAGATTTTTAATTTCTGAAAGAATAAACTTACTGATGAGTAAATTTCTGAGGAAAAAAAAAAACAAAAAAAAACAAACAGTATTATATATTAAACATAGTAATATTGTGAAATATTATTACAATTTAAAATGACTGTTCTCTATTTATTATGTAATTTATTCCTGTGATGGGAAAGCTGAATTTTCAGCATCATTACTCCAGTCTTCAGTGTGACATTATCTTCAGAAATCATTTTAATATGCTGATTTGCTGCTCAAGAAACATTATTTATTATAATAATAATAATAATAATAATAATAATAATTATTATTATTATTATTATTATTATTATTATTATTATTATTATTATTATTATTATTATTATTATTATTATTATTATTATTATTATTATTATTATAGATTTTGAAAACTGTTGGGCTGCTTAATATTTTTTGTGGAAACCGTGATAATATTTTTTTCAAGATTCTTTGATGAATAGAAAGTTCAAAACAACATTTATTTGAAATAGAAATGATTTTTAACATTATTATTTGTTACATATCTTTTGTGTCACTTTTGATCAATTTATTGCATCTTCACTGAATAAAAGTATTAATTTTTCAAATTAAAAAAAATAAAAAATAAATATCGTACTGACCCAAAAGTTTTGAACTGTAGTATAAGCCAATTAAAAGTAACTGATAATATGAAAGTGATGTCATCAATCACGCTTACTTTGGTGTTTGCAAAGTTTTGGCACTTCAAATGACAAAACTTCACAAATTTTGCAACTTTTGGAAAAGTGCTTGTATTCTGAGATGTGTGATATAAAGGTGCTGGTCATATAATTATAATATCGTGAAAAAGTTCATTTTTTTATTGCAAATTATTTTTAAAAATGAAACTTTCATATATTCTAGATTCCCTACATGTAAAGTAAACATTTCAGAAGTTTTTTTTTTTTTTTTTTTTTTTAATTTGTTGATTAGAGCGTACAGCTAATGAAAGTCCAAAATCCAGTATCTCAAAATATTACAATATTTACATTTGAGTTTCATTAAATGACCATTCCTACAGTATGAATTCCGGGTATCTCTTGTTCTTTGAAACCACACTAATGGGGAAGACTGCTGACTTGGTCCAGGAGACAATCATTGACACCCTCCACAAAGAGAGTAAGTCACAGATGGTCATTACTGAATGTGGTGGCTGTTTACAGAGTGATGTATCAAAGCATATTAAATGCAAAGTTGACTAGAAGGAAGAAATTGGGTAGGCAAAGGTGCACAAGCAACAGGGATGACCACAAGCTTGAGAATACTGTCAAGTAAAGCCAATTCAGGCACTTGGGAGAGCTTCACAATGAGTAGAATGAAGCTGGAGTCAGCGCATCAAGAGTCACCACACTCGGACAGCTTCAGGAAAAGGACTACCAAGCCACTTCTGAAACAAAAAATGTCACAAGCATCTAATCTGGGCTAAGGAGAAAAAGAACTGGACAGTGAACAGTGGTCGAAAGTCCTCTTCTCAGACAAAAGTAAATTTTGCATTTCATGTTGAAATCATGGTCCCAGAGTCTGAAGGAAGACTGGAGAGGCACAGAATCCAAGCTGCTTGAAGTCTAGTGGGAAGTTTCTGAAGTTAGTAATGATTTGGGGGGCTGTGACGTCTGCTGGTGTTGGTCCATTGTGTTTTATCAAGTGCAAAGTCAATACAGCCATCTTCCAGGAGATTTTGGAGCACTTTATGCTTCCATCTGCTGATAAGCTTTATGGAGATGCTGATTTCCTTTTCCAGCAGGACTTTAGTACCTGCCCACAGTGCAAAAACCACTTCCAAGTGGTTTGCTGACCATGATATTACAGTGTTTTATTGGCCAGCAAACATGCCTGACCCCTGAATCTATGGGATATTTTCAAGAGAAAGATGAGAAACAGTCGATCCAACAATATACAGATGATCAGTAGTGCCTCAGCAGTGCCACAGGCTGATCACTTCCATGCCACACTTCACTGATGCTGTAATTTGTGCTAGGAGCAAGTCATTTGCTGTAATATGTGCTGCCGACCAAGTATTGAGTGTACAAATGAACATACTTTAAAGAACTTGAACTTGTCTGTTTTGAAAATCCATTTTTTGATTGATCTTAGGAAATATTCTAATATTTTGAGATACTGGATTTTGGACTTTCATTAGCTGTACGCTCTAATCATCAAAATTAAAAAAAAAAAAAAAAAAAAAAAAAACTTTTGAAATGTTTTACTTTACATGTAGGGAATCTAGAATATATGAAAGTTTCATTTTTAAAAATAATTTACAATAAAAAAAAAAAAAAAAACTTTTTCATGATATTATAATTATATGACCAGCACCTGTATGTTGCTGCATGCAAAATAAGTGAAAGAAGACTTAAATTTATAGAAAAGTTGTTATTGACTACTGAGTGCATTTTTAAACACAGACACATGCTGTGAAGACAGAGGCTAAATTTATACTCACCCTCCTCACCTGATGGGAGAATAAAAAGTAAAGTGGTTAACAGCACGCAAACAAGAGAAGTAAACAAGTGAAAGCTGCTCTAAATGTAGCTAGCTTAGTGGCTGCTGAGTAACTGCAGAAAGAGGATCAGGCCTGAGGAACTGCAGTAACGTACACATACCAGAACAGGCCTGACTCACAGCACCCATCAATTCAATGAATCAGGAATAAAAGAACTCTGAATGGGAATCTAATCCCAGCTGTCGGTGTAAATTATTCCGCTTTACTGATGTTGAAAGATTAACTGTGGTCATTAACAGGCAAACTGAAAACAGGTATTCACAGACAAAAAAAATATATCACTATAGTTAAAATAAAATAAAATGTAACTTTTTGGTCTGGCCTCGAGTTGAGCGATTCTTTCATCATATCTTGAAAAATAAAATAAAATAAATAGTAAAAACTAAAGAAAATCTTACTTTTTGGTCTGGCCTCGAGTTGAGCGATTCTTTCATTATATCTTGCACTGTCAGAGTTTATTGTCTTATAAGCCTGTAGGAGGAAAAGGGGGCAAAACAGAGTTTAGATGAGGATAAATGGATGCTATTGTTATTAACACTTCCAAAGTTTTCTAAAACAGGATGAAGGAAGTAAAAATACATACATAAACGAGAGCAGCAGTAAGTGAGCTTCCACCAATCACCAAGTAAGCTATGTTTGTACCGGACGCAGGTAGCCCAAAGGACATCTGTCGTGTAGGGAAAACAGCTATTGAAAGATAAAAGGAGACATGTATCAGTACATGCAAACTTATGAAGTATTTTTTGTGTAAAATAATTAGCTAGCTAAGTTTTTCCTTCACCACCCATCAATACAATTGTAAAATATGAAAATCCACAATGTTTTAATTTTAACCCTATAGAAAACCTACTGCATTATATTTCTAAGGCCTCTGAATTACCAAAACTTTGCTTTGTTTTTCGGAAAAAAAAAAAAAAGTGAGTATCAAACCATTTCAATATTTATTATGTAAAAATGATATAAATCGTTCAAAAATTAGTGCCGTCCCTCAGTTGTGATGTTATTTCAATCATTTGTGGATCAATAAAGTGCAACAGTCGGGTTCAGGAACTCATTTTCTCCATGGGATTTTGAATGATAACTTTAAAGACAGACCTACTGTGTGCTATGAAGCTGTTAATCCATGTTATTTGTCTCAGTCCACATTATTGCAGCTTATTTTTTAAAACAATTGTGTTTAAAATCACCGTAATCCAGAAGTTGAGACCAAGACTGATTTTACTTCAGTACTGTGACGTATTTTCCGAGTCAAACAGAATATTGAATGAGAAAAATTGTGATTGGGTTTTGTTTTTTTCCTGCTGGGAATTGATTGGATCTAGAAAAGTTGGCATTCCATTCAGCTTGCTGTCATCTCGCAGCAGACTGACAGTTGGAGGGAATGTTCTACCAAAGTCGTCAAACTGACGTCAGAGAAGGAAGGCCATTTTGAGATTTTGATTAAAGATTATGAAGACAATCTTTTGATGAATTGTTCACCACAAGACTCGTGATGTGCACTAATAAAATAAATTAGGTCAATTTTGATTTCATGCCAACTTTAATGGTGCAATTCCTGGTGAAAAACTACATTACCCATGATGCTGTACAGAAAATTACACAAATCAGAGTCAAAAGAAGCAACACACACCAAAATAATGTCACTCTCTCTATGCTCTCAATATAAAAATCAACATATTTAAAAGTAGTAGTTTTATATTTCTTCATCGTCTTTAATTTGATTATGCTGTTTGCAAAGCTTCCTGGGATTGTAGTCAAGTATACAGTTTTGTACCTGCTTTTTTTTTTTTTTTTGTCCAATTTTCAAAAACGTTTCTGCTTCAAATCAAAGTTTGTAATGTTGTGATTCACACTGTAGCTGATTGTCTTGGTTCATGGCTTAGAACTCTTTAACAAAGACTTCCTTAAAATCCCTATGGGAAAAATTAATGGGAAAATATACTTCCGGAACCAGCGCTGCTGAAAAAGGAGGCGGAGACTATTGCACCCTAATAAGTACTAATCAAGTTAACTGGATGAGTTTGATGAGTGGAAATTTTAAGTAGCATGCACGGTTACAGAGGACCAGACAAACCCGATACAGCAAGCCTGCGTTTCAGACTTTTGTGTCTGTGCATATATTTAGGCAAACACACATCCTCTGTGTAGCTGCAGTGAAGCAGCAGAAAGGAACACAATGTCCAACTGTGAAACTGCCCCTCCCACCCTCTCTCTAGAGCATTTCATCCCACAGGAGCACATGTTCTGGACATGATGGGTCTGTGCAAAAATACAAATGTCACAAAATCCAGATTCAAACTCCAGACTTTAAATAGTTATAATCACTAGAACAAAGCATTAATTTCAAGAACGACTGCAATAACAAGATGACTGTCAGCACCAAGGTGGCCTGTGCCTCATTTATACATTTAATCTCATTTACGGCTGTGTCAATGGACTGTTAAGGTGAAGGTAAACCAGCAGGTGTCCTAAACAATGTGTGCAGAATCATGCTCTCTGATAGCTGCACACACGAATACTGCTAGCAAACATGTCGACGTGCAGAGCCCCAGGCAAATTCATGTTGGAAGAGAGCCTGCATAGGGCCCTCTTCAAATATTTGGGTGGTTTTAGGAAATGCCTGATCAGATTTTGTGAATACATCAGTTCAATCATGCACAGAATGCTGAGTCAGCAGAAAAACTGATTAGCCCTCAAAGTTAAAATGGACAGAAGATCTTCATATTTTAAAACAATAAAGAAGGGGCAAAAAAACAACTTTGCAAACAGTCCAAAGTGAGGGAATCCTTTGACAGGAAATTAACTTTAAACAGATCTAACCCAGCTATTTCCCACAGATGCACTGGAGCAGGGAAGGGTTGTGGCATTTATCTGTTATGTAAAATTCTGCATTAAAAACAAACTCAAAAACAAAAAATGAAACAAAACAAAATGAAACATTACTGCCCACAAAAAAGTCTTAAACTCACTGTATGGAGAACAAAAAAAAAAAAAAAAAAAAAAACAGCTGCACAAATAATCTATTCATTCACACTTTCGAACCAACCATTATGTAAATATGTGCAACAGCCCAAATATTAATACCAATTTTGATGTAATTTATGAAATCCCTATAACAGACTTAAAGTTTTAATCAGCATATCTCACTTGTTACATAACATGAACATCAGAACTCAATGTTCTGGATAATTGGGGTAAAAGTCATAAACTACTGACACACACATACACACCCTAAAAGGTCCGATTACCTTTGCAATTTTCCGCTTCATATTTCACAGTTTATGCATATTTTGTAACATCACTCTCTCTTTTAGATTGTGAAGTGTAGACTGGTGAATTGTTTGATTGAATGATGTTTTCTTACCATTGCTGGATAAAGGAGAGAGTGTTTTGCGTGCCAGAGGCGCAAGTCTTTGCCAAGCCGCTCTGCAGAACATCATTATTCCTGCTGTGAACCTGGAATCTTACTGAAAACTTCCACTAACAGATTTACTCTCCACACGCCTCTCTCGCGCACAAACTGATCCTTTTAAACTCCCACTGTCACCTCCTTCTGTGTCACGTCATGCATCATGTGCACGTGGTCCGGAGAATGCAAAACGTCTCCGGTTATTCTGGATAATAATAATAATAATAATAATAATAATAATAATAATAATAATAATAATAATAATAATAATAAATAAATAAATAAATAAATAAATGAATTAACTACTTATTCTACTGCAGTATATAATTGTAACTGAAAAATAAAATAAATATAATTGTATAGGCCTACTTAAATTCTCTGTTGACACTGTAAATTATTATTGTTATTTGTATGTTCATATACTTATGATTATGTGTGAATATAATATGAATAATCGAAATATAAATTCTAGTCTAAATATTAAGCAATAAATATTTATCAAGCTAAATTCTAAAAAGCTCACAGGTTATGTACATGTCATGAGTAAACAGCTGTAATTCATAGTAGCAATGTTATTTTAAAATTTTGTCTTGAAACTTCATTTTCAGTTTCACGTCTGACCTGGCTGTCATTAGTCATATATTTTATCTATTTATTTTTATATATAAGTGCTATTCAAATAAACAAGCATATTAGCGTTTTGTTGCAAATGAATCAAATAATACACTGCTCGTATTGTATGAAAATACAATCGCTTGTCTGAAAAATTCTAAACAAAAACATACATTTTCGTTTGTGCATGTTCAGTAGTTTTTCTTATTCATTAGGGAAATAGAAAAAAGGAAAAAATAACAAAAAAGCATACATGTACTGATAACAACAAATCAAGAGTCACTACTTTTATTTTGAAATCTCCACCGGATGTTCAGAACTTCAGAACTACTGGCGCTTTATGTGGAGAGAGACTGCAGGAAAAAAAACAGCAGGCATGGCGGGGCGCGGGAAAAGAAAACCCAGGTCTTCGCCGCAGGTACTTTGTGTAATCTTTATCATTTTACAAGTAGTTAGAGTATAGTGTTCCGGTATCCTTTAACGATGAGTGTTTTTTGAGAGGTTATGGGCTGCTCGTTTGTGAAAGATTGTGACTCCTATACCTTGAGCATCCACTTACACCTCAGTTATTTTTTTGTACGTTCAATCTGTATAGTATAGTCAGTGCTAATGAATATTATGTAAGTATTATGTAAGTAATCAGTTTTGTGTCTTCAGTGTTCTTTAGCTGCAGTCTGTTACAATGATCCAAAATATTGTGTTAGCAATAGTATCAGGACATCTTATTAGTTGCCAAACAATTTATGTATGCAACAACTTACACTAGTTTGTGACAGTTTATAGGTTTTTCTTTAATTGTAATGACCACCATAAATATGAATCTGCACCTTGCACATCCATTTCCTTAGCTCAACTATTCTGTACTGTACTGAGTGTTTCTTCATTATTACAATTATTCAGTTTCAGTGTTGTGGGTGAAAAACAAATCCACCTAGTGGTTTCCTATTGCTTTAAAGAGTTAATTTGCCTTTCATAAATTATAACAGAGCAATTTTATCCAGCATTGATGATTATTATGAAGAGGAGATGCATTATTTGAATGCATAAAATAATAAAAAATTCGTTAAATTATGAGAAAAAAGTCGATAAAATGTTGAGAATAAAGTCATTAAATGAACAAATTTGTTCTCGTAATTTAACAAATTTTTTGTCGTAATTTAATGACTTTATTCTCGTAATTTAATGACTTTATTCTCAACATTTTATCTCAACTTTTTTTCTTGAAATTTAACAACATTTTTCTCATAATTTAACGAATTTGTTCTCGTAATTTAACGACTTTTTTCTTGTAATTTAACAAGTTTATTCTCAACATTTTATCTCGACCTTTTTCTCGAAATTTAACGAGTTTTTTCTCGTAATTTAACAAGTTTATTCTCAACATTTTATTTCGACTTTTTTCTCGAAATTTAACAACTTTAATCTCGAGACTTTATTTTTTTATTATTGCGTGGCCCTAATCCTCTTCCGTAGTCTGAAACCAGCTAGACGTGCTCAAATGTTAGAAAGGTTTTTTTTTATTATTATTTTATTGCTGAAATTATTATTTCTTCCAATGTAACATATTCAAATGTTGCCTGTTCCAGACAGAAACACCAAACGGGGAGGTGAAAAAAGCAAAAGAAGGGCAAAGGGATGAGAAGACTGTTGTTGCAGGAGAAATGAAAGAAGAAGTGGAAAGATTATACAAGCTACGCATGCCTGATGATTTTTTCCAGTTTTGGGAATTTTGCAAGAGTCTTCGTGCTGACTGTCCACAAGGTATCTGTGTTATATTGATGGTTCTATATCCGTACCAGCACTATGCATGTTTTTGCACTATTATCATACACTCTTAAAAAATAAAGATTCCAAAAGGGTTTTTTGTAGCAATGCAATACAGGAAACATTTTTGCTTTCCCAAAGAACCTTTCAATGAACAGTTCTTTAAAAGAACCATTTTTTTCTTGGTGTGAAGAATATTTTAAAACTCTAAAGAATCTTTTTACATTATAAAGAACCTTTTTTACAGTAGCAAGTTCTATGGAATTTAAAGGTTCTGCATGGAACCATCAATGCTAAAGAACCTTTATTCTTAAGAGTATAAGCATCTTCAAATTTATTTTAAATATATTAAAATGAATATTAATTACAGTTATGTGTTTTACATGTTTTGTTGCACTGTTTAATCGTTGCATGTGTTTTTGTGTGCTTTACAGATGCCCTAAAGGAAACACTTGGGCTTCGGCTTGTTGGCCCGTTTGATATCCTGTCCAAAAAACACAAGAGCTCGTCGTCCTCTCAACCCAACTTTCACCTTCATTGGCGTCATTTCTATGATCCCCCAGAGTTCCAGACAATCATACTGGGCAACTTAGACACCAAGCACCACATGGGCTACTTTAGGTGACTATTTACGTCCTATAGTCCATTACTGAATACAAGTTTTGTGATAAAAATTGTAGTTAGTAACATAATCGATTACGTTGCACATTTCAGGTAATATAATCAGACTACTTTTTGGATACTTTTAGATTATTTTTGACTTAACTTGTTTAGAACATTTGTTTTGAATAGTATAATCTTGTATCATATTGATAAATACAAAGAGAAAGAAAAAATATTCAATTTTTGAATTAAACATTACATTATATCAAGGTTTCCCAAAATGGGGTTTGGAAAGAAACTTCCGGGGGCTCATAATTTTGTGAAAATCTAATAATGAAATAAATAATTAAAAAACATGAACATTTCTTTTCATTTAAAATGAAAAAAAAAAAAAAAACGATCAAAATGAAACATTAAAGGCACAATGAGGTGTTTGTGTGGTTCTGTAACTGTACTTGTCTCCTTGTTCAGAGATTTGCCTGATGCTTTACCTGTGTTCATTGGGGAGAATGAAGCCAAGAAGGGCTGTACCATCACACAGATGGGGGACAACATCTTTGGAGCAGTTCTGTAAGTGTCTTCAGTAAATAAAGTTGAAAATAGATGCTTTCACCATTTTAGGTTTAAGTTTCAAGTTTTCTTTCTTTTTTTTCATTAATTTTTAATAACTTTGCCTTAAGATTATTTTAAATGGTCTTTGGACTGACAAATAAATTGATTAGAATAAAATTAAAATGGGAAAATAATTATTTATTTTAAATGGGGGATAGCATAATTTTTTTTCATATTTCTCTTTGCACAATCTCTCTCTTGGCACACCAACCTAGGCTGTTTTTGCAGAAGAAAAGAAAGGAGAGGGGACAACAGAAGAACGAAGCTGCTTTGGACAGGTTAGAAAAAGATTTGAAGCGAGAGGCAGAGAGGTTGGATTTGCCTCTAGAGCAGAAAACTAAAGCAATGAAACAAAGAGAGAGAAAGGTATGTTTTATAATGTGAATTAAAATGATTTTAAAATGACAGAAACACATCTTATTCTTTATAAAACTTGTGTGGAGGTAACAGGCATGTTTTGGAATTTAAAGGGAGACTTCGGCCAAAAATGAAAATGTTGTCATCAATTACTCACTCTCATGTTGTTTGAAACCCACAAGATCTTCAAAAGCCAAATTAAGATATTTTAATTGAATCTGAGAGATTTTTGCCCCTTCATTGAAAGTCTATTCACCCACAAATCTGATGGTTCAAAATGTTCATAAAGAGATTGTAAAAGAAATCTATATGAATCGAGCGGTTTAATTCAAGTCTTCTGAAGAGACACATCAAGCAATCAAGCTTGAGCTTTCATTTACAAAATTTGAGTGCTCTATGTACGTTCACTGATCAGTGTTTATATATGAATAAAAGCTTAAATTAAATCTCTTCATCATATAAAGCAATTGTCACTTTTCAGAAGATTTGGATTAAACTACTCGATTCATATGGATTTAATTTACCATCTTTTTATGAATGTTTTGAAGAGTCCAAGTTTTGAGTAAATAGACTTTCAGTGAAGGGACAGAAACAAAAAATTTCTTAATTTGTGTTTCAAATATGAGCAAGTCTCGTTTGGAACGACATGAGGGTGAGTAATTTATGGCTGAATTTTCATTTTTGGGTGTATTAAAGTTAATAACATAAATTTCCAATCCTTTTATTTTTCTGCAGGTGGTCACAAAGACATTTCATGGAGCAGGAATTGTGGTTCCAGTGGATAAAAATGATGTTGGATATAGAGAATTGCCAGAAACCGATGGTAAACCTGAAAATCTCATTTAATGATGTTGCATTTTAGTGTTGACTAACAATGGCAAGAGTTGAAATAATGCTGCAGTTGCACTGCAACATCAATATTAAAATTTGTAATGGGAGACAAAACAATAAGAAGACTTCAGTTTTCAGTTTCCCTACTTTTTTTATTTGTTTACCTGTAGCAAGTCTGAAGAAAATTTGCAAAGCGATTGCAGAGGCCAAAGATGATGAGGAGAGGATGAAAGCTTTCGCGCCCATTCAGGAAATGATCACCTTTGTTCAGTTTGCCAATGATGAATGTGACTACGGCATGGGCTATGAGCTTGGGATAGACCTGTTCTGTTATGGCTCACATGTAAGATAAACGCACACATGCAACCAATATTCAGTCAAAAGTTCAACACTCATTTATATTGAAGTATTTTCTGTGTTTTTTCCAGTTGTCTTTGCATTACATTGCATTAGTTCTACCACAGGTTTATCTATTCAAAATGGTAAATATTAATGCAAATGAATAATCAAAAATAAAACAAAAACATGTAGAAAAAGTATTTAAGTTAAATAAAATTGCTTTAAGTAATAAAATAAAATAGTAATGATATATAAAGCTCAAAGAAACAAATCACAAGCAATAGAAGATTTTTTTTATTTTTTTTATTTTAAGTATGTCAGCATTTCCCTTTATTTTTTTAAGTGGATATTATACTTCAGCAGTTCTTTAAGACTGGATTTACATTGCAAGATATAATGTTCCCTGTACATTCACTGAAGATATAACTGACTGTTTACATTAAAGGGGTCATGAATTGAGAAATAAAATTTTACTTGATCTTTTTACATATATTTGAGGCCACTGTGCTATAAAAATATCCTGTAAGTTTCAGAACTCAAAACTTCCTCGTTAGTCCAAAAACAGCTTTTATTGAAACCAAGGTCCCAAAATGACTCATTATGGATTTTGTCTCAGTATGATGTAATAGTGCGACAAAAGGCCGCCTCTACAGAAGAAGATCAACGCCTACTTCTACATCATCAGTAGGGCATTAGGGCTGGGACAATAAATGAATACATTGCGAATCGAGAAATGATTCTGGATCGATTCTGAGATTTTTCTGAATGCATTTATCGTCCCAGCCCTATTCATCATCATTGCCTCTTTAGCCCCGCCCACAGATTTGCAGTTTTCATGTGAATACGTAAGTGTTTTTTACCATATGCCACTATTGCTTTGTCTTTTACAGATCATTTGATGTGTACTTTACTGAAAATGAACTATGAATACAAGAATGACAGTGTGACAAACAATGGTACATTCATTCATAATTTGTTTACACAAAAAAACCCTAAATTATCCTGTTTAATGTAGTAACTCCAAGTACATCAACTTTATTTGCCACAACCAAGAAAAGCATATGTAATGCACATAAATGTTTTACATTTGGCAAATGTCAACTATTTAATGATAAACACCTTTCTGTACACTAATGTAATGTAATAAAAAGACAAAACTACCTTACAAATTCATAGGGAATAAAAATAAATAAAGATGATTGATTACCATGTTGTCACAGACTGGAGTATTCTTGGTATTTGAGGTGTAGATTTGTTGTCTTCTGATTCAGGATCAGACTCTGATTTTTAACTGAATTTCTTGACTCTCAAAATGGTGTGTTTGAAAGGGAGTGTGAAAAACAGGATAGAAAATAGCCTATTATTTCTAAATCTTGCTAACATTATAGATGGACCTCAAAGAAGACAATAGATTTTTTTAATTTTTAATTTTTTTAAATGCAGTTCATGACCCCTTTAATAAATGTATTTATTTAAATTTCAGTATGTACAGTGCATTAACAGTTTAGTTCACCCAAAAATCCAAACTTGTAAGAATTTTGTTCATTTTCAAAACACGAATGAAGATATTTTTAATGAAATCTTAGAGATTTCTGTCCCTCCATTGACAGCTACGCAACTACCACTTTGACGCTTCAAAAAGTTCATTAAGAGATCGTCAAAATAATCCATATGAATTGAGTGATTTAATCCAGATTTTCCAAAGAGAAAGTATCACTTTTAATTTCATTTACAGATTTAATTTAGGCTTTTATTCACATATAAACATTCATCAAAGCACACATCATTTATGGTAAATGGAAGCTCAAGCATGTTCTTGTGTGTTATGCAGCATGTTTAAGCTTCTGCAAGAACCAGTAAGGTTTGTTCTCGCACATCAAGCCAGTACAGTTGAGCTTCTGTTTATGTTTGCTGATCAATGTTTATATGTGAATAAAAAAAAAATTAAATATGTTCATCGTATAGAGCAATCGTGTCTCTTCATATGGATTGGTTTTACAATCTCTTTATGAACTTTTTGAAGCGTCAAAGGGGTAGTTGCGTGGACTGTCAATGGAGGGACAGAAATCTCTCAGATTTCATCAAAAATATCTTAATTTGTTTTCCGGAGATGAACGAAATTTTCATTTTTGGGTGAACTAGCCTTTAAACCTAGCAGGAACATGCAGCGTTTGTGTCCAGAGAATTTTTTTTAATGCCTGCATAGCTGTTTACATTTAATAGGTTTCTGTTTTCCATCCAAGGCCATCTTCCAGATGGTGTGTCCTTGCAATTTGCAGACACATTAATAGCCATTTCTGACAGGTTTCTTATGAGTTCTCCTGGACAACTGACCAATTGCCTTTTCTTTTCTTTTTTTTGTTTCGGTAGTATTTCAATAAAGTGGTACGTCAGCTGCTGCCAATGGCGTACAATCTGCTGAATAGAGGTCTGTTTGGAGAGATACTGGAGGCGCACCTCGCCAGTCGTTCCCAGGACAACCTTGACCAGCTCGCTGCTGTCTGACGTATATTGAGAGGATAAGCTATTCATAATGACTTCCTGTAAATGGTGTCGGGGTGGGGTCAGAGACAGATTACACTGCACTAAATTACGCTGTTAGGTACTGCTGCTTCATTGAAAATGCTACAAAGCCCATGAAAGGTTAGTTTCTTAAACCTGAAGTACTCTTACTTTTATAAAAGATGTATTGGATCATTAAATATAAGCATTTTGCTTTGCATACATTTAATTGGTTTAACTTAATTAACATGAATTGGCACATATGTTTTTGTTTTAAGTAACTCAGTAGCCTTACATTAAAAGTGAAATCAAATTGAGTTTTCCTCTCCAGGTTCTACATCATGAGAATCAACATTTTGTGAGTAACACTGTGCCTTTGCAAACCTGATTCTCTTTCATTCACAACCATAGAGAAATGAGTTACAGCAGCTGAGAGTTCAGTATGTTACATATATTATTTACGATTACACTTTCTGAATTGCCATTAACATATTTTGCATAACCCAGTTGCTTGAAATCAAAAGGTCCTTCAGTTTACCAGTTTATCTGTGCAGTGAGTCCCGAATTTTAAGTTTATTTTTGTGAAAGCAGAATGTACAATGCATAGAATAAAGCAGCTGATTCTTGGTTTTGATTGTTAAAATGGTACTTTAAGTAATCTGTACTGAGAAAATGAGTTTTTTTAGTGTAAAGTTATTACTGTCTCTGTTCACCATTGTTATAATTCCGTTATTGTCGTCCAGTACTGTTCCAAAGTAGATGTTTAATAAAGTGTATATTTTTTATGTTCTATCTTTTTTTATTTCCTGTGCTGTGTGAAAATGAAACTGAATCGGTAATGTATTCAATCGCTATAATTGTGCTTGCACTGCAAATCTAAAATTGTATTGTTAGTATACTGTGGAGTTTACAGTGTCCTCAAAGATATTTGGTCACTTAGCGTGTATATTTTACAACATTTGCTACCCATTTAAGAGTAAAACAGCATACTTAGTTAAGAAAAATGTGGAGAAGGATTTTTTTTGTAATGCTGAGCAGATCATTTTATTTAGATAAAACATGAAGACAAACTTCCCCTTTTTTAAAATAACCCCCCCCCCCCCCCATTTTTAAAAGAAAAAGATTTAGCTCTCTGTCTCTTTCTGTTAAATGTACAGTAGTAAATCGCCATAAATATGATGCAAAAATACACTGAAAACCAGTTTCATTAAAAAAAAAAAAAAATTAATTATATATTTACATTTCATTTGTTTTTTCATAATGTAGCCTACAAAATGACTTATTTTTTACTTACAAAATGTTTTGTCTTGAACATAATGTAAATTTTAACCATAAAATGTACAGATCATAATTTTTCATACTTCCCCTTAATTTGTTTTATGGCAAGTTAACCAGTTTGCAGGATTTTGCAAGTGTGTGTATATATATATATATATATATATATATATATAATATATAATTTATTTTTTTTTATAAAACAATACAAATTGGAGAGACTGGGGCTAATTGTAACTTTTTACTTGTGAAAAAGTATTTGGCTAGAAAGCTATTGATCATTTCCGCTGATAAAGTTCATTTAACACCATGTTATGTGATAACATGCCATGCTGTTTGGGGTAAGTTGTCACAATGGAAACTTGCCATTAAATAACATGGGTAAAAAAAAAATAAGAGTTAGCTCTCGGATGAGGTATGGAATAATAACTTATTTGCATATGCCACTTGGTTTTGTATTTTGCTATCCATTGCAGTTATGACAAATTCATACGTTTTAGATAAGACTTTAGTGTCCAAATACTTTTTGGGTCCACTGTATACAGCTATTAAGCTATTAAATCCATTTTGGTTTTGCCTCGTCATGTGTAAGTGGAGGTTTGGCTTATGGAGGAGGGGAGTGAGGGAGAGATAGAGAGAGCGGGGGGAGTACGGGAGGGGGCTACTCAACACGGCGATGAGAACATCGCTCATATTGCGCCTCTCTTACACCATCGTATATCTATCTCAGGCTTATCGTTAATTACCCTCATTCATTCTCCATCTCGGTCAGTGTTTCATCACTGCAGCATCGGTGCATGTACATGTGAGCAGCAGGAGTGCCGCAGGACACCGCGCGCGAGACCCGCACCGTCACGCCACAGGACATTCGTCTCTCTCCTACTCTCGAATACAACCACAACATGTGTCGGAGCTTCAGCCTTCTCATCTGAGGCCGGAGCACAGGTCTCGACAACCGCAGTATCCGGACTGCCAGATACCGTTTCGTGGACATCATCACGCACTGAGCCAGAATGTCAAAAAGCTCGGCAGAAAGTCAGAGCAGGGGCGGCTCCGTCCGAGACGTGAGGATGGCCTCTTCCAACAATACCTCACCCGAAGGAGGCTCTCCACCCCACCAGAACCGCATCCGCCAGGTCAGTGTGAGCGTGTGTGAAATTTACGAAACATTCAGCTTTCTGATAATCAGCAGCCTATGTGTGGGCGAGCGTAACACCCGTGCTTCGCAGTCTTGTGGTCCATGATGCGGAGGATGAGGCGTTGTCCTGGTTACCGAATCCTTCTAAAGCATCAGTAGACTATAGCAATGTAGTCTGATTAATTTCATCATGGCAACGTTGTTTTGTAAAAACACGGGCACGTTGAGGCTCTATCTATCTATCTATCTATCTATCTATCTATCTATCTATCTATCTATCTATCTATCTATCTATCTATCTATCTATCTATCTATCTATCTATCTATCTATCTATCTATCTATCTATCTATCTATCTATCTATCTATCTATCTATCTATCATAAAAAAATCTGCTAAATGTACTGTAAATAAATAACCATAAATTGTATGTAAAAATACTCTAATAACCAAAGTTTATCATAACAATCCTGTTCATAAACCATAGCCAGTATTCATATTAATTAATCCTTATTCATATTTTTTACTTTTATGTAGCTTGTAAGGTATTATGTTTTATAATATTAATTATATTTTTTTACTTACAAAATGTTTTATCTATCATAAAAATCTGCTAAATTTACAGTAAATAATTGCCATAAATTTGATGTAAAAATACATTAACAACCAAAGTTTTTTATAATCCATAGCCCATGTTCATATTTATTCATTTCTATTCATTCCTATTGGTTCTTTTTTACTGTTATGTAGCCTGTAAGGTATTATTTTTATAATAGCATTTATATTTTTTTTTACTTACAAAATGTTTTGTCTCAAATATAATGTACATTTTAACCATAAAGTTACAATTCATACTTTTCATATACTTCCCAAAACACAAGTCTTGTTTATGGTAAGTAAACCCATTAAAAGATTTTTTAGTTTTAGTTTTTTTCCCCAATCTATGTAATGAAGTTGCTTTTAATTTCGGGCCAGCCTCTACGTGATGCTGTAGTGGCCGTGTGTGTTGACTGCCAGTGAGGTTCACACCTGACAAACTGCTCAGTTAGAGCAGCATTGTTTAGATCCTTAGGGGTCGATGGTACCATTCTGGCATTTTGCCATGTTGAGATTCAATTTATTAACCGTGGTGTTTTTACGCATGACCTCACAGCTAAGCAGAGCTTGTTAAATATATAAAAAAGAGAATATCCAAACAGAGGTTTTTCTATCACACCCTCTTAAGAGCCCTACAATCCTAGCCTCACTCACCCTGCTCATATGCTTATTGCAACCCAATTCATCAATAAAAACCAGCCATAAATAAGTGATGGCCTGGCTGAGTCATGTAGGGCATTAGCTTGTCTGCTTGGATGCATAGATGCCCTTCCGTGTCACTCAAAGGTGTAGCTTGTGTGATTTGTTGCTCTGAGCTTTCCCAAAGATATTTTCCACCCTATTTTTCTTTATCATTTCACTTTTAGAGCTGTCAAGGCGTAGTGCCTGTGGCAGGTTTTTCTTCATGGTCTGTTGAACTACATTTAAACTCTGGGTCTAAATTTGCCTTTCATCTCTCCATTGTGATGTATCCTAAATCGGTCTTCTCACTGTTTGCGCTCTGACATCATGGTCACGCCCTGTGCTAAGAGCTCATGTAAGATTTAGCTGGCATAAATGAAACTGTTCAGCCTCGACAATGCTTTGGACGTTGTATTGAATATAGATTATAGATGATATGGAATATGCACTGCTTAAATAAAATATCCTGTTACCTGTTGTCCATATGCTCAAAGACTAAGCAGAAGTCTTTTTCTAAAGCTATTTCCTGTCAAACACACTAATGCAGTTTCCTATTGGATCCTGAGTTATGATATGAGAGAGTGCTGTCAGGGTCTCTCTGGGTAATTAGATTCCAGTAATGGACCGAGCACTGCAGGCACATACACACAGGCGTCATCTTATTGCATGCATACCATCTACTGCCACTCCTAGTCTTTGTACACTGACTAAAACAACATTTGTTTCAATATGAGGAAGTCTAGCAATTGTGCCACATATACGTATAATAAATGCAGCACGATCTTTGTTTGGATGTACTTACAGCAGTCAATAATAGGAAGTAATATTGCATAGTCTAATTCATTTAAGGTGCAATCTACTCTTAATTTCTGTGCACCAACTTCTTAAACCAAGCAGGATGAATGGAGGTGGGAAGTGGTCCGAGAACAACGGGCCTAGTATGTTATGGTGCTTGTGTTGCAGGTCTAAAAATAGGCTACCATCAGTCTAGTCATTTCTACTGCCACACTTTGGTTCCCCTCAGGAGTGGGTAGTTTATTTCTACCTGCAGGGCTGGTTGGGCAGGCACTTCAACTACATGGAACCAGTTGTTAGCGGATGGAAGAGTGTCATAAACATTCCTGTACAGAACATTGTAGTGGGCAAAGTGTTTTAGTGTACTTAGGATGTTTGAGCTATTTGTGGGAGTATAGGCAAATTTGATTTTTAAATATATAGCATAAATATACTCAAAGAATGGACCTTTTCTAAGGTAATAACATGATTGTCTTTGTCGGAATAAAGTCTGGTCCACCTCACAGCTTATTCTGACTAAGAACCTTTGTTTCAGAAGTATTTTTCCCATTCATTTTTATCATAACTATTTTCAAAAAAGTCATGGTTATAAGCCTTGAACTAAACCAACTAGCTACGAGGTGAATCAAACTTTGATTTGAAGCAAAAAAAAAAAAGGGTTTGAAAATTGGACAAAAAGACAAAGGTAAAAGGCTGTGTACTTGACAGCTTTAAAGGGTTAGCTCACCCAAAAATGAACATTCTGTTATTAATTACTCACCCTCATTCACTTCCACACCCGTATGACCTTTGTTCATCTTCAGAACACAAATTAAGGTATTTTTGATGAAATCCGATGGCTCAGTGAGGCCTCCATTGCCAGCAAGACAATTAACACTTTCAGATGCCCAGAAAGCGACATATTTAAAACAGTTCATTTGACTACAGTGGTTCGAAGTTGGGCTGGGCGATATATCGCATGCGATTGTTATGCGCATTTCGTCAGTAAAGCCGGTTCCCTGATTACCGCGAAATCGCCATCACCTGCTTTCAAATGGAGCGCCATTTAATAGACAGAGCTGTAGTTCACTGACAAGCTACGCAATAATCACGTTCATTATCGAAGGTGATTCATCTGCGATAATGCAATATTGCGTAGCTTGTCAGTGATCTACGGTTCTGTCTATTAAATGGCGCTCCATTTGAAAGCAGGTGATGGCGATTTCGCGGTAATCAGGGAACCGGCTTTACTGACGAAATGCGCATAACAATCGCATGCGATATATCGCCCAGCCCTACTTCGAAGTGTGTATCAAACTGCCAAAGTCATGTGATTTTAATGAAACGAGGCTTTGTTACGTCATAAGTGTATCTAAATTTCAGTGGTTCGCCACTGGGGGGCGTGACTTTGGCAGTTTGATATGTGCTCCGAACCACTGATTCGAAACAAAAGATTCGTAACGCTTCGAAGCTTCATGAAGCACTGTTTTAAAATTGCCCATCACTAGATATTGTTCAATAAAGTCGTTATTTTGTTTTTTTTGGCGCACAAAAAATATTCTCGTCGCTTCACAACATTAAGGTTGAACCACTGTAGTCACATGAACTGTTTTAAATATGTCTTTAGTAGCTTTCTGGGCATCTTAAAATGTTAATTGTCTTGCGGGCAGTTGAGGCTTCACTGAGCCATCGGATTTTATAAAAAATATCTTAATTTGTGTTACAAACATGAACAAAGGTCTTACGGGTGTGGAACAACATGAGGGTGAGTAATTAATGATGGAATTTTAAATTTTGGGTAAACTAACCCTTTAAATGTGCAGTAAGTGATTTCTGAGAAATGCTGCTGAAAGTGGATTGGACCGAGTGCCACAACACACATGTAGCCAATCAGCAATGGCGGCGTATACATTCATGATGGTATGTTTCACAAAACTAAGATTTTTGTAATGTTAGCTATAGTAACAGGACAGTTTTGAGTGTCATCGCTGTGTGCTGCTGGCAACTAACACCATGTCCTAACCAGCTAGCTGTGACCGCGACACGATGAGTCTATTTTAGAAACGGTTTCTGTTTTTCTGTGACATCGTGGCTGAAACAACACCACAAAGTATGAAAATGATCATCTTAAGTACTGCTTTATTTAATGTTAAAAGCATCTAATGTGTGTTGAATATCATTTTGTGTCTTTTATAGCCATACTGAAAGCAACAATGGACACTTCACCTCAGATTTTCAAAATAAATAAAAGGAAAAAATAAGAACATTCAAAGTGTCAACTCATTGTGAATAGACAAGTGTATTCTATGACAAAGAATGTTTCAGTAACTCAATATGTATTTTTAATAATGATAAAATGGTGTAATATTCATGAATTTTATTACCGGTATGTACATTTTGTTGCGAGTGCCAGGAGCTTGCAGAGAAAGCCCGCCCTCACACTCTTCTGATTGGCTGTGATTTTTGATTGACATTATCGCGTCTCATAGTCACGTCACATCTGGTGTGGACAGATAAATTGCTTGTTGCTGGAAACTTATTGCATCACGTTTGGTTAGGACACGGTGTAACAATTAAATCTTGCTTGTATATACTCTTGTCTGTATGTTCATTTTTTGTTCTTCCTTGTCGTTCATTTGTCATCTTCGCTTTATTTTATGAGAAGCATTTTTTTGCTTCACGTCAGCTAGATAAAGAGACATCCACTTTTACATTGTGTTCATGCATTTTGGTGGCGGAGCAATAAGGGGATGGGTTTGTTTGATTAGAAATATTAACAGTGTTTCTCAGAAATCGCCTACTGCACCTTTAATGAGGGGAAGAACTACAATACCATAAAGCATTGCAAATGACAATCTAAATAAAAAAGATAGATATAAAATAAATGATTTAAAGATGTTGATTATGTATATAGAATCAATGTGTTTTATTTTTATTGCAAAATATGCCATCTGGCCACAGTTAAATTGTTTATATATGCTGTTTAGGAGTGGGTTTATCTGAAATGGTTGATACCACAATAATATGGATAAAATATATTCAAATGACTGTACAGCAGTGTCGACCTTGCCTGGAAATCACCAGTGCCCAAGGAAGTCGACCGGGTGCCGCCATCTTGTAGCAGAACTTCACTTGCGTTAGCATCCCCATTGACTCCCATTCATTTTGGCGTCACTTTGACAGTGAATAACTTTACATCTGAGGTGTTTAAAGACTCCATTTGTCCATTATTTATTTCCAAAGATACACGACAATGTATAAAGGGCTCCATTACCTTCTATGTTACATTATGGCCCCGTAGAAAGTTTTTGTAAAAATAAGCTAACGATTGCGTCATAACCACTCGACTCTCTGTCGCACATTAGAGAAATTACCGTACAGACAGGAGGAGAAGCTCGCAGGCAATCGGGGAGATTATCTTAATATGGCGTACTAGCTCGCCGTCTCTGCAAGATTAACGATGGCAGTTTGCACGCACAGCTACTAGAAGATTTACATCTGTCAGACAGGTTGCTGACGTCATCAAGCTTAGTGTGAGTCTGCGCGTCAGAAAAGGAAGTGCTAAAAATCGCTAAAAATGGGCTTCACTTGACTCAATTGAGTTCCAATGGGGTCGCTGTGTCCATTTCTTTTACTGTCTATGGAAATCACAGCCGGCGGAGCAAATCCGAGCAAACAGGAAGCGGAGTAAACCAATCAGAGAAGGGCGGATATGACGTTGCAAAGCGACAAGAGAGTCAACAGCGAAAAGTAAATAATTAATGTGTTTTTGGTCATTTAAAACTTAATTCACGGCTGAATAGAACAAACTCTTGGGTCTCGCGTGCGCAATCTTTGTTGATATTGAAGGGACTTTCGCCGCACTAGAGTGACGCTGTTTGCGTCACTGAAATAAACAAATCTGATTGCACGGTACGTTTTGGAGTTGACTCGAATCGCGACAGAGGGCGGACTGACCATATATTTTTTGTAGAAGATAATGGTGCGTTCAAGTTATGTCGGAAAGATCGTATTTACGAGCAGAACTGACATGAACGCCACCACAATGTCGTAAATACCCGTGGGAAGCTCGTAATTTTCTTTAAGCTCCGATCTGTACGAGTTGGGGGCGTGTCAGTCAGAAACAGCGAAATACCAGGTATTTAGCAGTGACATTGACAGGCTTTTCTATTTACAACGAAGTAAGCTGATTCCCAGCAAAAAAATACGATAGCATCACAATTAAAATGTAATATGTAACAATAAATTTTACAATGGCTTCATAAATTAATTAAAAACATAAAAAAGCAACATACAACTAATGCACATTCTTTGCTCTACATTTTCTAGAAGCAGAATTGTTGTTATTTTGTGTAATTAATTTAGAGAAGGCCATCATACTCCGACGAAAGTGACTTGAGCGCACCTACCGTCGTACACACGACTTCCCATCTCGTAAATACGAACTTCCCAAGAGGACTTGAACGCACCATAATATATCAGTCTGGCCTTGCCAGGCAAGTGTCGACCTGCAACTGGCTGCTGCCTGCTAACCCTAACAGAAAAAAACTGAAAACTCTAAAAAAATAAAAAATAAATAAATAATAAAGTCCGATTATTTCACAGACATTCCTGTTAATGTATATCTAGTTTACTTGGCACTAAGTGCATTAAATTTGGAGTTGTTCCTCAAAAGTGTTCCTTGTGCAGGGTTATAGTTCACTAAAACCACCACCACAAAAAAAAAAAAAGTTACTTAAAAAAATAAACTTTAACTGAAATAAAATTATATATATATATAAAACATTTGATTTCAGCTAGTAACATTTCTCATTTCCATTTAGTTAACTAACTAAAATGAACTAAAACTGAAATAAAAATCTATAAGAAAGCTATAAAAAACATTGCTAAAAGTGTTTGAATGTTTGAACAATTAGAATGAAAAAAGAAAATAATAATTTATTATTATACAGTGAATATTAATAAAAACTATAATAGTATCTTGTAATTACCGGTGCATCAGTTCTTCTTGAATTTGTTTACACTAGCTGTTGTAGCCAATCAGATTGGAATTTGTGATTTCAGCCAGATCTTGCTATTTTTGTGTGTAATAGGCATCAGGTGGTCAGTACAGAATGTGGGTTGGCAAATGGACATGCTGTCACAGGCTGAGAATAATAACATGAACTATTACCAGTTGTCATTGTATTCATATCAAATTTATTTGATAACTCTTTAAATATTTAGATCCATGAGAAATAATTCTGTAAATGGAATATAAGCCTATCCGGTGTTCAGAGGGCTCTGCCTCATCTTTTCTATCATTTATTCACTCATACTGCATTCGCTTGAAGTTCTCATACATAGTGAATAGAGGAGAATTATCAATCTGGCTTAATGCCTTTGAAGTTTTCTTATTAATATATCACCGCGTTGCCAACATCCTGCTGTTCCCTGTGTGAATTCATGTATTATACTAAATAATTTATGCCACTGCTTTCAGCTGTGGCTCATTTTACAGCCAAAACTGTCTGGACAGGTACTGTCCAATGTGTAGGTCTTTCAGCGGCTGGCTGTTTCAGTTCATCTCTTCTCTCTTGTCCTCTATTTGTCCATAACTCACTCAGTCTCTCTCTCTCTCCTCCCTGTGGGGGAAGTATGATGTGATGTGCAGGAAGGAGACTGTAATGGAGCAGAAGGGTTTTTATTGCATTATACAGCTGCACGCTGGTGCATTGTGGGTAATGGGTGCCAGGCCAGGCTTGCCCTCTAAGGACTGTTTCCATAGCAACCTCGCTGTCCAGCACTGTCTACACACAACTTAAAACTTTAATGATCATCATTATTGACTGTGATCAACCATTATCATCATTGCACACATTATGATTTTGATGCCATACGGAAGTTTACACAGAAGCTGTAAATGTTGATGTTTGTTAAACTGCAGTAGGCTGTATGGTAGTTTGCCATTTTTTGGTACCACTAATTTTAGTATTATCATGTCTATTACGAGATTATAGCGTAACATGTATTAGTCCTCACATATGCCATTTGACAATAAATCAGTAAAGGGGAGCTGGCATGAAATACAATTACTTTAAAATTACATAAAGTAGCACTTTTCTAATTAATTCTTTATATTAGAGTTAGAGTACATTGGATAGTTGTACTTTTTAAAGATTATTTGGTAACACTTTAAGTAAGGTTCAATATGTTAACATTAGTTAATGCAGCTAACATGAAAACAATACTTAATGTTATTATTATTATTATTTTTTTTTGTATATGTTAAGCTGTATAAATTAACATTAATGTATTTCAAATTAACAATAAGCAATTGTATATTTCTAAACTGACTGGGGTGAAAAATCACGTCCATTGTTAGTTTGTGTTTTTGTAAAGTGTTACCGATTAAACTAAAAATCAGTATGTAGAAAAAAGTCATGTCAGCTTTGCAAGATAAGAAGCCAGAGCATAATATTATTACATATTTATATAGATATTAATGCCTGACAAATAATAGCTGAGATGGAGGTTTTAGATGTTGTTTATCTGAATTTGGTTTGATGCTAATGTACTGAAAAATGACATGAGAAGCTAATTTAATTGGAAAATGTATTAAATCAGCAGGTCTGGCTAGTTTAAGGCAGGACACTACAGGTAAATAGGGTAAAAAAAACTAATAATAATCTAACTAATATCACCATACTTTAGCCAGTTGATTCATCACAGTATATTATGATAATTTTTTTGTATTACAAGTTTTCTAAAATGTTTAAATATGCAAACGATACATTATGTAATTAAATATGCACTCATTTGCAAAGCCATTTTATTTTGTTGACATTTTAGACTTAAGGTTTTTTACAGGTTTTTAAGGACCAGATTTACTAACAGCTTGCGCCGACACAAACCCTAAAACTACTGTTGGGATTTACTAAAGATACGCAGTGCAAAATGATCACTGAAAAGGCGTGGACTGAGTTGTTTTTGCGGCTGACCTTATTGCATATGCATTTGTAGGAGTTTCCCTTTCAGACGCAAAATTTATGGGAAGAGAGTATTTAAATGAATCACGCGACACGATTTACTAATGTTTGCGCTAATTTACGGGTAGGCCTATTTGCTCCATTATTTAACGCCCAAAAAAGCATGTCTTAACCTGAATTTTGTGACATGGCTGCAATTGTTGCTGGAGACACCACAGGGAACAGAGAGCGCGTGGAAGAAGGGAGAAAATATTTTCCACTTGTATTAATTTCTTTGGAATGCCAGAGGAAGACGCTATCCGAACATATCATTTGCCAAGTAATGTTGGCCTTTATATTATGTGTACGTGTTTGTCATATTACATGTAACAAATTGCACGTGTCAACCTGCACCTGATGCGCATCAGATCTGCTTATTTGAGACCCAACGATAATTTGTGCTGCTCTTGGTAGATTGCATTGGTTGTTTTGTAAATGATTTGACTGTGTCTGTGTTCTTTAATTTGCGAGTCAGCAGTAGACCATGCACAAAACTTGCCACACCTATTGGCGTATTTGTGGAATTGCGCTCTCACGCTAATTTGCTCCATTTAGTAAATCTGGCTCTAAATGGATGGATATTTTGGATTTTTTCTTTCCACTAGTCTGAAAGAACACATATGGAAGCAAATTAACCTTAAATCTCAAAATTGAGCAGTGCCTAAAAAAAACCCAATAGCTTTGCCTGTAATGCCTTGCCTTATTTTTTGAGAGGTGAGGGTGGGAGTATGGGAAATGCATGTCATACTTTTAAAATATTTATGAAAAACCAATCAGGACTTCCCGCAACTGTGGAAAATGGATCAATGATGACTTAAGGACGGGTGAAAAACAGATGGGTGGATGGATTAGGAACAATTTGAAAGATGTGGTGGATACATTAACATGTCTCCTAAAAAGAAATATCAAATGGTTTCCATGCCATAGGTAGACACAGTGCTTTAGCCTTTAGGTCAATTCTCCTGATAAAGATTGATGAAAATACTCGGTGCACACGCCAAATACAGTGTCAGCTCACCTCATACACCTTAACAAATGGAAAGCGTCCCAAAACTTGCATGTCCGCCAAGGTTAATGCCTTGAGCTGCATGTTACTTGAAAGCATCTGTAAGGATAGGGCAGACAGAATGGCTCATCACACACACATGCATACACAATAGCCTGCCCTTCCCAGAGAGCTAATTGAGTAGAGTGTGTTTACGGAGCCTTGCTGATGCTCTGATGTGATTGCTGTCCCGTCTGCTGTCTGAATAATTCTATTGATCCGTCCTCTTTTTCTATCCCTCTCCCTCTTGTTTCTTTTTTTCAATAATTCAATATGCACCTTCACTCTTTCCATTTTCCTCTCAAAACTCTCAGGTACATCCTTCATTGATGCTGAAGTTATTACTTGGTCATTATTGGGCAGAATTAAGTTGGCAAAGCACGTAATTTGTCAGATGATTCATTATTTATCAGTTCTTTTAGGGAGCGGCTCTTTCTACCGAACAATAGATCTGATGTTTTAGTAACCGCCTCACATGACTGCAGAAGCAGAACGTTTTCTCTGCATCTAAATCACATCATGACAGTGGGAGAGGAAAAAAAGATATAGTTTGAAAATTCAGTCATTTAAAATCTTGATGCATTAGTGTAACTTTTGATTTTATCCAAAGATCAATGTTATGTTAAAGCTGTAATTTTGTAAATACTTGATTTATTGATTTTTAAGATTTTGGAGCCAATATTAGCATCCAAAATAAATGTAAAATTGTTTTGATACCTAGTACTTCTTTTTTTTTACCCCCAGAATGTATTGAATTTGATCAAATTTCAGTTTTTATATATTCCAGATATTACAAGCAACTGATTTTGGGTGCATTTCCCAAAAGCATTGTAAGCTGATCGTAGAAACAATTGAAACCAATTGTCGATATAGTACCGTTCAAAAGTTCGGGGTCAGTAAGATTTTTTTGTTACCAAAAATTGTCAAATAAGTGCTGTTCTTGTGAACTTTCTATCATTAAAGAATCCTGAAAAAAATGTGTCACGGTTTCCACAAATATATTAAGCAGCACAGCTAATAAGAAATATTTCTTGAGCACCAAACCATATTAAATATGCATATTTGGATGATTTCTGAAGGATCATGACACTGAAAACAACGGAAGAGGATTAGGACCAAGCAATAATAAAAAAATAAAACCATCTTGAGTTTAAAGTTGTTAAATTTCAAGAAAAAACTCGAAAAAAGTAATATAACGAATTTGTTTCTCGTAATTTAATGACTTTTTTCCTCATAATTTAATGACTTTATTTTCAACATTTTATCTTGACATTTTTCTCGAAATTTAAAGACATTTTTCTCGTAATTTAACATTTTGTTCTCGTAATTTAATGACTTTTTTCTCATAATTTAACAACTTTTTTCTCATAATTTAATGACTTTATTCTCAACATTTTATCTCGAATTTTTTTCTCAAAATTTAACAACTTTAATCTCAAGATGGTTTTATTTTTTTATTATTGCTTGGCCCTAATCCTCTTCCATAGAAAACTGAAGTAATGGCTGCTGAAAATGTAAGAATAAATTACATTTGAAAAAATATTAAAATAGAAAACAATTATTTTAAATTGTAATAATATTTCACAATATTACTATTATTGATTGAGCTTTCAATATATATATATGTATATGTTTCAATATATAAAAAATCTTACAGCAAATCTGACCCCAACACTCTAAAAAATGCTGTGTTAAATATGAACAAACCCAGGGATTGGGTTGTTTTCACCCAGCCATTTTTTTTTCAACCAATTTTGGAGCCAGCAATATATATAGTAAAAGGCGTGTTTTTGCTCACCCCCAAATAGGGTCAAATTTGTGGGGTATTTTAAGCTGAAACTTGACCAGACCAAAGACTTATATTACATCTTGTGAAAGAGGGCATAATAGGTGCCCTTTAACCCAACCTGCTGGGTTTGTCCATATTTAACCCAACTTGGGTTGTTTTTAACCCAGCATTTTTTAGAGTGAAACATTTGAAAGATATTATACAATGGTTTTGGGAAATACAATCCTTAAAATGTGGTAATGTTGTAAGAAATAGTCATCATGCAAATCAAGTGATAAAACCTACTTGTGGACAGGATGTTTTCAACTCTCATCATATGTCAGAGCTAAAAAGACACCTTGTGTTTATAGCTTCTTACTAAACTGATCTGACATGGTCATTAAGACATTAGTAACAATTATCTAGACTCTATGCATACATTTAAGTCCAATTTGTATCTTTTTCTGGCCAAGAAGCACCTGATTTGACAGCAAGAGACTAAGCTAAATAGAGGCCATAACCATAAACTATCCACCAGTCTTCAAAACGAATTAGAGTTCATGCAGTTTCATCTTCTAGCTGCACTCATTTTCATTGCACGTGTCCTTTTCACCAGAGTACATGCAGAATCAAATGAGTTGGGTGAGGAATAAGAAGCTTCTGGATTTAGTCACCAGGCTTACCGCTATTTGATTTCTGTAAATGTGTTTCTTTTCTTGCAGGCACTCTAGTTAATATAAGATGATTCATACACTAAAGCAGTAAGTGAATGGATCATCTTGTACTGTATTCTGTATAACAATGGTTTATCGGTCATCTCTGTGGGGGATGTATAATATATACATTTTTTAGTCAGATTGCTAGCTAAATCAATCCATTTGAGCTCAGTTGGAATTAAAGTTGATTGGATTTTTAAAGGATGGTGTGTACACCAGAAATAATTTGATCAATAGGGGAAAAAATTAAGCATTTAATGCTTGAATCTAGCTATCTTCTCAAGAGTATTCAAAAATACCTTGCACAGTACAATGCGTATATTTACATATGTTTTATGTCTTATGAACAGGCCTATGCTTTTGTTCTTTGTCTTGGACAAATGAAAATTATACTCATGATAGCGCTAGTGACATGATCGTGGTGGCTTTCTCTGGTGCGAATGCTGCGACAGGGCACATGCAGGTTTTGTTAATGCACATGTAAATGAATATGTGAATCAGATCGCAAAGTTCAGGGTTCATAGAACTTTCAGAATCTGAAATCGGATTGGATTCATTCATTGGATGAAAATGAGTGCATGTAAATTTACATATTTTATGGCTTGCACAAAAAGACATGGTATTGCCACAAAAAAGACAAATTCGTTAGTAGGGCAGATATTGTATGTTCAAATTATGTCTTCTGGAAGAACATAGTGTTGTTTCGACCAATGCGAATTTTGCAAGGGTGTTGTTCTCTAGAGTGCATCTACATTTGTCTGTTTTCTCACTTTCTTGTTTCTCTCATGACACTTCTGCCTTCATCTCTTGCCTTTTATGGGTCTTTCTCTCGCTCTTCCTCAACAAATGCTCTCTCTCTCTGCATTTGTCAGTGTGTGTTTGGGTGTGGTCTCTAAACAGATTGAACTGTTTCATGATTCATTTATTTCTACAGTGACATTTGAAAGCTTGAGAGAAGTTTCCGACCAGTGTCTTGGTCATGTAATGGAGAAATGTAAAGATAATTCTCTAGAAGTGGGATTTTTTACAGGCCTGTGTATGTGTGCATGGCGGTTTCACTGCGTGCTTCATGACATTTACACTTGTGTGTGTGTGTGTGTGTGAGTGAGAGAGAGAGAAGGAAAGAAAGAACAGGGTGGTAGCCTTCATGTCTAATAGGGGCTGTAGTTAATGGGGTGAAAAGTGGGAGCAATTTCTATGGGCTCAAATGCAGAGGGATTTACAACAATTTATTATTGAAAAAGGTAGTGCTAACACTTATTGTTAGGTCACCCAAAAAATGAAATTTCTGTCATTAATTACTCACCCTCATGTCATTCCAAAACTGTAAGACCTTTGTTCATCTTCAGAACACCAATTAAGATATTTTTGATGAAATTCAAGAGCTTTCTGATCTCCCTATACACAGCATCTTCAAAAAAATTTGAAGGCCCAGAAAGGTAGTCCATGTGACTACAGTGGTTCAACGTTAATGTTAAGTGATGAGAATACTTTTTGTGAGCAAAAACAACACAAATATATTGACTTTATTCAACAATTTCTTCTCTTTCCTGTCATTCTCCTATGCTGTTGATGTTGTAAACACAGTGCAGTGCTTCCGGGTTCTATGTCAGAATGGTCAGAAAAGCTCTAGGATTTCTGACCTTAATTTGTGTTCCGAAGATGAACGAAGGTCTTACAGGTTTGGAACGACATGAAGGTGAGTAATTAATGACATAATTTTCATTTTTGGGTGAACTAACCCTTTAAGAGCAGAAATAAATTAATCAATAAGCATGCATACAACACAATTAAAAAGATCCAGGAATAGAGATAAGAGAACTGATGATATAAATACTGTGAAAAATAGTCTACTAGTCTACTAAATTAAAATGACAAGCCAAATTGGAATTTTTTTTGAGGTGTTGAGCTTTTTGAAAAGCACTGTGGGTTGCATTATAAAAGCATATTTGTCCATAGAGTTGCTGTCTCTGATTTTGGCTGCATAATTTGTTGGCTGCAGTTTCAGATATTGGGAGTGTGCCTATATGGTGGCAGAAATGCTGTCTGGTAGCTCACTAAGTTTTGAGACTGTGCCAGGTGTTTGTGAGAGGCTCTGTGTGTGTCTGACTTTGAGTCTTTAAAATGAGGATTTGTTTACACCAATGCTTTTAAACAGGGATGGAAGACATATCTGTGACCGTATTACATTAGCCAATATTCATGTTGTTGTTTTTTTTCCCTGTTGTGTTGGTTTTGTTGAAAGCAGATAATATTAAGGCTTGTAAATAGTATAGTGTTTCTGTATGCTAGTTTTCATTGTCAGTATATTGTAAAATATTACAATTTAACATAACTGTTTTCTATTTTAATATATTTCTATTAAAATATAATTTATTGCTATGATGGCAATGTTGCATTACTCCAGTCGTCAGTCACATGATCCTTCAGAAATCATTCTATTCTATTCTTTACCTTTTTTCTTTAAAATATTGATTATGGGCCATAACAAAATAATTACTGACTATCGTATCGGCCAAAATTTCTATATTGCTGCATTCCTGCTTCTACATCTAGTGCATTAGAATGATGGATTTGTGCAGAGAAACAGGATTGAGGGTTGACTGTGAGTGAGCTTTTATGAAAGATCGATGTGTTGACTAATGGCTTAATAACAAACACTGTAAGAGGTTCAAGACTGAATAGGTTACAGATGATGTAAGTTGAAAAGTGCAGACTCAGCTATGAGACCATATTCATTGCCTACATCTACACACTAGACTCATAAACTTCTCTTATATTTAAGACTTGAATTGTTATCATTCACTTATAGTGGAGATGTTTACAGCACAGTTACATCCAGGCTTCTCAGGCTGTCATTATTTGTAAGGTTAGTACTACAAATAGTGTTGATATATCGTCCCTAATAAGTTACTGTAAGTCTCTTTAGATAAAAAGCACCTGCGAAATTATTAAAGTATACATGCAGAAAGCTCTCATTGTTTTTAGTGCAGGGCCCTGACACAGCATTATTTGCCATCCTAAGCAGCTGTGATGGGTGAAACACAAGCATCCTGGATAATGATGTTCAGTAAGTGTGGGGATGATGATAACTTGTTGTCCCCTGGGATCACTGCTCTCTCCGCATGGATATTTGAGACCTGGCGCCTCAGTACACACTGCTCATGTTTATCACTGTATTGATTCTGTCCTCTTCTTGTCCATTTATCAGCACGACAAGACCTGTTCAAGCTCAAATAGCCATATGTCAAACATCTTTCTTGCTGTGTGGTGTTTTAAACATAATACAACAGTTTTACAGCCTGATTCTTATCTGCTTTATCATGAAGTCCAACTGCAACTACATCGCAACATCCTGGCAACTCACAATTCTCTAACATTGTGGCAGAAACTTTTTGTTTCAGACATAGTATGTTGAGTATTTAACAGTGAAATAGCTTATTGTGGACTAATTGACTGAAAACCAAAAAGCAGGTTGAAGGAACTTAATTAATCTTCCATTTTGTCCTGCTTTTCTGTCTGTGTCTTTATTACACAGCTCTTGCTCTGCTGGAGACTATCAGTTGTCATAAAGGATCAATGTTTTATAGATTTTTTTTTTTTTTTTTTTGCATCTGAACAGAATCTGCTTCTGTTCAGTCTGTTGCTTTTTTTGCACATGAATAAATAACATGAGATGCACTTGTTAAAGATGAGAATCCCTTACTGGATTGTAACACCATCTGTAGTAAAGAAAATCTTTTCTATTCATATGAAATAATTTATAAAGGTGTTGGAATGGCTTGCGGAAATAGGGCTTGTGTATATTAAAAAAAAAAAAAATTATCTATATATAATATATATATGTATGTGTGTGTATATATATATATATATATAATTATATATATAATATATATAATTATATATTTTTTATATATATAATATATAATTTATTTTTTATTTTTTATTTTTTTTTAAGTTTGGGATCGGTAAGATTTTTTAAAAATATTAATGAATGTTGATAACAGTTGTGTACAATTTTTTTTTCAAGATTTTTATATATATATATATATATATATATATATATAAATAAATTTTTATTATTATTATTTGTTATGACAATTTGGGACTAATACTGACAAGTAAAATCAAATTGGTCTAAGATAATTGTACTTTTTTTCCACTTTTTTGACCTCTGTAAATTCAATTACTGGTATATAAATGTATTTATTTGTTGTTTTACATGTTCTCTTCTATAACAAATGTTATAGTTTGTCTTGTAGAAACCATAGTTCCATTGATCCATGTTAGTGAGGTGCCATCGATGGTTATACGTGTTCCTATTTGGTCAACAAATACCACCATAACTATGGTTACAATTCACTAACTGTGGTACATTTTCAGAGATCTTAGGTTCTGTATTGTCTTATAGTTTGTCTGCTTATAAGGGAACATGTATCTATCTCCTGGATGACTAGCGTGAAGTTTAACCACCAGGTGTCAGTGTGCTGATGTCTAATTCACTGAGGTGTAGTTACTTTTGGGGGCCAAAAGGTGGTGTAGAAGTATTTTTACTGAGACTGAGCCCTGTCAACTATATGCAAACTTCAAATGCATATAGTGTTACAGTTTGGTCTGCTCTATGTGCCTTTTTCTGTGTGAACAGGATTGTCTTCTTGTAAGGGCCACAGTTCTGAAATATCCTCACTAACTTAGAGGAACATTTTGAAAACTGATAGGTAAGGTCAATTAATGTGTTCATCAGTAATATAGTGACACTAATTTGTAAAATCCTTGTGAGAGAAAGTGAAACTTGATGCATTCAAATGCAGCCATAGAGTTGACGCATTCAACTGGCTAATTTAAGAAGATATACTATTAAAAAATATTGTTGTGAACCTGACAGAAAATCTGCAAATCCAAGTCAGTTCACCAAGAAAAAAATATCAAATGCAAATACAACAATACTGTAAATGTATCAACTTTCACAAATGCTTTAATCAATATATTTAAAAAGATTAATACTATATTCCACAATTAATACTGTATTCCACATTTGTTTGAATTAATGTTGTAGTGTGCATTTTGATCAAATTTTTAATTTGTGAAGTGTAAATTGTGAATGTTAATTAGGTTATGCATTGTAAACAGGATTAGCATTGCTGATTAAAAGTGTGGGGTCGCTAAGATTTATTAATGTTTTTGAAAGAAGGTTCTTATGCTCACCAAGGCTGCATTTATTCAAAAGCACATAGAAAAACAGGGAAAAAATATGCCCCTCTGAATGATCTCTAACAGGTGCAGGATCAAAAAAAAAAAAAAAAAAAAAGAAAGAAAAGAAAAAAGGAAAATCCGCACACTGTGTGTTTCGAATAAAGGTGCCTGTGCAAGATCTTTATTGATCGAAACTTTGCTGTTTTATTTTGCAAATAAAGAGAATAGTTTAAAAAAATGTGGAGATTTTCCTAAAAACAAACAAAACAAAAAAAACAGTAATGCTGAAAAATAAGCAATTTATTAAAATGTAATTTATTCCCGTGATGACAAAGTTGAATTTTCAGTATCATTACTCAGTCTTCAGTGTCACATGATCCTTCAGAAATCATTCTAATATGTTAATTTGCTGCTCAAGAAACATTATTATTAACAATGTTGAAAGTAGTTGTTCTGCTTAATATTTCTGTATATGTGGAATCTTTTGTAGCATTATAAAATGTCTTTACTGTAACTTTAGAGCAATTTAATGCATCCTTGCTGAAAAAAAAAACGATCCTGTCTCTGAGAATCAGAGGCAGCTTAGTGAGATCGTTACTGATGAATAGTGACATTATAGCATATGCAGTAGTCGCAGACCCCATCAGATCCAAGAGGATTTACAGTTCAAATCTTCCTACAGCATCCTGCAGATTAAGTGTATTTCTTAATGGCACGATTGTGATGCCGAATGCTCCTTGCTGACCCTCTGATCATCCGCCCTGGGCATTTACCACAATGCCACACCACCTCACCAGGTTGGCTCTGTGATTTCAGTAGCTGTATGTCGGAGCATGCCTTTCCCCTCCAGGTGGATTTAAATATAACTTGCTGTTGCCCTAGTGTATTCATCTCGCTGTCCCCTGACAGCCTCCGCTGTGGTCTTCCCCAAACTCCTCCCCAGCTCCGATGAGCATGCAATGTGCCACAGGTGTCTCTGTAGACCAGCTGTTTGTCATGCTCTCGCTATTATCAGAATCACATTTTTTTCTCTGAAACAAAAGCTTTTTTATTGTGCCTCTACTCTTATACACTCATTTGTGAAGCACACTCACATAGACTCAATCCTTAAGCTTTACTCGACACTATAGCTGAATGCCTCTACATCTGGACAGGCAGGTCAACCCTCTCTCTCTCTCTCTCTCTCTCTCTCTCTCTCGCACTTTCTCTCTCTGGTCCCTGGTTTACACAAGGCGATATAAATTCAGATTCCACGAGTGAGGCTTTTCTCTCTTCAGTCAACCAAAGGACCAGACTATCTCTCAGTGGGGGGGAAAAAGAGACAAACTGTTTGCACTGAAAAGACAGTTCACAGTGGATCAGAGTAGTTAAGTTATTCCGAGTGAATTGTGGGAGGACTGTGGCACAGAGCGTTTGTTATCACCTTATTCAGAGGAAGCACATTAGTAAGAGCTATTGGGAAAAGCAGAACAAGGACTTCATCCATTGCTTTACATAAATATGATAAACGTTCTGGGAGTGTTCCACATCTGAAGTGATAGAGGAGTACCTGTGTTCGGTTTTCTGTGGTTTGGCATCATGGCACACGCAGCAGCACACCTGAAAAAGGCACGGGAACTAGAACAACCTCCTGAGATAAAGGCTCTCGCCAAAGCCAGAGAGAGACGCAAGAGACACAGAGAGAGAGCAGAGCGCAAACGCAAGGTATTGACACTTACAAACCATTAACAACAGCAGTTTTACCTCAAATTCATCCGTGCAAGCTCAGATACAGCTGACCTTTTGACCTTTTGGGCACATTTAGGAGCGCATGCTATTATGTTTAAATAAATTTTCCATTATTTAATTTAACATTGTGAGTGTCAAAATCTTTTTGGAAGTATCATAGTAAGAATGAACACAGACAGCACTAGTAGTATTTAAAATAGTCAGTGTCTTTTGTAATGTGCAAATATATATATGTTGTTCTCCATATTTTAATCGTTATTTATTCTTTGTGAATTGTTAATTGTAGTGCTTTAGTGTTAGCGGATGTAAAGTAACTGTGATGAGAGTTAATCTGTGTAGAATTCACATGTCTATAGAGGTCAGGGTGTGTAATGTCATACAGTATATGGACATAGTGCAAGTCCAGCAATATCAGTGCAATTATGGGTGCTTTGTAAACTTTGTCCTGCTCTGCCTCAATTTTATGCATATACATAATTTAAGAATGATCATTTGTACAGTCTCTTTCTAATGCATTTAAATGTTATGATTCAGCAGCCCCAAGTCAGACAATATATGCAAGACATTTTGTGTAACATCTTTATTTTTTTGCTTTATATTTAATTTTAATAAAATATTATTTAATTATTGTTTGAAAAAATATATATATTTTTATTTATTATTATTATTATTTTTAATTCTCATCCGTGGATGGAGAGTTGTTACTTGCAGTATAAATAATTAATACAGCATTTTTTTTTCCTAGCATTTATATGCTGCAGATGAGCTCTGAAAAATCCTAGTCAGCTGTTCCGCACCTGTTTCAGATACTGGAAGAGGCTTAGGAAATAGGATCATCCTTTATGCAAATATGTCTAAAATCTCATTGGCTACATATGCAATGACATAACTTTTTGATAAAACTCACGTGTTTTAGTTTTGAGCTTGCAATCTGCCATGCACTTACCAGTTTTGAAAATGTTTTACTATATCAAAGATTTTATATTTTTTTTATTGCTAATTTATTCATTTTATTTTGTTTAATTAAAATATAAATGTGATTTGTAGCAACTCTCTTGTTCAGTCTCTTTTAGTAAAATAACAACTCGTTATTCAAGTAATTTTGTTCAATGAATGTTAAAAAATTATATTTTAAATAGCCAAATTCCCCATTCACATATAATTTTTATAATGCAGCCAAAAGATACATTATGAGAAACACAAATGATTAGTTCCCTCCAGAGTATTTCGATCATTCATCACGTGACAGAAGCAATGAATGAATCCTTCACCATCACTACTAAAAGTGTTTGTCAGCACAGATGTGTCATAAAACATGTCCCTCAGTTAATTTGTAGAGCTATTTGACCTGCGACCTGCTGCAGCCTATAACAACTTGACTGGCAGTGTCATCATTACAATGTTTTCAGATGCTTTTGAAACTAGAAATCTTATAAGCAGGTTATCATAACTGAGATAACCTGCTTATAAGGACCAGAGCTGAGAATGTTTACATAGAATTACAATTTGCATGTGGCAAACTTTCATGTATATTGTCATTTACATGTATATAGTACAATTTTACAGTTTTTATGTGTTTATAATGTTATTTACTCAAACATATTGCTATTATTTTTAAATTAAAACATAATGATATAATACACTACTGTTAAAATGTTTGGGGTCAGTAAGTTTTTTAATGTTAATATTTATGTTTTTGGAAAAAAATCCTTTTTTTTGGAGGGTGGGGTGGACAGTTTACTTTTATTTAGCAAGGATGTGTATTAAAAGCAAAGACATAATGTAAATAAAAAAAAAACATATTTCAAACAAATACTCTACATTCATTCATCTCTTCATCAACCTTCTATTCAAAAATATTAAGCAGCACAATTGTTTTCAACATTGATAAGAATTTTTTTCTTTAGCAGCAAACAGGCATATTAAAATAATTTTTAATGCAATCATGTGACACTGAAGACTGAATTAATGTAAAATTTGCATAACAGGAATAATTTACATTTTTAAATTTATTTAAAAAAAAAATGTACTGACCCACACTTTTGAACAGTATTGTTAATATTTTTGCAATATTTAGTTTACATTAATATATATATATTGCCTCATCTATCAGATAATTTGACTAATGGGGAGACAAATTATACTTTTTCCTGAAAATGAACTGTTTATGTAGTGATATAAATATAAAAATTTTAAATACAGCTGCCTCAAGTTTTTACATTCTTCATAAAGTCAGATCACTATGAGTTCACTATGCTTAGTTTACTATAGCTCCAGTACTATAGTAAAACCCATATGTACATTGGTTAAAGGTACAATATGTAAAATTTTTGCAGTAAAATATCCAAAAACCACTAAGCAAGTGTTATATATTTTGTCCAGCTGATTACTAACAATATCTCTAATGTTTTCAACGACTTGTAAATCATGAGAAAATTCCCATTCTAAACAGTGACACGGGGCAGTGCAGTCGCCTGTCAATGACGTCAGTTCCCTTTGTTACCGCCTTTACTGACGTAGAAACCACATGACAACAGTGCCGTGGACAAATGCAGAAGTAGTGTCTAGCGTCCAGCAAATCACTAGCTTGCTTCAAGCAGTTCCTTATTTACTTTTTGCACGTTTTATGGTGGATTGTGTTACTTATTTATGGAACATAATTACTGTTTACCATCTGCCGCTGGTTCTGTCGACAAGGACAGCTCCCGTAAACTCATGACCGGAAAAGCGGAAGCGGCGCCGGCGACTGTGTCATAATAAAAGTCCCGCTGCTCGTGAGGCGTGTGTTGATCAATCGCTTCAGCTCCCGCAACACTCGGTCCTGCTCTGCTTCATACTACAGTAACGTTAATAATCGCATCCACGGACATGAGTTCTTCCAGACTCCAATCCCTATTTTTTTGCACCGTCCGTTGAGATGGAGACCACATGTCCCAAGTTTCCGCTCTAAAACTTGGCGTCATCAAACTACGCCTTTGTTTTGAACTTTTGAATAGGCTTCTAGCGACCTCTAGCGGAAAAAAAAATATATCACAAATTGTACCTTTAATTTTAGGGTAAGCAATTTTTTGCTAGGTTATTTGGGTCAAATATGGACAAACCCACCCGTTGGGTTTAAAAATGTATTTGACCCAAACAAGGGTTGAAAAAACCCAGCATTTTTTTAGAGTGTACCTTTAACTGGGAGCATGGCATTGATCAGGGCAGTCAATGGCAAGTCAATATGTCTGTAGTGGAAGTGTACCTAGTGCTGAATCATAGTCTGATCAATGCTGACCACCTCGGGGCCAGAGATGACCCACAGACACCGATCCCATCATGCCATTCGGTCTGATTCACTGTAGGCATTACTATAGCTGTGTAATCTCGATTTTACTCCTCGTGGATGGTGGTGTTAAACTGCTTTGCAAGAGCCTTCACTGAATTAAATAGCCGATATTCTTCAAGGATAAGAACCTCTTTTAGATTATGCTCCATGCTTTACGTAGTCTTGTAAATGTGTTGCGTTTTAAATGCTATAGATGGTATGACAACCAAAGGTTTTTGTAAATAACACCGTCTTGCTCCAGTCAAGATTTTTTGACTTCAGTTGTCCCGGTGGATACACATTCCTGGACCTCAGGAGGAAAAGGACAGGTTTCCCAGCTGGCTCTTCCCCAGCAGGATTGCCCTTTGCTGGGCCTTGCTCTGTCTGCCTGAGCGTGGAGGGGTTAAAAATAACCCAGCCCTGGATCCCGGACAGGGCGGATATTCGGCCTGATATAGCAATGGGAGACACGTTTACGGCCGCAGTTGTCAGTCACAAAGCCAGGCGGGAAGAGAGACAAGACTGGAAAAGAAGCATAGACGAGTGCCAATACGGGACACAGATTCTCACAGAAGACGCGGAGCAGGGATCAGAGAGAGCACATAAGAGATGATGTTCGGGACCTGAGGAGAAAGATAGACATGAAAGTTTGGGGGATTTTGCATTAGCTGGATAGATGCTCTGATGCTGATAATTGAATGGGCTCCTGGGTACTACCTGAAGACTGAGGATAATGCAAACCCATAAAGCTAAGTGCATGTGAGCGAGTCGGAATCAATCTTCCGAGCAGCAATTTGATGTTCAGTGGTTGGTTATCACTGGAAAAGACACAGCAAGTGCGGAATCTTACGAAAATTCCAGACATTGATGTAAAGTGTAGTGCTGTTTTTTGCAAAGCATGGGCAATGCGGCAATGTGTAGGGCGTGTGGTTCAGATAAAGGCCTGCGGACTATTGGAAGTGATCCATATCTGGACCGTTACTACAACCCTGTGGCAGATACCATGGTAAGGCAACCTTAATGATATCTCGGTTCAATAGAGGTTTGTTGAGGGGATTTTCCTGCTGGAAAGACCAGCATATGTTGTGTTTGGGATGTTGGAGTCATAAAGCAGAACATAACTCACCATCTTTTTGTAAACATGGTGACAGCAGTCAAGATCTCAACTGGAACATTCAAATGTTCAGATCTTACTTAAAAGTTGCTGTATGTAATTTTTATTGAATGTAGTAAAGCATACAATATAATATGTTTGCAGATGTTTAGGAATCATGCTAGGTTTACATACTTGTTTCTCCGAAAACTACAGCCAGTTATTCTAGTTTGAAATGTGCGTTCTGTGTCGGAATGTCTGTTTTTGTTTTGGTTCGTGTGATCCTGCCCACTGCCATTTTACCCAATAGTATTCCGCCCCCCTGGGTTGCCAGTTGGTGGAAAACAGCGTATTGCAGCCATGGAAGCCAGCAATTGAACTAGGTCAGAGATCGCAGATCTTCCCAACCTAAAAAGCCTCGGCATCCATCCTAAAAGCTCTATGACCAGAGGCATATTAAAACGTGGATAAATCAACTAATCAACTTTAATGTTGTCTGGCTCGTCGCCTTCCATTGAAAGTTACGCTCTCTCTCCTGTTCGTGTCCTCAATCTGGCGTGAGCTTCGAGTCTGAGGTGAAGGGGGCAGGGCAAAACAACTCTCTCCAATATTTTTAATTTGGACTGCAGTACCCATTTCAACCACTAGCTGCCAATATTACATACTGCGCCTTTAAAGGGATTGTTCACCCAAAAATAAATAATTTATTTAATTACCTTCATGCTGTTTCTGACATGTGTGACTTTATTTCTTGAGTGGAACAAAAATATATATATTTTGGTATATATAAACCTGCTGGAAATGCAAGCTGGTCTAAGTTGTAATAGTCAGTATTTTTAGACTTTTTAGGTGTTGTATTCATTTTTATACTTGATTTTTAGCAACTTATTCATTTATGTACCTTCAGATACCTTCATTAGCAGTGTTATGCTTTTATTTTTTATTTTAGTTTCAAAAGTTTTCATTAAGTTTTTGTTTATGGTCTCTTTTATTGCTACAGAAGGTGTAATTTATGGGAATTTAAGGGGGGAATGGAATCAGGAAGTGTAGTGAGCCAGATTTGAACTTTTCTTGCCCTTATGAGCTCAAATAGTGTAGCATGTGTGCAGGACAACTTCATGAACAAATGTATAGGGCCTATTTCCAATGGTTAAGTCTTATTCGGATCCCACACGCGTTAAAATGTGACCTCTTAACCTCAAAAGGAGCAGAGGTCATGCCTTGAACATTTGGGTCAGTAGCCTGTGATGGCCTGACACATTAATGCTTCACGTTCTACATGACTTGAGAGGTACTGATTTATTCAATAGCATTTTAAATACTGCTGCCAGAGCTTGGGGCCAATGCTCTTGTCATTTCTATTTTAACCAAAATAAAATAAATACCTGAATGCTAGCTTGGACTGATCAAAAAGCTTGATTTTAGTCTCATAAAAGGGGTCTCTGGAATTTTAAAGGTTTTAATATTTTAATAAAAATACATTGAGGATTTTGTGTTGCAATTGCACATGCAGGTTTTATTGTCACAGTTGTGACTCTTATGCCAAGGACTTTAAAAGGAATTGCTCTATCTGTACAAACAAACACATGTTCGCTGAATGATGCCAAATCTGAAATTTGATCTTAGCATTAATTTTCTTCTTCGCATGGCAAGACTTTCAGTGCATTACTGTACACACATTCAGATCTGTGCGCGTGTGTGTGTATGTCATGTCAGCTGCCTTCATTCTGTTTTGCTGTCTATATTTAGCAGAGTCACTGTCAGACAATTCTGATAAAAGGAGATGCACCCACTGAAATGAAAAACTTCACATACACGCACATAAACATACAGCATATACTGAGCTGAATTTTCAGCATATTACTTCAGTCTTCAATGTCACATGATCCTTCAGAAATCATTTTAATATGCTGATTTGGTGCTCAAATTGGTTGGATTCGTTGATGAATGGAAAGTAACAATGTAAAAGTCTTTACTGTCACTTTTGAGCAATATAATGCATCACCGCTGAATAAAAATATTAATTTCTTTCAAAAGAATCTTACTGACCCTACACTTTTAAATGGTAATGTACATTATCAAATGGACCATCCTGATTGAAAAAAATATGAGCTCACCCAGCATTTGTTCTTGTTTAATATCTTATTTCACTTGTAAATATGTCATATGTCATATTATTACAGAAGTAAAATGAGATGCATTGACTTTGATCACTTGAATATTGCATTGTAATTTCTCAGTGTTTTACTAGAACTGGACTTGCGTTTCTTAATGTTTTTCTTGGTGTGTTGTTCCTACAGTCGGACAGTAACACCAGCTTCCTGAGAGCAGCCAGAGCAGGTAATATTGAAAAGGTTCTGGATTTCCTCAAGGGCGGACAGGATATTTCTACATGCAACCAGGTAACATTTTCCATGAACTAGGATTTCAGCGTTACAAAAAACAAGACATTTTTCTATTTCACTCTTTTGCTGCAATAATGGAACAACTGGAAGTTTTGTAAACAGTGACATTTCACAGTTTTTAGATGATGTATTTATGTATATAATCTAATCTGTGGAGATAAAGTCTGTTGGGTAATGCTGATGTTTTCCAAGAAGCAGGTTGTCATAAACTTCTTTCCAGCTTAAGAGACACATTCTGTCAACTGTGTGTTAGCTATACACTCTTTAGAAAGTCCTAGTAGATTGTGCTTTGTTAGGGAAGGATAATCCTGATTATTAGAAATAATGTATGTTTTTTTTTTTTTGCTTTTTTTTTTTTTTAGCACACATTACATTATGATGTTAGAAAGCGATACTGATTCCTAACAAATGCTGCATTGCCATCATGACATAATCAGCTAGTTCTCTGCCAGGCAGTTCTTTCTAGTATATCAAAGGCTTTTTACTCATGCACGTCTCTGGCAGCTGTTCACACTCCCGACCTTCTGTACCTTCTGCATATCCAAACCCTCCCACTGTCACAGCACTGCTGTGTTCAACCATTCCTTACAAATTACCCCTGGCATAACAATGCACTGATATCACCAAAAAGATATTGAAGGTAAATGGATCTATAATCTTAAAATGTGTGAAATGGTTTATCTTGAAATCGAACAGTCTTAAAATGCAAACATGCACGTAAAATAAAACAGTTTTTCTAGTCAGATATACAATAAAGTCGACTTTTATCAACGAACAGAAGATACCACATGCAAAATACCATTCAACGAGATTTGGCACAGGCACGAGCTACAAAATTGTCAACCAATCATCTTTGGGGTACTGGTTTTACCAGGGTGCGCCACATAAATATGATGCAAATGTAGTACTGAATGTTGAGGTCATTATACTAGCAAACAAATACCTAGGAATCATGACCAACCCGGGGAAAAAAGAGAAAATAAATCAGTGTTTTATAGGGATATAGTGATATCCTCATTTCATGGTTCGATACATATCATGATACTGAACTCACATATTATGGTGATACTTCAATACATATGATAAAATGTTATCAAAAAAATAACTGTTGATTAAAATGCTAAATTTGGTATTACACTGGGGGTGGAAATATAGGCTTGGATTCGGTGCTGCTAACCCAATGCACAGGACATTGTTAATGTTATAATGAAATACAGAAAAATACAAATATGCTTCATTGACTAGATATTTTTAAAATAGGCCACTTTTTACTGGTACCACAAGACATTTGGCATTATCAGGACCTACAGATATTCCCCCATTGAATTATTATACTAATTATTATATTCAACATTATATAGTAGTTCAATGTAGTACATTTACTAAAACTCTGTAAACTTTAATTTTTTCTCACACACTAATTTTCTTATTGGGTGAACTATACACAATACATATTGTGACTATATCCACGATACATGTTGCATTTATGTATTGCGATATATTGTGATAGTATATTGTTACACCCCTATAGTGTTTTAAATACCTTAATGTTACACTAACATTGGTTTAACAAGACTGTAGGACAAAATGTAGAAGACATGTTTCACTAAATTTGATAGTCACAGTGTATACAAATTGAATAGCATATCTGCTGATTTTTTTTTTTTTTTTTTTACATTTTTTATTACATATTTTGCTTGAAAAGTGTGATTGTGCTGTCTTATTTATTTAATTTTATGGATTAAATGCAACTTTGTGATATTTTGTTATCCAATGCAATGCAATTTTGTTTGATATTCCAATTTCCAATTAAAATGGACTGAAATTACAAATGTCATAGGGTTGCTGTGACCCCTTTATTATGTAATGGGCTGAATTTGCCACTGCTCCAGTGTATGATAGTTTTTACCATGACATTTATCCATTATGATGTCATCTGGAGTCGACCAGTAATGAGCATGTCAGTACAACAATGAACAGGCATTCCATGTTGTTTCCTCCAAAATCCACTCTTCTAATCCTCCCTGAGTGATATTGCAATATAATCTGCCCATGTTTTATCTGTTTTCCCCCCTGACCGGAATCCCTCTCTCCAGATGCAAAAACTCCTCCAGCTTTCATTATCCAAATAAATGAGATTAGAGTCTAGTTAATTCTCGTTGCCTTTACTGACGTGTCTGAATGTTAGCCACACTGTTACACAAGAGCTGTCATGATTTACCATCAAATACAGAATGGGGTGCATTAGTAAATTAAGACAGGTGGTGATGTTTAAATAAAGGGAATGCTTATTTACAGCTCCAGAAAAAGAGATTAAACACTTAAATTCCACGTTTAACTTGCAAGCTTGATTTATTAATGACAAGTGACTTTTACATGATATAATGAATTACACATTTTACAATGACTAAAATGATCATTGCACTAAAATAGAAAAAAGGCTTTTGCCAAATTTATCCATAGTAAAATCTGTTATAACTATTCTTTATATCAGGGATTTAACTGGGGTCTGGGAAAAGTTAAGATATAATAAAATAAAATAAAAGCAGAACAAATAATCAAATATATATATATATATATATATATATATATATATATATATATATATATATATATATATATATATATATATATATATATATATATATATATATATATATATACAGTACAGTCCAAAAGTTTGGAACCACTATGATTTTTAATGTTTTTAAAAGAAGTTTCGTCTGCTCACCAAGGCTACATTTATTTAATTAAAAATACAGTAAAAAACAGTAATATTGTGAAATATTATTACAATTAAAAATAACTGTTTTCTATTTGAATATATTTCACAAAGTAATTTATTCCTGTGAAGCAAAGCTGAATTTTCAGCATCGTTACTCCAGTCTTCAGTGTCACATGATCCTTCAGAAATGATTCTAATATGCTGATTTGCTTCTCAATAAACATTTATGATTATTTTCAAGGTTGAAAACAGTTGTGTACTTTTTTTTTCAGGATTCCTTGATGAATAGAAAGTTCAAAAGAACAGCATTTATCTGAAATACAAAGCTTCTGTAGCATTATACACTACCGTTCAAAAGTTTGGGGTCAGTAAGAATTTTTATTTTTATTTTTTTGAAAAGAAATTAAAGAAATGAATACTTTTATTCAGCAAGGATGCATTAAATCAATCAAAAGGGACAGTAAAGACATTTATAAGGTTACAAAAGATTAGATTTCAGATAAACACTGTTCTTTTGAACTTTCTATTCATCAAATAATCCTGAAAAAATATTGTACACAAATATTTTGTACAATTGTACACATTAAATGTTTCTTGAGCAGCAGATCAGCATATTAGAATGATTTCTGAAGGATCATGTGACACTGAAGACTGGAGTAATGATGCTGAAAATTCAGCTTTACCATCACAGGAATAAATTACTTTGTGAAATATATTCAAATAGAAAACAGTTATTTTAAATTGTAATAATATTTCACAATATTACTGTTTTTACTGTATTTTTAATTAAATAAATGTAGCCTTGGTGAGCAGACGAAACTTCTTTTAAAAACATTAAAAATCATAGTGGTTCCAAACTTTTGGACTGTACTATATATAATATACATATATACATATATATATATATATATATATATATATATATATATATATATATATATATATATATATATATATATATATATATATATATATATATATATATATATATATATATATATATATAAACATTTTTCTAAAATATTAAAAATATTAAACATAATTTTTAATCGTTTAATCTTCTTTAATCTTTTTTTTCTAGAGCTATTCATAACAATTTCCTATATTTAATAATCAATCTAGAAAATGCACATGGGTGATCTATTAGTGTAGAGTATTTTTTTTTTCTAGTATTACCCCTATCAGATCAAATATTTATCATTAGCAAAATGTGCTGTTGTCTTGTTTTGCATCGTAGCTTATTGTCAAATTTGCACTGATAGAAAATGTCTACCTCTGCACTTAGAATGGGCTCAATGCGCTCCATCTAGCAGCCAAAGAGGGTCATGTGGGGCTGGTGGAGGAACTTCTGGAGAGGGGTGCGACCGTGGACTCTTCAACCAAGGTTAAGCACACTTAAACACTCACAAAGTGAAGAGAGGGTTATGTGATTCCCAAATGGCTAGAGAGAGAGTAAATCTGATGGAATGCCAGTCATCAAGCACTGTGATATGATGAGTACAGTTGGACTCTGTTGACTCCTGTCATCTGACACACAGAGCCAAACAGACACACCCACACAAGCCAGGGACTATAAACAAATGACCAGCAATCACACAGATAGCAGAGAGCTCTATCCTGCAAGGACAAAAGCTTTGGAGACTTTGTGTTGTGCAGAAATGTGATTGTTTTAGTGATTTGCATACCATTTGTTTTATTATGGACTAGATTCGTAAAAGTCCTTTTTGCCTGATAAGATTTCTGCAATTTCATGCAAGCAGTGAGCGAATCAGGTCAAATGTCTCCTGCAGTCTCCATTGGCAAATAGCTTTTCTTGTTTCAAGCATAAGCTTCCGTTTGCAAAGGCCTGTCCGCTTAAGTTACTGCTGCTATGTCCGACAAACCATGCCACACATCATGTTCTCACGCAGTGAAAAATATATCTCGGAGCAAAGAAGACACTAACAACATGACAGACAAGACAGAGCAGGTTTATTATGATATTAAACAAAGTCTCAAATTTTAATATTTTGTAATTTTATAAGAATGTAAACAATAAATACAGTTTTGTGGCTCTTTAATGTGTCGTGACAGATCGCTGTAGTGCCTCAGTTCAAGCGGTTCTTGAACAGATCATCACTTCCTACTAGTTCATTTATAGCATCAAACATGAATGAACATCAGAAGGAATGTTGTTACAACCGCGAAAAATGACGTCAGTACACACCATTTTCAAGTATAGTCCACAGACATTAGTCTGATGCTTTGCTGGATATAATGGCAGATTTGGCGTTATGATTGGTTAGATCGCCTGTCAATCAAACTCCCGGCAAAAGATCAGTTGTGTTAGATTAGTTCATAAGTTGCTTTTGGGGTAAGAAAATGATACTTGAGAAGTCCTAATATTTTATACATTGTTGCTTCTGAAATAGTTTGTTGTTTATATATATTATTTTCAGCTTTTTTCAGTGTTGTCCCTTTGTGATTCACACAAGTACTAACATACTCATACACAAACAAGTGCACAATTAATATGTATCTCCCTTTCGTGTTTAGAAAGGGAACACTGCATTACATATTGCTTGTCTGGCTGGGCAGAAAGAAGTTGCAAAGTTGTTGGTGAAAAGAGGAGCAGATGTAAATTCGCAATCACAGGTGAGAAAAGTATAAATTATAATAATGATAATATAAAATTTAATACAAATTAATTTATAATTTAATAAATTGTTATAATATTAAGCTTTACTCTACATGTATGTTACTACAGAATGGCTTCACTCCACTTTATATGGCTGCTCAAGAGAATCACCTGGATGTTGTGCGATATCTTCTGGAGAATGGTGGAAACCAGAGCACAGCTACAGAGGTTTGGGATTGCAAGTGTTGTGTGTGTGTGTGTGTGTGTTTCCATTCTTTCCGACATGCCCATACAAGTATCGGTGTCTCTTAAAAAGGACCTGCTTTTCTTTTTTTCTTTTTTTTTTTTTTACATTTTCAACTTTCTTTAGTGTGTAATGTGGCTGTTTGAGTATGAAAAAGGTTGGCAAAGTCACAAAGCACAAAGTCCACTCCAAAGGGAGTTATTCTTTATATAAATGAGCACTGTTTCTGAACTCCCTGAATGCCTTGATTGTAGTCTTGAGTTTTATTCTGCAAACAAAAATGTCACAATATCTCTCATTTAAATAATTGCACAAGGTAGAGGCAAAAAAGGGGTCAAGGCCTGGTTGAGTTAGTTAGTAGTGTGTTGAAACTTGTGGTTATGGTAAGGGGGTGTGACATTTCCAAAACATGCTCAAAGCAGTTGAACAATTGCAACACACTGATCCAGCTGACCAATCAGAGCACATTGTGCTTTTCGGAAGGAGTTACTGACAGACTGGGAAGAGAGGTGCTGCAACAATGTAAAATATGTGAAAAATATTGCGGTTTTTGAACATTCAAGCTTAAAAATCTCTCTCTCTCTCTCTCTCTCTCTCTCTCTCTCTCTATATATATATATATATATATATATATATATATATATTACTAAATATGTGATATTGTTTATCAAACATTCAAGCTAAAGACTGTGAATAGAAGTGAAATCTCAATCCTGAATGATTCAAAATCATATTCATTCCTTCTAGAAAATCCAGCTAATAGCATCAGGTGGTGTATGGTTTCTTACCTGTTCATTTGATGGTTTATGCTGGTCTAGGTGGTTGATCAGCTACCTTGGTTTAACCTGCATATTGGTCAAGCTGGTTATGGTTTTTGTATCTGAACAAAGAGTTGGTTCTGTTTGTTAATCTCTGTCTATCTGTTCTCTCCATTTCTAGGATGGCTTCACTCCTCTGGCCATTGCTCTGCAGCAGGGTCATAATCAGGTGGTCTCTCTGCTCCTGGAACATGACACGAAAGGTAAAGTCCGCCTGCCTGCACTCCACATCGCTGCCCGCAAGGATGACACCAAGTCTGCTGCTTTGCTGCTCCAGAACGACCATAATGCTGATGTCCAGTCCAAGGTAAGGGAGTAAAGGAGTAAAGGACTTTTTTAAAGATGGCACTATAGTTACACTCTCAGGAAAAAAAAGGCACAAAAGCTGTCACTGGGGCAGTAAACTTTCAAAAGGTACACCACTGTACCTTATTTACCTCTTAAGGGTTCATATTAGTACCTAGGGAGTGCATATAACTACCTAAATAGTCCATATTAGTACCTTTTGAAAGGGTGACCATGTGTCAGCTTTTGAACTTTTTTTTTTTTAATATGGTTTTTGGACATGTACAGTATATTTTTTGTAATAACATGGTTTTGAGGATGTTCACCATGACAGTGCCATTTTTAGATATGGTGTCATGACAGTATCCTGTGTTGATTAAAACATTTAGCATAGTAATGGTGTTTTTTCCCCGTATGATACATGTACAGTATCATTGTGCCATGGTGTTCTTTGAACTTGTGGTACCATAGTATATCAGTAGGGTAAACATGTTGTTATACAGTCACTGTATCATAGTACATTTTTTTATAGATTTTTTTTTATTTTTAATTTATTAATATTGTCACTTAAAGGGGACCAATTATGCCTCTTTTTACAAGGTGTTATGTTAGTCTCAGGTGTCCCCAGAATGTGTCTGTGAATTTTCAGCTCAAAATATCACACAGATCATTTATAATAACATATTGTAAATATACGGAAGAGGATGAGGGCCAAGCAATAATAAAAAAATAAAACCATCTCGACATTAAAGTTGTTAAATTTCGAGAAAAAACTCGTTAAATTTCGAGAAAAAAGTCGAAATAAATTGTTGAGAATAAACTCATTAAATTATGAGAAAAAACTCATTAAATTTCAAGAAAAAAGTTGAGATAAAATGTTGAGAATAAAGTCATTAAATTACGAGAAAAAACTCGTTAAATTTCGAGAAAAAAGTCGAGATAAAATGTTGAAAATAAACTCGTTAAATTACGAGAAAAAACTCGTTAAATTTCGAGAAAAAAGTCGAGATAAAATGTTGAGAATAAACTCGTTAAATTACAAGAAAAAAATCATTAAATTGTGAGAAAAAAGTCGTTAAATTATGAAAACAAGTTCGTAATTTAACAAATTTGTTCTCGTAATTTAACAATTTTTTCTCATAATTTAATGACTTTATTCTCAACATTTTATCTTGACTTTTTTCTCGAAATTTAACAACATTTTTCTCATAAATTAACGAATACGTTCTCATAATTTAATGACTTTTTTCTCGAAATTTAACGACATTTTTCTCATAAATTAACGAATTTGTTCTCGTAATTTAAAAACTTTTTTCTCGTAATTTAATGACTTTATTCTCAACATTTAATCTCAACCTTTTTTTTTTCAAAATTTAACGAGTTTTTTCTCGTAATTTACCGAGTTTATTCTCAACATTTTATTTTGAATTTTTTCTTGAAGTTTAACGAGTTTTTTCTCGAATTTAACAACTTTAATCTCAAGATGGTTTTATTTTTTTATTATTGCTTGGCCCTAATCCTCTTCCGTATAAATGCCCATTTTTGAGTGGAAGCAAAAACATGCTGTTTTCATGCATGTATCTTTAAATGCAAATGAGCTGCTGCTCCCTGCCCCCCTATCCAGAATAGTGCTTTGCATTTACAGCTTGTGCCTCGGATACTCTGCCAAAAATGAATAAAACATCTGTTTGGTTTTGATTAGTATCCCTATGCGTTTTAAAGCCATATCTGATTAACCTTCTGATATATGGTTTTCTGAGCGCATACATCCTGATGGATTTTTACCACAATAGGGTGGCTGTGTACACACACTGCAGACACATAAATATGTTCAAGAACATATAATGTATTGATTCATTAGTTAAATTTGAACAAATTGAGTTATATTACAACACTTGCTTGGCTTTTTTTTTTATCTTCACAGAATTATAGTCATGCTTTTGGAAGATCCTTTTAAGATAAAAATGTAAAAACATAAAAAAATGCCATATTAATAAAAATGCCATATTTTTTCCTCATGTGCGACTCCCTCAGATGATGGTGAACAGGACTACAGAGGTATTAAGACTCTCAGCAGAATCCTGCATTCTTCTCAACTCTTGTTAAGCCTAATGTGCTACTTGACACTGAATCTTTCTTTTACAGTGCATGGGAAGAGTAGAGTCTTGTAGTGCATGACACATTGTTGTTTTTATTTTAGTAGCAACACAAAATTTATGGTTGTTTCTTGCTCATCAACATGTTTTATGCTCTGTTTTGAGCAGGAATTAGGGGTTCGTTAAGTTATTTAATACCACTTATGATTTTACTAACAGATTAAACAGACGTTTAACCAAAGACTTAATATTTAGAAAGATGGTGCACTTGTATTACTATGAATGGGAGAAAATGCAACACGCAATATGGAAGAAAAAGTCCCGCCTTCTAAATAAAAGAGCCAATCATATATTGGTAAAATAATCGCATCACTGCAGCTGCGATTAGCTCCGATTGCTATAGAAACAATCAGTGTTCTGAGACACGTGCTTAGGACTGCGCATACACAGCGGCTGCAGCCTAAAAAATAAGCTTCTTTAAAGCTATTTGAGCATAAGAACCCACATTTCATTGTTGATTGCAAATACAACTTTGGAGAATTTGATGTTTCCCCATTCAAAGAAATAGGAGCTGCACTTGCATGACTGAAATAGCCACTCAAAAGGCGTTTCAAAGATGGCCGCCGAGTGAAATGACTTAAAGGGACTTTGGTTTAACTCTTAACTGTGCATGTGAACTCATGCTGTCACTCTCACTGTCTGTGTAGAAGTCTCTCGGTCACATTTTGCTGCACCTTTTTGTTAATTCTGTTTTTTAAATTGCACCATGTCTGTCAGAATGGAAAGGTAAGAAAAAATGGCACCATCAAACGAACTCAGTAAGACAGACAATGCCAATTTTCTATCTATACATTCATCTTTAGCAATATGTAGTGAGTAGTTGCTGAATAACATTTGTTTAGATATTTTGTTCATCATCTTTTTTTTTCCTTTCATTGTCACTGAGAAACTTCTCATCTCTCTCATATGACACTGAGAATGTGCTCATATATTACATAACATGCACAAATCTAATCTTTATGTTTCTTATTTCATCAAAGTTTTTACTTTTCCTTCACTCTAGTGCATGGTTGGATCCATTGGTAGCAGATGAGAATCCAGACATTACTTTTACATTATTTTCTTTCTTTTAAGTTTTTGCACAAATGTGATGATTCACTGGAATGCTGCATGGTAGATCATGGATGACAGATGTTTTAAATTAGTTGGAAGACTAGCACTTGCAAATTTACCTTCATTCTGTTTCTCTTGTTCTATCCCTTCTTTTATCCCAATACTATTCCTTCCTCTAACAGAGTGGCTTCACTCCTCTGCATATTGCTGCTCACTACGGTAATGTTAATGTGGCCACGCTGCTGCTCAACAGAGGGGCTGCTGTAGACTTCACAGCCAGGGTATGATCATATACTGATCATAACTTATATTGACTAAAGTAGCATACTTTTTGTTCAAGTGTACATACTTTTAAATGTGTCATAGGACAGTTTCATGCTACCTCTTCTCGAATAAATAGCATATATTGTCCAAGCATGGTTGACTTACTCAGTGTACTAGGATTTTGGATGCACTACTTGCAATTAGGCAAATTATTATATAAGTCTTAAATCCATGCAATAGCTTTCTGTAAGGAATTGAGTGATATTTAAGTTGTTATTCACTGAAATCACACAATTATAATTTTTCGGTAAACTATCATTGTACAAGGATAATGTGCATGTCACAGTTATCCAAATTTTGGTGCAGTCGATCTAATGAATTATCGTTTAGTATAACATGAATTTCATATACTATCAGATTTCACATTTATGAAGCTATATATATATATATCTATATATCTATATATATATATATATATATATATATATATATATATACACACATATTTATACATATATATATATATATATATATATATACATATTCAGTTCATCTTTTACTTTCCCTGGATTTCAGCAGATAGTGTCTTGGTTTAATGGTTTAGTTCAATCGCTTTTTTTTACATTATCCTAAAAGATGTACTGTTTTGTTTAGAATGGTATTACCCCTCTCCATGTGGCCTCCAAACGAGGGAATACCAACATGATTGCTCTGCTGCTAGATAGGGGGTCTCAGATTGATGCCAAGACAAGGGTGAGTATCAATAGTACCATCAAAATACTGTAAAACAAGCGCCCTCTACTGTTCACAGAGAAAGAATTATTACTTCGATATAAGAAACTGATAGCTTTTTGTGAGTAATGCATTATGATTGCTGATTCAGACTGTTTAGGGTATCTTATTTTATGTTTGTGGATTTTTGCAAGTTGTTTTAATAATACATTGTGAATGTCCATTTATAATGTGTGTTTTTTCATATGTGCTGTTTGTCTGTTTCTGTCTTCTCTCTGTTGAACAGGATGGGCTGACACCACTGCACTGTGCAGCCAGAAGCGGACATGACCCTGCAGTGGAAATACTGCTTGAAAAAGGAGCTCCCATACTGGCACGGACCAAGGTACATGGAACCAAATGTTTCTAAGTGCTTTGTAAAAACTGTTAATGCTTATGCTTATGTAAACACACACACACACACACACACACACACACACACACACACACACACACACACACACACACACACACACACACACACAAACATTTTGGGTTTCCATGTTTTTTGGGGACTTTCTATAGGCATAATGATTTTTATATTGTACAAACTATATATTCTATCCCCTAATTCTAACTTTAAACACAACCCTCACAGAAAACGTTCTGTGTTTTTACATTTAAAAAAACAAAACAAAACAAAAAAGCATAATTTAGTATGATTTATAAGCAGATATATAAAAAATATATATATAAATAAATCAAAAATAAATCTTTTTTATAAAATGCAGTAAAAACAGTACTATTGTAAAATATGGTTACAATTTAAAATAACTTTTCTATTTTAATATATTTTAAATATATATTTTATTCCTGTGGTGGCAAAGCTGAATTTTCAGCATCATTACTCCAGTCTTCAGTGTAATATGAATCATTACAATAAGCTAAATCGGTGCTCAAGTAACAGTTCTTGTTACATTATTATCAATGTTGTGCTGCATAATATTTATTTGTGGAAACTGTAATATATAATATATGGATGTAATATATTTCACACAAATAAAAAACACATTTATTTGAAACAGAATAACTTTCGATCAATTTAATGCATCTTTGCTTGATAAAAGTAATAATTTCCTTTAAAAAACTTTTGAAAAGTACTATGGTACATGAATATGTTAATCATTCAATACCACAGTATCATGTCACCATATGAATGCTCCATTGTACCACCACAGCACTTTTATGATCTTAGTCTGATCTATTTTTCTCTCTTTCTTTATTTTTCCACACACAGAATGGACTGTCCCCGCTGCACATGTCTGCTCAGGGTGATCACGTTGAGTGTGTGAAACACCTGCTGCAACACAAGGCACCGGTTGATGATGTAACACTGGACTACCTGACCGCCCTTCATGTAGCCGCCCACTGTGGTCACTACAGAGTCACAAAATTACTGCTGGATAAGAAAGCGAATCCTAATGCCAGAGCACTGGTAATTCTTTGTCTTTGATAGACGATAAATGAATATGCATTGTGTTAATCAGCAAGTATTAGTAGCTATGTTTCCAACCACATATTTTTATGCAAATTTTTGGTTTATCACATAAGAACTCTAGATGGATATGCCGATATGTGCATAAATTAAAAAATGTGCATAAAAAAGGTATGCACTCAATTGAGGTGGATAATTTTTATCTGTTAAGACATCAGTGTAAGCTACAATGGAAACACATTTACCGAATAAATCCCTTGATGCGCAACCAAAAAACACACGTTACTTTGACTCAACTGAGGATGTGATTGGATAATCACAGTTGCACGGCGTCTCAAAAGTTTGGTCATTCTAAAATGCCTGAGCCAAAGTCTCACACAATTGCATTCCCAAACACCAAGCATCTGCCTCGGAACACAAGATAACGTGACAGTATTTATTGAGTTTAGTCTGCATGCCCTGAGGCCGAAAGTCATTTATGAAAAAAAGCCACAGTGGCTTCCCCAATTGAAGCAACTTCCATTTTTATTACAGATATTTTGTGCAAACTTTCTAGGATGTTGGGATTTTGTTCTCTTAAGCACATTGATGGAAATGGTTCTTTATTTGCAAATGTTGGTTACACTTTATATTTTATTTCAACTTATTTAATACTTAAGACATTCTAATAACTGTAATTTGGTATCCAACTATAGTTTGTACCAATTTTACTAAGTTGGTATCCAAATTTGTTACCCAAATGTAGTCTTGTAGTACTTGAGTAGTACTTGAGACCAGTCTTGAGATCGTTTTTTGAAGTTTTCAGTCTTGGTCTCGACCGCTTTACTGCTCAGACTTGTATTGGTCTCAGACTAAAAGGACTCAGGATTTTTTTTTCATTACTGGTCAAGATCACAACTTGTGGGGATATCATTAAATTGCTGGTGCATTATTTATTTGTTAGATTCATTAAACTGAATGTATGTAAAACTTCCTGCTTCAAATACAATCAGTCATTTATTTCTAATTTGATTTCTTTTGTCACTGTTGTGCTGGGTCAGCTATTAACAGGGTATTGTGTCAAAAAACTCTCCAAAATTAGTATAAACACCCAAAATAATTCAAGATATGATTGCAAAAAAGTACTTGTATAAGAACTTGTTTTTATATATATATTACAACATGATATAATTAAGCAATATCAAAACATGTTTTTAAACGCGATTTTATACAAACATTTAATAACCAAGAAGTTAATATTAAGTAACTTACATTTTAGACACAATTTTAAACAAGTTTTTGCTATTTTGGCAACGGAAATAGTTCCAAACAAATTCATAACGAAAATGTTGTGCGTTTCCAAGCAACACACAGCGGTTTTCCTTTACTGAATGAATCAGCTGCTTTGAATGAATCGACTCCGTGACTCGCTGACTAAGTGTTTTGTCGCCACCTACTGCTGGTTTTAATTTCATATTTAAAAGTATAAAAGTATCATTTAAAACATTAACCTAATTGTACCAATTCAGCAACTTCTGTGCCACCTCGGCAGTGCAAAGATTAATTTTGTTTTTGTGGTATATTGGTAACAGCTCTATACAGTCTCATTATTCAAATTATATTTATTGATTAAATGTAACACATTTCTCAGGCAGTAAATGTAAATCTGATATGTAGCCTATTAGCCTATTAAAATGAATTTAAGGAGTGCTGGCCTGTACTTGGTCTTGACTAGGTCTCGCCCTGTCTAGGTTTTAGTCTTGTCTTGGTTTCAACCCTACAAAGTCTTGTCTTGATCTCGACACACTCTGGACTTAGTCTCAGTTTATGTGGTTTGACTACAACACTCCAAATTTGCGCATAGGTTAAATAAGCAACTTTGGATTGAAACATAGATAGAGATGTACTGTATACAGTAAATATTTTTATGTTTCTTTTAGAATGGCTTCACTCCTCTGCATATTGCCTGCAAGAAGAACAGAGTGAAAGTCATGGAGCTGCTGGTTAAATATGGCGCCTCAATCCAGGCCATCACTGAGGTGAGAGTCTTAGTAGTCTGTGACTGTGCCCCATTTCACATACTATTTAGGATGAATAATATCTAAATTTCCATGTGACTTTGTGGAGTTTAATTATTTACAGTTTAATAATAATTAAACTTTGTTTTGAGTCTGATTATAACTGTAGCTCAAACAGAACATGCCACTAACAATGCCTTGGGTTTGAATGCATGAACTGCTAAAATGTATAAACTGAATGCAATGTAAATGTCTGCCAAATATGTTAATGTAATATGAATGCAAATAAGAGTGGATCTCTTCTGCTTACATTTATTGGGGAGTTGTTCCTCTTGTTGACCTGCTGACTCAACCACTGCTTGCTCATTCATTGCTCAGTATTTTAGCTCTTGTATCACTCTCTCCTCTCTTTCTCCCTAGTCCGGCCTGACCCCAATCCATGTTGCAGCATTTATGGGGCACCTCAATATCGTTCTCCTGCTGCTACAGAATGGAGCCTCTCCTGATGTCTGTAATATTGTGAGTACAATAATACTTTCTGTTGTGAATAATTGACTGGGGTTTAAGACTTCACCGACAGTCACTCTCGCACATTGGTTGTGTGATATCCACTGGCTCGTCTTCATGGTTTAAAATGGAAATATTACCAATATTGTGAAGTGACATTTTTCTTTATCAACAATTGCTCGCAAAATGGACAGCGATTCACATTGCGCGATAATAAATGCAAGTAGATTATTAAATTAAAGAGTAAATAAAAAAGTAGGCTAAATTACCCAATGGTGGGGTCCTGTTAGCTGGGGTTGTTCGGAGATGCCCACTGGTTCTGCTCCAGCTTTGTTTTGTATCTATTTTTTGCTGCCATTCTAACTGCATTCTAATAGGCTACATATTGAGAATGTGTGGACTCCGAAAGCATGTTTTTGCAAAGTGAGTGACATACTCGTTAATGCCAACTCACATATCATTAAAACAATAATCAAAATATTATCATAGACAATGCATATTGCACACCCTAGTGTTAGAGCCTTGGCTTAGCTCTTGCTTTGGCACATTGTGGCACATTTCCTGTCCTTTATACTCTCCTCTGGGTCAAAAAAGTCTCCTGCATTTCCTGTAATACTGACTGTAGTTGTGTGTTCATGTGTCATCAGCGTGGCGAGACGGCATTGCACATGGCTGCAAGGGCAGGACAGATGGAGGTGGTGCGATGTTTGCTAAGGAACGGCGCTATGGTGGATGCCATGGCCAGAGTGAGTCAATAAAAACACTTACGGAAGAAAGCGAAAATACAGATATTAATGACTACAAATACAGATTTCAATATACTATATCTTTTTCTATCTGACTTCTCCCTCCAGGAGGATCAGACACCCCTTCACATTGCGTCACGTCTAGGTCAGATAGAGATCGTGCAGTTGTTACTGCAGCACATGGCTCACCCTGATGCTTCCACCACTAATGGATACACACCTCTGCACATCTCCGCTCGTGAAGGGCAGGTGGACACGGCTGCAGTGCTGCTGGAGGCCGGAGCATCTCATTCGCTCACCACGAAGGTGGGACTGCAGGCATATCTGTGAAACAAATACAGACCCTCATTCAAATATATTGTCAAATATTAATTCAATAACCATGTTATTTTGTACACTACCTTTCAAAGGTTTGAGGTCGATAAGATTTTTTTAATGTTTTTCTTAAGCTCACCAAGGCAGCATTTATTTATATATATCATTATTAAATATCATTACAAATTCAAATAACAACTCCAGTTTTCAGTGTCACATGATCCTTCAGAAATCATTTCTTTTCAGGGTTGTTTGATGAAAAGTAAAAAAGAACAGCATTTATTTGAAATGGTGTGAAATTAAGTGTCCTTGCTGAATAAAAGTGTTAATGTCTTTAAAATCTATCTATATATAAAATCTTACAGACCACACATTTTTGTACAATAGTATGTACAGTGCTCAGCATAAATGAGTATACCCCCTTTGAATCCTTTCATCTCAATGAACACAAAAACAATTTCCAAAATGTTGACAAGACTAAGTTTTATATAACATCTGTTTAACTTATAACATGAAAGTGAGGTTAATAATATAACTTAGAGAACAAAATTTTCAGTTTTACTCAAATTAGGGTGATGCACAAATCAGTACACCCCACTGAAAGTCTCTGGAGCAAAGCTAAAAGACTACAAATGTCTAATTTAACAAGAATTCAACCACATGTGAGTCTAATTATTCATTACACAGGTGTCCAGCAGACAGTTGACTATAAAAGGGTGTTAAAACCCCTTCCCATATCATGCTGTCAGCAATGGCTCCACATGGAAGAGAAATGTCACAAGACCTGAGAAAGAAAATAATTTCTTTACACCAGAAAGGTGAAGATCAGCAATGCTTTACTTATCAGTCAGAATACAGTAGCAAAAGTGGTACAAAAATTAAAAAAAGATGGAACTGCAATCATCTCACAGAGACATCTAGGTTGTCCACAGAAGTTAACACCTCAACAGGAGCGTCTTCTGATTAGAAGGGTTGAAGAAAATCGGCACGCAAGTTCACTGCAGTTATCTAAAGAAGTAGAAAGCCAAACTGGGGTGACTATTTCCCGTGACACAATACGGCATACACTGCAGAGGAATGGCATGCATGGGTGCCGTCCACAAAAGAAGCCTCTCCTAAAGCCCAGGCACAAAAAAGCCTGCCTAGAGTTTGCCAGGGCCCATGCTGACAAAGATGAAGACTACTGGGACTCTATACTCTGGAGTGATGAGACCAAGATAAACGTTTTTGGAACTGATGGCTTCAAAACTGTCTGGCGTCGCAAAGGTGAGGAATACAAAGAAAAATGCATGGTGCCTACAGTGAAACATGGTGGTGGCAGTGTCCTAATGTGGGGCTGCATGAGTGCTGCTGGTGTCGGGGAGCTGCATTTCATTGATGGCATGAATTCACAGATGTACTGCTCTATACTGAAAGAGAAGATGCTACAATCACTCTGTGCTCTTGGTCATTGTGCACTTTTCCAACATGACACTGATCCTTAACACACATCTAAGGCCATTGGATTTCTGAAGAAGAACAGGGTGAAAGTGATTCAGTGGCTCCTCATCTGAACCTAATTGAACACCTATGGGGAATTCTGAAGAGACAAGTTGAGCATCACTCTCCATCCAGCATCCAAATCATGGAGGCCATACAAAGTACTAGATGTAGTAGTTTTTGCTGTGGGGTGTACTCATTTTTGCATCACCCTAATTTGAGTAAAACGGAAAAATGTGTAATCTAAGTTATATTATTAACCTTACTTTCATGTTATAAGTTAAACAGATGTTATATTAAACTTAGTCTTGTCAACATTTTGGAAATTGTTTTTGTGTTCATTGAGATAATGTTTAAAATTACTTTTCAAAGGGGGTTTACTTATTTACACTGAGCACTGTATTTGTCTGTATTTAACTAAAGATAAATAACCTTCCCTTAACAGAAAGGCTTTACTCCTCTACATGTTGCTGCTAAGTATGGAAGCCTGGATGTGGCAAAACTCCTCTTACAGCGAAGAGCACTTCTTGATGATGCTGGAAAGGTGAAAGTCAAAACTTTAATCACTTACTAATTACCATTTTACACTTTATTTTAATAATCTACTTTATACATTCTGCTCACTTTGATTAGAGTATTAGTAGACAGTTAGGTTAGGGTTAGTAGAATAAGTTGACGTACTTGCAAAGGTACTTTACAGTCTACTAATACTCTAATGACTGTTTTTTTTTTTTTTTTAAATATGTGTTCACTATTGCCATTTTTTTTATATATATTTGTCTTTCTGAAACAGTACGGTCTGACACCTCTGCATGTAGCTGCTCACTATGATAACCAGCAGGTGGCGATGATGCTCTTGGATAAAGGGGCCTCACCTCATGCTACTGCTAAGGTGAAAGATGACAAATATAAGACTGTCACTGCATCCAGCAAAACGACATAAATGTATTACCTGATGGTTTGTGTTAATCTCTTTCTGTGCAGAATGGCTATACACCCCTCCACATTGCGTCAAAGAAGAACCAGACTCAGATCGCCTCTGCGTTGCTTCAGTATGGAGCAGAGACAAATGCATTGACCAAACAGGGTGTGAGTCCTTTACACCTGGCATCTCAGGAGGGGCACACAGAGATGGCCTCCCTACTGCTGGAGAGGGGTGCACACGTCAATGCTGGCACTAAGGTAAGATCTAGATTGAGCCATAGATTTGTATACGTTGATGCCATATTGACCTACCAACTTGGAATGGTTAACATGACGCTGTTATCACTCACACTAACTAACAAATCAATGAATTTTCATCTAAAATGTCACAGCATTGTGCAGCTTATAGCTGTAAAAACCACTGAGCTATAAATTCCAGACTAAATGGGATATGTGCTGGTTTATATTTTTATGTATAACTCAATATGCAATATCCATATGCAGAATTATACATTAATGATAAACTAAATACTTTGAAAATCATCTGCTAATGTCTACTGTAGATATAAATATTCATACATATGAATAACTAGGTTAGATTTGACCCTTTGACTAGATTTGACCATTCCAATATGGCGGACGGGCAGCCCATAGAAACAGACCCTAATGAGGCATTTTTGTGTGTGTTTGTATATATATATATATATATATATATATATATATATATATATATATATATATGTGTGTGTGTGTCTAGAGCAAGGAGCCTATGTATCCTCAGCTAGTGTTCATGCATGCATAAACATAACATCATGGTCAAAGTGGGTCCTTAAAAAGTCTTAAAATCAGTTTTACGAATTTATGGGTAAAAAGTTGTAAAAAGTTGTAAACCTCTTTAATGGTATAAGAAAAGTCTTAATCATAATTTCAAATTTTGGGTAAAGAAAAACTGGAATCGCAATATGACTTAAAAGACTATGATTTAATTAAATCTGAAATAAATAATTAAAATCATAAAAATATATATATAATATATATATATATATATATATATATATATATATATATATATATATATATATATATATAAAATCATTTATAGAATATTGTATAATAATAATATAATTTATAAAAATGGTATAAAGGCTGAAATGTTTTTTTTTTTTAATTTTATAAAACTTTGTTTTTGTTAAAACTTGTATTATTTGAGTCTATGCTACCATAGACATTACCCTACCTCACCCATATGGTATTAAATTTATGTGTGCTGGTCTTAAAAAAGCCTTAAATTTTAAAAACATATTTTTGTCATCCAAACTGACACTTTTTGTTTCGATCGTAATTAAATCATTCCAATTGATGAAGCCGAATATAATGTTTACTCGAACGCTAAGTTAAGTGATCGGGTTGATGTGCGCGTTTTTATGACACAAGTTTCAAATCGGATTTGATCTTTTGACATACACACACTGCACAAATATACAGAGTATCCTGCTGTTGGCGCATACTAACCATCCATCCTGCCATCGCTTCTTTTCTTTGTTTTAAAAAGCAGAATTAATATTAATCTATTTCGGGTCCTGGTTAGGAGACGAAGAGCACATGAAGCTTTGTGCCGTGCTGTTTGTATTTATCAAGCTGTAAAACCGCCACTTCTCACATCTGTGGATGAGAGTCCGAAGCAAGGACTACTGGGACGACATTCTCCTGCAGTACTGCACAGACGATAAGTGGAATGAGAATTTTAGAATGATACGACAGTCATTTGTTACACTTTATACAACAGTTCTTTCTGGTTCTCGAATCTTATTGGCTGAGAGCTGTGCGATATTCCCCCAGTATCGGCACTGGAACCATTTCACAATTTGTATCACTCCACTTGTTGCTGAATCTATAATCTCTATATTGTCGTAAGAGCAAACCCACTATAATTTTACAATATTATTACTGTTATTGTCATGGAATGTAGTTTTAAACATTTTTTTTGCGAGAATTGTTTAGACCTCAAATATGCGATTTATATCGAAATATATCGCTTATTTGATAGTTTGTTTAGACGCTTTCGGTGATGTGAGCTCATGTACCCACCCAGAACAGCTTCGTCTTGGCCAGTCCTTCAGGAATTTTCCTCTGGCTCCTATTTAGATGGTGGTTAAACATGAAGTCTAATTCATTTTGGTTATATAAAATAGGCAATCTTTGGTCTTATTAATCTATTACTTGTTCCAGAGCAAACTGTTTTAATTTTATTAAATCCTGTACTAACTGTAGCACTGCTTTTGGAATTTTGCCTGAATTGTTTGGTTGTGTTTATTTCCTATTGTACAAAGTTCTTATACTTTTGGCTATTGTTGTTAATTTAAATATTATTGTTCAATAAAGAATACTTTATATAACAAATATGCCATATTTGTTATTGAGAAAGGGTCCGTTAGTGAATGGTAGTTTGACTTCGACTTTAAAAGTTACATTATTACACCATTAGATGGTAGCAAAGACTGTCTTTATGAGTGAGTTGCAAGGACTTTTATATTGAAAGGGACTGAACCTAGGGTGTAAACAAGGAAGTTGTTTTTACTTTAAACAACCATAAGATGCAACCGACAAATACATTGACTAACGCTGTCATGGGAAATCCCCTTAGCTGTTAACTGTCCTCAGACATTCGCTGCCTGCGGGACTAGAACCCTGGTCCGCCGACATGGGAGTGAGGCACTCTAACAAGGAGGCTAAAGACCGCTAGAGTGCCTCTTTAGATCAGGGGAGTGAGGCTTACACGCACAGGTCTAACTAGCCTACGTCTGTTGCACTCACTCCCTAAACCTCACTGGTATCCGGGTCATGGCACCACTGCACCCCCTCATGTTCGAACCACCCTCTCTAAGCGGGACTCAAACCCAGGCCCCCCAGCATGGGAGTCAGGCGCTTAAACAAGGAAGCTAAAGACCACAGTCTTTAGAGCGCCTCTTTAGATCAGGGGAGTGAGGCTTACACGCATAGCTCTTACTAGCCTACGTCTGTTACACTCACCCCCCCAAATCTCACTCCCATCAGGGTCATGGCACCACTGCAACCCCTCCTGTTCCAACTGCCTAATGAGGTCTAAAGCCGAGTTCAGACTGCACGATTTTCAAAGTAGTCGGGTCACTGTTCTTTTCACACTGCATGACTATCTTGGCCAGCATTCAGTCGCTGCTGTGTTCAAACTGCACGATGGATCGGCGACAGAAGGTTTCACACTGCATGACTTTACAATAGGAAGAATCGCCAACAACTCTGTCTGGCACGCAAACTACGTTTCACAACCAAACACACGCGAGATGTGACAAGGAAACAACGCGATATCACGCGTGCAGGACCGGAGTTATTATTATTATTATTAAAAACGGTAGCCCGCAAGAAGCTTGAAATACGAGTTGCCTGTTCGCTGATTTGCAGCGAATATAAGAAAAAGAAAAGAAAAATATGGAGGAGGAAATGGTTGCGGAGACTGTGGATTGTGTGTTCTGCAACGAGAGTTGGAGGTAAATACATAACTTTTCAATGTGCTGCTGTTGCGGATGGTCAAGCAAATGTTTGTGTTTTGTTTCAGTTTGATACAATAGTGTGAATGAAGATGCTTGCTGATATTGTGGTCTATAACTCCTCCCCGAACTCCACGCTGCTCTGTATGTTGCTCTCTCATTGGCTGTCGGTCATCGCCGGTGTAGTTTTCAATCAGAACACTTTTCACACTGCAGGATTTTGAATCGCCGACAGGTCCAGATATTTAGCATGCCAAATATCTTACGGGCGTCGGCGACTCGTCGGTGATTCTCTCAGATCGCGTCTTTGCTCATTCACACTGCGTGATTGTCACTCGCGTGAATGAGCACCGATTTGCCTGTGATTTCGGGCATTTGTCGGCGATTTCTCAAAACCTGTCGGCGAGCCAAAATCGGGGCTAAAATCGTGCAGTCTGAACTCGGCATAAGCGGGACTCGAACCTGGGTCCACAGGCATGGGAGTTGGCGCTCTAACAAGGAAGCTAAAGACCATAGTCTCTAGCGTCAGTCGCTAGAGAGTCAGTCAGCTCTTATTAGCTGTGCGTGTATTTCCTTCTCTACCCGGAAGGAAATAGTTCCGCACAAAAGTGTGTTTTTACATAACGACATAACGTTGTTGTTTCTTATTTATTTACACACTTGTGCTGTCGAACAGTTGTATAAACACAATATCACACTCGTAGCCGTGCTGATATACAGCGATATTGCACGGCTACAAGTGTGATATTGCTCATATATTCAACAACAGCAGCTGCTCCTTTAGCTTGTCAGCATCATTACACCATTTCCAAATCATTGCACATGCACAGAACTTTACAGTTTCGGTTTTCAGTCCAAACAACTGTTTATATGTTTATATAGAATGGATTACAAAAGTTTTACACCACCAACCCTTACCATCCGAATGAAATTTCAATCAGATTTAGCCAATTCATTAATTCCGATAGATGTGGTTACATGTGACTTTTTTATTCAGATTGTGCTACTCAGCATCCCCGTAGACTGTTATCTCCAGTCCACTTGTGCATCTCTCAAATCATTACTGACTCCTAGAAACCATACTATTGGCTCCTTACTTTGCTAATATAATGGGGCCACTGTAGAATTCAGCAAGTGACTAGTCAGAAAGAAGTATTCCAGAGAGCCAAGTAATAGTGAAAAAAGTGAAAGTGACGTGTAAAGGCCAATCTGTGGCACCTAGGGAGTGATTGGGGTTAGTTGCCTTGCTTAAGGGCACCTCAGTCATTTCCTGCCGGTATCGAAAATTAAACCCGCAACCTTCGGATTACCAGTCTGACTCTCTAACCATTAGGCCATGACTGCTGTAATAATAAACATGAGTTGGTTCATAATTTCTTCTTTTTGTTTTTCAGAGTGGTCTTACACCTCTTCACCTCACTGCTCAGGAGGACAGAGTGCGGGTGGCTGAAATACTCGTCAAAAACGATGCAAACATAGACCAGCAGACCAAAGTAAGCATGACTCGTAGATTTATATTACTGTAGTTCTTTTACTGTGCTTTAATTTTTAAAAAGAATAATTTGGAAAGAAAGTTTCAAGATGTGTTACATTTCAGCTAATGTGAAATTTGGTTGTTTCTTCTAGTTGGGCTACACTCCTCTTATTGTTGCTTGTCACTATGGAAATGTAAAAATGGTTAATTTCCTTTTGCAAAATGGCGCTAATGTCAATGCAAAAACTAAGGTAAGCGTTTTATATTGTTATATATCCACAATCATTTTTGAATGTGATAATAAGAAATGTTTCTTGAACACCGAATCAGCATATTACTACTGTAATTGTTATATTTTATGAATTAATTTATATACAACAAGCATCCTGCATCCTAGAAAATTCTATCTGACATTCTTCATGTTTGACATTCTTCAGCTTTTTGCATTGCATATTGATTTTTCATATAATTGTTATTTCTGATCTGTTTACTGTATTGATGGAGCTGTTTTTTTTGTTTGTTTGTTTTTTTTCCAGAATGGCTACACGCCACTTCACCAAGCTGCTCAGCAGGGAAATACACACATTATCAATGTCCTGTTGCAGCATGGGGCCAAGCCTAATGCAGTCACCATGGTGAGGGACAAACTTGTACTCGCAGAAATGATATTAATTCTGAATCATACTTCTCTAACCTAACACTCTTTCTCTCTCAGAACGGAAACACAGCACTCTCTATTGCTAAACGTCTGGGGTACATCTCAGTGGTGGACACTCTGAAAGTTGTTACTGAGGAAATAGTCACAACAACAACCGTACGTATCCTTGACTTTACATACAGTATAAGAACTTTTGATGTGTGCATAAACAGTACAGTGTATATGTTGAATGCTTGTTAATTACTACTGTAGACTGTGACAGAGAAACACAAACTGAACGTTCCGGAGACAATGACAGAAGTTCTGGATGTGTCTGATGAGGAGGGTAAGATACTGTGTTTTATTAAATTTTATTATGCATAGTCAGGATTTCATAAGTCTGTGTAAAAATTGCTGTGCCTCTATAGCCCAGCATCAGATGGAGGAGGAGCTTTTAACTGAAGTCTCTATGGAGATCGAAGGTATAAAGGGTATAGATATAGAGTGAACAAAACTGACCCCTTTACTAACATTACACTTACTACATTTGCCAAAAATCTGTTCAGTTCGTTCTGTATCTATTCCAAAGTGTGGTTTGCAGTTTGTGTGCTAACTGGAACCAGCATGATTATTGTATGTAAAAAACTAACTTTCTTCTGCATTATTTGTGCTAATCTGGGGAACATTTTTAAAATCATAAAATGAGAGTACATAATATCTGTGGGACACTGAGTATTTTTAATTAATAATACCTACATAATGAGTTAGGGGTACTTGTTATGGCAGTCATCACTGTTATTATTGCTCATATTTAAAGTAGGAGATTAGAATAGAAACCTAGCCCCAAGTACTGTTGGTAACACTTTACAGTAAGGTCGAATTTATTAAAGAGATAGTTCACATAAAAAAAAATGAAAATTTAGCCATCACTTACTCACCCTCAAGTTGTTCCAAACCTATAAAAGTTTTATTTTAAAGAATGTTGGTAACCATACAGTTGACAGTAACCATTGACTTCCATAGTATATTTTTTTCCTACTATAGAAGACAATGGCTACCATCAACTGTTTGATTACCAACATTCTTTAAAATATCTTCTTTTGTGTTCAACAGAAGAAAGAAACTGATACAGTTTTGGAACAACTTGAGGGGGAGTACATTTTCGTTTGTTAATAAAAATACAAATTTTCTTTGTTAGTTCATGAAAGGTCCAGGGCCAAAACCACAAATTTTGATTTTAATTATGTATTAGTAAATGTTGAACTAAGATTAATAAACACTTTAGAAGTATTTTTCATTGTTAGTTCATGTTAAAGGGGCTCGATGTAAGATTTTTACTTTAATAAAGCATAAAAATACCCTAATATGTTTGCAGATACTGTATTTAGGAAACATGCTAAGTTCACCTTGTTTCTCAGAAAAACAATGCTACAGCCAGATATTCTTTGAAAATGTGCGCTCCGGTTAAGTAGTGTTTGTATTGCGCATAAATTTTAGTCATTCCCGCAGGTTTCGCGGTCACACTAAAAGCGCGCGCACTACTGATCCGAAGCGAACAAGCCACGCTCAGTCTCAAACATAGACAGAAATCAAACAGAGTCCCAAGTACCAAAATAAGCGCCTTCCTGCGCTTAAACATTCAAATACGTACAAAAGTATGTCAAAACCAGCGGCACAGGCAATCTTGGCGAGTATGCAGATAAACACAGTCAGTTTTGAATCGTTAAATAGCTAAGAAAGTGAACCCATGTCGTGTGTAACAGTATTGGGTCTGTTGAACACTGTTCATAAACTCTTAAAGGGACAGCAGTCCAATATTCAATGTCTGTCATGTTAATCAAAGAACAAAAGACAAAGAAAATCACTTTCTGCTCTTGACTGAATATGTTTTATAACTTTAATGGTAAGAATTATTTGCAATAAAGACTACAGAAATTAAGGTAACTAATGCAAAATAACACAATGTGTTATTTTACATTTGATTACTTTAATTTCTGTAGTATTTCTTACCTGAATAAAAACCCAGTTAACCCAAAAAACTTAATTGCTCTCTTTATTCTATTGCATTTATTTGCTCTTTATGTTTTATCACTGACTTTTACTTTTTTTTTTTTTAAATGAAAATAAAACTCTGCATTGAAGAAAAGTAGATTTTTGTTTGTATATGTTGTAATTTATAGTTCTTAGAAAGAAAATCGGAATCTGCAAAAAATATGTATCGGCCGATCACACTAACGAAAAATCGGAAATCGGAATCGAAAATTGCAATCGGTGCATCTCTACTAAAAAGCCTCTGAATCCATCTAATTATCTCTATGAACAACAGCATATCAAAACAGATAAATCAACTCTTGCTTACAGTGTTTAAGTCTCCTCAGCTTTCAATGTCAAATGCGCTCCCTATTGTTGCTGGCAACCATATGCTGTAAAAGCTGGCAACCCGCGTCTTTGAACGAGGGGGCGGGCCAAACATTATTTTGAATTCGGATTGCAGTACCTATTTTGAACACTGGGTGTCATTCCTACATAGAGCCCCTTTAAGTTAACTAATGTTTACAAATGGAACCCTATTGTAAACTGTTACCGTATTATTAATATTAGCAGAGTAACTCATCTGCATTCTTTCAAAGATGACAGAATAAATAAGCAAATTAATATGTTAAATATAAATTAAGATAAATAGATCACTTTCAGTTCAAATAAACAAATTCATCTTTGTTTATTTTAGTTTTTATGGGTTTTATTTGTCCTTTCTGTCTCTCTCTCTCTCTCTCTCTCTCTCTCTTTTAATCTTTACCATAACAAACTTGAAGGTTTATATTAAATGTTATTTGATCTGAATTTTAAAAGGATTCTGTTTCATTTGCATCTATATTGGGTCAGAGAATGAGAGAGAATAGCATGTCCAAAGAAATAGAAATAAAGTCACGATTTTGGGCTCTATAGACTAGTCAATCGATCATTTAATCAAGTCAGTCATTTGATCAGCTCATACTCAGTTCATTAGTCTGTCAAATTGACAGTATCAATCAATCCATTCTGTAAATGTGTGTATGAGCAGGTGAGGACACAATGACAGGTGATGGAGGGGAGTACCTGAGAGCAGAGGACCTGAGAGAACTTGGTGATGACTCTCTACCTGGACACTACCTGGACGGCATGAGCTACACCCACAACCTAGACCGGTAAAAAATCCCACAGGCACATTAAGACAAAACAATATTTTAACATTCAACAGACAAGCTAATTCCTGCTAAACAGCTTATTACAGTTAGCCCCGCCCCCAAACTCACACCATTGGGTGAGACACACATAATGCTGTTTTGCCCACCTGCTTTCATTGTCCTACCACAGGTCCCACGAGACCCCCAGTCATCTTGCTTACAGGGGTGAAGGAATCTTGATTGAGGAAATGATCTCCAGCCACCAGCTTACTAAGGTGAACTATCGCACTTCGTATGCACGTCTCATTCAACTTTTGGGCCAGTGTTATTAAACAACATGTTATTAAACATTGAAATAAATATAAAATAAAATAAAATATGAATATTAGATTAAAACTTAGAATTAGAAATGGTGCCTTGGCAACTAACCGAAATTGATCCATTTAAGTTGATGTACTAAAATTACTTACTAAAACTTAAATTAAAACTGAAAAATAAAAAAAAATAATTCAAAATGTCAATAAAAATACTATAATAGAGATATTTAAAAAATTATAATAAAAATTACAAACAAAATCACTAAAAATTAAATTAAAATGAAAACCGAAAATATAAAAATAAATGCTAATTCAAAATGTTAATAAATACTGTAATAGAATATTAATAATAGTAAATAATATTAAATGGTCTTTATGTTTTTATTTCATGATATGTTATAGTCTGATTTTGTCGTTTGTCAGGTGTCAGCGTTCTCTCGAGAGCATGAGAAGGACTCGTATCGACTGAGCTGGGGTGCTGAACATCTGGATAATGTGGTGCTAACCAGCACTCTTCTGCAGTCAGGGTTAGTAGGTTTCAAACACGCACACGCACACACACACACACACATGCACACACACACACACACTTGCCTGCCACGTCAAAACCCTTAGTCAAAGCAGGCATTGCATTAGATGCCACTCTTATGAACCATGAATGATTGTTATTCATGCTCTTTCTTTCTTTCTTTCTTTCTTTCTTTCTTTCTTTCTTTCTTTCTTTCTTTCTTTCTTTCTTTCTTTCTTTCTTTCTTTCTTTCTTTCTTTCTTTCTTTCTTTCTTTCTTTCTTTCTTTCTTTCTTTCTTTCTTTCTTTCTTTCTTTCTTTCTTTCTTTCTTTCTTTCCCTTTTATTACACTCACATCATCTCCCTAAATCATTCGGCTTCTCTCTCTCTCTCTTTCTGCTGTTCGTGATTGTGTCTTTTGTTCTGCTTTTAGCCGATCTACCCCATGCCTTGACCATGACAACAGCAGGTGATCCTTCACTTCTCTTCCTTGTGCCCTTTTTCTTCCTCTCTTCATCTACTTTTATTACATTATTTCATGTATTTTTAACAGCTAACCGCTTTGAGCTTTTCAAATGAGCCTATTAACATTTTAATAAGCATGTTTTGATGATGAACACAGTGAGTCATGTCTCAGTATTCATAGCCCATGAATAATATTTAATATTATTCAGTATTTCTCACATGGGTGGTATGAAACTGGACACATTGTGTTTCTCAACTCTTACAGTATTTTCCCCATTGCCTCTTGAGCATGTTCAAGGGTTATCATTCTTTATCATCTAATAAAGACTTTTTCCAGAAACCTCATGAGCAAAACATAATATTAAACAATGCTGCTTAAAAGTTTGTGGTCAGTCAGATTTTTTATTTTTGAATAATGTCAAATGACATTAAAATGTCTTTGATGTCATTTGACATTAAAGACATTTATAATGTTACAAAAGAAAAATGAATGATGTGTCACAGTTGCCACAAAAAAGGAACACAACTGTTTTTAACATAATAAGAAATGTTTTTTTTTTAGCACCAAATCAGCATATTAGAATGATTTCTTAAGGAGCATGTGACACTGAAGACTGGAGTAATGGCTGCTAGTAATCACAGGAATAAATTAACTTTTAAAATATTATTATATTGTAGCAAAATTGTAGCAATATTTCACAGTATTACTGTATTTTTGATCAAATAAATGCAGCATAAGACACTTCTTTGAAAAATATTAAAAAATCTTATAGACCCCAAACTTTGGAACAGTAGTGTATGTTGGTCTTTAATTTTACAACACATAATGGCAACGCAATCAAATAATAAAATGAGTGTTCTGGGTTTAACAAGAGTTAAAGGGTTAGTTGACCCAAAAATGAAATTTCTGTCATTTATTACTCCCCCTCATGTCGTTCCACACCCGTAAGACCTTTGTTAATCTTCGGGACACAAATTAAGATATTTTTGTTGAAATCCGATGGCTCCGTGAGGCCTGCATAGCCAGCAATGACATTTCCTCTCTCAAGATCCATAAAGGTACTAAAAACATATTTAAATCAGTTCATGTGAGTACAGTGGTTCAATATTAATATTATAAAGCGATGAGAATATTTTTGGTGTGCCAAAAAAAACTAAATAACGACTTATCTAGTGATGGCCGATTTCAAAACTGCTGAAATCACGTGACTTTTGCATTTCGAACTGCTGATTCGACACGCTGATTCATAATTTTCAGAATCTTTCAAAAGCAGTGTTTTGAAATTGGGCATCACTATATAAGTCGCTTTTTTTTTCTTTTTTTTTTAAATATTCTCGTTGCTTTATAATATTAATATTGAACCACTGTACTCACATGAACTGATTTAAATATGTTTTTTAGTACATTAATGGATCTTGAGAGAGGAAGTGTCATTGATCCCTATGCAGGCTTCACTGAGCCATTGCATTTCAACAAAATTATCTTAATATGTGTTCCGAAGATTAGCGAAGGTATTACGGGTGTGGAACGGCATGAGGGAAGAATTTTCATTTTTGGGTGAACTAACCCTTTAATCCTGAAACAGAAAACAATGAAAACCGGGAACATTTCTAATGGCATCAAAGAGAATTGCAAAATTGATGATTGTTTACAAACATATGGAAGCCCCCAGAGCCTATAAAATAAGTTTGGGAAATTAGACAGAAAAGTAATAATGTATGGCCGAGGTGGCATCCATAGGTTTAGAAACAAGAATTTACACACTTTTGTAGTATTTAATTTCTGGGTGGTTTTAATGAAGAAGTTAAGTAGCATTATTTCATTGTCACTTGCTGTTGTTATATATATAAACAGCTTCCTGGTCAGTTTCATGGTGGATGCTCGTGGTGGAGCCATGCGTGGCTGTCGACACAATGGCCTACGCATTATTGTGCCACCTAGAAAGTGCTCAGCCCCTACACGGGTCACATGTCGTCTGGTGAAGAGGCACAGACTGGCCTCTATGCCCCCTATGGTGGAGGGAGAAGGGCTCGCTGGCAAGATCATTGAAGTTGGACCCACTGGAGCCCAATTTCTTGGGTAAGGGGCTGCAAATGTTGAACATTTATGCTGTATATCACCATGAACATTTTCGTCTACTTTTGTGTATGTATGGTGCAGTTATACGTTCTCTATTTTGTCTTGTCTTGACTGACAAAGCAGAACAATATGTCAACATGTTCGACGTGTCCTAACCAGGAGTGATGTTAGTTTTCAGCGACAATCAATTTGTTTGTCTACACTGAATCAGCTGTGCAGTATGATGTAATTTCAGCCAATAAGACAATATTTTATGGTTATTTTGTGAATTTTGGACTAATGATATTCAGTGAATGGGGCTTCAGTATATATTTATATAATTATAATATTTATTCATATTTTGAATTAGATTGTATTTTTTATATTTTCAGTTTAGTTTAAGTTTTAATAATTTTGTTTTATATAGTTGTATATGTGTGTTTGTGTGTGTGTGTACAGTGTATATATATATATATATATATATATATATATATATATATATATATATATATATATATATATATATATATATATATATATATATATATATATATATATATATATATATATATATATATATATATACAGCTATGGAAAAAATTAAGAGACCACAACATTGATTTCTGAACTTGGAGTGGTCTCTTAATTTTTTCCACAGCTGTATATATATATATATATATATATATATATATATATATATATATATATATATATATATATATATATATATATATATATATATATATATATAATATACACACACACACACAATATGCGATATGGTTGTAACGAAGGAACGTTGAGTCACTTCATTGAAACTCATTGTAACTCATTGAGTAGAGTATTATGAGAGAGAGATCGACTAAGCAAGTGCATTACCTGCATCTAACTGATATTTTACAGGTCAATCAATCACAAAATCAGTTTGAATGTCTGCTAAGGAAAGCAATATCTTTGTCTTTGTCCTTTTAACATTTAAGGCATTCCCATGACAGCGCTATTCAGTGCATTTGTCAGTTGCATCTCGTAAGATGTTGTTTAAAGTAAAAATGACGTCCTTGTTTCTTTGTTTCAGCCCATTTCAATATAAAAGTCTGCGACTGACTGACTTACTCATGAAGACAGTCTTTGCCACCCTCCAATGGCGTATTAATGTAACTTTCACTGAAGTCAAAATCACTAATGGACTCTCTAAATACCAAAAAATAAGGCATGTTATTTATATAAATTATTTTTTTTTTTGAACAATATTTCAATTAACATCAATAGCCATTATAACAGTATAAGAAGTAAAACAGGAAATAAATACAAGCAAACAGTTCAGTCAAATATACAAAAGCAGTGCTGTAGTTGGTGCAGGATTTAATTCCAATGTAAATAAAGTTATGAAACTTAATATAGCCCTTAAGCCAAATCTATTAGCTCTGGAACAAGTAATAGATTAATTAGACCAATGATTGCCCATTTTATTTACCCAAAACAAATTATACCTCATGTTTAAACACTATCTACATAAGAGCCAGCGGCAAATTTCTGAAGGACTGGCCGAGATGAAGCTGTTCTCTGCGGGTACATGAACAGTCGCTGACGGCTTGGAGCTCACATCTCTGAAAGCGTCTAAACAAGCATCTAGGTGCTATGTTGCATATCTGAGGTCTAAACAACTATATTCTCGCCTAAAAAAAACTCTTGAAACTACATTCCTTTACAAAATAACAGTAGTATCTATAAAAATATGGTGGGTTTGCTCATCTGCCATGACACTCGCTGTGAGAATGCTCTCAGCCAATCAGATTCAAGAACCAGAACGAACTGTTGTATAAATACAGGTTGAATTCAGGTTGATTGGGACAATTTTCCCCAGTCATCTCAATGGCCTTCCCCAATCACCCTGAATTTACCCTATATATATATATATATATATATATATATATATATATATAATATGCGTGATGATTTCAGGCAGCATTTATAGTTTTTGTTTAAGTTTTCATCTAACATTTGTTTTATTATATTTTATTTTAATTAACAGAAATGATTGAATAATTGAATGAAAAATTAATGAATCATCTTTTATTTATTTTTTATATCTATTTTTTAAATAGTTTTAGTTTAAGTTAAACAATACCAACACTGCTGGGCATGATAATGCTGAAATAGAGACCAAGCGATGAACAAAATGTCACAGCCGGTTATGACAAAAACTCATGCTTTTAATGTCTAGCTTTTAGGGTTCATCCCACCTGGTTAGGACACTTGTCATCTCTTAGTTTGGAGGAATGACAGCAGTGTTCCTCTCTCACTAAGTCCGAATTCAGTAAATCAGGTTCACATTGTGCCTTGTTGTTTTTACATCTTTTTTTAATGGCTGCGATCGGAACAGTAAACTCCACCTCCCAACAGCCCCTCCTCCTCTTAATGAGGGTGAAAGTCTTGTCAGCAGAATTCTGCAGCTGGGTCCACCCGGGACCAAATTCCTCGGGTAGGAGAGACCCTAATGCCAAATATCCTGTGGATACCGGTCACATTTCCCCCTAATTCTTTTAAATACACCTCCATCTCCAAGATGTCATTTTTTTTTTTTGTTTTTGTCCTTTTTTTTTATAATTTTCTGAGTTAGTTTTTATCATTCCGAAATAGAGGTGTTCCATGAATTTACCTTTTCCTCCCTTGTTACATTTTGGATATCATTTGATTTTAAATTTGATATTTCTTGTAATTCTAATTCTATTTGTCATGTGGTGTGTGTACGCTGTATATTGCATTATCCATTGTTTTGTTACTCTCTTTTTCTACCTTGCTGCATGCTGCATTTTCCTGTTTTTATGTCGTCCTCCACAGATGCAATATCTGTTTCTGAACAACAACCCTCCCTTTAAGCAGTCTAAAGCCATACATTAATTTGTCTGAAATAACACCGCTTATTTTGCAGGCCTGTAATAGTGGAGATCCCCCACTTTGCTGCATTGCGTGGGACAGAGAGGGAGTTAGTGATTCTGCGCAGTGAGACGGGAGAGAGCTGGAGAGAACATCACTGTGAGCATACAGAAGAGGAGCTGAATCAAATACTCAATGGCATGGACGAAGGTGAGTGTGTCCAGAATGCACAGAGACACTTGTTTGATTAACATAACACACCTTGAATTTGCTGTTACATTCAAATCAAACTCAGCCAATGGTGTGCCGCACAAAAATCTGTACCTTTTTTTTTTTTTTTTTTATGTTTTTATGTTTTTAATGTCTCTTGATGTGCTCACTAAGGGTGCATTTGATAAAAAATACAGTGAAAACAGTAGTATTAAAAAATAAAATTGAAATGAACTGTTTTATGTTGTGAATATATTTTAAAACATAATTTATTCCTGTGATGGCAAAGCTGAATTTTCAGCATCATTACTCCAGTATTCAGTGTCACATGATCCTTCAGAAATCATTCTAATATGCTGATTTGATGCTCAAGAAACATTTCTTATTATTATCAGTGTTGAAAACAGTTGTGCTGCTTAATGTTTTTGTCAAAACCATGATACATTCTTTTTCAGGATTCTTTGATGAATAGAAATTTCAAAAGAACATTTATTTGAAACAGAAATGTTTGTAACATTATGAATGTCTTTGATGTCACATTTGATCACTTTAATGCCTCTTTGCTGAATAATTTATTTTAAAAAGCATTAATTTATCCTTAAAAAAATCTTACTGACCCTAAACATTTGAACGGTAGTATAGTTGTGACAGTTAACATCTTTAGTTGAAAAGGTGATTTAGGTGAATTGGTAATGCCTACTTTGGTCCTTTGGAAGAACTACTGGTTTGGATTGGATTGAATTGGATTATATTGGAAGTGTATTCTATGTGTGATATTATCACACACACATAATTATTCACCATTCAAATATGTGAATGGTGAAAATATGTGTAATTTAATGCATGCCTGGCTTAAATCATCCTCATAATCTCCCTTGTCGACTAATTTTATATTGCAAAACTTAGTTATGAGATATTATTTGTGATTTTCACATCAGAACTGGACAGTCCTGAGGAGCTGGAGAAAAGGCGAATATGCCGCATCATCACTCGGGATTTCCCACAATACTTTGCTGTGGTGTCCCGCATTAAGCAGGACAGTCACCTGATTGGTCCAGAGGGCGGGGTGCTAAGCAGCACACTTGTTCCACAGGTCCAGGCTGTGTTCCCAGAGGGAGCACTGACTAAACGGATACGCGTGGGACTACAGGTAATCCACTGTGCCATGCAGTCTTGTTCATTGACCTTACAATGTATAAAGAAGTGGTTTCTCAATTTGCTTTTGACATCTTAGACCATTTTCACACAAATTATGTTGAGGGCAATGCTATACAATTATTATGATACTTTATTACTCTAGATCGATAGAACAAACAAGCTTCTTTGTGCCATTTAATCTGATTCACTTGATATTGAGCTGTATACAGCAGCAGTTTTCTAAAGTAAAGGTAAAAAAAGGTCTATAAATACACTGCAAAAATAATACTAATGCATTATATTGAAAAACATCAATATTAAAATGTGTTATTTTGTGGAAAAATAATTATGCTCTTCTCGGAAACATTTACTTAGCAATATACAGCATTGCTCCTACTTTGTTTAGAGGCAGGGAGAATGATGAAGGGAATTGAAAAATAAAGTGAGATGTCCATCCTGAATTTCGCATCTCAATCTCATCCTTCATTAGGCCCAGCCCATCAGTGAGGATATGGTGAGGAAGATCCTGGGTAATAAGGCTACATTCAGCCCAATTGTTACGTTGGAACCCAGAAGACGCAAGTTTCACAAGCCCATCACCATGACTATTCCTGTCCCTAAAAGCCCAACCAGTGATGGGGCCAACAGTACACCCACTCTCCGACTGCTATGTAGCATTACTGGTATGTGAGAATAAAGAGTAGTTTATCCAGTTTTGTCCATCATTTTGGACCCTCACATCCAGCTCACTTTCTCTTTGAACTGGGCACCGAGCACCAGAACAGCCAGGCATAAGAACAGCTATTTCTCTCAGGCTATATTCCACATGAACAGTACATAACACATCTCAGGATTGTACATCTGTATATAGCAAATCTGTACATTCGTAATTCTGTCTATTGGTATATTTGTTTCTCTATATTTGTATTACTGTAATGTATTGTATCTATTCTCTTTATTAGGGCCCGAGCACCGATGGTGTGAGGACCCTATTGGAATTGCTCAGCCATTTCTTCTTCTTCTCCAAAATGAATCGCATTTTTGAGGGCCTAAACGTTCTCAAAAACTCATGAAACTTTGCACACGCGTCAGAAGTGGTAAAAATTTACATCTGATATGGGTTTCAGAATTAGGTGTGGCAAAATTTCTCGATAGCGCCACCTACAAAATTTCAATTAAGCGCCCTTCGTGCTACGTTTCACGTAAAGTTATGAAATTCGGTAGACGGATGTAACAGCCCAATACCTACAAAAAAGCCCCTGGGTGCAAAGTTTGTAAACCCAACAGGAAGTGAGATATTTTGAATTTTCTCTACAAAATTTTGGCAGTTTTTACCATTTCCACATGTACTTTAACGAACTCCTCCTAGAGCTTTAATCAGATCAACATCATATTTGGTGAGTCTAATCTAAAGGCCTTTGAGACGTTAAATTGCGAAGATCTAGAGTTTTCACTGAAGGGCGTGTTCATGGCGGCCTGGCAAAGTTCGATGTTTCGCCATGAAACAGGAAGTTGTTGTAACTCAGGCATATGAAGTCCGATCTACTCCAAACTTCACGTGTTTGATAACAGTCCTGGCCTGAACACATCTATATCGCAATATTTGGTTATGGTCAAAGCGCCACCTGTTGGCAGCAGGAAGTGTGGCATTTTGAAATGACTTCAATTCTCCTGTATTCATTCGCTTTCATGCATGTCGACCACTGTTCACTGTTTTCCTAAGGCCAGTGGGTGGCGGTGAGCCCGGGTGCGAGGGCCCTTTCATCGCTGCTTGCAGCTTTAATTATTGTGTTATATTTTATTTTATTAACTTAATTTCTAATAATTTTCTTTTTCCAGGAGGGACAACTCCAGCACAGTGGGAAGACATTACTGGATCCACACCTCTGACATTCATCAACCAGTGTGTTTCATTTACCACCAATGTATCAGCAAGGTGAGTTCTGTTGCAGTGACAACTGTTTGTTGACAGATTTGACATTTGACAAATCATTAAATCAATGTTTTTTTTTTTCTCCAAGGTTCTGGCTCATAGATTGCCGTCAGATCCAGGAGTCTGTGAACTTCTCCAGTCAGCTGTATCGTGAGATCATCTGTGTTCCCTATATGGCCAAGTTTGTCATATTCGCCAAGACTTTAGACCCCATCGAAGCACGACTCCGCTGCTTCTGTATGACGGATGATAAGATGGACAAAACTCTGGAGCAGCAGGAGAACTTCACCGAGGTGGCTCGTAGTCGAGATGTCGAGGTAAGTGTGGTTTAGCTAGTCTTCTCACAATAAAAAGTGCCATTGAGAAGAACCTTTTCTACATGGTGGTATATTTATCTCTACAGGTACTAGAGGGAAAGCCAATCTTTGCCGACTGCTTTGGAAATCTGGTCCCGCTGACCAAAAGTGGACAACACCATGTGTTCAGTTTCTATGCCTTTAAGGAAAACCGTCTTTCTCTATTTATCAAAGTAAGCACTTTGTTATTTGAAGGACTATTTATAGTAGCTAACTAGGGGGATATTATTTCAAAATTTGAGACACATTGCACAAAAAGGCACCGCGTTACAAATCTTTAAACAAATGTGTTACAGCACTTCACGTTGCCCCTTACTAGTTGAAATATGATTCCACAGTATTGTGCAAATGTCACTTGGTGGTCAGCAAAATCACAGACTGGTTGTTTCAACAGATTCGTGACAGCACTCAAGAACCATGTGGCAGATTGTCTTTTACAAAAGAGCCAAGAACATATCGCAGTCTAAACCACAATGCAATATGCAATCTGAACATCTGCCTACCTGTCTACTCAAAGGTAAGTTTAAACACACTCAACTATCATATTAATTCAAATAGACATATGCATACAGACACAAAAAAAGCCAGTATCTTTTGTTCAAATTACATTTAGTTTAGTCAAGTTTAATATGACATTTGATTTTTACTCATACTCTTTTTAAGGATTCTGATTCTGACCAAGATGCAGATGAGGAGGTAAATGCCTATTTTAACATTTAAAAACAATTTATTTTTAATGTTTTCTTTGCAAAAAAAAAAGGAATATTTTATGTTTTCAATGTTATTAACTTTCTCTGTTTCAATCTAATTTCTTTATAGAGTGAGAAGACACATGAGAAATGTAAGCAATATTTAAGTCATTAGTTTAATTAAAATGAAAATTATGCACTCCTGGGCAAAAAAGGGGCCAAGCCCAAAACGACTTAACACTAAGCTTTTAATTGTCTTAACCACAAATTATTGGCCAGGAAATTAGCCAAATTTACGCAAATGCACTACTTAAAAAGCCATAGCTGTCTCAGAAAAACATCAAAGATGTTCCCATATTTTTGGAATATGGTAAGTTTGATTCAGCAGAGTTTTGTGAAGTGAAGAATCAAAATGAAACACTTAGTTGCGTGGTGATGATGCAGGGTGGTGTCTGAAAATCTGGTGAGAAATATAATGATAAATGAATCTTTACCACAATGAGGCATGGAAGAAGAGTGTTTGGGGAGCTTTTTTAGCTGCAGGCATTGGTGAGCTACTTCACCGTGAAAAGTCATTTAATGCTTTGGAGTACTGGAGAAAATTGCAGAATGTCTTGCTTCCCACAAATGAAAAGTTGTTATCTAAAGAGGAATAATCAGATGTTATTTATCAACAAGACAATGCTCCTTCCCAAATTGCAAAGACAACCAAGGCCTGGTCAGAGTCCAGATTTGAAGCCTATAGTAAATATTTGGTCTCACATTAAATTCAAATGAATTGAGAGACATCTTTGAACTACTCATGAAGTGTTTGAAGCCATTAACATTAAGTGAAACAACACTGACTTTTCCTGTAACAAGCTGCCTGCAAGTTTATCCACACAGCTTAAACATTTAATAAACATTTAAAGAAAACAAAGGGCAAGGCTGTTGTGTGCTAAGTTACTTTATCTACAGTGTTTGAGCAATTCTTGCTAACTTCCTGATCAGTGATCTGTGATTAAAATGGTTAAGACCATTAAAAGACCACTAAATATTTTGCCATATGTGGCTTGGCCCATATTTTCCTTTATGCCCAGGAGTGTATATACAGCATTTTCTTACATTATTTTAACCTCCATAACTCTTGTAAGTAATTGAAATATTATAGAAAACATATTTATAAGTGATTTTAACTGAAATTGTATTTGTGGATCCCTGATTGCTGTGCTATGGCTGATAAACATCCCTTCTTCCATTTTTATTTTTATGGTCTGCTGTTCTCATAAAACATTACATTCAATTATATTCTCTCACAATGGTATCTTACTTCTGGCATGTTGGTTTCTAAAATGTTTAATGAGTTTAAAATAAAATGTGTTACATGCCAAAAGAGATACTGGAAAACAAACCATTCTCCCCGAAAAGAAAATTGTCCAGGCACATATTATTTTGCCTGTAATGAAACCACATAATTCATAATTTGCTTGCCAAAAGTCACCTTTGCATGGATCATTTCCCTTGCATGGAAATAACTTGACTTACACATATTATATTATTGTATATGTATGTGTGTGAGTGTGTCTGCTCAGCCTGTTTGCGTGGATAATCTTTTTGAAAATACGCATAATTTGTGACTTTTTTTTTATCCCTGTCATTCACATTATTTGATTCACTTTTATTTATTTTTTTTAATTTTTTTTTTTTGCTTTCCTAAATTTTCCTTATCACTTACCTCAGTCTTTTAACAAATTCCCATATGTTAAAAAACTCCATGATTGACTCAAAGATCTGCATAACTAAAAAAGCCATAGCATTTGATAATGCGAAAGTGTTTTATGGGAAAAGCCTCTGATTGTATCTCAGTGCTGTTTTTAAGGGCTTTGAACATGTTTTGAACATGCTTTATGTGTTTGTGTTGACATGAGTTCTTCATGTCGAGAACAATCTTGAGATGCCTCATTGGTACAGCTCCACTCTGTGTTATGATTACTTTCCCATTTGTTCTTTGTGCACAGGTTTCTGTATTACTTTGTTTTTCTTTATACTTTTCCTCTTGTGTAAGTGTATGAGTGGATACTTGAATCAGTATAATGTGCTTAAGCAAGTTATTTCCTGCCCATTTCCTCCCCTCACTCTGTAATTCTTTTTTGCATTGCTTAACTGCTCCCATGCCTTCCCAAATCCTTTGGATCCAAGTCTAGATAAATTTAGAGATGTTCATCATTCTGTCAAGTAGTTTCCTCATCATCTAAACTGAAGACAGTTTGTATTGCTCCTGCCCTGACTAGTTTTCCAATGTCTTTTGTCCTCTTCATTTCCCCCTCTGTTCTTTTAACCAACTCTTTGTGCTGTTAAAATGGAAGATTATGATGGATCTGAGTCAACAGAGCTTTCCATGATGCAAATTATGCATGATCCTGCCACACTCGCAAGTCCAGATCTGCTTTCAGAGGTGTCCGATATGAAGAAGGACCTGATTAAAGTGTCAGTCCTTCTGACCTCTGAAAAATCGTGCTCCTTGGATGCCAGAGAGCGATCAGACAAGACTGAGGATGACGAAGAGGATGAGCCATTTGAAATTGTTGAAAAAGTGAAAGAAGACTTAGAAAAGGTAGAAGAGATCCTCCGTGTGGAAACAATGGATGAAACAAACAGAGAAGGTGCTATTGGGATATCTGTAACTATTGATGATGAGGAGTGGGTACTTCTCAGTGAGACAGATGTTGAGGAATCCAAAAGCAAAAACATCACTGAAGTCCAAGAGACACTCATTCAGGAAGTTCGAATCACAAGAGACACTAAATCAAGTTCTTCTCCTAAGAAGGATATGTCAGGTATGGTTTCATATCTCAGCAGTGACTTAGAACAGTGCCTGCAGGAACCTGTACCATTTAGTCATCCACAAGATGTAGAGATTATTCAAGAAAGCTTTAAAGAGGTATTTGTTGCCCGTGGTAAACACCGTCCAGCAGAAATCAAAAAGCCAGTAAGGAAAAAGCGTAAAGAGAGGGAGTTTGCAAGTGGCAGTTCTGAAGATGACCTGGAAAGGATGAGTAGGAGTCAGTCTGAGGAGTCTCTTGATGAAGATGCAGTTATTGGTGGATCTGAACCTGTCTTTGGATCTGTTCCTGTGTCTCCTAGAGTTGTAGAAACTCCAATTGGATCCATTAAAGACAGGGTTAAGGCGCTGCAGATGAAGGTTGAAGAAGAAAAGGAGGTGGACAGTCAAAAGTGGAAATCCCAAAAAGTGAATATTTCCCAGGGTAAATCATATGACACAGAGACAGAAAAAGCAACCAAACTTCCTCCAAAATCCCCCAAATCTCCAAAGTCACAGACAGAAAGACTGGAGGAAACCATGTCTGTAAGAGAGCTGATGAAGGCATTTCAGACTGGCCAGGATCCATCAAAAAGCAAGTCTGGACTTTTTGAACATAAAGCAATTACAGCTGTAACCTCTGAAACAGCAACTTCTGATGTCATGCAGGTTCCCCCAACATATGATAACCAAATGACAGTAACAACCCAAGATTTACAAGAAAGAGCAATTACAACTGTGACCTCTGAAGCAGCAACTTCTGATGTGATGCAGGTTGTCCCAACATATGATAACCAAATGACAGTATCAACTCAACATTTACAAGAAAGAGCAATTACAACTGTGACCTCTGAAGCAGCAACTTCTGATGTGATGCAGGTTCTCCCAAAATATGATAACCAAATGACAGTATCAACTCAACATTTACAAGAAAGTGCAATTACGACTGTGACCTCTGAAGCGGCAAGTCCTATTGTAACGCAGATTCCTCCGACATGTGACAGCCAATTGACAGTAACAACCCAAGATTTACAAGAAAGTGCAATTACAACTGTGACTTCTGAAGCAGCAACTTCAGATATGATGCAGGTTCTCCCAACATATGATAACCAAATGACAGAAACAACTCAACATTTGCAAGAAAGTGCAATTACGACTGTGACCTCTGAAGCGACAAGTCCTATTGTAACGCAGATTCCTCCAACATGTGACAGCCAATTGACAGTAACAACCCAAGATTTACAAGAAAGTGCAGTTACAACTGTGACTTCTGAAACAGCAACTTCTGATATGATGCAGGTTCTCCCAACATATGATAACCAAATGACAGAAACAACTCAACATTTACAAGAAAGTGCAATTACGACTGTGACCTCTGAAGCGGCAAGTCCTATTGTAACACAGATTCCTCCGACATGTGACAGCCAATTGACAGTAACAACCCAAGATTTACAAGAAAGAGCAATTACAACTGTGACCTCTGAAGCAGCAACTTCTGATGTGATGCAGGTTCTCCCAACATATGATAACCAAATGACAGTATCAACTCAACATTTACAAGAAAGTGCAATTACGACTGTGACTTCTGAAGCAGCAAGTCCTATTGTAACGCAGATTCCTCCAACATGTGACAGCCAATTGACAGTAACAACCCAAGATTTACAAGAAAGTGCAATTACAACTGTGACTTCTGAAGAAGCAACTTCTGATATGATGCAGGTTCTCCCAACATATGATAACCAAATGACAGTAACAACTCAACATTTACAAGAAAGTGCAATTACAACTGTGACTTCTGAAGCAGCAACTTCTGATATGATGCAGGTTCTCCCAACATATGATAACCAAATGACAGTAACAACTCAACATTTACAAGAAAGTGCAATTATGACTGTGACCTCTGAACTGGCAAGTCCTATTGTAACGCAGATTCCTCCGACATGTGACAGCCAATTGACAGTAACAACCCAAGATTTACAAGAAAGTGCAATTACAACTGTGACTTCTGAAGCAGCAACTTCTGATATGATGCAGGTTCTCCCAACATATGATAACCAAATGACAGTAACAACCCAAGATTTACAAGAAAGAGCGATTACAACTGTGACCCCTGAAGCAGCAAGTTCTGATGTGATACAGGTTCTCCCAACATATGATAACCAAATGACAGTATCAACTCAACATTTACAAGAAAAAAATGTTGTAGAAAACAAGATCATTCAAGAATCATATTTTGACCCAAACACAATTCAACATAAACCAATGATCGATGATGGTGAAACACTAAATGAAAAACCATTGACAACCTTAAACGGTACTTTGTCCACACAAAATAAAGAAATTGATCCAGTTGTAACTTCCAACATTATCTTTAACTTTGAAGAGGAAAGCTCTCCAGAAGACCAGATCTCTAAGCTTACAACAATTGACCAAAATGGAAAACCATCTCAGGAACAAGGCAAATTTGAGACTGAGGAACAACAAATTTCTGAGCTATTAGGAAATGAAGACCCAGGGCTGCTACCCGAGAAAATGTTTTATGAAAATAACCTCTGCCAGAACAGGAAATTGTCTGTGGAACCTCAGATCAGCCCAGACAGGAAACCATCAGAGGACTTCAGTGCAGATATTAAGGCAGAACTTGAGGACAGTCCTGAATATCTACTCTTTAGACGGAGATCAGCTGAAACAAGTAAACGCTATTTAATGAGCATTGGTGGCCTTTCTTCAGACAATGAGGAGCAGATACACCAGGTAGCTGTGGATCCAAGTAAATCAAATATAATTACTGCATTTGCTACTGCAATGGTGCAAGGTGAGCCTTTACTTAAAAGTGAAATACATGGAGCATCTGAAGAAAGTCCTGATAGTGACAAACATGAGGCCTTGGTAGACTCTCCTGGCAATAGTATAGGGACTAGGACTCCTCACTCCAGCACAGGTGATAGTGAGAAGCATGAGGGACTTGCTGAAACCCCTCAAAGTAGTCCTGAAATCCTTGTCTTGTCTTCCAGTACAACTACTGAAGAAACAGTAGTCAGATGTCAAGAGGCTAAGGAGACTCCTTACCAATCAATTTTGGTGACATCACATGAAAGAGCAGAGAATGCACTAGATAGACCTTCTAGTTTGGATTCTCTGCAGCCTGCAACTATAAGTGACTCTAAAACTCTCGGTAGAACAGACTCACTTGAGACTACTCCTATCAGAGAAGATAGGTCATCTCAAAAAACACCAGACTCTATTGAGCCTAGCCCAAACAAGGAGTCCCCATGTCAAGACTCTTTAGAGGGAAGTCCCACTGGGCAGGAATATGGACAAATAAGTTATATTGACAGGATCTTCTCAAAAAGTCAGGCTTTCGTTTCTGATTCCAGGGAAAATGTAGAAAAAGAAATCATTTCTGAACAAGAAAGTGAGTCATCCCAAGGGTCCCATGAGACTCCAGACATGCAGTTCTTTTCCATGACCCTGGAGCAAAAAGAAGAAGTACTTGATAGTGAGGATTTTGATGCTTTACAAAGGCAATTCACTCCAGAAGAAGAGATGTTTAAGATGGCTGCAAAGATCAAAACATTTGATGAAATGGAACAGGATGCAAAAGTTAAAAAGGTAAAATTTGATTTTGATTGTGATTCTAAACAACTACAAGAAGAAGTGCTTTCACCACATAAAAGTCCAGTAGACTTCAACACAATGTCAACAAAAGAATCAGAAGAGCAGTACTTGGAGAATCTGACTGAATCTGGCCCAGTATTACCTTTACAATCTTCATGGTCTGATGATGATTATGACAGGCCTGAGTTGGCTGAGTCACCTCACAAGGTCTCAGAAGTAACCAGTGAAGATTTAGAAACCATGGACAAAGGTGAGCAGGACCATACCCACTTGAAGACTGTGGATTTACAGACATGCACAGACATACTATCTTTGCAAACACATGTAAACAAAGAGGAAGACTATGAACAGTTCCCTTCAGAGTACCATAGTATAGTGATCGGTGAGACTACACCTGATGAGGATCTCATTATTACATCAGCAGAGAGCAAAACAGGCACTGAGATGGATGGTGATGTTGATTCTAAGTCTCCTGGTGAGAGCCCAACTTCTGAAACAGTGCTAGAACTAGTTTCTCCTATTGATATTGTAGGTATTACTACTGCAGCAAAGGAAGTGCAGAATGAATCCCAAACAGATTTTTGTATTTATGAAGAGGACAATGAAGGAAAGCCAGAAGAATTTTCAGCATCTATTCCAAGAGACTTGGTTCCCTGGAGTGCTGAAGTGGACGATGACGAGGCATTTGATGCACAAATTGAGGCTGAGGAGCAGAAAATACTGGCTTTGTGTACAGACAGACAATCCCATGGAACCACACCTGACACAACTCCAGGACGCACCCCTACTGAAGAGGGGACACCAAATCCTTTCCTCTTCCAAGAGGGAAAGCTATTTGAGATGACCAGAGGTGGAGCCATTGACATGACAAAAAGGACAATCGAGGAAGAGGAAGAAAGATTAGTCTTTTTCCCGATAAATGAAGATCCAAGTGAAGAATTTGATGTCAGTTTCAATGCTAGTGAGTCTGTTGCAGTAGCTTCATTTGAGATGACTGCAGATGGTTTAGTGCTTCAGGATAGGTATACTGATGAACCTGATGCAAAGTCTGATGGCTTTAATAAAACTGAAACCAAGATTGTTAATCCAGAACATCCAGAACCGATTGAATTCCCTATACAGTATGAACCAAAGAGCCCCACAGAGGATAATGGAATCCATGAAGACACACTGATACCGAATGTTGACACTGCCACTTATACAGTAACACGAACAGTTTATTCTGAGCAAGACCTGGAATCCTCAGACTCCTCAGTAGAAGATGAACAGCATTCTGTTGTTGAAATGCCCATATCCACCCAAGTATCAACGATTTCCCCTAGTGCCTCAACTCATAGTGTTAGTCAAGAGCAATTCCAGACATCACCTTCAATAGTCATTCCATTCACAGGCATTGCTGCTGAAATTGAAGACACAACATCTAAGCCAAAAATTGCTGTGAAAGCAGCCAGCTTTGACCAAATTTTAGGACAAGGGGACTCCATTGAGCAGAATCAAAGGCATAAATCTGAGGCAGATATTGGTGTCTCAGAATGGTCCATATCTGTTGTGGATGATCACACTAATATAGAAAACAACTACACCAAACCAAAGACTTCATCATCCCAGATGCCTGTTTCACCAACACAGGCTCCTCCACAGTATTCTGCATCCAGTCAACCTGAACTTCCTGCCAAAATCTTACCGGAATTATATCCTTCAAGGAACACAGAGTGCGATGAAACAAAAGGAGACAGAGCATCTGTTGATTTAGGGATAGAAAGTAGTTTGAAAGCAATTCGACCCCCATCCGTAGGCGATGAAGTCTTTGAGTCAAGGACCTACTGGGAGGATTGTGTGGAGACACAGATGCAGAGAATCTCAGACAGCACTACCCCAGACCAAAGTAAAGGTACCTCTACTTGGCACTTGCCCCCCGTATTACTTGCTCCAAAATTGACCTTAACTTCATGCAAGTCTCTTTTGTTTTTTGTTTTGTTTTTTTATTTTATTTGTTGTTCTGTGTTGTCCTGTGATTTTTGTTTGTGGTGTTTTGTGCTGTACTTTGTCTCATCTTAATGTTTTCTGTGTGTTTGTGTGTGTCATGTTTTATTAATTTGCATATCGGTGTGTACATGAAAACTGAAATCTCAAGATTGACTGGCTCTACATTTGTTTGACAATAATACAATTGTGCAATGCATGCCCACTACTGCATGTTTCATCTGAGGAATAATAAAACAACCATCACAATGGCACATTTTTGTGTAAAAAAGTTTTAAAAGAATATATGATGGTATTTAATATTAAATAACTTATATAACTAGATCTATATAATATATACAGTAATTAGATCTTCATTCACTGTTGTCCATACATTAATATTATTAAGAAATATATAAAATTACAACCCATCTTTACCATTTTTACTCTTTGAGTGCCTCTAATAGAAGTTTAAATGAATTTGGAAATAATTTACAAAGAGAAAAAGACTTAACAACTCTAGTCACACATTTATGTGATATCTCAAATACCGTTAGTGCACATCCCATAATATAGTCATAAATAGTCCATTAGCTGTCAAAGTACTTCATATAGCAAATGAATGGGATTTTGATGTTTGAAGGGTTTTTTTTTTCAGTTTTGAATGCATTTCTATCATTAAATATTAATGAAAAATAATTTGATGTTTATAGTGGACTGGCATGATGATGCAGATAGGAAAGAAGAGACTTTGGCCATCATTGCTGACCTTCTAGGTTTTAGCTGGACAGGTGAGTATGTCAGTATGAAGTTGTCAGAAAATCAACAACAAGATGCAAATACATAAGTGGACATTTCTTTTCAGAACTGGCCAAGGAGTTGGAGTTCAATGAAGATGAGATTCAGCAAGTGCGTGCTGAAAACCCAAATTCACTACAAGAGCAGAGTCATGCCCTTTTGCAGCGCTGGGTAGAGAGAGAAGGAAAGCATGCAACTGGTGACGTCCTGTTCTTATTCACTCTTATCAGTCAAAATGAAAATCATAGAATGTATATAATAATAGATTCTAATTATGTCTCAACTTCCACAGAAGATACATTGATTAAAAGACTTACTAAAATAAATCGCATGGACATTGTCCATCTTATTGAGATTCAAATGCACAAGTCAATCCAGGAGCAAACCTCAAGAACATATGCAGAGATTGAAAGGACCTTAGACCACAGTGAAGGTAGGACAATGCATTAAGCACATTCTTGTTTTGCATATAGATGTGAAATGCATGATGTAAACCTTAAAAAGAAGTCTTGACGTATTGTCTTAGTCTAAAGTCTTAGAGTGTCAAATTAGATGTTTTTGTCTTTTGTAGCTCTCTCATCTGTCCAAGAGGATGTTGACAGTCTTCGTGTTGTGCGGAGAGTGGAGACTTCACAAAGGCATCCTCCAGCTGTGTCAGAAGAAGACTTATCTGTGGCCTCTCTCCTTGACATTCCCTCATGGGCTGAAACTATGGGAAACACTCATTCAGAGAGCATTCATGGGGATCTGATGGAGGAACTAGAGATCAGTCAGTGAGTGGTTCACAGAGCTACTTTTCTAAAATGACATTTACAGTGATAATTACCGTTAATCTATTAATCAGACTTCTGGTAGTACAACACCTGGTCATTCACTTTCCAATCTCAATGTCTCCTAGGGAAAGCTTCACCAATCCATGGCTGTTTCAAGAGGTCAGGAAAGAATCTACAAAAGAATCTGCAGATGAAGAAGTAAGTTAATGGCATTGTGCATTTGATGCATAATATGAGGGTAACCCATTACTGACAAGAATCCTTCCATAGGGATTTAGTTTTCTAGATCAGTGGTTCTCAAACCTGTCCTGGGGACCCCTCACCACTGCACATTTTGCATGTTTCCCTCATCTAACACACCTGATTCAACTCATCAACTAATTAGTAGAAACTGTAAGAGTTGAATTGGGTGTGTCTGATGAGGGAGACATACAAAAATGTGCAGCAGTAAGGGGTCCCCAGGACAGGTTTGAGAACCACTGTTCTAGATGACCAAAAAAAGAGGTAGAGAGAGAAAAAAAGGAATGTTGTTCCAGGAAGAAACACACTCTACTCAACTGATGATTCTAGACTGCTTTCTTGACCTGCCTGAATAGAAATGATTACATAATGGTTACATTGATATGTTTCTAAAATTAACTGATGGCCATTGCCTGTGTTGTTTGTCTGTGATTGTAAATATCCCTTCAATATCATCTCTTTTTCCATTTCACACTTTTCCATACCTCATATAATTTATCCCGTAGGTTTCAGCAGCATGTGAGGAGGAAAATCAAGTTCAGGGTGACCTTTCAGACAATGAAAATACTTGTCTCTCTTCATCACCAGTCAGTTTGAAGAGTCAGTCTGAATTCCACCAACAATCAACAAACAAGGGATCTCAAAATGCCTTTGATTTCAGTCAGGTATCTATTACGAGATTTTCATCTGGTGAAAATTCAGTTATTTTGCCAGCAGTTGAACCTGGACACACAGTACCCGACCTACTGCAACACACTTCACCAGTGAGTCAAGAAGAAGAAAATCAAATCCAAGAACAAGTGTCACCTGTATATGAAAAAAGTGATTTAGAAAGCAATGAAAAAAGTGATTTAGAAAGCAATGAAAAAAGTGATTTAGAAAGCAATGAAAAATCATTACAAACATTCAAAGAGGCACAACTCTTTGAATCTAATAAAACTTCAAACACCATACAGTCTTCTTCATACTATGAAAGCAAACCATGTGAAGTTGATAGATTGGTTACTGAGAGCAACCAAATACTAGGCCAAAATATTAGTCCTTCACTTTCCCCTCATGCTTTTGTGAGGGAGACTGATGAAACTCTCTCACACAGTGCTGAAGTGAATCCAGAGCTTTCAAGAGTGACTCCAGACCTCATTAAGGACTCTCCCGAATCAGATCAGGTCTTTTTTACCCCAGAAAGGTTTAGTGATTTGGATCCAGTTGCTTCATTGCAAAGCCTTAGAGTAGTAGATCAAAATGTAGTTGAATCCTCTCCTACAATTGACTCTGCAATACTGCAGTCACCTACTCATTATGAAATCACAATTTTAAATCAAGTACAATCTGATACCAACAGCTCCCCACAGCAACCTTCAGAGCCCGAAGTTGATCCTAGGATAGGACCACAAACTGATTCCTGTGAACAGGAACCATATCTACAACTATTAGAGTCTCCAGAGCAAAAGCCAGAAACCATAGGAGACCATTCTGGTGATCAGGAAAATATATATTGTCCTGAGGCGGGAAACGTAAATACACAATTGGATTCAACCATTGAACCTTTCATAGATGACAGTCATGGCTTTAAGAGAGAATTGTTGTCCCAATCTGAGACTGACCCAGACTTGTGGATTCAAAGGGAAACTGCACACCTGAGTCAAACTTCTTCTTTTTGTAGCTCTGACCTCAGTCCACAAACACCAGAAACAGTCATAGCTTGTCAACATTTTGACTTCAGGGAGAAGTCTTCTGAACTTGGATCAGCAACTAATAAGGAACCTGTTGCACAGGAGGCAGTGGTGTCCAAAGATTTAAAACGGCCTCAGTCTGAATCAATAATCTCTGGTGCAACCCAACAGTCAGTTGGAAAGCATATTGACCGCTGTCTTTCTGAGTCTTCTGAACCCTTGGTACTCACTCTGAATGTGAATCCAGCAGTTGAGAAACCTGTTTCCCAGGAGGCAGTACTAGATTTACTGCTCTCTCATGATGGCAGTGACAAGGCATTACCTTCCAAAGATTCCGAACAACTACTTTCAGAAACAGTCATAGCTTGTCAACATTTTGACTTCAAGGAGAAGTCTTCTGAACTTGGATCAGCAACTACTAAGGAACCTGTTGCACAGGAGACAGTGGTGCCCAAAGGTTTAAAACGACCACAGTCTGAATCATTTATCTCTGGTGCAACCCAACAGTCAGAAAAAAAGCATATTGACCGTTGTCTTTCTGAGTCTTCTGAACCCTTGGTACTCACTTTGAACATGAATCTAGCAGTTGAGAAACCTGTTTCCCAGGAGGCAGTACTAGATTTTCCACTCTCTCAGGATGGCAGTGACAACAGGGCCTTACCTTCCAAAGATTCCGAACAACTACTGTCAGAAACAGTCATAGCTTGTCAACATTTTGACTTCAAGGAGAAGTCTTTTGAACTTGGATCAGCAACTACTAAGGAACCTGTTGCACAGGAGGCAGTGGTGTCCAAAGATTTAAAACGGCCTCAGTCTGAATCAATACTCTCCGGTGCAACCCAACAGTCAGTAGAAAAGCATATTGACCGCTGTCTTTCTGAGTCTTCTGAACCCTTGGTACTCACTCTGAACATGAATCCAGCAGTTGAGAAACCTGTTTCCCAGGAGGCAGTACTAGATTTACCGCTCTCTCATGATGGCAGTGACAAGGCCTTACCTTCCAAAGATTCTGAACAACTACTGTCAGAAACAGTCATAGCTTGTCAACGTTTTGACTTCAAGGAGAAGTCTTCTGAACTTGGATCAGCAACTACTAAGGAACCTGTTGCACAGGAGACAGTGGTGCCCAAAGGTTTAAAACGACCACAGTCTGAATCATTTATCTCTGGTGCAACCCAACAGTCAGAAGAAAAACATATTGACCGTTGTCTTTCTGAGTCTTCTGAACCCTTGGTACTCACTCGGAACATGAATCCAGCAGTTGAGAAACCTGTTTCCCAGGAGGCAGTACTAGATTTACCGCACTCTCAGGATGGCAGTGACAAAGCCTTACCTTCCAAAGATTTCAAAAGGCTACAGTCAGACTCAGTTATGTCTGGTGCAATATCCCAACAATCAGAGGAAAAACATTCTGACCGTTGTCTCTCTGACTCTTCTGAATCTTCTGTGTTTAACATGAATTTAGTGCTTGAGGAACTTAAGAAAACAGTTCAACCAGAACAGCCATTATCTGATCAACGAGTCAACTCCGAGGTGAGTGTTTCATTAATTCTTGGTGTATCCCAAGACAAATTTACAGGGGAACTACAATCAATTGAAAAAACATTAATGGAGTCAGCTACATCTCAAACTGATCTGGGTGAACATAAGGAATTAGAAGACACTGATGTTCCAAAACCTGCCAACACTGAAAAAACAAAACCCAAAGACTTACTAAGCATTGATCATCAACATGATGACTCTGATATTGAGGCTTTTTTTGACTGCAAACAGACCACCTCAGATTATTCTGAAGACGACGAACCCTGGAAAGGCACCATGGCACTTAGTAATGAAGTCTTGAGGTCTACTATTCATGAACTGCAACAACAACCAAATGTCAGAAGTGCCTCAGCACTATCATCCCATGAGAGCCCTCGTTTGTCAGTCAGGTCATCAGACAGTGAAGATTTTGAGGATTCTCTCATCATCCAAGAACCCAACGATGATGTAGAAGAGAAAGTCTTTTTAAGCCAGAAATGTCTTGAATCTTCTGCACAGTTTCCTCAGGAGCTTCCTCCTCGAGGAGGGGCTGAATATAATGATGATGATGATGATGATCTGAGGAGGGTAAGCATCCTCAGCATGACCTCCCTCTCCCTCCATCCTTCTCTGATCTACCCTAATCCATTTCCCGCTGAATGAGTATGTTGAAGGGATGGTGTTTGGTTTCTTTGAATTAACAATTTCACTAATTAGGTGGATTGTAAAACCTGAAAAACTTGATTTTACTCAAAAATAAAAAACATGATCATGTCACATTCATACCTTAACACCATCATAAATCGCTGTCAGCTTGTTTAGATAGTGCTAATGCATGTACTACATTTATGACATTATAAGGTCATCTAGTCTAAATATGCAGGATTTTGTGAGCAAAGCATAAATATATCATAATATACATAACAATTAAGTTATTCTCCATAGATATGTAGAACTAGAACAACTAAGCAATGGATTTAGAAGTGACTTGCTTACCAGATAATTGTTTCATATAAGAAGTCTGCTTAAAAATGGTGCATGTTGTGTCAAGTTAACGTTTTGTTGCCCCTTCTCTTGTTTTCCATCGTGTTTTTGATTAAACATAAAATTAATTAAAAAATTGGCATTTTGACAGATTCTAATAATGTTTGGTATTATGCTACTTTAGCAGAGGGGGCAGCATTACATTAATTTGTTAAATATACATAAACATTTTTATGTTTTATACATTTCATGTACATTTTAATCTTATTTTATTGCATGATTTTTCATATATGCTGTTTGGTTAGGAGATTGATGATGCATTAGGTGTGCTGTCGGATAGCTCTGATGAGGATGTGCTGACCACCAGAGTGGTGCGAAGGAGAGTAATTATTCAGGTACATCTGTAACTAAGGATTGCTTGCTCTATTTTTGAGGTTCAGTGTGAAAGCAGAGTTTCTTAACAAACACTCGGTTTGCAATGTTGGGTGCCAAACTTGTGTGATGGTTTTTCATGCAGCTCTACAATTTATTTCAGAAACTGACACGATTTTAAAATCCTGCATTTTCAGCTGTGACTTAACCTCCCTGCTCCTTAATTGTTGGTAGAACTTGTCCATTTTAAACTAAGAGCCTTGTATGCTTTCCCATATACTATACTGATGGAGAAGTTGACCCTTGATCATCATAAAATGGACAACTTCTACATGATGTGTTCTTCTTTCTATATTGGATAAATATTTTCATCACTGTTTCTTTATTATTCTTCTTTTGCTAACCCTAACCTTTACCCAAGCCAGGGCAGCTGTTTCCTCTTATGGCGAACACTGCTTTAGCAGGTGACATGTATTGATTGTGTGTCTGGTTTCTTCTACAGGGTGATGATGTTCCAGATATTCCTCCACAGTCGGTAACAGAAGAGCAATACACAGATGCACAGGGAAACTTGGTTGTGAAGAAGGTAAACATCAAAGATTCACAGTATCCATCCAGTCCCTCCATCAGTCCTTCCATCCATCCATAATCTGAGCTTTCTTGTTAATGTCCTCTAGATAACCTCTTACATTTTTATTTTACTTTTATTTACTTAAAATGTTGTTTTTTTTCTTTGCTTTCACTGTCAATGTGATACTCTGAGTGCAGGTGCAATTCAAGAGAAGAGCAACTGATTCAGAAGGACTTATGTCAAATGCATTATTTCCATTCAAATGTGTTTACCTCACTCTCTTACCTATTTAGGTTACCAGGAAGGTCATTCGACGATGTGTGTCATCTGATGGGGTGGAGACAGAGCAGGTGAGGGTGGAGGGCTCTGCTCAGCAGCCTGTCAAGGTGGCACCAGGTGATGGATATTCGAAAGTAATGAAGAGGACAGTATTGAAGAGTGAAGGACATGAGACAGAGGTGTGTGATGCTGCTACTCATCATGAGATACAAGATATTAAAAAAAATAAAAGACTTGACCTAAATTTAATATAAAGTAATTCTGATTACAGTTAGCTTGTGTAGCAAATTAGCTAAAAATGGAAATATGAATAATTAATCATAACTCATTTGAATCAGTTAATCGATTTAACTTGATGTAGCTGAATTAATATTACAATCAATTAATCTGTTTGGCCAGCGAACACCTATCAACTCTTCAGAAAGGGTATTTTCCCTGGCCACAGAAAAATATTGCTTTCTTAGCACGTAGCTCTGATCGTAATCGTTATCAGTGACATTGTTTTTTTAAGAATGCAAGAATGCGCATTCAAGTTTTATTTAACTAAGTCAGCTAGACTAAACACACACAGGCATACAATTCATGCATACATGGGAAATGAGAGAGTGGAAATGAATTTGAACCATAGCAAAACAAGGGAAAGGAGCTATGAAAGAGTAATTTAATGAGCTGGAAGAACCATTAGTTTCTCACTCTAAAGCACCTTTGTTAAAAAAGGGGTTCAAACTTAATACATTTACATTTAGTCATTTAGCAGAAGCTTTTCTCCAAAGCGACTTACAAATGGGAATAGTAGAAGCAATCAAATCAACGTGAGTGCAACAGTATGCAAGTGCCATGTCAAGTCCCAGTTTCACCAGCAAAGTGCTCGTAGCAAGGTTTATATATAATATATAGTGCTCAAAATGATTCATACCCTTGGTAAATATGACCAAAGAAGACTGTGAAAATAAATCTGCATCGTTAATAATTTCGATATTTTATTTTAAAAATCTACAAAAATCCAACGTTTCATTGGAGAATAATAATTTTAAATTGGGGGAAAATCTCGTTATGAGAGAAATGTTTTTCTCTAATACACACTGCTCACAATTAATCATACCCTTTTATTCAATACTTTTTGGAACCTCCTTTTGCCAAGATAACAGCTCTGAGTCTTCACCTATAATGCCTGATGAGTTTGGAGAACACCTGACAAGAGATCAGAGACCATTTCTTCACGCAGAATCTCTACAGATCCTTCAGATTCCCAGCTACATGTTGGTGCTTCTTCTCTTCAGTTCACCCCACTCATTTTCTATAGGGTTCAGGTCAGGGGACTGGGATGGCCATGGCATAAGCTTGGTTTTGTGTTCAGTGACACATTTTTGTGTTGGTTTTGATGTTTGTTTTGGATCATAGTCCTTATGGAAGATCCAACCACAGCCCATTATATGACTTCTAACAGGGACAGTCAGGTTTTGATTTTTTATCTGTTGGTATTTGATAGAATCCATGATGCCATGTATCTTAACAAGATGTGCAGGACCTCCAGCAGAAATATAAGCACACAACATTAAAGATACAGCAGATTTCATTGTACACATGGGGTACTTTTTACCCCTGTGTGTACCAAACCCATTTTAAGTGTTTGCTGCTAAAAAAAGTTTTTTTTTTTTGCTTCATCTGACTAAAGAACCCATCCCGTTTGAAGATCCAGTAGTGTCAGTTACTTTTCAAATGTTCTATGGTCAGATGAAGCAAAAAAAAGTGAAGACTCAGTGAGTGAGTCTCAGAGCTGAAGACTCAGAGCTGTTATCTTGGAAAAAGGAGGTTGCAAAAAGTATTGAATAAAAGGGTACGATTAATTGTGAGCAATGTGTATTAGAGAAAAAAAAAAAAATCTAACAATGAGATTCCCCCCCCCCATTTAAAATTATTATCCTCCAATGAAAGGTTGGATTTTTGTAGATTTTTTAAATAAAAGATCAAATGTATTAACGATGCAGATTTATTTTCACAGCCTCTTTTGGTCATATTTACCAAGGGTATGAATAATTTTGAGCATGACTGTATATACATATATATATTTAATACTAAATCGCCGTTTAATGTTCAAATGTATGATACTTGCAAATAATCCTTAGCGGTTGAGGAGTATCTGGATCTGCAGACATTATGGAGTCTGCATTATGTGAAGATTGACTTTTACAATTGTGTGTAGTTGGCACTTAAAGAGTTCTGCTGAATTAAAAAGGAGTCTTTTGTTTAATTTCAGGTGACTTTCCTTGACCAAGACGGCATGTCAGCTTCAAAGGGGGAGTCTGCTGTAGGTCAAGAGGTCAGAGAGGTGGTCCAAACAACAGTGGTACATGGAGAACAGCTGGAAAAGCATGAGGGGAATACATTCCTTGCCACAGACCTGCCCTCTGCCCAGGATGACTTCACCCAGGTGAGCTGCCAAACACTCATTTCTGACATCTTTATAACGTTAAATTTTTAAGCTTAGCATTATTTTGAGGGAAAGATTCCAACAATTGCAGTGTTTAAAATTTTTTTTACACACACACACACACACATATATATATATATATATAAATATTACAAATATTACAAATTATGACATTTAAAAAGAGCGCAAGTCACGCGTATTTCTTAAGGAACGCTGCCAAACAGCGACACCCGCAGGTAAAGTTACACAGATCATCAGTCATGCTTTACAGTCTATGGAGTCATGCCTCCCTTTCCTCTCATAGGAATCCGTAGAAAATCATCAGAACCCCGGCGTGCAGTGGGTTTTGTGGGGGGTAATTGAGAATGAATGGGGGAAAGTCACGTGAGAGGAGGCAATGTCTCCATCGCGTTATGACTGGATGTGATTGGATATGATTGGTTTGTGCGATAAATCCCGCCTCTCGTTGACGTGCGCTTTCCGCGCGTAGGTTTGACTGAACAAATGATGGCGTCAATCGGAAGACTAATCGAAAAGTAAGTAAACAGAACACCCAGTTAGATATCACTGCTTTATGTCACGTCAAAATCAAACTTGAAATGGTCTGAAAGCATGATGACTGCAGGGTTTTTTAGTGCAACCAGCTTGGTGAAATTAAAAATACAATTCGTGTCTGTGACAGACGGTGTTTGCGGAGCATGACTGATGATCCAAAATATTCTAGGTTGACAATTAAAAAGAAAAAAACCGCAATAAACAAATAAAATGTATTGTTTAAATTATTATTGCCTTTAGTTATTATTTTGGAATGAATGTAGAAATGCTTAAAACACTAAATTGATGAGATTGACTTGGTTTTGATGAATAGAACATTACATTGTTAATGTAAAATTACAAAATAGAATTGTCTTTGGTTTCTTTTTTTCTTTTTTGATGTACTGTTAAAGTTGACACATCTTCCTTGTTAAAGGAACATTACTTTAGAGTAATGCACATGAATTTACATTGATTCATAAAAAAAAAAGTGCCCCCTCATTTCAGAACACCACTGCACGCCACTGATATATACATATACATATAAATATATCCCATTCTGAATCCGTAGAGTTTAATATGGAGTTGGCCCACCCTTTGCACCTATAACAGCTTCAACTCTTCTGGGAAGGCTTTCCACAAGGTTTAGGAGTGTGTTTATGGGAATTTTTGACCATTCTTCTAGAAGTGCATGTGTGAGGTCAGGCAGTGATGTTGGCGAGAAGGCATGGCTCACAGTCTCCGCTCTAATTCATTCCAAAGGTGTTCTATCGGGTTGAGGTCAGGACTCTGTGCAGGCCAGTCAAGTTCCTCCACACCAAACTCGCTCATCCATGTCTTTATGGACCTTGCTTTGTGCACTGGTGTGCAGTCATGTTGGAACAGGAAGGGGCCATCCCCAAACTGTTCCCACAATGTTGGGAGCATGAAATTGTCCAAAATGTCTTGGTACGCTGAAGCATTAAGAGTTCTTTTCACTGGAACTAAGGGTCCAAGCCCAACCCCTCAAATACAACCCCACACCATAATCCCCCTCCATCAAACATTGCACTTGGCACAATGCAGTCAGGCAAGTACCGTTCTCCTGGAAACTGCCAAACCCAGACTCGTCCATCAGATTTCCAGACAGAGAAGAGTGATTCATCACTCCAGGGAACACGTCTCCACTGCTCTAGAGTGCAGTGGCAGCGTGCTTTACACCACTGCATCCGACGCTTTGCATTGCACTTGGTGATGTAAGGCTTGGATGCAGCTGCTCGGCCATGGAAATCCATTCCATGAAGCTCTCTACGCACTGTTCTTGAGCTAATCTGAAGGTCACACAAAGTTTGACTCTGCTATTGAATCTGCAGAAAGTTGGCAACTCAACATGCGCTGTAGCTGAGTTGCTGTTGTTTCCAATTGCTTCCACTTTGTTATGATACCACTAACAGTTGACTGTGGAATATTTAGTAGTTAGGAAATTTCATGAATGGATTTATTGCACAGGTGGCAACTTATCACGGTACCATGCTTGAATTCACTGAGCTCCTAAAAGAGCGACCCATTCTTTCACAAATGTTTGTAGAAGCAGTCTGCCTGCCCAGGTGCTTGATTTTATACACATGTGGCCATGAAAGTGATTGGAACACATGAATTTAGTGATTTGTAGGGGTGTCCAAATACTTTTGGAAATAATATAACATTTTTTAAACCGACTGACAATTTATAATTTTTTTTTTTTTTTTACAAATAAATAAATCAAATATTGTGTAAAAATGTATTGACTTATAATAATAATAATAATAATGAGTATATTAGTATGATTATATTTTTTTTCATCACCCAAGTCGAGTGCATGATACATTATCATACATTACTCCTTGCAAATGTAGGTCATCCAGGTACTCAATGCATACAGAAAATTCACATACTGTACAGTCGTAAATACTGCAGAAATAATTCTGTGTATGTCATTTTGAACTCAGCCATTAACTTTTGAGGCGCCTTCTGCTGTAACAGTCCAACATACCCAAATACTGTAGTTTCTCCATGTTTGTGTCTCTTTCTCATCAGGGCTCATTTACTGTTAATATAGTGTGTGCCTCATTCCCTCAGGCTCTAAGCTACTTCGGAGGTTTTAGGAAGGTGCAGATCCCTCGAGTGGTAGAGCAGGAAATACTGCAGCCTGATGGATCTGTGATCAGGAGGTTTGAGAGACAGGCATGGCGTTTGTGTGCATATTAGTGTGACAGTGTGTATGGGGGGGAGCAAATATAAGGAAAAAACCTTTATCTGCACTATCATTCAAAAGTTTGGGGTCAGTAAGATTTTTTTTTTTTTTTTAAATGTGCATTTATCAGTGCATTTATTTGATCAAAAATACAGTAAAACAGTAATATTGTTTTTATATATATATATATATATATATATATATATATATATATATATATATATATATATATATATATATATATATATAATATATAATTTTAATTTTTTTTTTTTTTTTTTTCCTGTGATAGCAAAACTACATTTTCAGCAGATATTATTCCAGTGTTCAATGTCAAATGATCGTTCTAATATGGAAACCAAGACATATTTATTTATTTATTATTAATTATTATTATTATTATTGTTATTATTATCACAGTTGAAAATTGCTTTTCTGTTGTATAGCTGTGATTTTTTTTCAGGATTCATTGATCAATAGAAAGTTCAAAAGAACAGATTTTAGTAATAGTGTGACATTTAATTTGTAACATTTTAAAAGTCTTTAGTCGCTTTTGATCAATTAAATGCATCCTTGCTAAATCAAAGTAATAATTTCTGTTTAAAAAAGTTTAACTGACTCCAAACATTTGAACGGTAGTGTATGTAATGTTCATGGAAATGTTCTATAGAGACTGAGTGGTGAACTTCTATATTTGGTATCAGTGTGTGTATATTTGTTAACAAAGCATGTCTTTACATCTTTATTTCTCTAATTACAATTTTCTATAAGTATTCTGACTTTACACAAAAGTACTATGGGATTTCCGTGTTTTTTTTTCCCACTTGGAACCTTTTGTAAGGACCTAAAACATCAATTTCTGCCCTTTAAGACACCGATCAGTCTTTCTTTCTCACTCATAGGACGAGGATGCAGAAGTCTAGGACCCACAGGAGGTCAGTAGTGAGGGATGCTGGGGGACAGAAGCGGGTGTGCGTGGAGCAGATAGACGATCGATCTGAGCCCCATGACAACCTACAGCATCACCTCCATCACCTCATTCACCACTACTGTGCCCAAAATGACTGCGAGGGAGGAAGCTGAAGAGTGATGGTTTCCCCCTTCATGTTCCTCTCCCAGCCTCCATCGTTCCTCTCTTTGAGCCTGTCCGCCCTCCTAACCACTCCTATGCACCATGCTCATGCAATCCCAGAGTGCACTTCACTCCTGCCACTTCCAGTCTTCCTGTCCAGTCAAACTGGATGTTTGCCCAGTTTAAGTCAATGGACTATATTTTCTCGCTCCTTATTTTCCCCAGTTCACCATGAGTGTTTATCCGTCTTTCAATGTGACCAAAGGGTGTTCTTTCCTTTCCTTTGCTTTTTAAATCCCTCAATTATGAAATAACGAATACAAATACACTCACGCACATAAAAAAAAAGAAAGAAAAAAATCACAATAACCAAAATGTTTTTATCAAAACAGAAAAAGAAAAAAAGTCCTGGTCGTTCATTCTCAGAACATTTAAGCTCGAACTAACAGAACCTGTGCTGCACTGCCTACCACGACTATTGAATATCATTGCATTATATCGCCACATCATGACAAGCTCTTTTGATCTCAACAGTTGAGATGTCTGAAAACTTCTTGCCTTCTTTATCAGCTGTTGGGGTATTGTGTGTCTGTGTATTCTGTCCATGGAGAGTATATATAATATGCATTTTTAAAATGACAGTAGATCACATTAGCCACCTGTAAGGATATTAGCAGGCATGCTTAGCTAGCAGCAGACACTTACTGTATTAATAACATCCTTTCCGTGGTCATTTTTCTGTCTCACCCCTCTCTTTGTGTCTGTGATCTGTAGCAATTCTAGTCTTCATCATCATCATCACTGGAGTTTAAACATTTCATTACAGCTTTTTGTTATAATAGATCATATTAACACACGCTTTATAGTTTTAAACTTACTTTGGCAGACGTTTCAAGAGGGACTCAGGAAGCAAAGGTGGAATCAATTTCAAATGATCAGTTAAATGTTACACATATGATTCTATTTTTAAACTTTCAATCTGAATTTCTTCTTTTCTTTGAGTATGTGTGGTTGAGTGTGAAAATGGAAATGTGATGTTTTATTTTCAAAGTATATTAATTTTGTTCTGTACATAATGCTCAATATCAGTATGTGTTGGGAAATCTTGCTCTGAGGTATTTATGATTGGTAAAATAAGCTATTGGTTTCGGAAGTGAGCATAATGGATGTATGATTTTAAAAAGAATGTTTTATTTTAATGTATTACATTTATATACTTTATGTGCGTCATCAAACAGATGCAACCGAGTGGATATTCCCTTTCTGATTCACCAAATCACAGGTTGGCTTCATTTGAGACTGCTGGGAAGAAGAGTGTACCGTGAGATATTCTAATTACTTTGCCTTTTTAACTGCAGATTAATAGTGTTAGCAGAGGTTGTTTTTTAAAGCTGATCTGAGGCCAGCTCTGCTTTGTTTCTCTTATAATAATTTGGGTTTGGGAAACTGGCCCTGGAACAGCATTAAAAGCCATCCTCTTAATCAAAGCAATGTCATTAAGTTGAACACTGCTACTACTTTCACTGTGACTGGCCCACGTTTGATTTACTGAATCCGCATTCTATGTCTGTGGAGATAAAAATATGCATATATATGGTACATAAATATCTATCCTAAAAAAAGGCATGTATTAGTTTACTATATGACTTTTAAAAAAGACATTTAAACACTATACCATGGCTGCAGTGTGTGTATATGGCTGAAAGAGAATAAAAGTGTATAAGTGTCATAAGCTTCGTGTTGTGTTTATTTTCTGGTTGTGTGTGGAGAGGAATCTGACACATGACGTCAAACATACAGTACATATCACACCTTTATTGTAGTTTTCATTAAATATGTTGATTTGCTAGCGCCACCATGGCAACAAATTATGTAGTTCTTCACATCCTCATATTGGCGTCGAGGTTTTGTAAGTATCAGCAGAGGAAATGTCTTTAAGAAGAGAAAAAGGAACATGGAGAAAACGGAAAGTACTGTGTTGGCATAGTCCAGTAGTTGTGAGGTTTTTCCTCACGGAAGACCGTTCCATTCCGACAAAACATCATCTTCCGATTGAGTGGCGCACAGACAGAAAGTCGCCACTAGGGGGCAGTGTGCATGCTTGTAAATCAGGCTCAGCTCAATTTCACTCTTCTTGCTTTTGGCGAAAATAATGTCGGGATAAATAAAAATCACAAACGTCGTGTGAAAATGATACATGTAGTTTCTCATAAGCTACTTATATTTATTTTTCTCATACAGCCATGATATAAAGTCAAAGGATATTTTCACAGCCACTCAGTATAGGAAAATTAAGCTACATAGATCTGAAGGAAGGGTGATAGTGATACTTAAAGATATGTTGGATCATAATGATGATATTCACTATCATCATTATTGTATCAAATCCATATGATATTGATAGAAATAAAACACAATTTGATAAGGAAACCATGAATTACACAACATAAATAAAAAAAATAAATAAAAAAAAACCCAGCATGGTCATTCAAAAATAGTCCTCCATGCATTCACCCAAAGCTTGTCAGTTTGATGTATCATATATGCTACATTCTCATTGATATTGTGTTTTTTTCTCATATTCTATGACATAAAGGTAAACATACAGTCCTTATTAGTATTCTGCAGTTCTCTTAAATCAAGTAAAGTAAATCAGAATCTTCAAGGAGCCAAACATTGTAAGCTAGCGAATATAAACAAAGCTTTTTGACAGCGGTTACTAAAATCTTTAATTTTGCTGTAAGCCAGAATTTAATGTACGTATTTTTAAAGGTTTTTTTTTTTTAAAAGATTTTTTATTTTATCATTTTTTATCTGAACGATCACGACATATGTACATCACCAGAACAATAGCAAGCTCAATATTAACATTCTTATCTTTCAAAATTTGATATATTGCACACACATAAATAGACATAAAAATACAGTACAGACTTGGGGAAAGGTGATTCTCTTTACATATCTATACATTTAAAATGCATACCAAAACAGCTTAAAAAAAGAAACAGAAAATAAAATGTTAAAAATACACTCCTTTTAATAATGTCCATATATGCGAATGGCCCACGGGTTTTGGTGTACGTGATGACCTTTAGCAAAACGCTTGAACTCTCTGGTCCATGTGCGATAACATGTAAACGACCCTCAAGGGGAAAGGGAGAGGGGCGTGGTTGTTGGAAAGAAGGTGTGGCTTAGGAGACACACCTTAAGCTTGACTGACAGACGGTTGGGTTTTTGCTGATGGTTTCTCCTCAGTTGGGGAAATATTGAAGCTTAATATTCCATTAACTACAACAATATACACAGACAAACACACATCAGCAAAACCTAGAAATAAGCATGACATTAAATTAGTATTATCAAATTCCACTAAATTCTGAATTAATGTTTCTGACCGATATATCTTTATGTAGCACAACTAAGTCACTAAAAATAACAACGACAGGTCATTCTTAAGTCATTAGTTCTGCATTTGTGTCCTGATTATACACTACCATTCAAAAGTTTGAGGTCAGTACGATTTTATACTTTTATAGGAAGTCTCTTATGCTCACCCAGGCTGTATTTTTGATCAAAAATACAGTAAAAAAATAAATATTAAGAAATATTCATTTGAAATGTATTAAAATAGAAAACAGTAATTTTAAAATTATTTTAAATGGTTATTTATTCCTGTGATACACTGCTTCATGAAGCTTCTGAGCACAAATGAATCAGTGTTTTGAAATCGTCCATCACTAAATAAGTCAGGTTTTTTTTGTTTTTTTTTTGGCGCACCGAAAATATTCTCGTCGCTTTATAATATTAATATTGAATCACTGTACTCACATGAACCGATTTAAATATGTTTTTAGTACCTTTATGGATCTTGAGAGAGGAAGTGTCATTGCTTCCTATGGAGGCCCATCGGATTTCAACTAAAATATCTTAATTTGTGTTCCGAAGATTAATGAAGGTCTTACGGGTGTGGAACGACATAAGGGTGAGTCATTAATGACATAATTTTCATTTTTGGGTGAACTAACCCTTTAATATTTCACAATATTTCTGTTTTTACTGTATTTTTGATTTTAAAAAAAGATTGGGTGAGCATAAAAGACTTCCTTTAAAACATAAAATCTTTTGTTTGACAGACCTCAAACTTTTGAATGGTAGTGTATAATCGGGACACAAATTAATAAGAATGACCTGTTGATATTCTTAGTGTGTGTGTTATATATATATATATTAGACATGTTAGACATGATTAATTGCGATTAATCGATTTGACAGCATTATTTAAAATAGAAATCTTTTGTAACAATATAAATGTCTGTACTGTCACTTACAGATAATATGATCAACTGAATTAGAATGACCCTTTTGCAGTCAATATCATTTTAAACTATATTAACTAAACAGTAGAACTTACTTGACGGGCACACTGGGGGCTCCAGAGCGATGGAAGTGTATGTTCAGCCACTTGCCATCTCGACGGTGCCAGACACGGGTCTCCTCTGACTGCATGGTGCGTGGCATCCCACTGCCATCCATGTACTGGGTCAGACGGATGTACGCGATACATGCCGCATCCTCCCCGATCAGGTGCACATGGGGGTTCAGCAGGATAGTGTGTACAGGCTTATTACCTTTGGACAGAGCTAAAGGAAAAGACAAAGATAATACAGTGATCAAAATACCATTGTAAAACTCTTCCAGATATTATTTTCAAGATACTGGTCTAGATACCATTCTCAAAGTAGAACCTGTGGAAGTCATGTCCCTCCACCAGGTTTCCCAAAGCTTCTGGCTCAAAGGAAGTAAGACCAGGATCACAAATCTTTCTGTGAGAAAAAGAGCACAAAGTATAGCTAAAAGTCTTGTTTTGTGGGTACAAAAACACAGGAACGTTCCAATTTTGAACGTATGTGGTCACTGATATCATCTGAATTTCCTTCTGATCTCCAATCTGCCAATCAAAAGGTGTAATTAAATGAGGCTTGGTTCTAATTAAAGACGGAGCACCTGTTGTGAAAAGGTGACATTAAATATAATCTCAGTAATCAAGAGAAAATAAAACAATGCATTAGTGTTCTCAAGGGTTTGTGTGTTCACTCACGCGTAAGCCTCAAAGTCGCCGTTGTTTATGGATTCAATCAGCTGTTCGGTCACCTTTATGATCTCCTGCTTTCGAGCTGAAACACACAGAGACGTCTAGCGTGTGAGTCAGACATCCTCGCGGCACGAAAATCACAATTATTAATTAACATCCCAACTCATTTCAAAGCTTGAATGAATTTATGCAATCCACAAAATGCAAACCTTTGTTTAGAAAGCACCAGAAAGTTTTTTTACAGTGAACCTTTATTGTTTCTGTCTTTTCAGTTATTAGTTGGCTTTAGGGCTGGGTGATATATTGAATATTTGCAATGAATTATATATATTGTAATGACTTTAAGAAACTTAATGGCCAAATTAAAAGCATGTGATGTGACAAGTTTCACAATTCTTTTTTGTCTAACAATTCATGAATATAAGAGTGTTTTAACCTGTTAACTGTCACCACTTTTTTTATATTGACATAAAAATGCACTACCCAAACTTAAATGGTTGTAATTCAAGAATACTTTGGAGTATAGACATAAGGCGGGTCTTGTTTTAAAGATGATTTTTTTAATATTGTAGAAGTGAAATAAATGAGGTAAGTGAAACAGAAAAAAAGTAATAGAAGTTTAAATTTATAAAAAAGTAAAAATATAATATTTTAGATTTTATATAAAACATATATTTTACAAAACATATTTTATATAAAATATATATTTTACAAAACAAGTTTTACTCTAAAACTGCAAGAAAATTAAAGCCAAACATCTGAACAAGTTGTGTTCCAAATTTTAGGTTGATTTCTTAAAAAATGAGCTTTCAGTGAGATTTTGTTTGGGCGCAGTACCAAACTTTTTCACTAGATGACAACCAAGCTCCATTACTGACCATATAAAGGCGCCTCCATTTCCATATATGGTTTGAGCGATCTGAACCATTATATTTCCATTATTTTCATACAATTTATGAAGTAGACATCCTATATAGAAGTAGTATGGGAAGTTTGATATGAATTCAACCTCTAATAAACATAAAAACAACATGTATATGGGTTATAGCTCGCTGCCACAATCATAATTATTATTTTTTTTCCCCTATTTAAAATATTTTCAGACCTTTTTTCTCAAGAAATTGAATGGATGATATCTTTTGAACTCTTGGCATGAAAACAAACATGTTCAAAACCAATCTTTCATGATTTTTCATGTTCATCACTATTTCAAAATAAAGGTCTGAACATGTCTTATGAGTATGAAAATATTCTTGTTGCAAATTGATAAATTACTGCACCTCTGTAATTTATTTTGAAAATCACCAAATATGAAATATGAAAAGTAGAGATTGTACGCTTTCAAATGATATATAGTTTGTCAAGATTAGTTTAGGTTTATTATAGGATATTACTGTTTTGGCTGTGGGCCCACCGGTGGGCCAGTGACAGTTAACAGGTTTTAATGGTGTCTCTGATTTAAACTCAAGAAACAAATAGTTGATTTTGATCATTTTGATTCATTTCAGTGAATCAGATCAAACTGACCATCACCTGGACACATTCAAAGGAAATTCCTGCATTGCATAATAAATGTAAGTAAATTATTGATATATTGATGCATTTAAATAAAAACTAAATCCCGATTTTTTTTCCGACAGAAAATGAAAAGTTGTGATTTTCTAGGCTGATATGGCTAGGAACTATACTCTCATTCAGGCGTAATAATCAAGGAACTTTGCTGCCGTACCATGGCTGCAGCAGTGCAATGATATTATGCAGCGCCTGTGAGCCCCTGCTTGCACAGGGAACGTGCCTTGCAACCATGGAGACGTTTGTGAGAGACGCTGCGTAATATCATTGCACTGCTGCAGCCATGGAACGGCAGCAAAGTTCCTTGATTATTACACCTGAATGAGAGTATAGTTCCTAGCCATATCAGCCTAGAAAATCACAACTTTTCATTTTCTGTCGGTCTTAGTACACGATTTAACTACAGAAGAGTCAAGTTTTAAATAGGAAAAATATCAAAACTCTTTGGTCATTTTTAAGCGCGATGCTAACGGTCTAATCATTTTCAATGAACTATGCTAAGCTATGCTAAAAGTGGTACCGCCAGAACCGGAGATGGGCTGAATGGATTCGAAAACGGTAAAACTCAACTGTTTAACTCTAGGGGAGTTGGAAAATGAGCCTATTTTCAAAAAAAGTGGAGTGTTCCTTTAAGCCATCCTATGTGTATATGACTTTATTCTTTCAGTCAAACACAATCAGAGTTATATTAAAACATATTTTGGCTCTTTCAAGCTTTAGAATGGGAATGAATAGTAACCGCGATTTTGAAGCCCAAAAAAAGTATATCCATCCTTCATAAAAGTTATCCATGTGGCTCATGGGGGTTAATAAAGGCCTTCTGAAGCAAAGTGATGTGTTTTTGTAGGAAAAATATCTATATTTATAACTTTTACAAACTAGAATCTCTGGGTTCCGAACACGATTTGATTCCAGCTTAAAAGTGAACTTTGACCGGACACATGACGCATTGACTAACGGGGAAGCGCAGAGGAGAGCAAAACAAAACAGTGGTCACAAATTAGAAGTCTACAATGAGAATTTTTGGATGAATGTGCTTTTTTTGGGCTTTAAAATCACAGTTACTTTTCACTCTCATTACAAAGCTTGGAAGAGCAAGAATATTTTTAATATAACTCTGATTGTGTTTGACTGAAAGAATAAAGTCATATTCACCTAGGATGGCTTGAGGGTGAGTAAATCAAGGGATAACTGCCATTTTTGGGTGAACTAACCCTTTTTTAAGCCATTTCAGAGCAAATACTGTATATAAACATGCAAATGCTCATTTTTTGGCTTCATTTATTTATATCGCCCAGCCCTAATTAGCTTACAGAGAGGTTGTGTGAATTTTATATGTCTATTTACAATCTTTAGTAGTTCTGTTTACTGTATTATTAAAAAGAGGCAATTTTGACACTCGATAAACAAAGGGCACCCAAAGGAAAGCGTATACCAGCACTCCTAGTGTTCTACGATGAGTTTCAGAATGAGCAGTGTTTACTGGTAGAAAAATCACAGGCAACACTTTCATTCAAAGTATTAAAGTTTAAAATTACCTTTATTGATAACTTGGCAAGCTAAGGGACAGCAAAAAGATGGCTCATAATTGGTCAAAAAGGCAATTTCTTATGAAAGCACCAAATAAAACTAGTGCAATGTATCTACGTCTACTGATGATGACATAATAACTCCAGCCCACCGGGCAAAAAGACGTTAAATGTACTTTGTACTTTTAATATTTAACAGTTCATTTAATGTGAAATATTAATTATATCATTCTCCAGCACTGAGTTTATGGTGTCTGCAAATTAATAGATGAAAAGAAAAAAAGGAATGGATACGTCTTCTAGCTGATGTCTTTCGCCCGGAAGGCACTGAATGACAAATGAGATGGAAAAGGGTTTGCGGCTTTCAAACGAGAAAAAGAGGACTTTACTTTTCTTCCGAAAAGCATTCCATCTAATGCTTGTTTTCTCTAACAATGGACATGCTTTGTAACATGGGGCCTTCAACCTTTTTTCAACATCATTTTCATTATTCAGCATAATGCCACTGTTAGCATATGTGGAGACACCATTCTCCTCTGTGTTTCATAAGATATCAAAATGGTTTTGGTCTAAAAACCATGACAACAATAAAAGAATTAGGGCTGTCAGTTGTAAATTGTGTTAATTTAGTGTGGTTAATTACAGTATTTAAAAATTATTAATCCACAATTCAACGATTTCACAATAATTTGGGGCTTTCTCAGAAAATATGAATTATAATTAACAAATCTAATTGAACCATGTAAAAATTTTAAATCTATTAACAGCCCTAAAATTAATATAAACAATTTTTATCATCATGTGAAACACAGACTCTAGACAAAATGCATTTTGTCATATGGTCATGTCAACATAAAGTGCAAACAGAATCTGACGTTGAAAAACAGCGTATTGTCCTTCCAATACTGGTTTAGGTCCATTCCATATTACTGAGCTTGAACAAATCCAAAGTGATTCTATTTGTCTGAATAAAGGGTTAGATTTTTTTTTCTTTTCAGGTTGGATTGGTGGGAGGGGGAAAGATACTAAAAAGGAGGAGCAAACATCAGGCTCTCAGGCATAGAGCAGGATGGGATAACGGAGCAAGTGCAGTGGATCTCTCCATATTAGGAATAGGACACAGGGGCAAAAGGTCAACTGAACAATCTTTTGAGTAAGAAGAGGTTTGTTAGTGGTGCAACCGGAAGGCCTCAAGCACCTAAAAGGCAGTCAGGTGGTTTTCTGTCATGAGTGAAGAGCACTAAAGGCAAAAGAAGGGTCTTTCTCCCACGTCGAGGACATTTGAGACGTTGAGAGGGTGTCTCTTCATGAGAAGCACATTGAAAGAATGTTCTGGTACTTACACATTAAAACCCGATTTCCCATTTACTTGAGCATCTCTCATATTGATTCAGAGATTAGCTTTTAATCCATCAGGCCTTTCTAACACATGCTACACACGTCTATGTCTCCCTCTCCTTCACAGACTGAAATTTGTGTGTTTTTTTACGTGTTTTTAATGCTTTTTTAAAATTAGAATCTGATGTTTCTTCTAAAACTACTGTGATTTATTATTTTCTTGTCCTTTCAAAGTCTTAAAAATCAGTCCATGAAGAAAAGGCACACACAAACGTGTGTCTGATAGAAGCAGCTGGATGGATTAAAACATTCGGAGCATTGATGAAGAATGAAGTTGTAAATTAAAGAATATCCTTAGTTGTTGAGTGGCCTCTCGTTCATACAAGGGGGTTCGAAGCATTTGAACGACGTTAGGGGAGGACGGGGTGATTTTGTCTCCTGCCCGTTACGGACTTACTCTGCACCGAGGAGTTGGGCGCCTGCTTGGGCTCGGAGTTTTGCGGGCGGCCCGCGGGTTGCCAGATTGAATTAATGCTGAGGTTTCCAAAGCGTCTGGCTGTACATTGAACCAATGAGAGGAAGAAACAACAGGAGCAGGACAAACGAAAAAGAAGACATTTCAAATAGCACACTCGACAAGAAATACTGAAACAGACACCCTTAAGCGGGGAAACGAACGAAGGATGAAGGGGGGAGAGAATGGCAGCAACAGGCAGAACTTGAGTACAAATTCGGTGAGGAAAGTAAACAAGAAGGAATGTACATATGACTGAGGAGAAGCACGGATGGAAGACATATCGTGGAGGGAAAACTGCAACAAACGACAGGTCTACGGGCAGACACACGGACACACGGAAGAGAGACGACAAGCTTTACCTTTAAGGTCCTCATCCTCGATAGTCGTGTTGGCACTCTCTGTAGACTCCTGGAGAAATGTGAAAGGATCCTTGTGAATCGCTTTCAGACTGGACAGTTGCATTCATGGCATCTACTTGAAACAGAAATATGTCTTATTACCTTGTTTCTGTCCACTGGGTTGTGGATCACGGTAGTTTGTGGCTCCTGAAAGAATGAAAGGAAGAGAAAATACATTATTGCATATATATATATAAAGTAGGCTTGATAGCAGCATAATGGCAGATAATGGCTGTGTACCAGACACAACATGCATGGAATTGCAAATGATTTTGTTTCCAGGTATTAAGGGAAAAAAAAAAAAAAAAATTATAATATATATATATATATATATATATATATATATATATATATATATATATATATATATATATATATATATATATATATATATATATATATATATATATAACAAGACTATCAGAACAGCATCTCATTGGTGATTTATCATAGTGTATGCATGATAATGGAGTCTAAAACACACTTCTTCCTCCCATTCCTGCTCAGGTTGGAGATTAAAGGGATAGTTCACCCAAAAAACTTTTACTCCCCTCAAGTTGTTCTAAACCTCTATAAATGTATTTGTTCTGCTGAACACAAAGGAAGAATGTTTGTAACCAAGTAGTAAAAAAAAAAAATTACTATGGTAGTCAATGAGGGGTGAGATCTGCTTGGTTACAAACATTCTTCCCAATATCTTCCTTTGTGTTCAGCAGAACAAAGAAATTTATACAGGTTTGGAATTCAGAATTTTCATTTTTGGGTGAACTATTCCTTTAATGCTGAAAGTTTATGGTGAAAATTGTCCTTTAAAAAAATACACTCCAGAAATAAACCTGGAGTATTTGAAATCTCTATGCATGTGGATTGGTCCTCTAATATTTTAGAAGTTGACTCATCCCGATTCTCTAAAATGACACCTTTTCCAGCTCAGCTAATGAAAAGAGATGGAACTGCCACAGCCTTAAAAATATTTTTGCAAGCATTTTCTTATCAAAGCAACTTAAAATGTAGCACAATCAAGTGCACACTAATAATAGCAATTACCAAAAATATAAGAAACAGCAAAAGCATCAGCTCTTACTGACCCTATACGGAAACCTGGTATATGGCTGAAATTACATGCAAAATATTATTTTATATTTTGAAATATTTTATAATATTTCAAAAGTGGCAGTAAAGACTTTTATAATGCTACAAGATTTATCTTCCAAATAAATGCTGTTCTTTTGAACTGTCTATTAATCAAAGAATCCTGAAAGGATCATGTGACACTGACGAGTAAAGAAATGGCTGCTGAAAATTCAGCTTTACCATAACAGGAATAAAGTTAAATATATTAAAATAGAAAACAACTGTAATAATATTTCACAATATTACCGTTTTTACTGTTTTCATTCAAATAATTGCAGCCTTGGTGAACATAAGAGACGTTTATCAAAAACATAAATAATAAAAAAAAAGATCTTAATTATTACAAACTCTTGACTGGTAGTGTATGCTTAAAATACATCAAGTACAAATATGCATATTTTCATTGTTGCATTAACTGTACTATACATGGACCTATGTATATGTATATGCGTTTTACATGTATTGCTTGCCATATATCTGATTTCTGTAATGGGAATTCGTAATAAATCACAAGAAATTCTACAAATTTTGGATCAGTTTTCTCTTGCACTATGGGTTAGAAATGGCTTCTTTTTTCCCCTTTTTTTTTAAACAAACAGGCAGTGTATCACCAGAATAGGGTGATCCCTAGGTCAAACACACACACGTACTGACAGATACAATGGTCTTTGAGCAGGACTGAACGGAATTGATCATGTCTTGTCTAATCACCACCAGATTAGAGAAGATTACATATGCATGCGTGTCACTTGTCTAAGAGTGTGTGTGTGACAGAGAGAAGCAGCCTATGTGTATCAGTATGAGTGCGTCACTGTGTCGTCAGTCTGAGACGTCTGTTTGCACGCATGTCTGCGTCAATATGGATGGCAAATGATGTCAAGCTACACACAGCGAAGAGCTATCAAAGCAATGCTAACACCAGCCATGCACTGCAAAGCATTCACTCCAAGTACTTAAATTATGCATCTACCAGAGAAAGACACTCTGATTATACAAGATTTAGATTGAAACAAATGGGAAATACAAATGGGTAAAAATAGTAGCGTTAGACCAATGATAATACACCATTACTGTGCAAGCAAAAACCATAAGCGTTATATGGATTTTTGTGCTTGAGATGGCATAAAACTATATCATTACAAAACATCAATCAGCAGCAGTCGCTTTTGATGTTTCAAAGACAATTCGATTGAATACAACCCTAAATTTCCTGGAATTAAGAGAAAAATGGAAGAACATCACGTGTGACAAAGACGACATGAAAGGCGAATAAAGTCATGCAAGGTTCGCGGAACTTGGGTAGACACACCAACAGCGCCAGATTTACCAACCCTTGGTTTTCCTTGCATATCTTGCTTGAATGAAAATGATCTTAGTTACAAATTATACATAGTTTAAGGCATAAAAGTGATGCATTAGCTTATTAGCATTTAATGCATCGCTGACAATCTAGACAAACAATGTGAAAGCAGTTCTAAAATGTAGGCAGCAACATTAGGAAGAATCCTAAGGCAGCATAATATATATCCTTTTCAGATAAACCAATCCCAGAATGCAATGCATAATAAGACCATGTTGACTGAAAATACACATATGTACTGAAACATATTGATAAAAAAAAAAAAAAAAAAACAGTATAACCTAATCAAAATGTCACTATTCCACCCAATATCTGGGTATGTTTTCTGCTTTTTATTGTATTGTTAGTTTAGCAACATGCTACCATTAAATTCTGTTGAAATCAAAGGTGAATTCTGTCCGTCATGTGTTTTATGTGATGAATGCTAGGTTTTGTTCCTGCATGATCACCTGAGATTGCTTGACTTTTAGGATGTTGCCTTAAAACTAGCTACCTATGTAGATATTACACAGCAAGCTAGCTTTTAGGTTTTAGAACAGAGCTATTGTATTGTGGTAAAAAGGTAAGCAAATCTGGCTCGCTGGTTAAAAGGGGAGGGTCTACTGGGGTGATGTCGTGCAGGGGGCGGGGTTGTTGTCATGGGTACCAGTGCTGGGGCGGGGCCTGTGTCTTTGGGGCTGCTGGCTAGGTTGGTTTTGTTGTTAACCTGTAAGTGGGACGAGGAGCAGATCACACATTACAAAATATCACACTGACGGGGTCTACTGCATCACACTAGGGATACAAAATTACACAAGACAAGGAGTTCTGTGACAAGGCATCCACAGCTAGGAATTCACAGATATACTGACAAGCACAGATACATATGGGAGGGATCTGATGATGTATGATCTGATGAATACAGCAACTCACAAACAATGGAGGACGCAAGCCTGAACATATACTGTGCCACCGATAATAAGATAATTAAAACATTAAATTAAAGGTCCTGGGGTTTTGTAAATGTATTTACTAATTATTAACTTATTTAAAAAATCTTGTTCTTTGAGAATTTATTTCATTTTCTCTTATATAAAATCTGCTAAAGACATAAAAGACATATGAGTGACGGAATCGTGCAACACACATTTTGTTACTCATGTCAGAAAGCTCTTAACTATTGTTTTAGATGATATGATCTAGATCAGAAAATAAAATAAGACAAGAAATGATACAGAAATAAGTAGATGGGGTGAATTCACTAAACACTTACAAAAACTGGCATCTTTTGGAGTATCTGCCGTAGTGCTGCACCATGTATATTTAAATTAAAGGAACACTCCACTTTTTTTGAAAATAGGCTCATTTTCCAACTCCCCTAGTGTTAAACAGTTGAGTTTTACCGTTTTCGAATCCATTCAGCCGATCTCCGGTTCTGGCGGTACCACTTTTAGCATAGCTTAGCATAGTTCATTGAATCTGATTAGACCGTTAGCATCACGCTTAAAAATGACCAAAGAGTTTTGATATTTTTCCTATTTAAAACTTGACTCTTCTGTAGTTAAATCGTGTACTAAGACCGACGGAAAATAAAAAGTTGTGATTTTCTAGGCTGATATGGCTAGGAACTATACTCTCATTCAGGCGTAATAATCAAGGAACTTTGCTGCCGTATCATGGCTGCAGCAGTGCAATGATATTAAGCAGCGCCTGTGAGCCCCTGCTTGCACAGGGAACGTGCCTTGCAACCATGGAGACGTTTGTGAGAGACGCTGCGTAATATCATTGCACTGCTGCAGCCATGATACGGCAGCAAAGTTCCTTGATTATTACACCTGAATGAGAGTATAGTTCCTAGCCATATCAGCCTAGAAAATCGCAACTTTTCATTTTCTGTCGGTCTTAGTACATGATTTAACTACAGAAGAGTCAAGTTTTAAATTTTGGTCATTTTTAAGCGCGATGCTAACGGTCTAATCAGATTCAATGAACTATGCTAAGCTATGCTAAAAGTGGTACCGCCAGAACCGGAGATCGGCTGAATGGATTCGAAAATGGTAAAACTCAACTGTTTAACTCTAGGGGAGTTGGAAAATGAGCCTTTTTTTCAAAAAAAGTGGAGTGTTCCTTTAAAGTGTCCCTATTATGCTATTTAGAGGTCTCCTACAAAAGGTTTACATGCTTTCAAGGTCAAAAAACACTTTCATTTTCTCATAATATACATTGCACATCACCTCATTTCAAGAGTTTGAAAACGGTTTGCAAAGTGTATTTACAGAGAAGAAAACAGCATCTTCTCCACATGTCCACAACACGAACCAGAGTCTTCCAGGCCTCAGCTACGAATACAGTGTTTGAAGGTGGGTCAAAATAGACGTTGTTTCTCGGGCAAATTTTTACAAATTTATACAAATTTGTCACATTCTTACCAATGACTATAGATACAGAAAGACGGTTCACTCCTATTAGTTATTAATGGGACAAAATGCAAAGTAAGTAAAAGAGCCAATCACTGATTGATAAACTGCAGCTTCCGTTAGAGGCTCCGGTTCACATAGAAACCTGAGACTCGCGCTTAGGACTGCATATGTGCATTGGCTTGTCTAGCCAGGTAAATAAGCTTTTTAATGCTATTTGAGCATAAGAAACAACATTAAAGGGACAGTTAATGTCAGATTTTGTTGCTGATTTGAAATATGTTATTTTATTGTGAGTTTAAATAACATGCAAGCAGTTTTTGAGATTTCAGGATTCCCCCATAGAAATAGATAGGACTTGGTCTTGGATGCCCAAAATTGCTGCCTGGAGTCGTTGCAAATATGGCTGCTAAGTGAACAGACTTTCCTTGAAAGGGACTTTGTTGTTACATAGGTATGTAACAGGAAATGAGACTGAAATTGCTAAAGACTCAGAATCGACTCTTTCTTTTAGGAGGCAATTACTTTATTTGTTGTGCACTTTGACCTTTTAAAACTTTGCAGATCTTACCTTCACAAACAGATATATTACACACTGCATAAAATGTAATAAAGGGGCATTTTAAGCAATTGTCATTTGTATTAGGAAACAAGCACTGCTTTCTAGATTATTATAGATTGCACTTTATTTTTAGCTATCTGCACTCAGCAAAAGATTTTAGAGGTTGGTTGGAGGTTTAGTTGATTTGCACAATTTGCAGTGAGCACAATTTATTATTAGTGAATTCCCCCATAGTGTTTTAAGTGAAAGAGATCTTTATATAATATACCATATATATTGAAACACTGAAAAACTGAAACACAAATAAAAGTGAGGATGAAGGGTAATTCCATTTAATTTCCAGCAAATTCAGGGAATTAACTAAACTAAACATTTAATTAATGGCTGAAAGGTCCAAATAGATTTTTATACCCAAAATGTAATATATTTCCTATAAAACCTGAAAATTGGAATTGAAATGGAATTGATCAAAATGCCACACAGCACTCTAATATGAACTATATAGTCGTTGAATTGGAAACTGATCCAATTAAAGACCTTAGAATTTCTGGACAAACAACCAACAAACAACCTGAAGGATACACAATGTTCTGCTGCAAGATAATTCTCAGCCATTGCCAAGTACTCATGTTCATTATACATCTTTGTTTTGCCAAAAGATGAATAGGAAACAGATTTAACCCACCTTCACACCATCTGTCTTCTTGTTCAACAAGCTCTTGGCTGCTGTTGGGTGAAAAATAAAAGAGAACCATGAATAATTTTGTATTACATTACAAATCCATAAAGGCACATGCAGCAGGCATTCTGGGATTACTGTTCTCCTTAATGTGTCACAAGACCTCGGGCAGGAGAAACAACTCACAGTCATACAAATCATTCATTTTTAGGATAGGAACTCTTGATACACAAATGCAAGGCTATGGGATCAAAAAGATTAAACCCATGTCACAATCAAAACCAGAGTAAGCAATTCTATTCTTAGAGGATGTGTGTTTGTGTTAAAAAAAATAAAATGATATGCTGTACAATTTTCTCACTGCCTATGACTGTAAACTGGACAATTTCAAGGAAAAAAAGACTCTGACACTTATCAGAAATCGTCCCTTTTACTTTTCCTTCATAATGTCTTGATTATTGAACTGTTTATGTTCTATGTGCATATATAATATAATATAATCTTTTCGCAATCTAGCATTGCAAATATAGTTTACAGTCTTCAAACTTCTTGAACCTAAAGTGCAGACATTTTTCCTCGAAGAAAGAGCTGCTTTACAATACAGTTTATCACAAGTGCAGACGAACACACATCTATTACATTAGATTAAAGCTTTTCTATCGTTCTATTATAACATTTCCAACTTCATTTTGCTAACAGCCATCATGTATGAAAAAAATGCTAAACTTTTAAATACACCTTATTTATAAATGTAACATTCCAGAATGTACATGAACATATCCAGATGCAAATATAACCAGAAAATGAGCAAGCATTCAAGATACTTGTTCTATAAGCAAGACAGGAAACATCAACTCCCCCAGTAGCTCAAAATTATCATGATTACATTCATAAAGTACTGTTTGTTATTATACTATTGAATATGTGTATTTGCAATTTTGTTTTAAAAATTACATGTAGACAAAATGTTAGTTGACGTTATGAATGTAATCTGTTTGATTACATGCAAACAAAGGTAGTTAGTAGCTCAGAGTAACAGGGAAGTGTGTCAAACAAGCAAACCAGCTCACTGGTTAGAGTAAAAACACATCCCCTTCTTATGTCCAATCAGACTCTTACCTCACAGGACACACAGGACCCCCCCAAAAAGAGATAAAGCAATGATGAACAGGAAAGAAATGTTAAATAAAATGTCTGAAAAGGGGGTACTGTACCACCTCACTTTAAAACAGCCTAAAATAAAAATTATTAAACCAAATTAACCACAAAATAACTAATAATGATATATGGGGAAAAAAATAGCATTATGAATCAAATTCACAATATATATATACAAGATGATAAAAAAGGGAGTCTAGGTATTACTTCATTTTAATAGTCCAATTTAGACATTTTAACTTTGCAACTATGTGTCAACTATCAGTCATTAGAGTATTAGTAGACTGTCTGCTTAATATCTGCTAACACTTGGTCTGCACTGACAAGTACATGCCAGCTTATTCTACTAACACTAACCCTAGCCGAACAGTCTATTAATATTCTAATGAAAGTTAGTTGACATGTATAGTTGCAAAGTTACTTATAGTTAGTGTTTAAAGTGGACTATCCAAATAAAGTGTAACAGGAGTGTAATACAGCTGTAGGATAAACGCACTCAAACACAAACACATTCGTACATACAGGTCAGCAGAGCCAGACATACCTGAGAAGTTTCTTGTGACCAGGAGAGTGGTCAAAATTGCACCCTAGTTGCAAAAAAAGTTTTGGAAATGAAAGAAAAGGAAAAAACAACAAGCAAGAGAGAAATGAAAGAAAGAATAGTACAGAAGCAACAGCAGGAGCAATGTATACCCTCATTTTTTTATTAAGTATTTGGAGGATGCCTAATTTTCTAGAATATCTTGCCAGTTTCGGGCATTGCAAATCATCATTGTATTGTAAAACTCTTCCTTCCCAATAACATTATCACTTTGGTCCAGTTATTCCCAGCTGGTAGATAACACATTGTTTGGATTTTATCAATTCCGATTCCACTTATTGATTCTTATCGTTCCTAATTTCGATTCCAATAAGGTCAAAAATAAAAAATAAATTGGATATCATTCACATTTATTCTAAGTTTTATTACAAAACATTTAAATGTAGCTGAATACCATAAACAAAAATCAACAGGCTAAAGAACACTTACACAAGGAACTTTTAAAAATACCATAGCAAAAACAACTAGCCTAACTAATATAAATTTCAAACATTATTAAAGACAAGTAAACACTCAGTAATTAAAAATAACAAATAAACAAAATAGCAATCGCACAATTAAATACAAATGAACAAAGATACGATTGAAATAAACAGTGTTTTAAGATTTTCAGGCATCCAGGTACAGAAACTGTAATCAAATGTAAAATAACACTGCACTTTATAAATAAAATAAACATTACAAATATAGTTACAAAAGTTATCCAGACAAGAACAGCGAGCAAATTTTCTCTTTGTCTTTTGTTGTTTGATTAATGTTATAATTGAGATGGCAGCAGGAATATTAGGCTGCTGTCACTTTAAGAGCTGCACGGATCCAATATACCGTTATGCGTTTTCTTTGTCAACTGTTTAAGTTCACTTTTAATTCACTTTTAAGTTGGTTTTGTAAAGCACTTTGTGATTTTATATCTGTGAAGGGTGCTATATAAATAAAAGTTTACTTTACTTTACTTACTTAAGACATAACAGACTGTTTATGAGGACTGTGGCGACCAGGGTGGGCGAGAGCCGTGAGGGAATGGCGCGAGGCCAGTGGTGCGAGAGTTAATGAGCAACAACTGGGAGGTTGAGTCCCTCACGGAGGAGCTCCGGGAGCATAAAAGGAGGAGCGACTACAGTGAAGGACGAGAGAGGACCAGGCCTGGACTTTCTGTTATGTTTTATTATGTTTGTGTGGCCGGCAGACGTCCGCGAGGGTCTGCCGGCATTACTTTCGTTTTGTTCTTTGTTTATTTTACATTAAAGTTACGTTGAATGTTCGCCGGTTCCCGCCTCCTTCTTCCCACATTTACGAACTACGTTACAAGGACATTTTGACATATTTTTGTGTGTTTGTCCGTTCAAGTGCAAAAAGACGATAAAGGAACTCAGTTTAGTATCGAGCACTATTCAGTATGAGAGGCGGCTTTCAGTGCGCACGTGGGTCTTCATGCACATGAATGGTTTAAAGTCATATTAAAATTCAGTTTAATGCACACAAAGGAATCAATATTTTAATTTTATAACAAGTATCCAATTCTTTGACCTTAAGTATCCGATTCCAGAATTAGAATCGATTTTCAATTCCCAGCCCTACCCACTGCTACCATCATCCAGAAATAACTAACTTACTTTCCATAAAAAATGACAAATGTAATATAAGATAGTATAATTAGATAGGGAGTAATGCACTCATGTAACACATTACATTTAAAAGCGACATTGTATATCTGGATCTTGCATGTAGTGAGTGGGTAAATGCTTGTCGAAATCCATGTGAAGAAAACTCTCAAGGTGTGAAGAAAGCTAGGTTGGTCAAAAGACATGTAGAAGATGTTTGAAGAAAAACAGACCAAAACTAACCTTGAGTTTCCTTCTGGCATTGAATTTCTTCAAGCACTCCACGGTTTCCTGTCTGTGCATCATAGAGGCTACAGTGGAGCGTTGCTACAGAAAGAGAAAAAAAAGACAGAGTGATTGCAAGTCCTTACTGAGGATTAGGGAAATTATTATGTTGTATAATAAAGAAGAATGCGTGTTTGTGTGTTGAAACGCATACGCAGATCCAGGGGTGTTTGAGGGCTTCAGCAGCTGTGATGCGTTTGGAAGGATTGATAGTCAACATCTTATTAATCAGATCTTTAGCTTCAGGGGTCACTGTGTCCCACTCAGGAGAAGGAAACTACACAGAGAGATAAGACAACACAATAATGTGTCATTTAATCATTTTGTAAACCTTGGGAGCCCAAGGAACTGAGGATGACATCAATTTATCATCAGTTACCCAGTGGTTACTAGTATCAGATACATTTGTAGCTCTAATAGTGTGTTCTTAGTGTTCACCCCATCTTTGTGAACACTTTGAAGGCAAATCATTAGAAATTCAGACTCACGTCATAAGCACCAGCCTTTATCTGCTGATAGAGGCGATGCTGGTCTTCATCCCAAAATGGAGGATATCCAACCAGCAGAATGTAGAGAATCACACCTATGAAACACATTTCTTTATGAAACTACATTCAAAGAGAAATTTTCTTCAATCAAATACTCAAATATGAAATACATTTGGCATAAACTGGGATAATGTCTGTATTCAAGCAATCTTAAGCCGCATATCCACCCAAATTACCCGGAACAATTTGTCCCAGGAACTTTTTTTCCTTTATTTTCCCCAAACCTGTTGCTGTCTGCGTTTCCATCGCAGCCTAAAGAACCATGAAGATTAGGCAAATTAGTCCTGTGACGTAGGACTGTGCATGACTTTCCAGCTCCAACTGGATTCCGTCCTCCGCATACAGGCTTAATAAAGCCTGAACCTTGTCATCGGTCCATCTGTCGTATTTTTTAAACTCCATTGTTAATTCGAATAGCAAACTCTTACAGCATGCACCGCAACAGACTTTTAAAAATGGTGGTTGAAATAAAATGCTGCGTGGAGTCAACCAATCAAAATGCTGAGTAAACTCAACCAATCAGCATGTTTAGCACCCAAGGCCCACCTCTAAAAGTTCCTGAACTTTGAAAAAGTACTACATCACGAGTAGGGACTTTTTGAGGGGGAAATTTTTACGTGGAACTACATTTAGACCCTGGTTCCTGCGGTCGAAACTGAGTACCATTCCAAAGTCCCTAGTTCCTGTGGAAAGTTCCTGCGGTGGAAATGCGGCTTTATTCAAATAGCACACAGGGTTTTCGTACATCTGCCAGAGTAATTTATTTTTGGGTGACAGTCCCAGGATATTCTTTGAAGAGAGACAGTACCATTTAAATACTATGGTGCATGAATATGGTAATCATTCAGTACCATTTGGAATCTACAAACCCGGTTCCAAAAAAGTTGGGACACTGTACAAATTGTGAATAAAAAAGGAATGCAATAATTTACAAATCTCATAAACTTATATTTTATTCACAATAGAATACAGATAACATATCAAATGTTGAAAGTGAGACATTTTGAAATGTCATGCCAAATATTGGCTCATTTTGGATTTCATGAGAGCTACACATTCCAAAAATGTTGGGACAGGTAGCAATTAGATGCCGGAAAAGTTAAATGTACATTTAAGGAACAGCTGGAGGACCAATTTGCAACTTATTAGGTCAATTGGCAACATGATTGGGTATAAAAAGAGCCTCTCGGAGTGGCAATGTCTCTCAGAAGTCAAGATGGGCAGAGGATCACAGATTCCCCCAATGCTGCGGCGAAAAATAGTGGGGCAATATCAGAAATGAGTTTCTCAGAGAAAAATTGCAAAGAGTTTGAAGTTATCATCATCTACAGTGCATGATATCATCCAAAGATTCAAAGAATCTTGCATAAGGGTCAAGGCCGGAAAACCATACTGGATGCCCGTGATCTTCGGGCCCTTAGACGGCACTGCATCACATACAGGAATGCTACTGTAATGGAAATCACAACATGGGCTCAGGAATACTTCCAGAAAACATTGTCTGTGTGAACAATCCACCGTGCCATTCGCCGTTGCCGGCTAAAACTCTATAGGTCAAAAAAGAAGCCACATCTAAACATGATCCAGAAGCGCAGGCTTTTTCTCTGGGCCAATGCTCATTTAAAATGGACTGTGGCAAAGTGGAAAACTGTTCTGTGGTCAGACGAATCAAAATTTGAAGTTCTTTTTGGAAAACTGGGACGCCATGTCATCCGGACTAAAGAAGACAAGGACAACCCAAGTTGTTATCAGCGCTCAGTTCAGAAGCCTGCATCTCTGATGGTATGGGGTTGCATGAGTGCGTGTGGCATGGGCAGCTTACACATCTGGAAAGGCACCATCAATGCTGAAAGGTATATCTAAGTTCTAGAACAACACATGCTCCCATCCAGACGTCGTCTCTTTCAGGGAAGACCTTGCATTTTCCAACATGACAATGCCAGACCACATACTGCATCAATTACAACATCATGGCTACATAGAAGAAGGATCCAGGTACTGAAATGGCCAGCCTGCAGTCCAGATATTTCACCCATAGAAAACATTTGCCACATCATAAAGAGGAAGATGTGACAAAGACCGTTGAGCAACTAGAAGCCTGTATTAGACAAGAATGGGACAACATTCCTATTCATAAACTTGAGCAACTTGTCTCCTCAGTCCCCAGACATTTGCAGGCTGTTATAAAAAGAAGAGGGGATGCCACACAGTGGTAAACATGGCCTTGTCCCAACGTTTTTGAGATGTGTTGATGCCATGAAATTTAAAATCAACTTATTTTTCCCTTAAAATGATACATTTTCTCAGTTTAAACATTTGTCATCTATGTTGTATTCTGAATAAAATATTGAAATTTGAATGAATCAAATGAATCCACATCATTGCATTCTGTTTTTATTCACAATTTGTACAGTGTCCCAACTTTGTTGGAATCGGGTTTGTATATCTCAAAGTATCATGGTATTACCATCTGTCCATCTTCTCGTATGTGGGAAGAACATCCTGATGGTGAATTTGAATAATTGTGCAATCGTTTTTACATCAAGGCTAAATTGAAACATTCATTCAACTGCTTGAGTTGGACTAACTAGTTTTAAGCCTAAAAACAGAAAGACAATTTACCAGGGACACTCCATTTGGCTGATTAGATTCAACGCTACTAAAAAACTCAGGCTGCAATAATTTAATAATCAGTTAATGAGCTTCAACAGTGACATCCATCATACCAACTCACTTATGAGGCTGATATTTTTGTGGCTCATTCATTCCTTACCGCAGGCCCACATGTCCACAGGTTTACCATAAGGATCTTTCCTCAAGACCTCCGGGGACAGGTACCCTGGAGTACCAGCAAAACCTGAACAAAGAGCGGTTTAGAGGAATAAAGGAACAGTTTCTACAGCATTTAATTATTGTTTAGAATACTAAAAAGTGTTATTTGCCAAGTTGGCTTGTAAAAGCTTAGTCATGCAGAATTATTTAATAAAGCAGTGTTCCCTATAGACTTCTGCTTTTGTAGCCTTTGCTGGTCCTAATTACGTTCTAAACAAAACAGAATTATGTTTGTAGCCTATTTATTTTAATTAAATATTGTCTTTACAACAATACACTACTGTTTGGGGTAAAAATTGTTTAATGTTTTTGAAAGAAGTATCTTATGCTCACCAAGGCTGCATTTATTTGATCAAAATACAGTGAAAAGATTACTCTTCCATCGCAAATCGATGCATACGGGTGTCTGCCGGAAGCTAGTTATTTGAATTGATAAAGTTTTAAATATGGATATTTTTCTTACAAAAACCCATCGCTTCACTTCAGAAGGCCTTTATTAACCCACTGGAGCCGTATGGATTATTTTATGATGGATGGATGCATTTTTATTTAATTTTTTTGGGCTTCAAAATATGGCCCCCATTCACAACCATTATAAAGTTTGGAGGAGCGAGGATATTTTGTAAATATATCTCTGATTGTCTGAAAGAAGATTGTCATATACACCTAAGATGGCTTGAGGTAGTTTTTGGGTGAACTATCCCTTTAAAGGTGATTAATTCGTAAACTGGATAACACTGATCATCCTACATGCTTGTTTCTGTATGCATCAATTATCTTCTTGTATCAATTTTTTTAATATTACAACAAATTCAAACTCGCAACTCAGGTAAAATATCATTTATCTTATAGCAGCAAAGCACCACCACTGAAACGGGGTGCAGGAAACACTGCTTTACAGATATACTGTGAGAGGATAGAATTGTTTTATATTTTATATATATATATATATATATATATATATATATTTATATATATATATATATATATATATATATATATTTATATACACACACACACACACACACACACACACACATATATATATATGTATATAAAGTACTTACCAAACCATGCCTGCTGATCACCCTGGACTTCTATGGCCAAACCAAAGTCAGCAAGTTTAACTGCCGCCCCCTTCATCTTACTGGCCAACAGCAAATTCTCAGGCTTCGAGAAAAGCATGCAGACACACACAAGCATATCACTAAATGTTCTTAATTCTCCCTTATGTAATGGCTTTTCTAAAAGCAGCTATTGATTGAATAAAAGACTGTTTTAATAGCAGCCATGCTATGATGACTCATTCCACCTCAGCAGGTTGAAAGACATTTTGGAAGAAGAACAAAAAAGCTCAAATCTGTCAAAGTCTGAATTGTATCCGCACAAATGTGGATTGATTTTCACTAGCTAAAAGGCTTTGTGAAGATTTCAGAAGAAGAAAGGAAAAAATATTAGATTCTCAGACACGGCAAGGCTATTTTCTGTTAGACAATATGAGATCCGGCTACGTCAGACTGTGCTAAATTTGGCACTGGACTCTGCTACATTGAGCGCCACTGTCTGGAGAAGTGCGAGTGTGTGTGTCTAAGTGTGTGTGCGTGTCCTGACCTTCAGATCCCGATGGACAATCCCATTAACATGGCAGTGATGAACGCTCTCCAAAATCTGCTGAATGCAGTGACTGAGATAGAGAGAGAGACGGTGAAAGAGAAAGGTAAGACAGAGGGGAAGTGTGACCAAAGGAACCAAAAGTAAAAATATCAAGTAACATAATCAGTAAAAAGAGGGAACTTAGAGGAAAATAGAGATAATGGGGACTTTATCAGCCTTTTATGAAGTAAAAATGCAGTTGTGCAGGATTGTACATAGAATTATACATTCATGAGATCGCATGCAGTCATTAATCATCTATAAATAACATGCTGCACATTTTCTTGTCCAGCTCTGAAGACACACATGCACATTTTCCTTTACACATGCAAAATTACACTCAGGGAGGCGAGGCTGTAGAGAGAAGCAGTGTATAATTTATCATCAGTATAAATAACCTGCACACAGAGAAACAGGCTCACAAAAGAGTCATGTGACCTAAAAGAACTGTCTGTAAGCATATTTTATGTAGAACAAACTTGACGCTAATGAATGTACTAATGTGCTACTGTTGTAATGTGTCTGTCTGCATGTTCTTACCTGGCATCAGCCTCACTGTAGTACTCTCTTGCTACAATGTCTTCAAACAGCTCACCTCCAGTAACCCTGAGGTCAAAGGCAAATTATTGCATATCAAAAACTATTGAAAACCTCCACTGAGAAACTGTTTTTAGAGATCTTTTTCTGAGGTTTTTAAACAATGCTACATGCTATTTTAAAATAGTTCATTCCTTAAGAGTTCTATTCTATACGCAATCCTGAAGCCAGATTCACCAATCAAAGAAGTCACTGTTACCATAGAAACAGGGAATTACCATAATTTCCACAGTGGGGAGTTTTTGCAAGATAGTGGTAGACAGTTAGACTGTAAAGTGGAGTAACAATAGACATTTTAAGGTGGGGTAGACAAACCATTCACGACACTCAATATGGCGGCTGTAGGAAGGACCTTTTAGAAAACTGACTTGAAGGAAAGGCAGATTTTTACTTATCACAGAAATATTGTACTTAATATAAAAGTGTGAACTGAATAATGTTTTCGGACATTGTTATTTACAGTTAAATGAATTATTTAAATCATTTATTCTATTAAATTGTTCACAATGCTTTATTTTAGAAGTAGTTCATACTAATATTCAGGGCTTGACATTAACTTTTTTGCTCACCAGCCACTGTGGCTAGTGGTTTTCCAAAGTTACTAGCCACTCAGCATTTTCACTGGCCACAATTTTTGACATCGATATCAAGGAGAAAAATTGCCATATAGATATTTGAAATAATATCTCATAATTTGGCAGCAGGAATATTAAGCTGCTGTCACTTTAAGACCTTACCTGATCCATTAAGCTGTTACACATTTTCTTTCTCAACTGTTTACATTCACTTTAAACATAACTGTGTTTACATGAATACTAACCAAGACCAGCATTTTAACATTATTTTGTGCGTATTTGACTGTTTAAAGGGTTAGTTCACCCAAAAACTCACCCTCATGTTGTTCCACACCCGTAAGACCTTCGTTCATCTTCGGAACACAAATTAAGGTATTTTTTATTAAATCCGATGGCTCAGTGAGGCCTCAATTGCCAGCAAGTTAATTTACACTTTCAGTGCCCAGAAAGGTACGAAAAACATATTTAAAACAGTTCATGTGAGTACAGTGGTTAAAACTTAATGTTATGAAGCAATGAGAATACTTTTTGTGCGCCAAAAAAAATCTAAATAACGACTTTTCAAAAATATCTAGTGATGGCCAAATTCAAAACACCACCTCAAGAAGCTTCGAAGTTTTTGTTTCAAATCAGTGGTTCGGATCGCATGTCAAACTACTTAAATCATGTGACGCTCTGAACCACTGATTTGAAACAAAAGATTTGAAACATTGTTTTGAAATCGCCCATCACTAGATATTGTTGAAAAGTCGTTATTTTGTTTTTTTGGTGCACAAAAAGTATTCCCGTCGCTTGATAATATTAAGGTAGAGCCACTGTACTCACATTAACTGTTTTAAAGGTGCCCTAGAACTTTTTTTAAAAAGATGTAATATAAGTCTAAGGTGTCCCCTGAATGTGTCTGTGAAGTTTCAGCTCAAAATACCCCATAGATTTTTTTTAATTATTTTTTTTTTAACTGCCTATTTTGGGGCATCATTATAAATGAGCCGATTCAGGGCTACTGGCCCTTTAATTCTCGTGCTCCACGCCCACGGAGCTCACGCTTGCCTTGAATAGTGCATAAACAAAGTTTACACAGCTAATATAACCCTCAAATGGATCTTTACAAAGTTTTCGTCATGCATGCAGCACGCATGCGTCGGATTATGTGAGTATTGTATACTGTTAAATTGTTTACATTTGATTCTGAATGAATTTGAGGCTGTGCTCCATGGCTAACGGCTAATGCTACACTGTTGGAGAGATTTATAAAGAATGAAGTTGTGTTTATGAATTATACAGACTGCAAGTGTTTAAAAATAAAAATAACGACGGCTCTTGTCTCCATGAATACAGTAAGAAACAATAGTAACTTTAACCACACTTAACAGTACATTAGCAACATGCTAACGAAACATTTAGAAAGACAATTTACAAATATCACTAAAAATATCATGTTATCATGGATCATGTCAGTTATTATTGCTCCATCTGCCATTTTTTGCTATTGTTCTTGCCTGCTTACCTAGTCTGTTTATTCACCTGTGCAGATCCAGACATTCTGCCCTTGTCTAATGCCTTTCATAATGTTGGGAACATGGGCTGGCATATGCAAATATTGGGACATACACCCTGACTGTTACGTAACAGTCTGTGTTATGTTGGGATTCGCCTGTTCTTCGGAGGTCTTTTAAACAAATGAGATTTATATAAGGAGGAGGAAACAATGGAGTTTGAGACTCACTGTATGTCATTTCCATGTACTGAACTCTTGTTATTTGACTATGCCAAGATAAATTCAGTTTTTCATTCGAGGGCACCTTTAAATATATTTTTAGTACCTTTCTGGGCATTGAAAGTGTAAATTAACTTGAGGTCTCACTGAGTCATCAGATTTCATCCAAATATTTGGGTGAATAACCCTTTAAGTGCAATAAGCAGTGAAAAAGAACTCAATTTAGTACTGAGAGGTGGCTTTATGTGCACACACTTTGAGTGTGAGCAAAAAAAAAATCTGTGGGAACTGGTAAAATTATGCATGATACACTCAATCCCACACCAAAATTCAAGCCCTGTAACACCAACAATATTCATCCAGAGCAAATGAAATGAGTGAGTGAGGGGAGGCGGGTTTGTGTGTCAACTCGCTGTTGGAGAAATGAGAGAGTGAAAAAAGCGCAGCTGGTCTCATGTATCTATTCTGTGGAAAATGAGCATTGGAAGCGTTTCATATTTTTTAGTATTGAAATGTCTCTAAAAAAATCTTTTTGACAACTCTACATTGCACTTAGTTTATTATTGCAGATGCCTTTTTAAAAGACTACAAATGAAAAATGTATATAAACTTACAACCCACATACAACCCATTGGTATACAACCCACCAAAGTGGCTAGTAGGAGGGACTGCATTATACACCACTGCCGAAATCCACCTGCATATGGCGAGTTGGCGGGTGTTAATGTCAAGCCCTGATAGTATTCCTCAAAATGTTGTGAATATCATGTAATATTGTATAACATTGTGTAATATTTGCTATTAATGTCAGAGATGTTTGGTCCTTCTGGAGGCTAGTCCAATGATAAAGTGGACTGTATTGTTGAGCTCTACTCAAAAAAAACTACACTAAAAATCAACATTGTATGTTTATTCGTACAAAAGCAGACAGTATTCAAAAATAGCAGAGCAAGCATTTGTCAGACTGTGTGAATCTGGGTCACAAACAGTTGAATATCACTGAATATGACAGCTTGTGTCTCTCTACTTGTTTTTCTCCACTTGCTTGTCCTTGTGTTCTCTTCTCTGTTTGTCCGCCTTTCTCCTATCAGCAACATCAGCTACTAGCAGAACTACATCATAAGCCATTTTTTGATGTCATACAGACAGAAGTCAGCACAATCCACTGGTCTGCTCTATTTCTAAGGCTATGCTCACACAGTCAGTGTTTAGGATTGACAACCATCCATCTAACAAAAATATGTTTTAATTTGTGGTGTAACGGTACATGTATTCATCCCAAAACGTCATTGTACGGATGTCACATTTCGTTGCATACAGTCAGACGACGAATACAGTCAGTTAAAGGAGATCCACACTCCAATCCAGAAGGGGACGTTTGTGGTAATGCAACACTTTTTGCTAACTGCCACAACAGGAAAAAGCGCAGATGAAACAAATGATCTATGCATTGATATGTTTAAATGTAATCTCTCAACTAGTGTTTTAACCACGGAAAGACAATAAAACAGCTTGAAAATAATATCTCACGTAACATTACATTTACCTCAGGCAAGTCACTTAGTGTCCACAGCATGTTAGTTCACTATAAAAATGAACTCTAGAGGGGAGCAATTCACTAAATATATACACTATATTAGCTTATATATTCATTATATTTACTTTACCTGTTAGTAATGTCTTAATTATTTATTTAAACATATTAAATATGTCATGAAAACAAGTTATGACAGTAACTGTGTATATGATTAATTTTCAAAAACGGATTAGAGTAGAAAAATAATTGAAAAATAATTTTATAATTAGATTTATAAGTTGATCTGCCTTATGTACTAAAGAGACTGTCCTCCTATAGGTCGTTTTACAAGCACCTTATTACAACCTATATTTACGTTTTAAAGTCATGCGCCCTCTAGCTGGTGTAAAAATAATGACATTGTTGTGTTACATTTGTCATCATGAAATGACGTATAACTGTCGTTACCAATCAAAATGCGTGTTCATTTAAATGTAATGTGTGGACTTTTACACCATTTCTCTTATTTCCATTTAGCAAAATTCATTTTTCTTTATTAACGACTACATCTACCCACCCCTAAACCTAACCTTGGTGATTTATAGTGCATATACACTTTATGAGCACATGCATTCCCTGGGATCGAACCCACGATCGCATGATCATATGATTGCATATTGTTACATATTGCAATGCTCTGCCAATTGAGCTACGCAAAACCCAAAATACGACACAGATAAAAGGGAACAATGCATTAAAATGAAAGTGTCATATAGGTGTATATTAGGCGTATTGGTTGGAGGACATGTTGGTACAAAACCTACCTTAGGTGCGATTTACATGTTTTTTTTTGTTTGTTTTTTTTTGAGTATTGATTTAGTATATCTAAAAATAAATAGCAACTGAATTTAATAGTTTTGGCTCTGTTGTTAATTGTAACCTTTAATACTATAGTAATGTGCAAGAAGGGTATGGTTTACAGCTTTTGGTGAGATAGATTTTTTATCCTTAAAAAAATGTTACTTAAATCTTACTTATAATTGAATTTATTTTAAGAAAGAGATACAATTTGCTCAATAAACCACAGTTTAATAAAAAAGGAAGAAAAAATAAGCATTTTTATGTTTAGTTTTCTCCTCCCGCTGTACCGAACCATGACTTCAATACCGAGGTATGTACTGAACCACCATGTTTGTGTTTGAAAACGTTATTTCTAAATGTTCTCTAAAAGTTCAAAGCATCAAGGTTTAAAAAAAAAAAAAAAAAAAAAAAACATACCAATGTTAAGGGATTATTCCATTTTATCATTCTGCAAACATTATGAGAACATTACTTTTAAATGTTCTCTGAACATTCTGAAAAAAAGCAGCAACATTTGAAAACGTTAAACGAACTAAAACGTTTCAGGGGGAAAAAATCCATGAAAAATGTATAAATAATATTTTTTTTGAGAATATTATTAAAGACCAAATAACTCTGAACAAACTCTTGTTTATAACTTTGAGAAAGCCTTGCCAGAATGTTAGAGTTCAGAGAACGTTCCCACAAATGGACTCTTGAATAGTCCTGTTCACACAATAATATATTATTATGTCATTTTGTTGTAAGAATGGAGTTGTCATGATTGTTTATAATCAAACTGTTTGTGAACTTAACTATTTAACACTCTAAAACAGGACTGACATCTGTATTCATCTGCTGTGTGAACATTGCCAGAAATGTCTTTTATTCTATGAGTCATTTCTATAAAGTAACGCTGAAAGTAGGCTCACTGGTTTGCCGAAGGCTGCCCTCTGGGCACTGTCCTGCTATCACATAAATATCAGCAGTACTTTGTAAATGGGGCAGTCTAATACTAACCACACAGACTCTGAGAAAGCAAAGATAGAAAAGAAAGCCTATTAAGAAATGTGGAGAAAAAGAGGAGATTAAGTTAATATATATATACTTACAGATCAAAGACTAGGTAATGGAAGCCCTCCTCCGATATGCTGTCATGAAGTCGAACTACAAAGAGAATTTTGCTCCGTCATTTCCTCATCTTTAGTTACCATTAGGTAATACAGATCTCTGGTAGAATGTCTCTGGAAAAACTGAGTCCATTACCAATATTCGGGTGTTTCAAGAGACGGCAAATCCTGGCCTCTCTCTCCAGCTTCTGGTGATCTGAAACAGATTCCAAAAAAAAAATGTAGCTGATAAATTGGAGATGTTTTAACTGAGTAGGTACAGCAGGGAGATCTGTTCATAAAACCATCCTTTTTCATGTCTAATGTTTCTATGTGAGCACTGCAGATCTTTGAATCACCACCAGAGGACAGTGTTTTGATGCCTGTGAGTGTGTATGCGGGGCAGATGGCACCCTGACCTGCAGAAAACTATAAATAACCACATGCGCTCTTCTCTCTTCTGTACTAATCCCATATAAAAAACATACTAAACTTAACTCGCAAGCAGAAAAAACACAATTCTCTAAAGAATCATGTGACATGATTCATTATTCAAAATACTTTAAACAATTGGCGTTACAATCAATTAACAAGCCATTAACACACATAGGAAAAGACAAACTAAGAAAGCACATTTTGTTTCAGAAATGCTCCTTAATTCATAGTGTATAGTATATATATAGCCTACTAATTTATATATGTATATAAAAATAAACCGTTTGCATAGTATGCAATTAAAAATGCTTCAACATTGTCACTTGACCTCATTAGGTTATGTGTTAAATTCAGCAAGTGGTGCCGAGTTATCTTCTCAGAAAGGATTATTTTGCATTTTTATTTATTTTTGTGCAATAATACCTTAAAGTTTGGCAGTCTGATCAAATAATAAGTTAACGTCCCCCTTTAATCAATAATTTTATCAGAATGGTAATGTATGTATTGTTTTATGTATTGCTCTACAACGTCGGACATGTAGTGGTAATTCATATGATTAGCCTTTTGCTTGACTACTGTACGCTATCAAACGGCTAATAATGTGTTACACAAACCATGTTCTCATTTGCCATCTCAAGTCTGCCCTCTAAAAATCAGTATCATTAGAAACGCTTAGAACGTCAGTGGAGAAAGGCGTTCATCATAACAACGTAATATAAAGTACATCATATACATAATTCACCTGCTATATTCTTAAAATGTACCTGATTTTTCATATCAACAGAAATATATACCAGGGTAACCTGGCTTCCTCTTGAGACCCCTCTGCTTCTCAGCATAGTTAATGATATGCTAAAGACAACCCCGCACTTTGAGGGGATTGGTTACCACATATTTGTGACATAAAGAACAAGGGCGATTTTAAACCACGCTTTTAGCGGCTGTTTATATGTCACTGTTTTCAACTTAAAGGGTTAGTTCACCCAAAAATGAAAATTCTGTCATTTATTACTTACCCTCATGTCGTTTCACACCTTCGTTTATCTTTGGAACATAAATTAAGATATTTTATTTGAAATCCGATGGCTCCGTGAGGCCTCCATAGGGAGCAATGTCACTTCCTCTGTCAAGATCCATAAAGGTACTAAAAACATATTTAAATCAGTTCATGTGAGTACAGTGGTTCAATATTAATATTATAAAGCGACAGGAATACTTTTGGTGCAGCAAAAAAACAAAATAACGACTTATTTAGTGATGGCCGATTTCAAAACACTGCTTCAGAAAGCATCGGAGCATAAATGAATCAGTGTATCGAATCATGAATTGGGTCAAACCGCCAAACTGCTGAAATCACGTGACTTTGGTGCTCCGACCTGCAGATTCGACACACAGATTCACAACGCTCCGATGCTTCATGAAGCAGTGTTTTGAAATCGGCCATCACTAAATAAGTCGTTATTTTGTTTTTTTGCCGCACCAAAAATATTCTCGTCGCTTTATAATATTAATATTGAGCCACTGAACTCACATGAACTGATTTAAATATGTTTTTAGTACCTTTATGCATCTTGAGAGAGGATGTCATTGCTTCCTATGGAGGCCTCACGGAGCCATCAGATTTCAAATAAAATATCTTAATTTGTATTCAAAGATTAACGCAAGTCTTACGGGTGTGAAACGACATGAGGGTAAGTAATAAATGACAGAATTTTCATTTTTGGGTGAACTAACCCTTTAATACGGAAAACTTTTTATGCATTATGGCCATTCACTTATATGACAACGGCGTGTTGGGGACTTTTGCAAACTTTTAATTCAAAGGGTGCGTTTACACGACAACAATATGCATTTCCTTTTTCCTTTTCAGTTTTCTACATACAGATTACACCTTTTTTAAAATGATCCCTATTCATACTGATCCACGAAAACGACTTAAAACACTGTATTCTGCTGTCAGGCCACTTGATGTCGATGGGGCATTATAGACATGTAATACGCATGTGCATGATGTCATCATTTTTACAGATTCACCTTTATGTTGTTTACCTGGAGAACATTTTCAAAAACTTGCACTTTGAAACCCATAAAGTTTTACCTTTTTTGGTTGAAAACGGTGTTGTGTAAAATGCCCCTTAGACTGTCTTTGGTTCACTGCAGTTTTAAAGGGATAGTTCACCCAAAAATGAAAATTTGATGTTTATCTGCTTACCCCCAGGGCATCCAAGATGTAGGTGACTTTCTTCAGTAGAACACAAATGATGATTTTTAACTCCAACCATTGCGGTCTGTCAGTCAAATACGTGTAAATGGGAACTCCATCTATAAGAATCCAAAAAACACAACAGACAAATCCAAATTAAACCCTGAGGCTCGTGACGACACATTGATGTCCTAAGACACAAAACAATTGGTTTGTACGAGAAACCGAACAGTATTTATATCATTTTTTACCTCTAAAACACCTCTATGTCCAACTTCCCTGTGAATCCGGTTAGTGAGGTCTGAACGCGCTCTGACAACGGAAGTGATGTCTCGCGCTCATTGAAGCAAAGCACGAGATATCGGTTCCATCATCAGAGCGCGTTTTTTGACCTCACTAACCGGATGCTGAATGGAGTTGGACATAGTGGTGTATTAGAGGTAAAAAATTATAAAAATACTGTTTGGTTTCTTGCACACACCGATCGTTTTGTGTCTTAGGACATCAATGTGTCGTCACGAGCCATAGGGTTTAATTTGGATTTGTCTGTCATGTTTTTTTGACTCTTATAGATGGAGTTCCCATTTACACGCATTATACGACTGACAGACCGCGACGGTTGGAGTTAAAAATCATCATTTGTGTTCTACTGAAGAAGCAAAGTCACCTATATCTTAGATACCCTGGGGGTAAGCAGATAATCATCAAATTTTCATTTTTGGGTGAACTATCCCTTTAAGCAGACAATACTCAGCAATGGTGTTGACTTATGAATTTACACATGGTTTTCTTTAAGCATATTAAACATCCCACAGACACATAAACAACATTAAAAACTGATTGTTCACCACAGGGGGTCTTTAAGAAGAAGAACTTTTACAAAATAAAGGGTAATTCATTACATAGGAAATGGAAGGTTAAAAATAAATGAATACTGCACATTTTGGAAAACGTCACACTGGTATTTTATGTGTACTGCACAGTATAAAAACTGTAAAAATAGCATGAAATGCATGCTAGTATGCGATTCTGCACATAGTTAGAGCCGATTCATAGTGAAATGAAGCCTGGTGAATCATATGAAAAGGTGATTCATTTGAATTTGAATTGAGATCATAAATGAATAACTCATGTCTGCGCAGCCTTTGGCCACATTCAGATCCTTCTCTCATTTTTGTTCAGATGGAGGGAATAAATTAAGCTGTAAAGGGGGTGAGGGGGATAAAATAGCTTGCACATTAGCTCAAATCACTCAACTTCCCATTTTTACAGATGAGAATCAGTATATTTCAGTTTATCAGGTGTCATCTCAGGTTTGGCAGTTTATTCTCAAATTCACAAGCTTCTTTCTGTCCTACACAACTCTCTCTTTCTATAACTAATCAACTCCCCCAACCCACCCACCCACCCCCAGCTCCACAGGTAGTCCACCTACCAACCGGCCAGACATCTGTTGTCTAGCAACTCCTCCACCAATCAGAACGCAAAGGCCTCTCTTCCTCTCTGCAGTGGAACCAGCCCTGCATGCAAATATCAGAACCCTCTGGATCCCATAGAACCGGAGCAATTACAGGAGAACTCTCAAAGTTGTGCACCAAACTTTAACACCATCTCCTGTCACCTCAGACAAATGAGACAACAAGTCAATAAATAGTTCTTAACAATCTATATTTATAGCACCATCTTATCATGACTACGCAGTTGGTTACATAATTCTCACATCACATATTTAAACAAAACTGTTTCGGCACAAGAAATATGTGCATGTGCATTCCCAAGACGTGCTCAGATTTAGACTGAAGCAGATGGCTTATTCATACATCTGAGCAATATCAGTGCCATGAATCTGGACCACTATCATAAATAACACTTTCATTATTGGACAACTGCAATAAAACAATTAATGCCGCAGACCAGAATTATGGATCATCTAGCCACTGGCATGCATTAGGACAAACCCTTAGACTATCAATTGTGGCATCAGTTTGGAGCAAAAAAAAAATAAATCCATCTCAACCATAAAAAGGCCTTGACGTGTGTGACATGACATAATTTGTACATGGACTGTTTATAAAGTATTGTACAGGAATATTTACAGGTATAAATCAGGCTTGTTAGTAGTAGAGCAGTTTGTGCACTATATAAACGGTACAGTATGTGTAAAATGCAGTCCGGTCAGTAGCAAGGAAAGGCCTACATTTGACAGTCTTGCCTCTTCTCCTCTTTTTTCTGCTGTTCTCTTTTTTACTTGCTATCTGAAGCCTTCCGCACTGCAGCAGTGTGTGTGTGTGTGCATGTGTGTGTGTATTCCTTCATGTTTCATGCTGTTTTTCCAGGAGATTAATGAGAGATTTGAGATCATCAGAGAGAGAGAGATAGAGAGAGAGAAGCAATAAACCTCTGAAATGAATGACCAAACCTAGTCCTTTGACTTGGCTATAGCAATCATGCTTGATAAATAAATAAATAACACGGTTCAAAATCTTATGATCTTTATCCAGCTGCCTATATTCAGACCAGAAGAGAACCAATTCACCAATTCACTGACTTCTTTATCATCCGGAAACAGCTTAATTTACATGCACCACCAGTAAAATAGACCAATGGTAACAGTTGTAAGTATATGCAAGTATAGTGGAGACAAAATTCAAAAATATTTGCAAGTTGTATTGCAAAATTGCATATATTTGTATTTTGGGGGAGACGCACTCTTAGGACCTGGGAGGTTGACTTTATCATGATTATTTGGATACTTATTCCATCATCTCGTGCCAATTTTTTCACACTAAGATTCCCGGTACTCATTATCCATTACATGGGCGAGATTGGTAAGAGTGATCATTGAGTAGCTGATATGGTTTTTAATCAATGGCCAATGCCAATACTGATAAATATAACGCAAATATATTTGCTATAGGCTACGATGTTCACAAATACCATTTGCATTATTAGCACAACAGTGACCGCATACTTTTCAGCAATCTTAATATGTGAGGTATTTTTCCCCATTCGTTTTCTCCATAGGGATTGAGAAAACCACTCTATGAAGCTTTTAACCACATAGTCCACAAAGCATTGAAAATGGCGTAATCAAATAAAAGACAGTAAAATATAAACCTCTTGATTTGTTGATATTTATTAAAAGTATAACAAGATATATTTAAAGGTGCCCTAGAATTAAAAATTGAATTTATCTTGGCATAGTTAAATAACAAGAGTTCAGTACATGGAAATGACATACAGTGAGTCTCAAACTCCATTGTTTCCTCCTTCTTATATAAATCTCATTTGTTTAAAAGATCTCCGAAGAACAGGCGAATCTCAACATAACACCGACTGTTATAGTCTGGATAATTAATATGTACACCCCCAATATTTGCATATGCCAGTCCATGTTCAAGCATTACACATCTGGATCTGTGCACAGCTGAATAATCAGACTAGGTAAGCAAGCAAGGACAATAGCGAAAAATGGCAGATGGAGCAATAATAACTAACATGATTCATGATAACATGATATTTTTAGTGATATTTGTAAATTGTCTTTCTAAATGTTTTGTTAGCATGTTGCTAATGTACTGTTAAATGTGGTTAAAGTTACCATTGTTTCTTACTGTATTCACAGAGACAAGACATTATTTTCATATTTTAAACACTTACAGTCTGTATAATTCATAAACAACTTCATTCTTTATAAATCTCTCCAACAGTGTATAATCTTAGCTTTAGCCACGGATCACAGCCTCAAACTCATTCAGAATCAAATGTAAACATCCAAATAAATACCATACTTACGCGATTACGCAATGCATGACGAACACTTTGTAAATAACAAATTTGAGGGTTATATTAGCTGTGTGAACTATGCTGTTAAAGGCAAGCGCGAGCTCCGTGGGCGGGGAGCGTGAGCATTTAAAGGGGCCGCAGCCTAAATCGGCTCATATTTAATGATGCCCCAAAATAGGCAGTTAAAAAATTAATACAAAAAAATCTATGGGGTATTTTGAGCTGAAACTTCACAGAAACATTCAGGGGACACCTTAGACTTATATTACATCTTTTAAAAAGACGTTCTACGGCACCTTTAAAGTTTATCGCAAAATAGTCAAATGGATGTAAGTTGCTTGAAATTTTAAAACTTCAATTACATTATTCACAATGATTTGTGGGAATGGGAGTTTGCTGTTCTTTCGGTGCAGTTCTTGTTTTTTTATCATGTTAGCAGTTACTATTCTGATTCATGGATCCAAGGTGTTGACCGCTGCAGAAATGTGTGTAGCGTTGCTATTCACAGGCAATTAGACTATTATACTAATCATATGGACTTGCAGCTTCTAAAGAAGCAATTTCAGAGCTCATGGTTTTTGGAGGTTTATACATTACTGTTAAAAATCAATAGTGCTATATGGAGAAAGTGAATGGGAATTTTACTTCCGAAACACCACTAAAAATATTTCTAACAGAAATCTTCCATTATTCATTGATTAGACTGATGGTCGATTTTGAAACTGACACTAGCAGAGACGTTAAGGAGACATCAGGGAGAGATCATGTTTCTGTTAATTGGCCAAGCGAGGCCAATAATCTCAAAATAGCTGATTTATTGGCCTGGCCGATGTATCAATCTATCACTTTTGATAAGATGATTTCAATCCAAATTGTTGACCTGTCAGAATATGAAAAACATTACAAAAGATTGCCTACACACATGCACAATTCAAGGACACATGGAGGATGTACAACATTAAACACCCAGACAAGAGCTTAGAACAGAACATTCAGTTCTCAATGGGAATGTGGTACAGCATGAAATATTACACAGACTATTCTGCAAACTGTGATAATGTTTAGATCCTCCATGTCTCTCGGGCAAATGACCCTTTAGCTCCAATGAGACCACAGACTCTCCAATGAGTTAAAGTCCTCAGACATGAGAGAATTTGAACTACTGGTCAGAGAGCAAAAAAGAGAGACTGGAAACTGAGAGAATGTGTCTCTAATTAAAAGTGCCCTAGCTATCTCTCCTCAGAATTCTGTGGCCTAGTTTATTAAAGTGGGCATTGAGTTTCTCTCTATACTACGCTACGTAGTCGGAGCATTGACCTACTAGTTTTGCACACAGCCTGAACAGAGAAAGACATTGCATTTGAAACTGAAAAATGCTGTCTTTGCAGGTATGATACGGGCAACAAAGCATCTTCCTTAGATGCGGCCAGAAAGAAAGAGCATAGACCAGAATATCTGACAAATATAAGCCAAATTCTCCTATATACATTTCCACTGCATCCAAACTTGTGTACTGTCTAATAGGTACTGCATTTGATTTGAAAGAACTTACTTCATGGCTATAATAAAGTATGTTCTATAAATATGCATGTGTGTAGTACAAATAAAGTCTCACATGTGCCATGTTGGAATTATCATGTGACCTACATCATTAGCCCAGATCACTCCAATATGACAGCACCTCTCTTATGGCTTCATGGGATAGTAAAGAACTAAAAAAAAAAAAAAACAAACTAATATATTTTAATTTGACTAGGAATTACACACAAAAACGTCATTTTAATTTGACAAAACATTTTTTTGTCCCTAATAATCAACATAATACAGGGAAAAATGTCATATGAACTGCATATGAAAATGTCATATAAACAAGGCTTTGTTACGTCACAAGTGTTTCGAAATTTCAATAGTTCACGTGACTTCGGAAGTTTGATACGCGACCCGATCCATGATTCGAAACAAAAGATTTGTAAAGCTTCGAAGCAGTGTTTTGAAATCGGCCATCACTAGATATTATTGAAAAGTCGTTATTTTGTTTTTTTGCCACACAAAAAGTATTCTCGTCACGTTATAATATTAAGGTTGAACCACTGTACTCAAATTAACTTTTAAATGTGTCTTTTGTACCTTTATGGGCATCTGAAAGTGTTAATTATCTTGCTGGCAATGGAGGCCTCACTGAGACATCGGATTTCATCAAAAATATCTTAATTTGAGATATTCATTTGATAAACGAAGGTCTTACGGATGTAGAACGACATGAGGGTGAGTAATTAATGACAGAATTTTCATTTTTGGATGAACTAACCCTTTAATTTGCAGACGAGGCACGGTGTAATGGAGAGTTGACAGTTTTATACGGATAGATTAACCATAACCTGTTTCAAAAACAATGGCATTATGAAATTATTAAATATAATTATGAAGTAATTACTACATAAGTGGGTCAAAAAGCACTCTTAAATGCAACTAATTGCATTTAATATAAATTCCATTTCCTATATGAGTTCAGTTCACAAATTCCATCTCAATTTAATATGTTTGTGTGTGTGAGTGTGGGTAAGAGAGAGAGAGAAAGAGAGAGAGAGAGAGAGCGTATACTGTATGGCTGCGTATGAGGTGCTGTCTGTCTGAGAAACCAATGAGTTTATTTTTAGCTTTGCAGCACCATAACCTCTCATGTGATTGTAGTCTCTCTCGCGCACACCATGAGTGAATGACTCAACGTAGGTCAAGGAGATTCAGAGGTAGTGAACATTCTGTTTTGAACAGCAGCTCTGACAAGGGCTCATGTGAATTCTTCATTAACATCATCTCTGAATTATTGCCTATATGCATGCAGAAATATCTAACTTCGCATCTAAATGTGAAATATTCATTATGAATTCAATATGTGTGAAAGAATACAACAAATATGGCATATGCGATGGAACAGACTGCTCTGCCAAATAAGCTCTCTATAAACACTGAATGAAAAAAAAAAAAAAAGTGAAATGTCTTTGCTCTAAAAACGTTTGCTGCAATATAGTATAATAATAAATGTGATTATTTTATATAGATAGTGTTATAATCAATTCTAATATGTCTCATCAACATCAATGACCAACACCAAATTACACAACCATATAAACCACTGAACAGACTATATTTTTAATTCTTCACAGCCTTGTTTTCATTCATGTCACAAAAAATACAGTGTCTACCATCACTAAGATTCATAGTATATCAAAGCAATGATTATAAAATGAGGTACAGCTGAGCACAGCGCGGCAATGCTCAGGAGTACTAAATGAGGACAGATGAGGTCAGAGAATGTTTTTTTGTTTTTTTCCAGTTCTCTTCAACACAAGATACTAAATCATAATAAACTAGCAGATTCTTTCTTTTAACATTCATCTGGTATACTATAAACACATACAGTAGCAGCATCAACATGGACAATGGCCATCTGGTTGTTTTGTCAGACACCAGTCTACTGCATTTCTGCCTTCTCATTCTCGCCTTCCTCTTTATCTATCTCCAACACTATCCTTCTTCTTGTTGTTCTTTTCTGTATTTTGTTGCCTCTGCATGGCATTTGCCTTACATAATACACAATCTGTACTCAGCTTGTCTTTTGACCTCTCTTTTGCCTCTTTTCTTATTCCAGTTCTCTAGATTACAGTCTTTATCCTCCTCTGCGTTTTTCTATTTTTACACAACAAATATTTCTCATTATTAATCAGCATCTTTGTCTTCAAAAACACATACACACATCTAAACATCCTGAAAACAAGCAAAATCCGTATGATATTAAACCACTTACTTTCATAGATTATTGTGTATTTTGAACATAATATTTTATTTTATTTTTAATGGCAGAAAGTTCACCTAAAAATGAAAATTATCCAATGATTTACTCACCCTAAAGCCATCCTAGGTGTAAATGACTGTCTTCTTTCAGAAGAACACAATGAGAGATATATTTAAAAATATCATTAGTGCTCCAAGGTTTATAATGGCAGTGAATGGGGGGCCGTTTTGAAGTAAAAAATAATGCATCCATCCATAAAAAAAAAAAAAAAAAAGTAATCCATACAACTCCAGGGGGTTAATAAAGGTCTTCTGAAGTGAAGCGATGCATTTTTGTAAGAAAAATATCCATATTTGAAACTTTATAAATTCAAATAACTAGCTTCCGGCGGACGACCGTACACAGAAGTCGATTTGCGGCGGAAGGGTTTCCTTTCACCTGACGCACAACGTAATGATGAACACGGAGGCGCAGCGGATAGAGCAAAACAAATCACCGGTAACAGATTATAAGGCTAAAACGATCATTTTTAAAGAGAAATTTTGGAGGATTTTGATAAAAGAGAAGAGGAGCTTAAATTTGTTGCACAGCCCTATTTGTTTGAACCGTGAGAGGCATATAAGCTTACGATACTCCTACATCCTGCATCACACATCGCATCAGAGGATTACTCATTTGGCGCAAGTTGACTAGTTATCTGAATTTATAAAGTGGTAAAAATATTTTTCTTACAAAAATGCATCACTTTGCTTCAGAAGGCCTTTATTAACCCACTGGAGTCGTACGGATATTTTTTTTAATGGATGAATGCATTATTTTTGGCTTCACAACCATTATAAACCTTGGAGGACTAAGGATATTTTTAAATATATCTCTGATTGTGTTCACCTGAAAGAAGATAATCATATACACCTAGGATGGCTTGAGGGTGAGTAAATCATGGAATAATTTTAATTTTGGGGTGAACTATCCTTTTAAGCATTATCCTCACTGAATAGAGATGTTTTTGCTGGTGACAAACACATTTCTGGTTTGGTTTTTATGATGAGTGTTTGAGCCGTATTGATGGGGTGTGGTGGTATTTAAGATTCTATTCAGTTTCATGACTTTTGAAATTAAGCTACCTCACATATCCAGGTTTCTTCCAAATAATACTAATAAAAGTCAGGTGGGTGAATTAAAATAAGAAATATACATATATACATTTCTTATACTTAGAAAAAAGGTTGGGAGAAAAAAAGTTGCAGGTTAAGAAGCTTCAGAAGCTATTTTTATGCAATCTGACAATTAAAAATATATATATATTGTCAATGTATGTAGTACTGTTGATTCAGTTATTTAAAAAATTATATTTTTAATGGTACATTTATTCACAATTTTGTCATTTTTCATTTAAATGTTAATCACAAGAAGCACATTAAGATGCTGCATGTCCAAAAAAGTTACTCTAAAAAAGTAATTAATAAGTCGCTACTAATATCATCTTCAGAAATTAGACTACAGTATTAATTACTCTCTCTAATTACTCTCTAAATTCCACATCAACCTCGACCAGTCGAATAATGCAAGGATAGACATGAAACTGCTCTTTTAAAAATGAACAATATACAATTGCATAAATTATTCTTGGACACACCCAAGTGTGTAAAGGGAGAAGGTTATATTAAAAACATACATTTTAACATTAAATTTTTGTATATTTCTGTATATTGTTTTATACAGAATTGTTGTGTAGTCTAGTCAGTATTTAACGCAATTACATCAGAAGTAATTAAATTACAGAAAAATTAAGAGTAATCCATTACTTTTCTTTTTATGGAAAATTAAATGTTTACGTCTGAACACCGGCTCATTATTGGCCGGCTCCAGCGTCAGCATCTCACGTATGCGTCAATGCTGCTCACGTGAACAGGCATCGGCCAATACTGAGACCTGGAAGTGCTGCAACGAAAACAGCATAGGAGAATGACGTGAGAGATGAATTTGTTAAATAAAGTCATTGTTTTTGTGCACAAGATGTATTCTCGTCGCTTCATAACATTAAGGTTGAACCACTGTAGTCACGTGGACTATTTTAACAATGTTTTCACTACTTTTCTGGACACTGAATGTGGTAATTTTGTTGCTTTCTATTGAGGATAAAAAAAAAAAAAAACTCTTGGACTTCATCTTAATTTGAACTAACTCTTTAATAAAAGCTGGATGGCTTGTGTTGCTAAATGGCTTGCAATTAATATTAAAACATATTGTATGACAGAGAAAATGCTGTATTACTGTTACTAATGCATCTGATTATGCTATGTTTTCAACTCGACAAAATAGTATTTTTCTCTGAGGCATGGTAAAATCATAGTACTCGTGGAAAATCAATAAAACAAGATTCAAACAATAAGACTAAACGAGTTGAGCTATATAACAAAGATTAGCTTTCTGTCTAAAAAAGGTATCCAAACTGTTGTTCCTTTGTCTAATAAAACATATTAAAGCATCTTTGGTGTTTCCATGGTTTCCACAAAATAAAACAAGAAAATCGTGGGTAATGCAGGTACGATGTCATTGATTGGCGACGCACACGGTCTGTATCCTGGTTGAAATTGTGTTTTCCTCTGGAGTTCTCTTATTTCTCTCTTTCTCGGAAACATCTGGAATAATGTAAGTACACAAGTCAAAAAAAAAAAAAAAATAGCATTGTTCTAGTGGTTTTTGGATATTTTAATCAAGAAATCTTACATCATGTGCCTTTAAAGAAAAAAAATCAGGTTTTTGGCCTGTCAGTAATCACCTCACCTCCTTAAATGTCACCCTTTACCCTGCGTTAATCTAGGACTGGAGGTTATGATCCCACTGGTGAGGAAGGGTCTAGTGTCAATGTGCTTATATGTGTGTCTGTGTGCAGTGGCATTTATATACATGTTTGTGCTCATAGAATCGCAATTCCCGGGCTTATCACAGAAAGAGGTTAAGACCATCTCTGACATGGACCAGCATCCAGTGCAGCGGAGCACTGCAGTGCTCGGCGAGAGAGAGGGAGAGAGAGAAAGAGATATGAATACAACATAAACTGCCACACCACCCGATGCTGTATTTTTGGAAACGGTATCCCAGCATGCACCAGTGCTGCGATACTGATCCCAGAATCTAGGTGTCCATTTCAATCCCGCTGTGCAGAAAGGGGAGGGGGGGGGGAGTGTAATTCGATCCTAATGATCCAGAAAATATTCTCGTTTTCTTTTCCAAAACCTACATTTCAAAAAGGGAAACTTTAAAGCAAAAAGATGGAATTGTTTCATAGAAACGGCCAACATGAGTCATATGATTGGCTCTTAGGAGGAGAGATGCTGTGGGAGAAGCAAAATGATTGGTTGTTCTGAGGGTGGGAAGGAGGCTGATTGGTTGTTTTGCCCTATAGCAGCAGAGCCTGCAGGCAAACAGGCCAACAGCAACAATTACACTGACGGATCTGAAAGAACTGGGTCGCTCTATGCCCACACTTTCCAACAGGGGATAAGACCAGCCAAAGCCTTTCAAAGCACACATATACATACAAATATGCTCACATATCACCTGTTACTGCGCTTATACACACAAGAACACAAAACACTCAACTTGCTACATCCAGAGACTCATTAATAAGGTGTTCAGATTGATACATGGATGTATGTGATTCTCAAGCATACTGTATAATCCCTTCAACTTCTTCACAGCTACACTTAGACACAAGCTGTTACGTCAGAACACATGCATAGAGCTCCAGATGAGACCCAGATGCATATTTCCGTTATCCCGGCTTAACCGGATGTGCCGCTCTGCTCTTCAGAACATCAGAACGTTGCCATGTTCGGCTACAGACGCTCCATTAACTCTACTCAAATCCTGCCCCGCACCTGACAGGAGCACACCAAATAAAAATCACCTACCCCTGGCTGACAGCTTCTTTGTGTTGATGATTTTGGCCGCATACTCTTGGCCGGATGATATCTTCACGCATCGCCTCACGACAGAGAACGCGCCCCTGAAGAAGAGGGAAAAAAAGAGAAGACAGTCAGGAAAAAAAATGGGCACGAGGCCCTGATGCCGAACAGATAGAGCATATGGCATGGAGAGCAGAATCTGTGCCATGATGGAGGCACAGCCTGAGCGCTTCCAAGGTTACACAACTATGATTTTCCATGGATGTTTGTCCGTGTGTGTTTGAAGAGCGTGTGTGGGCGTTTTGAAATTGCTTAGCATATTTACTGGCCACATGCGCACACCAAATCCATCTATGCGCTCACTGGAAAGGAGAGGGTTAATTACACGTCACCTTAAATATCCCCTCTGGTGCGTTTGTTCTTCTCTCCAACAGGGAATGATGCATTTTAAGACAAATCTCACTGTAATAAAACTGTAATCACTTTGAAAAAAAAAAAAATAATAATAATAATTATATATATATATATATATATATATATATATATATATATATATATATATATATATATATATATATATATATATATATAAAATTTTACTACTGTATTTTTTACAGTACATATAAATTACCTTATAATTTATGGATAAAATGTATGTGTAGCAAGTCAGTAGATATACTTTTTCAACAATATATTGTTGCAATTGTTTTTAATAATAATAATAATTTAATAAAATCTCAATCACCTTATCATCATTTATGTGGAAAAGTGCATTCCCTTTGCAAACCATCACATCTGCTTGTATTATATTTAAAATGTTAGTTTCATCTTATTTTTATACACTATAAAAAATAACCCAAGTTGTGTTGAAAATGGACAAACCCAGCAACTGGGTCGTTTTAACCCAGCGATTGAGTTAAATGTTTGCCCAACCAGCTGGGTAGTTTTTTTTATTTAACAACTATTGTTTAAAGTCTGTATTGCTTGCTTAAAATGAACCCAAAATAGGTTGGAAATAACATTTATTAATATGTTAATCAATGAACAATTATAAATAAGTTTAATGAATAATAAATAAACAATAAACATTTATTAAATTGCTTTTTAATAAATTTTAAGTCAGCCATATAGTCATTTTTAAACAATAGTTGAGTTAAATAAAACATTTAACCCAATCGCTGGGTTTGTCCATTTTCAACCCAATTGTTTTATGTTGCATTTTGTATTATTTACAGTAAATAATGTTTTACTGCATTATTTAAGTGTAATGCTGGATTTTAATGAAATAAATCATGTGAAACCTGTTATCGCAAGACCTATATCAAGGTCTACTTTAAAAAAAAATAATAAAATATTTTAAACAAAACGGATATTTGTGATATATTTGTGAAGTGCAAATCTATAATAAAGTGGAGATGAATGACAATAGACTAATTATTATGTTTATTGACCTGAGGGTATAATGGAATGTGCTCGAGCAGCATATTGTTGCTATAGTAACCTCCTCAGCGACTTCGCGAGCGTCTATTTTGCGCACTGTCTTGCACTCTTACTTTAATGGCTAGTGAAACGTTGTTTAGAAACGTTGTTACAACGTATAGTTATTTTTTTGCATATACTTGTATGCAAAAATTATTCATACACCCCAAACCTTTTTTTCGACCTCTTTTGGAGGGGTTCAACTGACAGTTTTTAAGGAAAATAAATAATTCAGTGCATAATGATGCCTTTTATAAACTCAAAAATGGTAGGAATAGGCACCTCTATGTAAAAAAAGGGAGCCTAGTTCTGGTGCCCAATATTTACATAGCCTACATGATGCCACCGTGCAGATGGCGCGGAAACGTTTCGACATCATATTTTGAACGGACTGATATTCAAGAGATTTCAATTTAAAGTCACAATGGGCTTAAAAATGGACTCAGTACGCCTCACGACGGAATAAATATATCACAGTCACAGGCTGAATGAAATGTATAAGGTATCTCCTGAAACCCGTACAGATAGGGACCACCGATGTGGCCTCTGCTGCACACCCTCCCCCTCCCCAGTCAAACGCAACGCAAGGAATCCCCAAAGCGATAATTAACGGCACGGGAATGTGTGTCTGCACTGTTGTCGCATTGCCATGAGTATTCCTGTCTCCGAGGGAAAAAGCCCGAGCCCACCAAAACCTACATTATAGCAGCTGTTCGGATATCTGACGTGAGGATCACAATGGACGCGTTCCAAAACCTAGAGCGGTGGCTACATACACTGCAATTTTGGGCATCACGGGCACGTTCCAAACGCACCCGTGATTGTCAAAGAATGCCGTCTGTGTTGGCAGCTTGCAAGGCTGTGAGACAGAGACTATATAATCAAACGCTCACGGCAAGGTTATTATAAGCGTTCGCTGCAATTAAAGCGGAGCTGTCAAACAGAAGACGCGTCGCAACCCCATCATTTCACTGTGCACATTAAATGCACAGGAATGCAATGATTCTGCAGTAGAAAAATCCAGCACTTACTTTCCAAGCTCCTCAAAAAGCTGATATTCATCCGTGAATCTGGTGCAGATGGTCAGAGCCATTGTGATTGGGGAATCGGCAGCGCGAGGAAGAGGATGATGCGGGGAAGCGCAGTCAGTCTCCTCTCGTCCCTCCTGTAGACCAAAAGGAGAGCACCTGAATGATTTTTTTCTGAGCTTCTGCTTCGGTTCCTCGTCTCTTGAAGTGAGCTTCGCCGATCAATGTCAGATGATCAGATATGTAAACCTAGGGGTCGATCACCAAGGGGAGGAAGAAGCGCGTTCACATCCGACGGTTCCATGGGCTCATCATTATGCGCGTTGACGTTGCCATCTCTTTCTTGGACGTGTTTGCATACAGCACCTCGCCCCCCTTCTCCCCTCCCTTTCAAAGCCTAGTCCCGCCCTCTCAAACATCATGCACTTGGAGAATTTTCATATTCATACTTAATAATTCGTCATGGCAATAATAGCAATAAGGTCAAATGAATAATTGATCTAGATAACCTATATAAGGCCACATGCTAAGCGCCATCTAAAACTATAAACACGTTTCATTTTAATTAATGCAAATGCAGTGATCTACTAAAAAGTGACCACTCATTTGTGCTTGAAAAATACCATTTGTCAAACTATTTAAATGAACTGCACAAAATGATAAAAGGTGACGTCACGGGCAAAGTTTCAAGGTTTCTCATTGGAGAAATTGAAATTCTTCGTTTTTTTTAACTACTACTAAATGGTGATAATTGTCTTCAGAAACAGCATTGCCAGAAAGTAGGAATATGGTTGTGCATTTCAATCCCTCCCTTTTTTTTTTTTTTTTTTTTTTTTACATACTCCAATAATGCCATGTTACAGTATTACAGGTGTACATAGTAGGCTACAGTACCGTAATAATAATGGTTCTGGCAAAATAAAAAAAAAATAAAAAAATAAAAAAATTAAACAGAAATTGATGAGGTATCATCATAAAAAAAAAAAAAAAAAAAAAATTCAACCATTTAGGCTACACTAAAAATATAGAACTAACATGATCTAAATTATGTAAATAATACTGTATGTCGACAGGTCAGTGAAGTATGGAACCTTTAAACACAAGAATCCATAACATCAAAGCCCAGATACGCTGCCAGAGCGCAGAACCGTTATGACGCACATTCACAGCTGGCATTTCTACGCATGCGCACGAGCTGTGCGTAATCTCTTGTGCACTTCTATATATTGAACACACGGGCGCGCTGTTGTACAGGCCGTGATTTCAAAAAAATATTCAACTTGCTTACTGTGGACTCAAACATACAGTGGCATGAAAAACGTATGTGAACCCCTTGCAGAATCTTTGAAAATGAGAATTATTTTAATAAAATAAGAGGGATAATAAAAAATGCATGTTATTTTTTGTTTAGTACTGTCCTGAGTAAGATATTTTACATAAAAGATGTTTGCATTTAGTTCACAAGACAAAAAAATAGCTGAATTTATTAAAATAACCCCATTCATAAGTATGTGAACCATTGATTCTCAATACTGTGTGTGGTTACCTGATGATCCACCACTGTTTTTATGTTTTGTGATGGTTGTTCATGAGTCTTTTGTTTGTCCTGAGCAGTTAAACCGAGCTCTGTTCTTCAGAAAAATCCTTCAGCTCCTGCAGATTCATCAGTTTTCAAGCATTTTTGCATATTTGAACCCTTTCCAGCAGTGACTGTATGATTTTGCTATGACAATATATACAGTTTAACTGTTTACACATATTTTCAAAACTTTGCCTATTTTTTTTTTTTCTAAACTTTACACACAAATCCAAGAATTGCACACACAAAAAGCACTGCATTCAATATCACAAACACAGCAAACATTTGTCTTATGTTGCAAACACCTTTGCCATAATATTCTATTTTTGGATATATCATATACACACAGTTATTCAAAACCTAAAGCTCTTATTTCATGAGCTCCTATGTACATTTCTGTACGAGATTGAAAGTAATTGGCAGAGAGATGTTGAAAACTTCACGGTAAACATGAAAGCAAGATTGAAACCAATTTATTTATTATTTTACTGTAAGCATTTGTGATTGTGAATACAGTATTACACAGTATGAAAAAACAAAACAAATACAGCAACCATGTGTAGATGGACAGAAACAATGGTTGTGTTTTGTCCATCATTGCTATTTTCACAGTTAAAGCAAGATTACAAGTTCTTCCTACCAGGCTTAACTTTTCCGTCTGGTTTTCTTCAACTCATGTTCCTCATTGTTTGTCATACTACAGAACTGATTACCGAAACATTAACACATATCTTGAATGGCTGCCACGCTTACAAGGAAATGGACATATCACATTATGACAGAATGGTGAACCTTGAAAAGCCGTTCCCCATCTTCAGTAAGAACGTAAAAGCATGCCTGTGTAAAATCATCCATGTTCCAGTGTTGCAATAGTAATCCTCACACCTTCTCACACCTATTTGCCATTAGACATTGTTCATGTTCTTAGGAATACTGCATTATTCATTATAAATGAATTATCTTTTGATATATTTGTGAAATTCATGCACAATATTTAATTAAAATAACTTCCCCTTCCTCTTGCAGTGAAATCTTTTCTCTACTCTGATGGCATTTACAGGAGCAAGGGTGGAGCAACCTGTTACTCAAGATTACGGTATTAAAAAAACAACATTGATCAAAATGATTCGTTGTGGACAAAATCAATTCCCACCCTACATTCTTCTTGTTTGAGAAGCAGTTTCACTCACAATAGGGAAGAAAAGACTATATGCTGATTTTAAAGGGATGGTTCACCCAAAAATGAAAATTTGATGTTTATCTGCTTACCCCCAGGGCATCCAAGATATAGGTGTCTTTGTTTCTTCAGTAGAACACAAATGATGATTTTTAACTCCAACCGTTGCTGTCTGTCAGTCAAATAATGCTAGTGGATGGGAACTTCTACTATAAGAGTAAATAAAACTTGCTTAGACAAGTCCAAATTAAACCCTTCAGCTCGTGACGACACATTGATGTCCTGAGACACGAAACAATCGGTTTGTGTGAGAAACCGAACAGTATTTATATAATTTTTTACCTCTAATACACCATGTCCAACGGCATTCATCACTCGATTAGTTTGGTCTGATCGCACTCTGACAACGGCAGTGATGTCTCGCTCTCAATGAAGTATATGCGCGAGACATCACTGCCGCTGTCAGAGCGCGATCAGACCAAACTAATCGAATGATGAATGCAGTTGGACATAGTGGTGGTAAAAAATGATATAAATACTGTCCGGTTTCTCACAAAAAACAATCGTTTCGTGTCTTAAGACATCAATGTGTCGTCACGAGCCGCAGGGTTTAATTTTGATTTGTCTAAGCAAGTTTTATTTACTCTTATAGTCCAAGTTATACCACTATACCATTGACAGACGGCAGCGGTTGCAGTTGAAAATCATCATTTGTGTTCTACTGAAGAAACAAAGACACCCACATCTTGGATGCGCTGGGGGTAAGCAGATAAACATCAAATTTTCATTTTTGGGTGAACTATCCCTTTAAGTAAACTGCTTTAACAGTGCCTGTTCAACCCTATAGAACTGACCATGTATCCTAGATTATTTTGCATCTCAGCAACATTAAACATGAAGATAAAATCTCAATCAATATCAATTTCACCACTACACACTACACAGTAGGTCATACAAGTGTTTATCATCTCCATTCCAAAGTGTATAAACTCAACAGTTTGTTTTAGTGATAGAAATGCATGATAGGCAAGCTTGAGAACTGGATGAATGGATGGATGGATAGATAAAGTTCTCTAAAAAGAAGAAGAAGAAGAAAAAGGGAAATATTGGCCTACAACAAGAAAGTACGCATTAACAATTAATTTGCTTTTTTTTTTTTTTTTTGCAAACTGGAATAAAACAATACCACAAGCATATCTTGGCCTTGATAAAATAAGCATTGTGACAAGCGTTTACTAGAATATTCCTTCTGTATGGTTTACGTCCAGCTTTCTGCCTGCAGGAATAACTAGCTATAACAATTATTTTAGTGATGGTGTTCTTCCAAATATGGAAAAGTGTATCTCTATAAGCTTGACTTAACACATAAGTAATGCATCATGGGTATTACCCTTAGTCAGGGTAGACCGACGCAATTTTGAACTTAAAAATAAAGGTTCCAAATGGGTGTTTTCACTGAAATACTATTAAAGAAGAACTATTTTTGGTTCCCCAAACAATCTTTCAGTGAACAGTTCTTAAAAGCACAATTTAGTGTGAAGAATATGTAACCTTTTTCAACTATAAAATAACTTTTTGTGCAATGGAAAATTTCTATGGATGTTAAAGGTTTTTTATGGAACCACAGATGCAAATAGGCAAGGCCAAGGCAAGGCAAGGCAATTTTATTTGTATAGCACATTTCATAAACAATGCTAATTCAAAGTGCTTTACATAAAGAAGAATAATAAAATAGAACAAAGGAATATAAATAACAGTAAAAACTGAATTTTGCTATCTGGATGGATGAGCTAGGAAGTCTCAGGGAGTTTTTTGTTGTTGTTGTCGTCCGTCAGAGTGGATCTAAACGGATCTTCCTCACACAACAGGACTGTTAAGGCACTTCAAACTGATAAACAAAGTTTCAATCTCCCCTTTTGCCAAGACACCTCAAACTGCACCACACAGCCCTAATCCCCCTTCTGAAGATATCTTATCTATGCAATGCAGTTCAAATTTCCCCTTTGGAAAGTGTCCTGACTATCTTAACCATGCACTACAGCTCAAATTTCCCCATGGTTTCTCCCCTTATCCAACTTCACCAAATTTTAACCTGATCACAAATGCTTTCTTCCTAATTCTCCCAGCTCTCTCAACCAGACAGCAATATTTAAAATGCATTAAAAGTCAGAATAACAAGATGATACATAAAAGATATAAAATACATTAAAAATTAAATAAAAACAGGAAAAGGAATTAACAGAATAAAAAGATAATAGTATAAAATAAAATGCAAACAGTTCGGACATAGCACAGTGCTCAATCAGCAAATGCATAGGTAAAAAGATGTGTTTTGAGTCTGGATTTGAATGTGGCTACAGTTGGAGCACACCTGATCTCTTCTGGAAGCTGGTTCCAGCTGCGGCTGGCGTAACAGCTAAAAGCAGACTCTCCTTGCTTTGAGTGAACCCTTGGTATTTCTAAATGACTTGATCCCTGATGATCGGAGCGATCTGTTAGGTTTGTATTCTTTGAGCATATCTGCAATGTATTGAGGTCCTAGGCCATTGAGTGATTTATAAATAAGTAACAATACTTTAAAATCAATTCTAAATGCAACTGGAAGCCAGTGCAAGGACCTGAGGACTGGTGTGAATAAAATAACCAAAAAAGAATAAAGAACCATTAAAGTCTAAATATACTTCTCTACTATATAGTAGTATTACATCCACATGCATAGTATTTATAAAACAGAACCTGGATGATCTACTATGACAAAATTCTGAAATGTGCATCTGATGGACACTACTATCCCATTAGGCCAAGGGAGAGGAGTTGTGAACGGCAGTGAAGCGAACGTGACAGTGATGTAGTAAGTTCGATTTTCATTCATACTACCCATATTCATACTATATAAAACAAACATACTTTTTTAATGGTCAAAGTTCCAATCATGAGTATCTACTAAACAGTATTGCATTGAAAAATATCAAACCAAGTGGCATTTATTTTAACGAAATGTAGCACAAGCATTCTTTAAGCAAAAACATTTCACAAAAAGAAATTTGTAAGGTTTTAAATGAGAAAATAATAGCTATACTGTTCAAAATTAAGGCAAAAAGTACTTGGACACTTCCTGGTTGTCAGTTAGTGGAACATATTCATAGTTAATGCGAACTGGAAGGAAACTAAAAAACATTGAAAACCAGAAAAGTAAATACCAAAATGTCTCAGAAAAGCTTGTTCTGGGAAAAGTTAATGCTCTCAGGCATTGTTTAAGTGTCTAAATACTCTGAGCCAAATGTTTACAGACATCTTTTTCATAACACACACAGATTTAGGCTCTGACACCACCATGTCCTCGCTGATATCCTCAATAATGTAGTTTACAAATGATGATCTTTATAAAATGATACAGAAGCAATTTCTTCAGATATGCGCTTCATGTCTTTGTGTAATCAAAGGAAAAGAAGGATATTTGTGTGTCAAGTAAGAGTCAGTATCACTTCTCCATTTTAAAAATGACCAGAGTCATCACCCAAACAAATATTCCAGGATTCCACAATTTGGAAAGAATATGATGGTATAAAGTGTTCAAAGGGTTGACACAGCAAATCTGAGTAAAGTTATCTCTGTTAAACAGTAAACATCTGAAGCATACTTCCTGCATTTTACCACTTACAAAAAAGCTCCCACACCTAGAAAGCGATTACCCAACTCTAATCTTCTGTTTAATAACCTACAAAAGGTGCTTCATGGCTTCACTCAGGACAGACATCTTATTGTAAATACTGAATCAAATGGATTACATTTAAACTGATGAAATACATTCTTAAGAATTGGATTTGGTAGAAATGACTGCACACGCTCACGTTCGACTGTGCAGATTTGTCATGATCATAAGAAAACAATGACACTAAGCACATGTACTTACACACACCAGCGCACACTAAACAAGTGAGTCACTCTAACTGAATATATTGTCAAGGAAAAACTTCCCATTTCCTTCAATGACGATTACTGACAGGGGAAAACATGCACATCTTCCTTGTAGAATAATGTCTTTGTAAAGTGCAGACACACACACAAAAAAAGAGTATTTCTGCCTTGTATAAGACATGCAATTAAAAGTAACTGAACAGTCTCACTTTACATTACTTACATGACTATATTATGAACTTTTTTTTACCCTTTTAGGCATCTCATAAATTTGATCCAGCATGTAAATCAATATATTATTGTTCAAGTGTCTGGGTAGAAAAAAATGGCCTGATTCTGGGAAAGCCTCTACATCTTCTTGTTCTATATCAAATAACATGATTTATGGCAGGTTGACACTAAACAGTTCCACACCTATTGTCAGTTAATCCTATCATTTCCTGTCTGGCAGTCATGGCAAACTTATTGAAAGAGAGAGATAAATAACACTAATAACAGGATTCAGGCTTAGGGGTCAGATCATCAAGCTGGAACTCATCCTGAAAGATTTCTTGAAGCGTGCTCTCTAACGGTTAATTGTTTTAAACAAAACACTCTTGTTGAGAGCCATTAAGAAAAAATGAACACACTGTGAAATGCTTCAGAAATGTCAGACCATCTTTAGTAAGATTTTAACCTCAACTGTTTTCAGGTCAACAGTGTTTTAAATTTTTTCTAATTATTCCATTTATTAATAAGTGACATGATGTGAAGGCCAAGTACAGTAATCCATACTCGGAATTTGTCCTCTGTATGTAAACCTGCCAAGTTAGTGCACACACAGTAGGAGCAGTGTGAAAAGAAGAAACACACAGTCACAGTTCAATCCATGGACAAACACAGAGCAGTGGGCAGCCATTTTGCTGTGGTGCTCGGAAGCAGGGAGCTAAGAGCTTTGTTCAAGGGAACCTTAGTCATTTTCTGCCGGTATTGAGGATTAAACCCATTCAGGGGCCAGATTCACAGACCTCTTCTTAAGAAAGAAGTTCTTAAGATAAATTCTAAGAAGTTCTTTCTAAGAACTCTAATATTTCTAAGTGCAATAGGTTGTTTGCAATCACATGGTTCTGGTCACGCACAAAATTAATGTGGAGGGCAAGCAGTGAAAATAAGAAAGGAAGAGATGGGGAAAAGTACGTACTATGCTGGTTTTGAAAGGTATAAACAGACATACACAACATATTTTGGACATGAACCTTATGTTATGAAGAGGAGCATTTTTTCTGAATTGAAAGACTTGACTGCCATCGAGGAGGCAGAATGTGACGCTGCCATCACACAGTGTTCAAGGTTGGGTTTGTTTATATCGCACTGCCTTTCTACTAGTGACGTTAAGGGCAGTATTTTGATTTTCTGTCATGATTGTGAAAAATGTCACAATTGTAGGTCATTTATGCTTAATTGAGAATTGCAACAGGAGCTCACTTCATTGTTCAGGGAAAAACTGGACGGTGTTAAAATTTTTCGCCTTTTCTACGTGTAAAAACACTAAGGGAAGCCAGGGCTCTCAAGTTTTGAACTGAGTTCAGAGTGAGATTTCGGCGGCGGCGGCGGCGGCAGCGACGGGGGTTTGGTTGGGGATGGGGGTCTGATATGAAAAATGACACAAATTTGTACAAATAAAAAAATATTTATTTAATTCAGCATTTTAGTGTGTAGGCCTATGTGAGTGAGTGAGTGAGTGAGTGAGTGAGTGAGTGAGTGAGTGTGTGTGTGTGTGTGAGTGAGAGAGAGATAATGGTAATATAGTCATACAAATTATATTGTTGTTTTCCTCAACATTAATTATAATGTGAAACAATATAAACATGGTAACCATATTCCGACTCTAGTGTACGTTATATGTACATTACGTTCTGCACGATAACTGGCGCGCTCTGCTTTACTAGTGTTTTTTTCCGCTCACTGCTTGAGCTTATAATGCTTTTGTTCTTTAGGCCTATATTTTTTGTTTACACGTATTGTTTAATGTTTTAAACTGAATGAAAACCTTAAGATAAAACGTAAGCTTGTTGTGTATATTACCTAATGATAAGATTGTTCAGAAATAGTGATGACAACTTGAATAAAAAAAACAATTAAAAAACGTTTCTCTCATTTTTTCAAAATAACAATTTAAATACACAAATATTCGTTTTTTTTATTAGCCCAAATATTCGAATACAATATTTTGGAAAATTGCCCATCCCTACTAGCTAGGCTAGTTTACGTAACATACTGGTCAAACTGTTAACTAACCTACCAGCTGCCAGGACACAAATATTCCCCAGCAATTTGATGAGATGACTTAGGCCTACTGTACTCATGGGATATGGTCCCACCCCCATGTCGATCACGATCAGTCTGTAGCCAGATGTGAATCAAATGTGACTGACTGATGTCCTCTTCTGTAACTACTTCAGCGAGCATCTGAATCAGTGAGCGAGCCCGGGAATCACATAATGTGTCGTTGCAATCAGAACGTAAACGTTGTTGTGGCAGGAATATTTAAAACTTACCCGGATACAGCAATTCTATTTTCTGATTGACTGTTCGGTAGCTGGGTGATTCTTCAATTAGGGGAACTTTTATGTCCCCAGATTATACATTCATGTTAAAAATAATATATTATAAAATAAATAGTTTAGTTATGTCAAATAATATTTATTGCACCACCAAAAAATGTTATACACAAAAATCAGTATGATTTCCATGTTTAAAAATGTTTTCATCACTAATATTTGGCTACTCAAGCCTTGTCCCCAACCCAGACTTTAAAACTTGTCTGCTCTGAAAATGTGATAAAATGTTATCAGTTCATTAAAAAAATCACAATATATGTTTAAACAGTAACTTAAAAAGGCACTTGATGCATAATTTGGGTTCATATCTGTGCAATTTGTGAATATTTTTAACAATTTAGTATTGTCCACAACAATACTGTCATTACCGCGACAGTCTATGATTACAACAAGGATTTTTTTGGGGGTAAGACTTGTTTATGCCGTAACCATGGAAATGAAGACCAGCAGGGGAGCACATGTCAGCCATGGAAGAACAGTGACATTTGATGTCTGAAAAAGTAAGTAATTTAATCATGAATTCCTTCTGATCATGGAGTAGACTTATTCAGCGTCATTACCATTAATGCTGTAGAGGCAATATTGTGATAAATATATGTATATATTCACATGATTTATGTGTATTTAAAGTTCTTTTTGTACTAGCTGTTGAGTGATGTTAGCAAATCCATGACCTAGCATCTTTTTTTCCTGAAAAACAAAAAAAATGTCATTACAAGCAACACGTCATTACCAACACACAACTTGTTGTGATGGTAATGACAAGTGATGGTGGTAATGACATGTTCTGTGTCACTATCTATATCATATTATGTGTTTATAAATTAAGTTAAAGAAGCATAATAGTGTTATTTTACAATGAAACTTAAATGAGATGCCTTACTTCCTAAAACTATTTTTTCTTATTTTTTAACTAGAATGGCTCCCAAGAAATCAGCTAAAAGGTCTAGAGATTAAGGAAAAAAATTTAAGGAAGATCCTGTAAAATACATGTTTGAAAGCAAACACATTTCATTATACACTGTGTGCAGAATTATTAGGCAAGTTGATTTTCTGATCATATTTTTTTTCCAAGCACATTTTACCAATTCCAATCCACATCAATCTTAATAACTACTATTAATATTGTTTTTAATAATTTAAAAGTGATATATAATTGTTCATGAAGGCTGGAAATGAAAAATGCCCTATATTCAGGTGTGCAGAATTATTAGGCAGGTTTTCTTTTACAGGCAAAATGAGCCAAAAAAGAGAGGGTCATACAAAAACAGCTGGAAAAGAAAAGACACATGTTAACTTCAAAATAATTAAGAATTAAGGTGAAGAATTAAGTTTGAAACCATCAGGAACCCTTTAGTCTCCAGCGGCACCATTTTCCAGAACTGCAACCTACCTGGAGTCTCCAGAAGTGCAAGGTGTCAGGATCTCAGAGACTTAGATTAGCTAAAGAATCCTAAAAAATGACCCGCTCTTAATAAGAATCACAAGCTGAAGTGTTATAAAGTACATGAAGACTGGGTTTTTATAGGCCTTATAGACAGACAGCTTGAGAGTGACTCCTGAAGGACCAGCACCACATCCTCTTGTACCACTGTTTGAAGAATTTATCTTCCAGAATCTGGCAATAAGGTGTGGGAGTTCACTTTTAGTCCATCTCTTATCCTGAAATGTCCATCTTGCAGAGATGGACTAAATGATCTTCCAAAACTTACTGCCAGATTCTGGAAAATAAATTCTTCACAAAGTGGTACAAGAGGATGTGGTGCTGGTCCTGCTGGTATGTATTTCACAACACTTCAGCTTGTGATTCTTATTAAGAGCAGGTCGCTTTTTAAGATTCTTCACCTAACCTAAGTCTCTGAGATCCTGACACCTCACACTTCTGAAGACTCCAGGTAGGTTTCAGTACTGGGAAATGGTGGCGCTGGAGACTAAAGGGTTCCTGATGGTTTCACACTTAATTCTTCACCTTAATTCTTAATTATTTTGCAGTTAACGTGTCTTTGCTTCTCCAGCTGTTTTTGTATGACCCCGCTGACCCAATGAGCATTTCACTGTCCAATGGTCATGCTTTAACTTTGCAATTTTCTAGTATTACATTAGTATTGCGTCCTTCTCATGAGTATTTAATAATTTTTGACTTTTCAGTCTGAGTTAAATCTTATCATTTTATCTGTAAAAGAAAACCTGCCTAATAATTCTGCACACCTGAATACAAGGCATTTTTCATTTCCAGCCTTCATGAACAATTATATATCACTTATAAATTATTAAAAACAATATTAATAGTAGTTATTAAGATTGATGTGGATTGGAATTTGTAAAATGTGCCTGGAAAAAAAATATGATCAGAAAATCAACTTGCCTAATAATTCTGCACACAGTGTATGCATTGTTAGTTTTAACTCAATGCAACTTTTATGAGTTTGAAAACTTTTGTTTTCTGTTAAAAACTTTTATGTTAAACTTTTATGTTAAAAACTTGATTTCACCTAATAGTCATAGTTATGAAATGTTTCTGAAGGATATTTTTATGCTGTTTTATCCCATTGTGACAATTGATTCTCTAGAAAATATTGTATGGTTTCTTCATGATTGAAATAAACATGTTCAAGTTGATGGTTGTGTCATATTTATATATATCTCCTCACATCTGTCCATTTCTTTCAACAACACTCACCAGAAGTCATTATTTAATCCTTTAAATTTGCTTTATGTATCAGTGCACTTTTCATTTATGTCATTACCAAAACACTATGTCATTACCAGAACAGTATGTCATTACCGCCACGTTGCTTAATTTACAGAAAACATACCTTTAAAACCGTTTTATGTTCAATCTTGAGGTGCTACATGAAAAGCCTAATGAAATACTCATCCACCTATTCAAAGAAAAAACATCTCAAATTAATTTTCCAGAAATTAAACAAAAGTGTGCTTTGATGAACACAGAAAAACACATTTTGATGGTAAGAACAAGAAAATATATGTAATTCACTGAATGGAAACATTTTGTTTTTTATACGTATTGTTGAAGGTTAACAATGTTTACAAGATAAATGAGTTTAAATGATCTCGTTGATACATTCTTTGCATTATGATACTTTTTGATGTTGTGATGGTAATGACGTTTTGCAGTGCCAGTTGGCAAATAGATATAAAATACTCAAATTATATTTAAGCTCAGTCGTGGCCATTATTATATCTTTACATCAAAGCATGTAAACATTGTCATGACATAATTCTAACAAAATTCAAACAAATTTCATTCATCAAAATGGAAGATGGCAAAATAGCCCCCAATTGAAGAATCACCCAGCTATATTTTTTTTATTAGATTAGCTGGTGCGTGGCAGGGCCTTCTGAACTCTATGGGGAACTCGCTTGATTGCAACTTGTTGTGCGTTATCCTGGAGATTTCTCTGAGTGAGAAATACAAGGTGTAGCGTGTGAACGGGTTGAAATGCTTGTCTCTTGAGAGCCCTGGGAACAGTGGCGTAGCAAGTCAGCCCTGGGCGCATATGCAAAAAAAAAAAAAAAAAATTACGGGCCCCTCTCGGTTTCGCGGGGGGTGGAGAATGTGCGTCTTATGTGAATGAGCCCAGGACTTTAATATGAATAAGATATTATCACTAATATGCAGACAAAAATGGTAAAAAAAATTAAAATAAAATAAAATAAAAACATTTCTAGGAATGACAACAGCACTACAGTACTATATCCGCTCCTTATGAATGAATTATTCTGTTACATAGCCTACTTTTTTAATGCACATGTTTTATAATAAATTTACTAGAAGTTTCTTCTCTAAATTTGTTTCCATCACGTTTTATGTGCATTTTATTTCGTTGATTATAAAGTAGGCCTCCACCCCAGTGAGTGTAGGAGTTACATTTATTCACATCTTGTTTTTTCAGAAAACCAATATGACTCATTCGAAATTTTGTACTACTGACATTACTGCATGCATAAGTTTCAGAAACCCACTTTAAAAATGACAGAAAAGCGAATACCGGTCAAATACAATAGATAATCTCTAAGACATGGCATGGATCATTTTATGGTCCATTAATTAAGATTTTCAGTACATTGAACATAGATAGGCTATAGAAAGTTATTGACAAAATTTTTTCTTTTATACTTAATTTTTATGAACATGTACACTCTCTCTCGTACAGATGCGCGTGCGAGCCTTTGAAAGTATTTAGCTGCAGAAAGACGCGTTCGGCGTGTGAACTGCGCACTATGGACTTTTGTTTTCAAGCACTCTATTCACTCTCACATGGGCTGTTGTACAGTACATACACTGTCCGTGCCACAGGGGCGGATCTAGAAAATTATTTATAGGGTGGCAAAGGGGTGGCATGAGGTCTATGAGGGGTGGCAACACCAAAACAAGCGCTCATGCATAGTTTTTGGAGATTTATGGCCTGACATGCACAATTGTGTCCACAAACATTGCATTACCAGAAAGTAATCATCTATATACTGTTTAAAATTAAAAAATAAATAACAACATTTCAATATCCTTCATGGCACTAAGTAAATACACTATATGAAAAACATCAACAGATTCTAAATGAGTCTGAGCTTGTATCACTAAAGGAGATGAGCAGTTGAATTAATATTACACAGGCTACTTCAACGGTATAAATCACATGTTTTAGTGCAAGTTAAAGAGCAACAAAACAATTTTTGAGTTTCTGTTATTAACAGAGGTGGGAATGTCTGTGTGTGTTCACCTAGAACAGCCTATCAACTACATACTGTACTCTGGCAACACCCCAGCAATTGCATAGCAAGAGCCTAGCAACCACCTAGCAACACTTTAGCAATCACCCAACATCTATATTCTGGCCTAAATTACCAAAGTTTACATTTTTTAAACAAGACTTTATCCAACATAAATTTCGTCTTGAAAGTCTTTCAAAATGTTCAGTATAGTTATGGTTTGTCTTGATTGCTAATGCACAATTCATGAAACAATTCAACATTTTCTCACAACTATAAACACAATCTCAAAATACACCAACTTGTACAAACCTCAAACTTCTAGGTCAAAATAAAATGTTCTAGTCAAAAACTTCTTTTCTGAATTCTTGTCTGACAAAATCAAACTTTGGCATCAGAGGTCACAAAAAAAAAAAAAAAAACGTAACAAATACACAGACTACTGCACTGCCCAGTGAACACTAGTGAGATCATGTAACACTGTAACAAAAATACCTCTTACTGGGATTCAGGAATTATTTTGCAGCTCAATGTCTACTACACTATACAAAAATATATTTACAGATGCAGATACAGTAAAACACAGCACTGAACTTTTGGAAGGATTTTTTCTGTCTTTTTTCATTTTACTATTATAATTTGATCTTGCAGTAGATGAAAAGCATGAGAAAAACATGTATGAACTTGGTATGCACCATAATACAGTATAATGTCAATTACAGTAAAAGTAAATTCAGCATCCTTTGCACATTTGGCTCAATTTCATTACAGTACTATAGCAGTGTATTGGTCTTCTGACGTAAGACTATATCCCTAGGCAGTCATTTTTCAGTTCTACAAAAATACAGTAGGATACACATAACAAATGGATACAAAGAAAGGTGACAATCACAACATTGAGGTTGTACAATGTGCAACAGTTTACTGTACATAGAATAGTGAAATTTCCCTCATCTAAGGTAGCTTCTGTGTACAGTAATTATTATACTGTATTTGTAAGTTTAAAACCCCTGTAAATGATTAATTCAGCTCTCTTTTAGATTTTGACTGGTGTGTCATCAGTTTTGCTACCAAATGTTGTTATTGTTAGACGTTTTGAGAAATGTGTCTTTGTTTTGAGAACTGAACGAATGGTTTGGGAAACTGGGCCAATTTAATAACTTGTGTTAGCAGTCGAGAAAAGCTAAAATAGGTTTAGAATCTTACCCAACTCTGCTATTATTTTCTGTGTTCGGGATCTTCTTATTGATTTCATGCTATTGTTTCGTCGGATGCCACAAAACCTTTTTCCATGATGAAAGTGGAGCGGGCGGTGAATCAGCTCCCCAAAAAAATTACGAAAATGAATCTCAGACATATTCGGATGGGATTACATTTCTCACGGGACTTCTGAGTTAGCCGGGAAGCGGTAATTTTCCGATTCACAAACGAATAGGGGGAAAAAATAGTAAGTGAACTTGGCTGCGCTGTGTTTTTGACTCTCAAAGAACTGTTTCATAAGAGTCATTTGTTAATGAAGCTCAAAATACGGCAGTAACCAAACGCCTGGTGCCCAGAAAACGCCGTTATTTGCGGCATTTTAGACGAAAAGACGGCGACAAATACGCCGTTATGTAGTACAAGCGCCGTAAATGACGGCGTTTTCACAGCAGAAACGGCGTTAATATCGGCGGTTTTGATCCGACCCAAAACGCCGTTCATTTCGCCGTTTGGCGTTCCATATTACACCGTCAGTTACGGCGCTTCAGTCTGTCAAAGACTGCGTAAAAAGCGGCATTTTCTATAATATTCAAACCAGCCCCTCCTTTTACTACACAGCCCAGCCCCATTAAAAGACGGTAAGACCTGTGTAGTAGAATGTCGATCCACCTCAAGAGTCCTGTCTTTTAACGCTATTGCAACTAATATTTGGACTTTCATCATGTGCTATTTGTATTTTTTTCATTGGGCATGTGTGTATGTGCCTTTTCCTTAATCATATATGCCTAAGTAAAACTATTCTATAATCTTTTGTGTACGTTATTGTTTGTGAAAACCACAGAGCTATCGTTTGTTCAGTAGTCTAGCTACTCTTTATTCCGTGACAGGAGTTCGAGGTCTCTCTCTCTCCTTTTTGTTTTTTGTTTTATTCTGTTTGGTCTTTTAAATATCTACAACTGTATGTTGCTGACAACTTAACCAACAGGAATAATGATTTTTAACAGGCGACCTGGCACATGCTTTAATAGCCTACACGCAACAGCTAAATATAGGCTTCTTATTGTTGTGTCCAATGGCTTTGGGTCAGGTTTATTGTTGATTAAAAAATATTTCCTACACAAGCAAGTTTGTTTTCGCCCACTTGATGCAAACCTTGAGCATAATACCTATAGGTTTCTGACGAACAAAACGGTAATGTAGGCTACATATTAGGGGTTTGACGAGACCAGACGAGAGACTGAGTTCACGAGACGAGACGAGACAAGATTTTTACACACTATTTTTAAGAAATCCTCAATGGTGAAATCATGACTAGAAAAAATATTCTGCAGGTGTATTTTAAATGTTTTAACTACATCTTGTAATGAATGTCATTTCAGTTCTACTTTCTGAGTATGAATTATCATATGCAGTAAAAGACAACAATACTCAAGTACTGTAAAAGGTTTTGCTACTAACTCAACTGACTTCTCTTCTGTATGATTTCAGTCTCTTCAGACCTTACTGTACTGTAAATGATTTATGAGCTTCTACAACTTTTGACCTCCTAACTGAACTCCTTTCCACAAACTGATCATAGAAATAAAAACAGTATAAATAAAAATGTTAACACTTTACAATAAGGTTTAGTTAATAACATTAATGTATTAACCAACATCAACTAACAATGAGCAATATATTTGCTACAGTATTTATTAATCTTTGTTTATGTTAGTTAATAAAAATAGTCCTTTATTGTTAGTTCATAGTTTACAGTGCATTAACTAATGTTAACAAATGAAACCTTATTGTTTGTGTTTGTGAATCTTTTGCTATGTGTCGGCTACCCAGAAGCTACAACGATCTCGCGCCACATTAAAGAGCGCCAAAATTGTATTTATTTCTTGAATTTCTTAATGAAATGGACAGAATTTGAAATCTGAGACTTTGTTCCATATCAAAAGCAACACAAAGCTTTAAGCTTATTACGATTTATTGGATGGGAGGCGCACTATGCACGTTTGTTTGTTCGTTTATGCATGTTTATTCGTCAACTGAAAACAGCATATAGCCTCCCAAAAGAGCGACTGGGATTTACGAATTGAAATTGGTCTTGTGAATGTGTCCAAAACAGCAAGGAGACATTTTAATTGTTTATTAATAAAGTAATGTCTTCTGAATTAGTGTTGGCTGCAAAGGTGAAGTTGACATTGACTCTCATCATCTCCTCATGGACGCGCCTAGAGAGAGAATGTACTTCATTTGGTTTAGTCTACATAATCAGAGTAGCCTATTTCTTTTCGTTTTGAATTATTTCGTTTTTGTTAAAGTAGATATTTCAAGCTTTCTATAGATATATTTATCATGTCTGTGAGGCAAGCAGCCGCTGAGTTTCGGTTCATTCAGCCTGTAAGATGCGCTCCAGTTCACGCGCCAGTGATCGCGCCCGCGCCCCTGTCATGATTATATTGTCTGCTATATTTGCTTCTTATTTATTAAATCCAGGCGATTGGTTAATGAAACATTGATTAAAATTAAGATACAATTTTTACAAAACGAAATTCACTTTAAAAAGAGGCTTTACAAAACAAAACTTAATGAAGTGGTTACAATCATGCATGACTCCATGACTCCCAATATATTGTGCATCTTATGATGCATCTTACTCATGGTGTTCACTAATCATAATCAAATAGATGAATTTAAAACATAATATACGACTATTTAAACATAAATATGAAACCACGTTTTCTTTAATGGCTACCAACACGTCAAAATGACGGACAATGTTAAATAATGTCTAACGCAACCTCTGATATACGTGTTCATGAAACATTGATCAATATTAAGATATAATTTTTATTCAGCAGCATTGCTCGATGTAAGAGATAAATTAATTCATCAGGTTAAGAACAAAGCAAGGAAATGTATATGTAGCCTACATTACCGTTTTGTTCGTCAGAAACCTATAGGTATTATGCTCAAGGTTTGCTTCAAGTGGGCGAAAACAAACTCGCTTGTGTAGGAAATATTTTTTAATCAACAATAAACCCGACCCAAAGCCATTGGACACAACAATAAGAAGCCTATATTTATTTAGCTGTTGCGTGTAGGCTATTAAAGCATGTGCCAGGTCGCCTGTTAAAAAGCATTATGAATAAAGCATGTCCTGTTGGTTAAGTTGTCAGCAACATACAGTTGTAGATATTTAAAAGACCAAACAGAATAATACAAAAACCGAAAAGGATGGAGAGCGAGAGAGAGAGACCTCGAACTCCTGTCACGAAATAAAGAGTAGCTATACTGACTCCTGAACAAACGATAGCTCTGTGGTTTTCACAACCAATAACGTACACAAAAGATTATAAAATAGTTTTACTTAGGCATATATGATTAAGGAAAAGGCACATACACACAGGCCCAATGAAAAAAATACAAATATCACACGATGAAAGTCCAAATATCAGTTGCAATAGCGTTAAAAGACAGGACTGTTGAGGTGGATCGACATTCTACTACACAGGTCTTACCGTCTTTTAATGGGGCTGGGCTGTGTAGTAAAAGGAGGGGCTGGTTTGAATATTATAGAAAACGCCGCTTTTTACGCAGTCTTTGACAGACTGAAGCACCGTAACTGACGGCGTAATATGGAACGCCAAACGGCGAAATGAACGGCGTTTTGGGTCGGATCAAAACCACCGATATTAACGGCGTTTCTGCAGTGAAAACGCCGTCATTTACGACGCTTGTACTACATAACATACATATTTTTCGCCGTCTTTTCGTCTAAAACGCCGCAAATAACGGCGTTTTCTGGGCACCAGGCGTTTGGTTACTGGCGTATTTTGACCCATTTGGCCTTCCATATGGGCGCGCTGCATGTGCGTGCACCATCATGCAGTTTATTGAAAGACGTGTTTTCTTGCCGTTATTTTGCGTCACGCTAACTTTTTTTTTTTTGGTCATCACATTGAAGCGCCGCTGAAAAGCAGCACTTTAAACACTGCTTAGGCTACATTTATATTTTATTCTGTGATCATTTTGGGGTGGCAGATGGGGTGGCAAAACTTTTTCTAAGGGTGCCACCCTGGTAGATCCGCCCCTGATTTACACCGAATTCCAACAAAAAAAAAATGAATCGACATCTGTCAGCTTGTTAAACATTTTTTTTTCAGCGATACCATATTCGTGTCAAATACCCTTAGCTCTTATGATATTTAAATTGTTTTTATATTGATACCGTTTTTGTCAAGCCTTTTGTTTTAAATAGTGCTTGTATTGTGAATCCTTTTAGTCAGTCCTACAAGTTTCATGCTCACACCAAAAGCATGAGCACCACTGATCTATATAACTGGCATGCACAAAGCCTTTTCTCAGGTAGCTTTTGAGTTGCAAGTACCAAAATGAGTAGTTTGCTCCGCTTAAACAGTCAAATACACACAAAATTGTCTAAACGCCTGTATTGGTGAGTTGTCAGTTAAGCAGTCAGTTTCGGAATGTAAATGGTTGTGAAAGATAATGCATGTTGTGCAACTGTATATTGGATACGTGCATAAGCTCTTAAAGAGACAGCAGTCTAATAAGCCTGCTGCTGTCTGTCATGTTAATCAAAGAGAAAAAGACAAATCAAATCACTCTACTCTTGACTGAATAAATTTTGTAAGTGTAAGCATTCATCTATATTTAATTTTTACAATGAAGACTAACCAGTGTTATTTTACATCTGATTACTTTGATTTATGTAGTATTTCTTAGTTCTCATCTTATTATTGACTTTTTTTATGAAAATGAAATTTTGCATTTTTTTTTTGTACATTCTGTCAATTATATTTCTTAGAAGTCTGTATCAGCCGGTCACACTATACATTTTAAAGTGGGAACTTTTTAATATTTTATTAAATAGTGAGAATATGGGGAATGAAGATGTTCTGTATTGTTCTGGATTTATTCACTTTCATTATTAATATTGCTATTTTATACGTTTTACAGAGTTCAGAGGCATTGGAGCATCACAAAGTTGGAATGAAAATGGGAATTCTTTAAGTGGTGAGCCGCAACAGTTCCACTTTAAGATCCCTCTCTGATGTGGTAAATGTTGCAATTGTCCTTGAAGAGGAAGTTGTCCTGGAAAACATGGGAGACTTTGTGAGTGCGTTCATTGTCCTCTTTGGCATGCTCTATGCACTTAACGTGTACAACAAGGACTTAAGATATTCTTTTGAATTCATTCAGAAGGTCTTTTTGAACATGGGAACTGAGTGCAGCAAAAAAGTGCAAACTCTGATGAGCAAATTATTGGAAAACTAAGTGAAATTTCACTTAACGCTCACGGGAGAAGTACCCTTAAGCTCAAAGTACCTTTTGTGAGAATGTTTTTTGATGCTTTCTGTATATCATATTAAGATGAAATTACTTTAAAAACAACCCTGAAGTAATTTTTTACTTCAGACTTTTGCAGCGTTTCAAATATTTGTAAATGTTTTACAAAAATTCAAGTAAATTTACACTGAATATTTAAAGTAACCCTCTCCTGTTACTTGCATTTTATGTTGTGTTGACGTTTTTGCACTTTATCCAGTATTAACATAATATTTTAAATTATTTAAATGTTTAATATTGTTAGTGCAGTTTCATAAATGTAGTACCTAAATACCAAAATGTCAGTGAAATTTCTCTAAACACTGATAATACATGTTTTAAAATAATTGTGGATTTGTTAATGTAAGATCTAAGGTCTAATGAGCTGAATCCTGAATTGAAATGCATGATTTTTATCTACTAAGGTCTTCTGTGCAGAAGTGTTCAATATATTTAAGGTATTTCCACAATACTGTTGTAGATTTAATAAAATGTATTAAATAAAATGTGGCAGTATGGCTGAGTGTTTAATATACATATTTTTTCTTTTTCTTTTGGGGCAACGGGGAATAAACAATACAGTGAAGTTGCTTTACTGATATAAATTTACCAAAATACATTTTTAGTTTAGGTAAAACTAAAAAGGAATGCTACTACTATTTAAAATGTATAATTGGGCCAATAATGTGGGTTGGTAAACTAATTTCTTTTCAATTGTTTTAACAAATTATTTCTCATTGAGCCAATGTTAACAGACTATTGCTACAATTGATAAAATTACATTTACAGAATTTCACTTGGGCCAATTGAAAATTTTAGATGTGACCAGTCACTAGAAAATTTTGAGTTGGGAAGATAAGAAATTTTTTACAGTGCAAGGGAACATCTGTTTTGATATATTTATAGACAGAAAACAAATTGTTATATAGCTCAACACATTCTTATTGTTTAAATCAAATTTTCTTGATTTTTTGTCAGTACCATGCTTTACCACGCCTCAGAGAAAAACACTATTTTGTTAAGTAGCCTAGCAGAGCATAATCAGATGTAGCTTTATTTTTAGTAACAGTAAAAAATAAAATAAAATAAAAAAAAAAAAAAAAAGAAATTAGCAGTTAAGAAGAATTTTATTTTGAAGAATGTTTCGTGAATCTGGCCCCTGGGCTTTTATAATTCATTGTCAAAAAAAAAAAAAAAAAAAGAAGCAGGTTTAAATTCCAATGTGACAGCTTATACCCATTAAAGGGATAGTTTGAAGAACATTTGTAACCAGGCTGCTTTGGGGCACCATTGCTTTCCATAGTAGAAAGAAGAAAAAGAAAAAAATACTATGATGAGAAATGAAAATGAGGCTTGTACTGTTGTTTAACAACTTGTTCATCTACAAAAAAAATTCATGTGTCTATCCCCCATAGTGTAATGCATTGCTTGCACAGGAACAAATGACAAAGAAGATTAAGATCAAATAAGTCTTTACTTAGGAAATCCAACAGGTACAGGCAGGAACACAACACAACAGCATATGAGACCGGACAATGAACTTAGGGAAGACAGGAACTTAAATACACAGATGATTAACTAAAATGACATACAGCTGTAATGAACTTGTCCATGATGATAGATTGTGGCGGGAAAACGGAACAAAGGAGCACCTGTGACAGATGACAACCAAAACAAACTGAATGTGACAAACCGTGACAGTACATCCCCCTCCGGCGAGGTACATCCCCCTCGCGCCGTAATGGAACATCCAAAGGGGAGGGCTGGAGGGGGTTCTGGAGGTGGATGGAGTGAAGGTGAGATGACCGAATGATGCAGGAAGTGGCTCTGGAGGAGGACGGCCAACCAGGAGGTGTAGCCAGGATGGTGGAACATGGTGGTGGCACTTGAGGGAAGAGCCATGGTAGTGAAGGCTTCAGCGCCACCTTGGGGACGAGCGAGGGCGACAGCGATGATGGAGGAGGAACCCATGGCGCAAATGGAGGGCTGATAGAGTGGAGTGGCGCTGAAGACCCAGACGACCGCGAAGGAGCTGCAGCGACGACCAAAGGCTTGAAGGTCCCGGCAGATATCGAGGGAGGGAAAAGCGTAGGTGGAGGAGTCAGGGCGACAGGTCGAGGTGGAGAGACAAGGACAGAAGGCGGAGGCAGAGCAACAGGATCCTCATGCCCAAAAGGAGGTGGCTCACAGTAGGCCCGTGATGTAACCATGTCTGGAAGGTAGACTGGGACAACGGGCTGACCAAAACATTTAGAAGAGGAGGTGGGAGAGGAAGGCTGGCTGGGACCAGTGAATCCAGAATAGAACAGGTAGGCAGATGAAGGGTTGCGTCTGTGTTGTATTCCAGAAACTCACTCTCAGTGACGGGCGGGGCTTCTGACCAACCCCTCAACTCAGTCACCTACTCCCTCAGCTCAGGATGAGAGAACAGACTCAGACCTACCTCTCCTCAGATGGACTCCCCTCAGGCTCCGGTGTGATGTCATGCTCGGTCGCTCCTCCAAGCGCGGGCTCTAACAGCGCGGTAGAGTCGTTCACTCACTCATCTGCGGTGGGTTGTTGCCGTCTTTCCTCACCATCCGTGGGTTTCTGGCTGGGCACTGGGCTTGGCTGGGTTCTGGATCGGGGCCGCATGCTCTTCAGACACATCAGCACGGCTTCCCTCCAGTGAAAGTTTGCCCCGATCCAGAACAGGGTCTTGAGGGTTTCATCCTCCAGCAGGCTGGTGACGGCAAGACGGGAAAACTCAAACGTAAATGAAAAAAAAAAAATCATTGCTCTCCTGAGCCACTGTGATGAATTTTACCCATCCATAGGGTGGTCCGGTCTTCTATAACGCGTTGCTTGCACAGGAACACACGACAAAGAAGATTAAGATGAAATAAGTCTTTACTTAAGAAATCCAACAGGTACAGGCAGGAACACAACACAAAAGCATACAAGACCGGACAATGAACTTAGGGAAGACAGGAACTTAAATACACATGATTAAGTAAAATGACATACAGCTTTGATCATTTTTAATGTCCATGGTTCAAAGTGCCATTGAGACTTTCTCAGCACTGCATCATTAGAACACTATTTTACAATAATTGACCGTATTATTATAGATTGTTTCAGATTACTGCAAGAAGCCTGCAAAGCAAAGGCTTCCTACAAGGCAAGGTTGTTGTTGTTTTTTGATGCCTCTGCTAGAATCATTTGTTACATTGCAACTTTTTACCATTGTTATTTTAAAAGAATAGACTCAGACCTCAATGAGATTTTTCATCAGACATTTTGCAACACTGGATAAACTATTTCCCAAGAGAGAGATATTTGTGGTTTGGCACCAGTCTATTTTTTTCTGCATTTCTTATTCTGCACTGCTCATTGAAATGAAAACAAACACTTAAGATGAGATTTCTGGTGAAGTAAATAAAAACCATATGGCGTGTATTTAATGTCAATTTTAACTGAACTATGTGACTCACACTAAAGATGTGGTCAAAAGGTTAATTATCAATAGAGCACCACTCACCCACATCACTAACGTATACAAGCAGCTTTTTGTTGGTCAATGCAACAAATTTATGTGACCAACTTGGAACACAAGTGAAATTTTTGCCTTTACGCGAAACTCGTGTGGATTCCTAAAGAATGACTGAATTTTGCCCTTGAAATGTAAATGTAAACCTTCTTGATAGCAAAAGCAAGTAAGATTATGGCCATGAACCTATTTTTTGTTGTGCATACAGTAACACATTGAAGTTGGCATTAAAACGAAAGTTGTAAGTCTTTTCATCCTAATTGTGACGTATATCTGAGTGAAATGGCTTTTTGAATCTCATCTCTCTCTTTGATTGATTGATTGAATACTTTATTGAACAGCAACAATCAACACGAAGTGTTCAAAAGGATAAAAACACAAAAAGCCCATAGGCTTATTTCCATTGTGGTCCTTAAGATGGAAGATGAGTAACAGTACATATATTAACAACATTTAGGACAATGAAGAAAGGGAGCATAAAAAATAAATTAAAAAAAAAAAAAAAATAAATAAATAAATAAATAAATAAAAATAAAAATAAATAAAAAAACACAAATATAAATACACAAATTCCCAAAAGACAGGCAGACACACAAGTAGTCAAAACAATAAATCCTACTACCTCAAGGGTTTCTATTTCCTTACTTTTTCTATTTTTTCTCTCTTTATAAGTTTAATAACCAATTTTTTATTGAAGATTTAAAATGATAATAGGAAGAGCTCAACAGTTTAAGGTTTAAAGGTAAACCATTCCACAAGACAGCTGCAGAGTATAGGAAAGAGTACTTTCCCACACAGCTCTTAAAGCGGCAGGGCCTGTAATCTGTGGAACTCCCCCTGGTGCAATAATTGTGCGTATCACTAATTTTTGAAAAGTAATCACATAAATACTTGGGTGCCAGATTATTTCTTATCTTATAAACTAAACACAGTTTAATTTGATCTCATGTGAGTGACAGGTTGTCCTGACCTGCATTTGTTCCAGTAAACACATCATCTGTTTTGATAGTCATATTTACCTGTTTCAAAGAAATGCAATTTTAGTTAATGCCATATAAAGATGCTTGCTATTTGCTTGGAAAGTACAAAACTTAATATGATGTTGTACTTGACTTCCTTTGTTTATGATGTAAAATAGCAATGAGATGAAATGAGCAAACTGAGTTTATGAACTAAATGTTGTAACCATCCACAAAGGTTAACGACTAACGAGAGGATGCACGGGGGTGAAAAGAAGGTTTTAAAACTACATGCGGAGATAAAAATGACAAAGACTACGATTAGGAATTGTATGTATGTCGTATGTTATTTGTATTTAAACAGCAGTATTGTATGTGTCCAAGAAAAATTTCCTTTGGGACAATAATGTCAATCTTATCTTATCTTAAGAAGGAGAAGTGTGTAAGACAAATGACAAATAGCACAGGAGAAGGCGAAAGGACATCCAGCTATTGGACATGAGTCACAGAGATTGATATTGAATTGGAATTCCACCGAAAAAAGTATAAAAAGACTGAGGACGCTGCCTGCATTTAGCATGAAGGACACCTGACACCCTATCAAGGGACCCTTAACAGAATCTCCAATACTGCTGTTTAGTTTGATTATAGAGCTATTTACTGATTTTAAGTTTTATGTAGAGCTGGGACAATAAATCGATTCATCTCGATTCGTGGAATCGATTCTGAGATTTTCCGAATGCATCCCGTTTCTCTGTCGAATTGATTCTGAGCTCAGTTTTGAACAGCAGATGGGGCTCTAGGCTAGTTTTTAACCACACGGTCAAATGCAAATGAAGAAGAGCACTCATGTTTTTGGCTCAAGTGGCAACCTCCCCCAGTTTCTCTTGAAGCCAAAACAGAAGTAACTAAAACTGCAATTCATCGACTGGTCGCTAGGGACAGGCTCCAAAAGAGAGCAGAATCTCATTGAGCCCCATATTAAAATGCCCAACTTTACAGCAGAAAAAAAAACATGTTTACAGCCTGGTACAAATTGTGGTTTTGGTCTATACAGTTAATTTTACCTTTCATAACAACTGTGAGGGGGGTGAATTTTTTTATAACTCATCCGTTTAAATTATACTAAGCCTTAAAATTCTGCATAATTAAGGGCGCGCCACTTGAGTGACAGGTGGATTGCCGCTCCTGTCACCGCTAGATTCCTCCTCCTCTCACGTCACCTCAGCTCCACCCACGTCTCACCTCTTTGCCCATTTTCTGTTATCTGGGAGTGACATGCGATGATGTGCTGCCAAGATGGCAATGGCCAGCATTAGGTTTCAAAAATGCTCTTCAGAAACCTACAGGTGACGTCACGGACACTACGTCCATTTTTTTTTTTACAGTTTAAGGTTCATACTTATGTACTTGCACCTCAGAATGCTTTTATGACCTGAGATTAATGTAAACAGCCCACTGCAAACACCCTTGTAATTCACTTCAACCTTTTCAAATTTTATGAATTATTATTTTATAGAAGTTTCAAGTGGTGTGTGTAAGGAATTGGAAGCAAGCAGAATATGACTGTTTTTAAAGCACACAGTGCCATCTGCTGTTAAAAACTAAGAGAGAATCGCGATACATTCGGAAAGTCTCAGAATCGATCCAGAATCATTTCTCGATTCAATGATTTGCTGTCCCAGCCCTATTATTTGCATTAACTGCTTTGTATTTTAATCAATAAAATAAGTGTTTTTATTGTTATGATTGACTCCTGTCTGAGAGACTTTACATATAACTACAAACTGAGCCTGAAAAAGAACAACCACAAAGGAGCCTTCTATGTCACTCCTGAAGAACTTTAACCTGCGGGCAGGTGAGTGCTTTATGGTTTAGACTAGATTGATTACCCTTATCCTACCTGAATAATCATAGGGTTAAAGGTGTAAGATAAAGACATACCAGGTAAAATTTCAGAGAAGAGATGTCACTGCAAGAGGGAAGCGAAGTTATTCTGATTAAAATGAGGGTACATTCATTTAAAAACAATAATGATGTACACAGATAAATCATTTATAAAAAATACTGCAATATTCGAAACATCCCAATATTTTTACCTAAGAATTTCTTCAAGCAATTGGACTCAATCATTATTCCTTTTTTGTGGGATTACAAAGCCCATAGAATAAGTAAAGCTCATCTCTGTAAAACCAAAGCTGAAGGCGGAATGGCTCTCTCAAACTTCTCCCTTAACTACTACTGTATGCTTGTGCTCTCCATACTATTATAATGTAGTTAGACCAAACATTTACACACTCCACTTGGATCCAAATGGAAAGAGAAGCATGAAGTCCATATGATATCGGGGCAGTGATCTTGTCTCCCACAAAGTTAGCTTTGTTGGCAAAGTTAGTCTATAATTTTAACTGTATAATTCACAGTACTGTTCGCATTTGGAAGCAGATCAAATCAAAATTCGAAATAAAGTCCTTATATTTCCTCTTACCAATTGGAGGGAGCCCCCTCATTTACTCCTACTATGGACTCCATTTTCATATACAGTGGAGAGATTTGGGTATCTAAACCATTGGTGACTTATTCATTGATGGGTTTATTTGCCTCCTTTAGCCAGGTCAAAGACTATAGATACAGACAGACAGTTCACACTAGGTCTGTCAAATGATTAATCGCATACAAAATAAAAGATTGAGTTTGCCTAATATATGTGGGTGTACTGTGTGTAATTATTTTGTATATATAAATACAAACACATCCATGTATATATTTGAGAAAGTATTTACAAGTATATTGTATATTTACAAGTATATTGTGGCAAGGGGGGCGTGGTTCAGTTAACGCTGCAGCGGGGGAGAGCGTCAGGAGACGCGCAGTGGATGAGCGGGTTAAGCGCAAATAACAAACACCTGTCTCTTGTTGCAGTAATTGGCGTGGAGAGAGTATTTAACGCCAGGAGAAACAGGAGCGAGGGAGAGAGAGAAGGACTACTGGCTGCCACACTCCTGGAGACCTGCTGAAGTCTCTGGAGTGAATTATTATATTGTTTATGACTGTTTTTGTGCCTGTCTGCACGCCTTTTTGTTTGGTTCTGCCAATAAAGCAGCCAGTAGTCACAGCCGACCCTTGTCGTCTTTCTTCCTTTTATTACGAACTCTGTTACATTACATATTTGTATTTATTTATATTTGTATATAATTTATATTATATATAAATAAATTTTTTGTACACAAATAACATATTTCTCTTAAATATATACATTACTTTGTGTGTATTATATATACATATTAATTACACACATTACTCACACATATATTATACAAACTCAAACTTTTATTTTGTGTGCGATTAATCGTTTGACAACACTAGTTCACACCTATCAGTTATAAATTAGAGAAAATGCAACACGCAATATGGCGGATTACATCCTGCCTTCAAGTAAAAGAGGCAATTGTTGATTGATAAAGTCATTGCGTCACTGCAGATGCCGATAGAAACTCTGGTTCCCATAGAAACCTGAGACTCGCGCTTAGGACTTCACATGTGCAGCTGCTCATCTAGCCTGAAAAATATGCTTTTAATTCTATTTGATCATAAGAAACAACATTTATGGAACAGTTCATGTCAGATTTTGTTGCTGATTTGAAATATGTTATTTAATAGGGAGTTCGGCAAGCAATTTTTGAGATTTCAGGATTCCCCCATTCAAATAGATAGGACTTGATCTTGGATGCTCGAAATAGCTGCCTGGAGGCGTTGCAAATATGGCCCTCGAGTGAACAGACTTTCCTTGAAAGGGACTTTGGCCAGGTGCAGACACAAAACACGTTTTTTAGGTATTTGCAGATCAGGGATTATTTTAGGAAGCAATTACCTTGTCTCGATGGGGCTTGTCCTTCTAAGTTCGATGAACTTCATGTGAGGGTCAGTCACATGATATCTTTACTCTATAACTTATTATCCAAAACGTATTATTATATTTTGTGCTTCAGATAAACTCAGCTCATTCCAACAGCTGTTGTCTTATGGGCTTATAATTGCGAAAAAATTAATACCAAAAGTTTCAGAAAAACACTAAAGTCCCCTCTGTTAAATTATGGCTGGAAGAAATGGTAAAATAATTACATCTGGAAAAAAAATTGTTTCTTATTGTTAAAGGATTAGTTCACTTTCAATTGAAAATTACCCAAAGCTTTACTCACCCTCAAGCCATCCTAGGTGTATACGACTTTCTTTTTTCTGACGAAACACAATCGTAGAAATATTAATAAATATCCTGAGGTATCCGAGCTTTATAATGGCAGTATGTGTTACCAAACGAGTATGAGCTGAAGAAAGTGTCTCCATCCACATCCATCTATCATAAACATATTCCACACGGCTCCAGAGGATTAATAAAGTCCTTCTGAAGCGAAGCGATGCATTTGTGTAAAAAAAAAAAATAAATAAAAAAAATCCATATTTAACAAGTTATTAAGTAAAATATCTAGCTTCCACAAGACCGCCTTCTTTATTCTTCAAAAAGCTTATGCTGCACGTCCTACGGCTTCCCTATTCAACTTACGGAATTGACGCGATGCCAGTTCAGTTTTTTCTGTAATTTGAACATGGAAGGCGGTCTGGCAGAAGCTAGATATTTTACTTCATAACTTGTTAAATATGGATTTTTCTTTTTTTTACACAAATGCATCATTTTGCTTCAGAAGCACTTTTTTCAATAACCCTCCTAAGCCATGTGGAATATGTTTATAATGGATGGATGGATGGACAGATGTGAATGGAGACACTTTCTTCAGCTCATACTCATTTTGGTAATGCATACTGCCATTATAAAGCTTGGATGCCTCAGGATATTTATTAATATTTCTACGATTGTATTTCATCAGAAAGAAGAAAGTCATATACACCTAGGATGGCTTGAGGGTGAGTAAAGCTTGGGTAATTTTCATTTGTAAGTGAATTAATCCCTTAAATAAACTGGATCATGATTATAAACACAACAAAGCTGTGAAAGCGGACTAGTGAGAAGATGAGTTAATGTCCCCGACTACCCTGTAGTCCCATTTAGCCACTTGATAGCAATCACCTTTTACAAGAAAAGCAAAAGATTAAAAAAAAAAAACAATAGAGGGTATTACTGGTGTATTTTATGTCAGAAAATAAAACGACATAAACGAATAAATCACCACAGACCACCACAAGCATTTAACCATAAACCAATTCAAAAAACCTACTGACTTCAGGACTATGGACCCAGAAGTGCTAAATGCTAACTCGTTTGTAGGTTTTGGTCTAGGATTTCTAGGTTCAACTCAACCCTGCAGGCACAAAGGCCATACCAAACTTTATATATCTGTGCAGCACAGGTGTTACATGTGCCCTGGGTCTGTGCTCTATTCTCATTATATGGATTCCATTTCCCAAAATTCCCCACCTAGGAACTAATCACACACTCTCTCAAAAAAGTGTTAATTAATAACACATTTTTTGTGTTATTTTTTATGACACATTTTGTATCATTTTGTGTACATAATTGGCACAAATTGTGTAAATATAACACATTAGTGTGTAGAAAATGAGCCGGAATAACACATGATTGAGTTAAAAGTAACACAAAATGTGTTGCCCTTAACTAGACACAATTTGTGTTATTTTTAACACATCTGTTTTAAAGAGTGCACTCACACCTGTTTCCCATCAGTGACACTTTGAAAGCTGCACTCAAACACACACACACATTGCTGAGTATTGTTTAGGCTTGTATCCAACCTTGTCTCCGTGTTCCGTGTTCCTTGCCTGGCCTGTGTTTTTGACCCTGGACTGATACCTTGTTGATGATCGTTTGCTGCCTGCCTTGACCTTTGCCTGTGTATTGGACTACTCTTTTGCCTTGCCTTCCTGTTTCTGATTGCTGGTGTTTAACCCACTGCCTATACGACTACGCTCTTATGAATAAAGCCTGCACGTGGATCTCCAACTCCATTGTCCTGTCCCATCCGTTACAGCAGGACTGCTTAAAGTTATTGACACGTTACAGTGATAAAGAAACATGCATGAATGAGAAAATAAAGCACAGGACGTGCTTGATGTTAAAGGATTAGTTCACTTTCAAATTAAATTTCCTGATAATTTACTCACCCCCATATCATCCAAGATGTCCAGGTCCTTCTTTCTTTAGTCAAAAAGAAATGAAGGTCACTGAAACTGCAATTTTGACCTTCAACTGTTTGGGCTCCATTGAAGTCCACTATATGGAGAAAAATCCTGGAATGTTTTCATCACAAACTAGCCTGACTTCGTCATACTCATATTCTAGGCAGAATGTGAGTCTGATACTGCTCCATTGCACTTGAATTATGGGGCGTGTCTTAACCGAACAAGTAAAAAAAAAACTCTGCACTCAATTGGATAGATCTACAACCAATCAGAGCAACGCAGTAAGTGACGTATGTTGAACTTGTACTTAAACTTTTGCCGAATCCCGTTGGAAGGACGGCAAACACATCTTTCCCATCGACAAATGCCTTGATTGCGGTTCTTTGTTTGTCTTTTAAAATTAATGCGCTGTCGATTTCTTTTATTACAGACGTGATAGCGGAATATAAACATCTTACTTCTCCAGCTGCAGTCATCGTTGGTGAAAACCAATTCAACCCAAGCGCTCTTTGATGACGTAGTGGTTACGTAACCGCAGATAGCCTGTCCATCATCGATTAAGTTTGTTTTTTGCTTTTGCCCACAACATTTGGGGTGATCTCATCTTGGGGGTAAAAGCAAGTAAAGTTTTGGGAACAAGCCTATTTTTATTTTGTGTAAAAATGCAATCTAGAATTGTTGTTTATAGCTACACAGTGGGATTTGGGTCCAATACATGTAGATTAGTTAATGTGAAATACTGTATGACCGATCCACAAAAGCAACAATCCTGAGATCCAATGCCCTGGAAAACTACCCACAACACCCCATCATAACACTATAGTGACTGCATTGCCTAACACCACTCAAACTACTCTACTGTCTTCAGAAAATGCAACATTTTAGTTTATATTTGACTGTTTAATGCATTTTCATAGGTTCATTTTCAAAAGCATATTGTGCAATGTGTTCAGATAAATGCACTAGCAGTCATAAATACATTTTCTCAGTTACAATAACAAACATTTCTAACACTGTACCCAAATAAGCAAAACAGATAACAACCAGTGACAACATCGGCATGTACTGTATAAACATAGGCTACTGCTGAGCTAATTATTCGCTGGAAACAATGCTAATGCTTTAAGAGACATGAGAGGAGGAGAAAGAGATGAGAGAAAAGAGAAAGTATATTGGTGGAAGGTACATTATACAAATCAGTAACTTTGTGTTACAAACTGTATAGGCAAAGTTAATGGATTGTCAACTGTGAGTGAGGAGGTTACCTTGGAGTCTTGTTTGGAGTTCATGACAGTTTTGTGGTGGAGTAACTGAAAGTAGCGACGATTCTGATTTCAATTTCAAAAGTATACTGTGGCTTTCCAGAAATATGCTACTTTTCCGAACAAAGTAGCCGTAATGTGACAAAACGCCACATCTGCCGTGTTGGCCTAACGTACGTCCACTTCCTCAGGAAAGTCCAAAATTCCAAATCATGTGAACCGGTTCAATCAGATGACTCATTTAAATCCACCAGTTGAATGAACGATTCATTGAATCATTTGTGTCCCTATGCAAAATTCTGTGCTGCATTTTACACATTCTTTTTTTGTAGCCATATATAAAATAATATTATAATATTTATTATAATAATTTTACAAAATAATATATTATTTAATTAAATTCTGCTGTTAGTTACTATTTTTACACAGTTATATTAATATTTACTGTTTTTTTCATATTTTACATATTTAATGACAGATTTGTGTCCCTATGCAAAATTCTGTGCTGCATTTTACACATTCTTTTTTTTTTGTAGCCATATATAAAATAATATTATAATATTTATTATAATAATTTTACAAAATAATATATTATTTAATTACATTTTGCTGTTGGTTACTATTTTTACACAGTTATATTAATATTTACTATTTTTATTGGTGGCTAAAAGAGATCCTGGGGTTTTGCCAGATGAATAATGTAAATAAGTAAATATGAAGGCCTATCTGTGTGTATATTGAGTTTTATTATTGGTAAAAGACATTTTGCGGAATCTCACCTGCTTGTGGTTTTTTGGACTCCAGTTTGAAAACCCCTTATTCATTTTTCTGAAAGGTCTAGTTTAACTATTGAGTTATAACTGGCATTTGTTTATTTATTTGGTGCAGTACTTAAGAGTGAGTGTAGTGTATATCTGCATAATCAACATTATTTATGTTCATTGCATTACTGTCCTGAAGAATTCAATAATGAATCATGTTTTTATCAGATGTGATAAATGTCATACGAATGTGATTGTATGTATTACTTTTTTCTATTGCCGAAAAACACCAAATGTTATGCCATGAGCCTACGCACGTCAATGTGGATCACTTCTAAAATTCCTGAAGCTCATTCAGTATCCTGTCACTTTCTTAATCACATGAAATACAGAGGGTGACACGGGAAGGTTCACATACTCGTGACATCAGCTCAAACTTTCCCAAACTGATATTGCGCAACTCCCTGTGACTCATTTCCAGGACAGAGCTTTAAAAGAGCTGCAAGCTCCACAATGTGCACAGAACTCACCAACAGAGCTGAACACCTACAGCATTGAGCATCAACAATACTTGTACTTCTAATTGGCAGAATGAACTACAAAATCTTTTCAGTCTTTGTTATTGCTGCTGTGTCATTCGTGACCATTACTGAAGGTAAGTGAATTGCAAAACCAAATTCTGCTATAAAAATGTTTTTCAGGTTAATCAGTAACCATATTTAGTACATATGCACTTTTAGTAAGTCATGCATGTATGTATGTGATAACACAATATTAACTTATTCTTTTGATTTTGCTTTCAGGAATGAGTCTTAGAGGTCTGGGTGTAGATCTACGCTGTCGCTGCATTAAAACAGAGAGTCGACGCATTGGTAAACTCATAGAGAGTGTGGAGCTCTACCCTCCTAGCCCTCACTGTAAAGATACAGAGATCATGTGAGTTTACACCTAAATAATGGCATACCACTTACATATTACAAGCTTAGAATGAATCCATAATGACCCGTTGAATATGATTCAATCAAAAATACGGTTCTTATTGGTTTTCCTTTATTTTTAACACAGTGCCACCCTGAAGGAAACCAAGCAGGAGATCTGTCTGGACCCTACTGCTCCGTGGGTTAAGAAGGTCATTGAGAAGATCCTTGCCAAGTAAGTGTCAATAAATTCTCAACATTTGTTTTGGGATAATAATGATGAAAAAATAGAAATTATCAGGTCTCATCATATTTGTCATGGAAATAATGCCTCTAAATAAATGTCTTTTTGTTTTGCAGCAAAACACCATGAATATCTGGACCATCTGCGATGTTGAGCCAGACGATATGCACTATATTTTAACCTGTACTGATGGGCACCATTCTGCTTGGTTATGTTTAAAACATAACATATAACATAACATAATACATATTGTTTGTTCAGTGTTTTAGTTTTTGACAACTGTTGTTCTATATATATATATATATATATTTATGTATTTATTTATTATATATGTTTTAATAAAATGTTTTTATACTACATTTTATGACATTTGTTTTTTTTTCATATTTTACATATTTAATGACAGAATTAGCTACTTATTTAGTTTTATTCTTGCTAAAAAAAAAGATGCACAAAACTCACAATTTTCATTTATATATATATATATATATATATATATATATATATATATATATATATATATATATATATATATATATATATATATATATATATATATATATATATATAAAAAATATAATATTAGAATTTATGATTAGATGGATGCAGTGAACCTTCTCCTGACTCTTCCTAAGAAAAATGAATCCACTCTCTCTTCAGTCACTTCCAAAAAAAAAAAAAATGTTGTGGTCATTATTTATACAAAGTCCAATTGTTTTGAATGTTTCTTTGAAATATAACATGAGGCTTGAAGATTGCTTCACTAGTTTTCACTCAAGAAAAATCTTTTAATCATTGTAAACTCCTGGATGTTTTGGGGTCCTTAGTTAAACTGCCCTGGTAATGATGAAGTGGATTTAAAGTTTGTATAAAATCTGTTTGAGTAGCTCTCCTGTCAGTCTTGCCCTGTATACTGAGTAGGTTAGAAAGGTACATCTGGCAAACTTGTTTCTATACAAGACTGCACATGTTGCCACAGATCACGTGAAGACTTGTGGCCACATCAAGAGAAAACACCATTCTGTTGCACCGTCAGGCACTCCCCCATTATCTACCGCTAATTTTGTTGCACTTTGAACAATGGCAAGTATTTCTTTATATTACAGGAAACACTTATGACTGTGATGTTAGATTATCAAGTCAACATGTCAATGTGGGAGTAATAAATCAATTAAATTCAACACTATTAGTGTGTTCTAAAAACATAACAGACTCATTTGTTTTTCATGTTTTATATTCAAAACACTTTTATTATTAGAAATCACTCCATCAACAATATGTTTTTATGTTTTCAGTTGAACCAGTACATGAGTTTAATTAAAATGAATCCTTTTGAGGAACGAACAGAAGCATTATTTAGTAGAATCAAGAAACAAGTTGTGCTTTCTTGTCTAAAACAACTCAACAAATATTTAACACATATTTTTAAAGAAAATTCATGGTTACACTTTTTTAAGGTGACGTAGTTACATTGTACTTATTCAAGTAAGTACATGTAGTAACGTGTTCCTACAACACCTTAAAAATAAGTGTTACCAAATTCATAAAATCATTTGGTAGCACTTTATTTTACAGTCCCATTCCCCATGCACTATTACAGTAATTACAATAACTGGGTAATAACCTACCCTTAAACCTAATGTTAACCCCTGTATTTACCTTATATTACCCAGTATTTTCTTAGATATTTACACTGTACTGTAAAACAAAGAGCAACCAATGATTGAGTAACTATTCATTAGTATGACAAAGCCAGTCAAGAACTAGTCTTGTGTCATTTGTAATATTGCCCAAATAAAGTCTGTGGCGTATTTGATAATCAAGAATGGCATAACTCGTGATATATCATGTCAGCGTCATTCTCTTTCAAGTCCATCTCTTGCACTTTATTTTACTAGTTAGTTATGTTTTTCCCTCTTTTCATTGTTTTAGTGTTGACTACAAACCAGATGGTGAGTGTTAATAATCATAACTTAGAAAATGAGAAATATATAGTATATAGTAATAATCTGAATATCAGATGCGACTTTGAGTTTTGTTTCCTCTCTTGCTGGTCCACTCTATGAATGGTCACCCGAGAGAGTTCTGCTTTAACTTGCTTCTTCCTTTTCTCCATTTTGTGCTTTCATTTTTATCCTTTCTTCTTCCTTTCTGCAGTCTACCAGCTGTTGCCAGTGTTTTCTGTTCCTTCTGCAACCTTCTTTCAGAGGAGAACAGGACTCACAAATGCTGGCCAGGGCCTGGAAAAGAATGTAAAAGAGAGAGAAGTCATAGGTGCAGACTAAATACTTCTTTTGCAAGCCAAAGGCAAAGCATTGCAGCAGAAATGCCTCTTACTCACTAAACACACACACTGACACACATCTGTAACAGGATGTGTGCGGGCAGGCCCTCACCTCATAGAGCGGAGAGCAAATCCCATCGATATAGTCAACCTGCATGTGAGGTAAAAGAGCGGAGTTTTTACGGTCCATCAAATCCTGTGAGAAAGAGATTCAAAGTGCGATTCATCTTTTAATTGCACAACATAACAAATATTTTGGAAACTGTAAAATACTGTGCCTCTCTTTCTTTTAAATATATCTTCCTGTACAAAAGTGATGAAGTAAAAAAAAATTAGAGGAAGTTAACACATAACACTATACTTACAATTGGCTGAGTGTTGAATTCACACCTTTCTCTGTCTCCTTGTGCATAAAATTCTGTTGCTACAAGTTCAGCAATCTGTAGACGAAGAGAAAGAAAAGGGAATTTTTGTATGTGCGTGTATAAGTGTGTGTGTTTCAATGTGTGTGCTTGCATGCATGTGTGGTTGTGGTGTATCTGCATGCATGCAAATGTGTGAGTGGGAGATGCTCACCTGCTTCTGAACTGGCCATGGTTTGGTTATTGCACATATGTCGCTTGCTGTCATTAGCATTGACCTATTTAGATCATGAACATCAGTTAATACAGAGACAGGAAGTGGTCGCAAGCAAACAAAATGTGGTGAGTGTTTCCTGTTCGTGCACTGTTCTGCAGTCAGATAAAATGACAGCAGAAAAAAAAGTTTTTTCATAAAAAAATATTTCATATATGTATGTGTTGTTAGAAGTATAAGAAATATATGTAGATTTTTGGTGGGTTACGTTGTATGTGAGAATGTGCATCAGGTCAAATATAATTTTTTTTTATTATTATTATTTTTTGTCATAAATGTGTGAATATTGTGCATTAATGAGCATAATCTTCAAAATATATGTTTGGATATTTTTTACCTCAGCAGTTCTCTATGTCCTTCATCCTTCCAAAGACAGCTGTTATTCTGAGCAAGTTTAAAGAACTTAGTTCTCCTCCTATGGATAAATAAACCCAAACAGACACATTCATTTTAGCTTGTGTTTTAACGTATTTTGTGTGAACATATCAAGCGTTCTGCGTTAGTTCAGGCAGGCCTCGTAGTCAAGCTCCGCTATCAGCTGTTTCGCAAATTCCAACCCCACCCATATCAGCTGATCCGAATTCTATGGACTCTATTGGCGACTCTAAAATAAGGCACATTACTTAAACGCAGTATCCATCTTTCTGCTTGCTTGGCTGCTTCCACTGCATGCTGCTTGCAACCCAGCTCCTCAAACTTGTGTTAAACTTAATCAGTGCCATTCTGTTGTCATTGATGCATGCTCTGTTCTCAAAAGGGGATTTTGTGCTGCTCTTCCAGTTAAAAAATGGGAGGTTGTCCCCAGAAGCTGCAGCTGTTCCCAGTCTTAGCTTTCATGGAGCTCATGAAAAGGACGGGGAATTTAGATCAGAGCCAAAATGTAACTTTAGCAAAATATGCCAATAAGGAATTGCCAATAAAAAATTCTCTTGTAATTTTTTACTTAAGTGGTCCTACTGAACTGTGTTTACAGCTTGAATTGGAAAAGGATTATAGCTTACTCTATATAAATAGCAAGGTCTGTTGCCAGAATGTTCTTCTCAATCATCTGCACACAGGCCCTGTATTCCTTCAGTGAGAGTGAGCTGAGAATCTGACTGCCCTAAGAGAGAAGAATGGTGAGAGGTATGAAAGATAGATAGATAAATGATGTCATGGATGGACGGATGGATAGTTTATGTTATGAGTGGATGGATGGATGGATGGATGGATGGATGGATGGATGGATGGATGGATGGATAGATGGATGGATGAAAGGATGGATGGATGTTATATGATCTTACGGGGTTGTTGAGAATGAGAAGGCACATGTCATAATGATGGTGCTCTAGGGATGAGTGGCCATACAGCTGTGCCAGAGGCTGGTTACTCCTAAGACACACAGAGAGAAAGATAGGGGAAAGAGAGAAAGAGAATACAAAGCTGTACAACAGACTGTAAGAATGCATCTGTTTATTTACCAGAACAAAATATTGAGGCAAACTGCATAGTGTTTTAATGTGTGTCCAAATACTTATCAGGCTTATGTAGCTGCACAGCATTAATGAGCTTTAGACAGATGTTTATAATACCACCACAGTCAGAGATGTTCTTTAGCAGAGTGGGGTCGGAGCAGTGTAGTTTACCTCTCTATATAGGAGTTATTCACGCCTCTGTGGTCCAGATCATGGCTCAGACAGGCAATCATGAGAGCAAGAACCTCCAGACTGCTAAAATTACTCTGTATGACATGAGGGTGAGTAATTAAAGACAGATTTGAAAGAACATGAAAGATTAAGTAAGCTTGGAATTACACACAGTGTTTCCCATACATTGACTAGACTGTGGCGGCCCGCCACATTCTAATTTGTCCCGCCACAGTCTCAGAATGAAACAGAAATTAGGTTTGATATATATATTACCGTCTGATAATTGCGCTCTTTTATATGGCAAAAGTGGGAGACATAGAGCAAAATAAGTAGACTAGCACCAATTAAGTTTTCGTGCACTATACAGGGTTCCTACACATTTTCCATTTCAAAATTCCATACTTTTCCAGACTCAAATTTCCAGACCTCCTTCCAAACGTTTTTCTGCCATTGGTAAGCCTCTGTCTAAAAAGTATGTTTTCTCTGCTTCATGTTTGTAGTAGGGTTCTTACAGTCTTTTAGTGATTTTTAAATCAGTGTTTGATTGTTGAAATAAAGTTTTGTATTTAGTATTTACATCTAGGCCCTTCTCTTCTTAAAACAATGCTGCTGTGTGTGTGACTTCTGTTGTGGATTAATTTACAAGTACTAATATATTCCCTGTTTAAAAGGGTAGTGACTTTGTTTCCCTTTCTGACCATACCACTTGCTACATAGGCGTAAATATTTAATTTGTTTAACATTCTAATAATTCGACACATTTACTTCATAGACATCCTTCTCTGATTTATCCATTCTGTTCTGTTGTCAGTATTTGTTGGTATCAAAACATTTCTATAGAGTAGCCTACGAGTACAAGTAGCCTACAAAAGCGCAGTATCAGTTTTAGAAATTTTAGAAATTCACAAGTTTATAAACATCTGCAAAGTAAAAAGAGGTGTAAAAGGTGATGTGTAGGGGGGTCTGGGGGCATCCTCCCCCAGGAGAAGATTTTTGTGATTTTAACATGTAAATGAAGCATTCTGGTGCACTCTGACAACAACATAAATGGGAAAACCAACATTTCCTTCAAGTAAAAAAAATAAAAATAAATAAAAATAATAATAAATTATTGACAGTATGGCTGAGAATTGACAAATTTCACAATTGAATGCGATTTTGATTCAGAAGCTTGCTTGATTGTGATTTTGAAAATTTTGATTTTGAAAATTTGATTTTGATTTGATTACCTTCGATTCAATATTGATTCATTTGGGGCCTATCAGGTCAAATACATGGCAAATTTCCGCAAAGAAAAAAAAAATTCAACTAATGCTGTAAATTATACAAGGAACCACAGCTGGTACATCATTATAATAATTGGTTAAAACTGATTTGCAAGCTACTTTCATATAGGCTAAATTACACATAAGGAAGTTTATATAAATTTTTAATGACAATTATTTTTCTCTTTTTTTATTATTTAGGCCTAAACATTTAAATGGTGGCTGTCATGAAACAGATTTATACATTTAATATCGAAGCACATGTTAAGTACAAATACAATGAATATGCGATAGCCTATAGTGCACATATTTAGCAAAATGCTCCTCTTGAAGTTCATTTTTGTAGCTGAATAATGAGATTTTGGCCATTGAACGGCTTTTCTGAGGTAGGCTAAATGTGATTTTTTTACATGCTGTTTTATTGATGCCTTTCTGCAGTTGAAACAATGATTGATCGATTGCATGTGATACAGAATTCAGTAAGTTGTACTTTATCTTTCAACATTCCTGCGGATGTTCAATCATGTTTATTTTGCGCTGTAACTAGTAAAGCAGAAGAGATGGTCGGTTCACGAGCACTAGAGCGATCTATCACACCACAGAGCACCAAGTAAGATCACGACTCACTCCAGTCTATGGGAAAGTAGCCCATTTTCGATTCTTGTGAGAATCCTGAGACACGCGCTCGCCCTGAAAAAAACCTCTTTGGATCTACACGATTCACATAAATTATGTATTTTGTTTCAAAAGAGCTAATTTCGCTGTAAAGTGTCTAGTTTGCAGGTATAATAAATTAGAAAACTGAATAGAGACAATAGTCTGGAAACACAAATATTTTTCCATACTCTGATTTCTTTTTTCCATACTTTTCCAGACCTGGAAATTACTCAAATCAAATTCCATACTTTTCCAAACCACGTAGGAACCCTGACTATATTCAAAGTCATTTGAAGCCATTCCATAGCTTCATGTGAGGGACAGAAGAAATATATATCGATAAGTTCACGGTCAGAAACTCCTCTTCCCTCCTCTACAGCTGTCAATCATTCAGCATTTAAACAGCGCGTCGCGTTCGGTAACGACAGTCAGCACGGTAAAACTCTCCAATATGATATATTCCCATTATAATACTTGATATGTAGATAAAGAGCTGTGGATTTGCATAAAATGACTTTATCTTGCTGGAGTTTATTGCTGTTTCTGAACGATGACATCATACTGGCTACAGGATGTCTGTTAGATCGCACAACACAAGGACTATGAATTCGTGTCACACGCACAATAACTGGAATTTAAAAATGAAAGAAACATATGATTAATAAACTGTTAGATACAGTCAGATATACACAGGGATTCTCTTTGTACCGTGAACTTTTCAATGCGCAGCACAACTGCGCGCTCTGACTCGACATTGCTTCAAGCGCATCATTCTGCACCCGGGATGTGCATTAGCGGTTTTTTGCTGCTGTTTTGAAGCGTTTCATATTAACATGGTTTTGCACACTGAAAGATTATTAATAGCCTATTTTGTTCTGTCGTATCTATAGCTTGTTGCCCCATTAAAAAGCTGCACAATACATTTAAAATAAGCGCCTTTTAATGTTACATTAATATAAATACATTTAATTATTAACTTTTTATTAACATTTGGATTTATAAAATTACTGTGCAAAGTTTTTAGGCTAGAATATTTTTTGCTGCTGAATTATATACTCGCCTAGTTTACTTATTTATTTATTGGTCAGCTTATGAATATATTTTTATTCATTTGTTATTTTTCTCTATAATGAGATGGTGTGTTTAGTGCATTCTGGATTGGTTAACAAATCAAAGATACAGGCTCCCACAAATAAATTAATTCAACAAAGGTAACCTCTTTTGCTACATATTTTTAATGGTTTAAATGTGTACTCTACATTTTTGACCACTTATGAACTATCATTTAGCCTACTATATGTTGTGTACATGACTAATGTGCCCTACCATCACCAATAAATAAATTACTTTTAGAGCACAAAATTGTTTACAAGAGAACAAATTTCTTTATTGATCTAGTCACGTAATTTTGCTCTCAGAATACACCAGATTTATGCATTTAAATTTAAAATGTACAAAATTTTCCTCCGGGGGGGGCATGCCCCCGGACCCCCCTAGAGGAACCGATGTCCACCCACCACAGTCTCACAAAATCCTGTGGGAAACATATGAGGGCAATATCAGAGATTTGGGAGGACATGAATTAATTATAAACCTTTTAACTTATTACATGTGCAATGCACTGAGTTTAAAAGATTAGGACAAATTGCTTATCGACAGACTATGATTCTGACCTGTAGGTCCTTTGTCTGCAGCATGGCAAACATACACTGGGCAGTGCATAATGCGTGACTCCAGTTATGATAGACCACATTGTTCCTGTAGCACTTCCGTATGCTCAAAACCCACTGACACAAGGTCTGAAAAACAAAGAGAAATACCAATTCTAAATCCACAAAAGCATTACTCAAAGCTTAATTGTAATTTAGTTAAAGGTACAATTTGTGATATTTTTTTCCACTAGAAGCCTATTCAAAACAAAGGCGTAGTTTGATGACGCCAAGTTTTAGAGCGGAAACTTGGGACATGTGGTCTCCATCTCAACGGACGGTGCAAAAGAATAGGGATTGGAGTCTGGAAGAACTCATGTTTGTGGATGCGATTATTAACGTTACTGTAGTATGAAGCAGAGCAGGACCGAGTGTTGCAGGAGCTGAACGAGGAGCTGGAGCGATTGATCAACACACGCCTCACGAGCAGCGGGACTTTTATTATGACACAGTCGCCGGCGCCGCTTCCGCTTTTCCGGTCATGAGTTTACGGGAGCTGTCCTTGTCGACAGAACAAGCGGCAGATGGTAAACAGTAATTATGTTCCATAAATAAGTAACACAATCCACCATAAAACGTACAAGAAGTAAATAAGGAACTGCTTGAAGCAAGCTAGTGGTTTGCTGGACGCTAGACACTACTTCCGCATTTGTCCACGGCACTGTTGTCATGTGGTTTCTACGTCAGTAAAGGCGGTAACAAAGGTAACTGACGTCATTGACAGGCGACTGCACTGCCCCGTGTCACTGTTTAGAATGGGAATTTTCTCATGATTTACAAGTAGTTGAAAACATTAGAGATATTTATAGTGAGATATTAGAGATAGTTTGTAATCAGCTGGACAACACTAGCCTAGTGGTTTTTGGATATTTTACTGCAAAAATTTTACATATTGTACCTTTAAGTTACTTAGAAGAGCCAAGCAGGATTAAACCAGAAACCTTGTGCTCAATGTTGAAATGCTGGGGCAAATTAAGATCTAGGAACATGCGCACAACGGCCTGAGTCATAGCAGCCTGTGAAATATTAAAATCACTGAAGCCAAAATCCAGTAGGCAGAGAGCATCTGCTGATGGGATGATGGACTCCTAGGAGAGAAGGAAAGCAAGGGGAAATGGGGAAATGATGATTGATTGAGTCTTTCATATGACACACTGAAAAAATGTCCTGAGTTGACTGGTGCAACTGACAAAATCACAAACACACACAAGAATAAATGACCCTAACCACAGAAAGTTGCATATTCCTTGATCTCATCAACAATTTCAAACTTTACCACTGTTGCACAATAATTTGACCGATAAAATCCAGTCATGTGCAGATGTAGAAGGATTAGAGGTACTTTCAAGAAAAATAAAAGGAAGTACTAAAAGAGTTTTTGAATGTTACCTCTAAGTCATTAATCTCTTCTTGTGAAGCAGAGATTTGATAAGATAAGACCTGTAGGTGCAAACACACACACACGTACATACACAGCATGAAATGAAAAAGAAAAACAATGTATGGTCATCAAATATTAGATTTTCTTAATGTAAATCAATCCTGGTTTAGTGTAATTGTTGAGTCAGTGTTCAAATCACTTGCTCATTATTCTTACAATATGAAGTGATTTCCAGTGACTCAAAAGGAATGTGATGAAGGCATTTCCTACCTCTTTAGTAACTGCCAGCCTGGCTCTGGTTTTATCTGCCTTCTGCTGCATGTTGAATTTCTGCAATCCTAGAGCACAGTACACCACAAAGTCCTCCAGGAGGAGCTCATCAGCTCGGCTAAAAACTTCTGTCTCAGAGCGGGCCATGTTTCTTTTATTGACTAGCTGGCACACACCTATATGAAGAAAGCAATATGTATACTGTCTAAACAGTGTATTTTCATACCAGTATCGCTGTCAACTAACAGAATGGGCTGTAATATCTGTATCTGAACTGAGGCAAATCACAAATTAGATATTTTTAATTGCATCAGTGACATTATAAAGGGAGCAAATGAAGAGTTTTGACCCTAGAGGAGTTAAAAAACACCAGTTATCTCATGTGTCACCTCTTTAAACAGTATAAAAAATGATCTTAACAACATCACAAACTGCTGATTGTCCAAGTATGGGATTTCAGTATGAACTCAAAAAATTTGTCAACAAATTCTTCGGAATACCAAACCAAAACCAAATTGTTATCCAGGTTAAATTTAGAACTGTATACTCTTGTTATATGTAATATAATATAACATCATCTCTTGAGCTATAAAATAAAAAGTCTGAAACAATGAATACTCTGGGAAAGCATGATAATTGAGAGTTTTGGTTCTATGGAACAATACAAGACTGGGGAAACATTTACCTATGACTTTACCTCTCTGTTTGCCTTTCAGAGGTGTGCCAATCAAACTTCTAATCTGAGAGACCTTGGAAATCTGGGCCTTGGAGAACACACAATAACAGCGTATGTCAGAAACATATAGGGAAAATCCCAGATAAGAGGTACTTTTCGGTCACATGTTTTTCCCTATATGTAACAAAGGAAGAAAGACTATAAAAATCTATCATTGGTTTCAGAATGATCCCAATCAATACATTAGAAAAAGTATTTATAAATAGGTGTTATTGGTAAGATTATATATAAACAGCAGAGTGACAATCAGTGAATTGATCAGATCAACTTACAGGCCTGTTGGCAATGTTTAGCGTCTCCATAGAGTTTAGCACATGAACAGCATACATGTAGCTGGTGTCACTGGTGTCACAATCCCTGAAGATTACAGTTACACCTGCCATTTTACATTTAGCTGACATAAACATGCTAAACTTATACATATGAATAAAGATATGTTTTATTGCTTTTTTGTTTGCTGAAGTATTAAAGGATTAGTTAACTTTCAAATGAAAATTACCCCAATTTTTATTCACCCTCAAGCCATCCTAGGTATAAATGACTTTCTTCTTTCTGATGAACACAATCAGGGAAATATTAATAAGCATCCTGAAGCATCCGAGGTTTATAATCTTAGAAAACAGGCGTCATGAGTATGAGCTGAAGAAAGTGCAGCCATCCATCACAAACGTGTACTCCATGTGGCTCCGGGGGGTTAATGAAGGCCTTCTGAAGCAAAGCGATGCATTTGTGTAAAAAAAAAAAAAGAAGTAAAATATCTAGCTTCCGTCAGACTGGCTTCCGTATTCAATGTACAAAGTAAGTGTAAAACTTCGCAAAAAGCTTACGCTATGTCCTATGTCTTCCCTATTCGAATTAAGGAAAAAACTTAACTGACTTGACACCAGTTTACACTTTCTTCGTAAGTAGAATACAGAAGGCAGTCTGGTGGAAGCTAGATATTTTACTTCATAACTTGTTAAGTATGGATATTTTTTTTTTACACAAATGTATTGCTTCACTTCAGAAGGACTTTATTAACCCCTCAGAGTCATGTGAAGTATGTTTATTAGGGGTGTGACTAGACAGTTATCTCATGAGACGAGACGAGACGAGACTCGAGATTGAGTTCACGAGACGAGATAAGATTTTTACACACTATTTTTAAGAAATCCTCAATGGCGAAATACATGACTATTCTGCAGGTGTATTTGAAATGTTTTAACTTTTAACTAATCATCTTGTAATGAATGTCATTTCAGTTCTACTTTCTGAGTATGAATTATCATATGCAGTAAAAGACAAGAATACTCAAGTACTGTAAAAGGTTATGCCACAAACTCGACTGACTGAATTATCTTCTGTATGATTTCAGTCTCTTCAGACCTTACTGTACATGATTTATGACCTTCTACAACTTTTGACCTCCTAACTGAACTCCTTTCCACAAACTGATCATAAAAACAGTATAAATAATAATGGTAACACTTTACAATAAGGTCTCATTTATTAACATTAATTAACCAACATCAACTAACAATGAGCAATATATGTGCTACAGTATTTAGTAATTTTTGTTTATGTTAGTTTTCTAAAAATAGTCATTCAGTAGTTAATGATAGTTCACAGTGCATTAACTAATGTTAACAAATGAAACCTTATTGTTTGTGCTTAATAAGATTAAGATAAAACTCTTATTCATTTTTATGGTAACACTTTACAATAAGTGCAACTATAATCGCACTCTCAGTATTCAAAATGCAAATAAGACCAAATTTTTCTTTGATACAGAGCTAAGAAATGGTTACAACTACACTGCCCAGCCTAAAATAGCTTTCATATTGGAAGATATTTGCATTCATCAGGAAGCGGCTTTCAAAATGCGGGTATTGAAATCGCGTTTGAATGCGCTCGCGCTCGCGTTTACTTTCACTCAACTCTGTAAATATGGAGCAGCGGCAACCGTCATCCAACTGAATTAAATGTTTATTTAAATACAAAGCAAAACGACAGTGGAGGCGTAATGTAAACGTAGCGCTGGCATATTCTTTCCTAATCATCCTAACACTCTGTCATGGCAACATCACGAGACTACTTTTCGCCTCGACAAGAAATCTCGTCACATTTCAGTCTCGCGAGATCTCGTGACACGAGATCTCATCCTAACGTTTATGATGGATGGATGTGGATGGAGACACTTTCTTCAGCTCATATTCGTGACCCCTGTTCACTGCCATTATAAAGTTTGGATGCGTCAAGATATTTATTAATATTTCTCCAATTGTGTTCATCAGAAAGAATAAAGTCATATACACCTAGGATGGCTTGAGGGTGAGTAAAGCTTGGGGTAATTTTCATTTCAAAGTGAACAATTTTGAACACTGTTATTATGTGGCTTTCAACATTATGTGCTTAAACAAATCAAAGTAAATGTTATTTTGTGTCGTGATCAAATTATAACTGTACATTTATTTACCTTGTGGAACATTGGACAGAGCCATTGGTGTCTTCAATATGGACCATCCTTGAAAAAGCCCCCTACAAGACATAAAAACCAGATCTATCAGTATCAACTTATCAAGCTGTTTTTAGTAGTTCAGTTTCAAAAGCTTTTCATGAGCTTGTTTTTTAACCTTTACAAGAAATTAAATGAAAGTGAATGACTTAAAGGGTTAGTTTACCCAAAAATGAAAATTCTGGCATTATACTCACCCTCATGTCATTCCAAACATGTAAGACTTTCATAAGACGTTCATCTTCGGAACACAAATAAAGATCTTTTTGATGAAATCTGAGAGCTTTCTGTCCCTCCATAGACAGTTAGGCAACTGAAACTTTGATGCTTCAAAAAGTTCATAAAGAGATCGTAAAATTAATCCATATGAACTGAGTTGTTTAGTCCAAATTTTCCGAAGAGACTCGATTGCTTGAGCTTCTGTTTACCACAACTGATGCATGAGTTAATGAATGTTTATGTGAATAAAAGCCTAAATTCAATCATCATATAAAGATGATCGTGTCTCTTCAGAAAATTTGGACTAAACCACTCAGTTCATATGGAAAAATTTTTATGACCTCTTTATGACCTTTTTGAAGCGTCAAAGTTTCAGTTACGAAGGCAGCCAACAGAGGGACAGAAAGATTTCATCAAAAAGATCTTCATTTGTGTTCCGAAGATGAACGAAAGTCTTGCAGGTTTGGAACAACATTAAGGTGAGTAATTAATGACAGAATTTTCATTTTCGGGTGAACTAACCCTTTAAGCTAGAAAACAACAAAACTTTACAGATGCTAATATACAAATGAAGAATTCTTTTTGTTTTAACAATGAATTAATTATCCATAAACTTTTATTGATTTTTGTACTACCGTGGAGTTGTTATCTGAGATGAAAACAGTACAGTATTGTGCTTTTGTCACTGGCAGGATGATGGCAGCCATTTTGCTGAGCATGTCATCCACAGAGGGGTAGTCATGTGACACCAGCTGGACCAACTCCAACAGTACCTGCCAATTGAATCCACCATAATTATAACAACAGTAAATTATAAAAACTGTGAATTTAAGATGAATCCCTAAAGTAACATACCTGTACAATGTAGGATTAATCATTCATTATGATATATATATATATATATCATAGTGCCATGGTATTGTTTACTTTGTACTGTTACTACAAGTAAAAATGTAAGTGCAAATTGTACTGTATATTGTCAAAATATCTTATTTTCAATTAGTTCTTTGTGATAAGCATGTTATGTCTCCTTCAGAGAAATCACTCATGTTGTTGCATTCCTCATTTGTACGTCACTTTAGATAAAGGTGTCCGAAATTAATGACTTACCTTGTAATAATGTGATTTACCTGGTTGCGTTTGCTCTCTTGTTCAGAACTCTCACACAGCTGGCTGTTTTCCAGGATCAGTCCGAACAACACCATGTGTGACGACAGCACCTAGAGGCAAAACGCTGTCTCATTCTTTGACTCATTCATTCAAGTAACATATCAAAAGTTAGCTTTCATTATTTATTAGAGATATGTGGCCTGCGTCACATACAATTCATATTCAATTTTCATGTGTAATTAACAAAATTGTACATGTACTCTGCATTACTGAATTTCAGATTTTTGAAAAGCAAAATGTTTGCTATGTTTAATATTGATCAATACTTGCTTTCTCATCTTGCTCAGAGAAACAGCTGCCCGGCCTGCTTTTGTTCACAGCCATGATGACACCTATAACCTGCCAAAATCAGTCCATAGACAGATTAATAATAATAATAATGTTCATAACTACTAAAATTGACTGGTATAGATTACAGATTCAAATTACAGACATAAATAATATAATATAAAATTATACAACCAATCTTGTTAGTGTTACTAATGCAATGCTGGACATATAGCATAACGACAATAAATATATATATAATATAACTGTCCAACCTCCTTTTTGTGGTTCAGGATGGGCACACCGAGAATACTCTTTGGTCTGTCCTCTCCCCTCTCATACGGTTCAATCTGAAATCTTGGATCCTATAAAAGGATAGTTTAAATAACTTATTCAGGTTATTTAGTACACATCAAGCGAAAAAGAAAAAAAGCTCTAGATTAATCCTGTGCATCTCTTTCAGGTAGCCTGTTTGTTCACAAACATATGAAATTCCTGGCTATTTAAGGGTGAGATCATACTTTTAACGCCGCATTAATAATTTGACCACCAGCAACACATCTGCCTGATTTGATATTAATGCAATTTGTCATAGTATAATTTACATTTTTTTAATGTGCTATGCGTTTTAAATCATGATAAAGATATCTGTAGGGCTGTTAATACCGGAAGAGGAGCATTGACGTGAATTCATGAACCGCATTATTAGACAGTTTTCTAAGGATGTATGATTTATTATAACCATTTAATACAGCATTGCAAAATGCTATCATTCTTAAATCTACGCTTGCAAAGGAGAATACAATACATCAATAAAAGTTTAAACCCTCGCTCTGAGTGTGCATGTTTTGTTGTCCATATATTCTTGTTCAAGACATTACAGTGGCTGTGGCATTTATGTCATAAAGAAGATTATACGATAACCAATATTATATTTTTAATTATGCTTGTGGGCCAAAAACAGGAAGTCAGATTTGTGTTAATATATTTAACGTTTTGTTTATTTATTTTTTTTAAGAAATAATTATGAGAAGTGCCCTTTTTTCCACTTGAGCCCCTGACCTCCAAAATGTCTGTGCACGTCCCTGACACTGTTATCTTTGAGGTGATGACAGTGTATGTTGTATTATGACTGTCTGTACAGTCAAACGTGAGAAATTTCAGAGGCATAACGGGATTAACCACTTAAAGTGAGGTAAAGTTGAAAGTTGAGTGGCATGTTTCTGAGAGAGGTACGGGTTAAGTTTCTCTGCTATTCATTCTGTCTCTCTCTCTTCTCTGCTCACATTCTGTCAGCTATCATAGTGCCAAAACAGGGTTTAAAGCTTAGAGCAGGGAAGGATTTCCCGTCCCACTCATTTGCCCCAAAGCGTATAAAGACTCAAAAGTACAGTAAATCTCACATTTTTTTCCCCACGCATACTCAATTCCGATAAATCTGAAGATGCTTTATATATTGGTATCAAATAAGTATATCTAAGTTATTCTTTTTTTAATTTATCCGTGTCTGTCAGCATTAAATATTTAATTGCGCATGCTCATTTCCCCTAATTTTACATTGAGGTTACCTAATGCTCTAAAATGTAATCTTTAAAACACTTATAATTTAATAAGACCGTTAAATGTAATCTTTATCAAACCTCAAAATAAATAACCATTTTTCATATTGTTCTGTAATAGGTTGTGTGTCCTAAATTCAATTGTTTTTTTTTATTTTATTTTAGTTTTTAGAGTTTTAATTAGAATTTATTTAGACAGAAAAAGTATAGAAATTTAATATTAGCCATTTATTGGTTATCAGTTTGTCTGCTCATATCTTATTTTCTACTGTACAGTATTTTGTTGTGCTGCCTAAAATAACTTATAGAATTTAAAATGATTTATTTTACATTTTAGTGTTTTATTTTAATTTATTTACAAAATAGTATAGAAATTTACTGGCGATTCATCAATCTGCTTATCAATATTGGCTGTTTATTAATATCAACGCATATCTAAAAAAATAAAATAATGAAATCTAAATCACAAGACACTTTAAAAAATGTATAAGATATTCAGCCTCTTTATCTAACAAGAAATTCATCCTCATCTTCATGTTTTCAAACATGTTAAACTAACGCTGCTTTCCATTTTCATAACTGGAATTTCATTCTTATGATTATTTATTTGTTTGTGTCATTATCGAATGCTGCTGTAAGACCTTTTAATGGTCAATGACCCACCCCCTGTGTTTTGGCAGCCATACCATTTTATTGTCATTTGAACCCTAACACCAGATTTAAAGTCTTTAAACTATTAAAAGCCTAGACAAGCTCTGAATATGATAACCTAAAGCACCTTGGATTAACACTCAGTCTGACAAAGAATTAGTTCAGTTCAGTCCTAAAGTGCCCGAGTAATCTTAAGTGTTACTGTTATTGGGGAATCCTGGCCCAGAGTTCTCCAGTGACCTGAACTGACTGTGAGGGGATGTGTAAAGTCCAGATTAGACATGGAATACCCCCATTTATTACCTCACAGGCATCCCTGATGTTAAGAGGCCTGCCAGTGCTGACCACATATCCCATAATGCACTTGCACCACTCTGCCTGTGTGTAGCCGTAGACAGACTCCTCATCTGATTGGAAGACAGGACCCAAACACTTCAAACCTGTTTTGTCCACCGTAGTCATTGAGAGACAGCAGCGCTGAGCCTGAGTGATCTCACAGAGATGTTGTAGGACCTGAAGACAGAGGTTTTTGACCTGTAGAGGTCTACTCAGACCATCAACGAGGCGCATCATGAAGTTACAGGACTCTCCTCTTCTACACTGTCCCGCTGGACTTGAGGAGCTCAGAGAATGTGGCAAACACTTTGACCTTGACACACAAGGTGAAAATGGAAAGTGTGTAGACTGCAGTGATTGAGGAGAAAGCCCCTCGTAGTGGTCCAAACTCTCAGGATTATCAATCTGATGGAGGGAAAAGCAGGAGTTTGGTCTTTCCATTGTGGCAGGATGCACAAGCCCTCGAGAGGGCCCACATATAGGGTGGGACACCCTGCGTCTGCTAGTCATCCTAGACCTTGGCTCAGTTATGAGGGTTTGCACTGCCTGGGCTCTTTCTACACAGCCGTTCAACCAATATCTAAAAACAGAAGGGACAGAGCAGATTAAACGGCACCGCTAGAAATTTGGGCAAAGCTATGGCTAAAATATATAATTTAAAGCCATCCCTAAAGACTATGGGTGGTCACCAGTGTTGGGGTAATGCATTACAAGTAACGCAAGTTAGGTAATCAAATTACTTTTTTTAAGTACATGTAACTAGTAAAGTAATGCATTACTTTTAAATTTACAACAAAATATCTGAGTTACTTTTTTGAATAACCAATGCAAGTTACTTTGTTTTCCTACATATGTGTTTAATTTTTTTTGTTTACTATTCTTCTGCAATCCAGAATGGCGGGAAAGCTGAAAGGTTTGTTCGAGCTGCGCTCTTTACTGTGCAGGTCTGAATTTGCATTTCCTTCAGATTTAGGCTTATTTATTTCACTTTTGATGTGAAAGGGCCTTTACATTTGCCAAAAGATACTTTTTTATTAAAAAACAAACAAGCAAGGTGTATGCGGAAGTAACATAATGCATTACGGTCTATAAAAAAGTAAACTAAGTAACACAATTACTTACTTTTTTAGGGAGTAAAGCAATATTGTAATGCATTACTTTTAAAAGATACTTTCCCCAACACTGGTGGTGACCAGTATAGTTATGTCACAAGACCAAATTAAAATTCATACTGAACTATGGTGGTCTTTTCATCAAACAACGTCTGCAAGTTAATTTATAATAGATTTAAATTATACATTTCCTTACTGGTTAATGTATTCATTTTTCAATTTAAAATCATTTTTAAAAAAAGTACCCTGATAAGCTGAAATAGTTACTTTGTGTTGGTGTTTGAGGGTTTGAGGCCATTTTCAAACTTTAAATTCATTTTGAGAACGAATACACATGATTAAAAATGCATCACATCACATATAATTTCAAGTTTTTTTTCACACTCTCTCAGAACAGATACCACTAAATTACTCACCTTGGAGATCTGTTAAAGTAAGACCTGGCGGAATCTGAATGATCATCCAGCCATGCCTTCACTCTCTCGCTTTCCTTTCCCATCCTGAATCCCAGTCTCTGTGTTTTGGTACCTGGGGTCCAGAGCGGTGAGTAGAACCATCCAGCACTGGTTATGACACTCTGTTCTTTCTCGCTGTCATTCCTTTCCACACGTGCACCCTTCTCTCCATTCTTCCCTTTTTTACCAGATTTGGACCTGGACCCTTGAGACCCCCTGTGGGTTGAGGTGTCTCCATACCTGCCTTCAGCGGGCAAAGAGGGTAGGGACTCCGTGTGCAGACAGGGCATGCTTTCTCTCTTTTTTCTTCTCTCCAAGAGCAGATGCAGATAGGCAAGTTGCTGCACCTTCCTGAAGGAGTGATAAAGAGAGATGAAAAGCACAGATGCACACTCGCTGCCCAAGGCAGGTCAGAGGATTAAGCTTTGCTGTCACCAGCTACACTAACATCTCAACTATGCACAGTGGATGTGGAGGCTAATCTGTTACATAAAACAAATCCCTGAGAACTATAAATGACTTTGCAATCTTGTCTTTAACCTACTCTACCTGCCAAAGAGAGCTATTAGAAAATGTCAAGTGGACATAAATAGACAAACCCCACATGATCCAAATCCAGATAAATAATCAAACTGATTAAAGACTGGAACAGAACATGAGGACATAGTGAGAATACTGAACATGAGTGTGGACCGTGTTTGATTAATAAGATTAATAAAACACATTTAATTGAGTTTTTATGATATTTTTGTAAAATAACTTTAGAAAAAAATAAAAATAAATAAAATTACCATTATAAAACAAAAGTGAGTGGTGATGATTAAAGATTTGTTTAGAGAGAAATGCTAAAACATTTTAAGTCTTTTATTACAACCCAAATTCTGGAAAAGTTGGGACGTTTTTTAAATTTGAATAAAATGAAAACTAAAGCACTTTCAAATCACATGAGCCAATATTTTATTCACAATAGAACATAGATAACATAACAAATGTTTAAACAGAGAATTTGTACACTTTTATCAACTAAATGAGCTCATTTCAAATTTGATGCCTACTACAGGTCTCAAAAAAGTTGGCACAGGGGCAACAAATGGCTGAAAAAGCAAGAAATTTTGAAAAGATTCAGCTGAGAGAACATCTAGCAACTAATTAAGTTAATTTATATCAGGTTTGTAACATGATTAGCTATAAAAGGGATGTCTTAAAGAGGCAGAGTCTCTCAGAAGTAAAGACGGGCAGAGCTGTGAAAGAGTGCGTAAAAAGATTGTGGAATACTTTAAAAACAATGTTCCTCAATGTCTAATTGCAAAGGCTTTGTAAATCTCAACATCTACAGTGCATAACATCATCAAAAGATTCAGAGAAACTGGAGAACTCTCTGTGTGTAAGAGACAAGGCCGAAGACCTTTATCGGATGCGGGCCCTCAGACGAAACTGTATCACTCATCAGCATCATTGTGTCAAAATGAGCCCAGGAATACTTCCAGAAACCACTGTTGGCAAACACAATCTCCCGTGTCATCTGCAGATGCCAACTAAACCTCAATCATGCAAAAAGGAAGCCATATGTGAACATGGTCCAGAAGCGCTGTCATGTCCTGTGGGCCAAGGCTCATTTAAATTGGACTGCTTCAAAGTGGAAAAGTGGTCTGTGGTCAGATGAGTCCAAATTTGACATTATAGTTGGAAATGACAGACGCAGTGTCCTCCGGGCTAAAGAGGAGGGAGACCTTCCAGCGTGTCATGAGCTTTCAGTTCAAAGGCCAGCATCTCTGATGGTATGGGGGTGCATAAGTGCATACGGTGTGAGCAGCTCGCATGTTTTGGAAGGCACTATGAATGCTGAAAGGTATATAAAGGTTTCCAGATGACGTCTATTGCAGGGAAGGCCTTGTGAATTTCAGCAGGACAATGCAAAACCACATACTGCAGCTATTACAACAGCATGGCTTCGTCGTAGAAGAGTCCGGGTGCTGAATTGGCCTGCCAAAATCCATATCTTTCACCTACAGAGAACATTTTGCACATCATTAAACGAAAAATATGTCAAAGACGACCACAAACTCTTCAGCAGCTGGAAACCTATATCAGGCAAGAATGGGACCAAATTCTAACACCAAAACTTCAAAAATTCATTACTGTGATGCCCAGACGTCTTCACACTGTTTTGAAAAGAAGAGGAGATGCTACACCATGGTAAGCATGTCCCCGTCCCAACTATTTTGGGACCTGTAGCAGGCATCAAATTTGAAATGAGCTCATTTTGTGGAGAACAAATGTTTAAACAGAGAAATTTTATGTTATTTATGTTTTATTGTGAATAAAATATTGGCTCATGTAATTTGAAAGTCTTTTAGTTTATTTTATTCAAATTTAAAAAACGTCCCACCTTTTCCGGAATTCGAGTTGTGTATATATATATATATATATATATATATATATATATATATATATATATATATATATATATATATATATATATATATATATATATATATATATATATATATATATATATATATTTATTTTTTTTTTTTTTAATTTTATCTATTTTTATAATTTTTCAGAATTTCTTTTTTCCAGATATATTTAACAGTTTATGACATCAACCAAAAATAATTTGTCATAAGAATGTCATCATCAGGACTTTCCAAGTTTGTGGTTCAGTTAAAAGCAGAACATCTTTAACCACAATCCTTTTTCTAGAAATCTTCTTCCCCTACCAAAGTTTCACTGCTGAAAAGTAGTAGAGTGCAAGGAGTTATAAACTCGTTCTAAATGCCAAAGCTCCTTATGTTAAAGTGAAATTAAGTGTAGAATTTATAAAGTCCACAGAAGTACACCAAGTACAACACTTCTAAAGTATAACATATAATATATTTACGTAGGCCAAAAGTATAATACTTTCAAGTATTATATCAATGTCTTTATTTTATTTTATTTCATTTCATTGCATTGTATTTCAGACAGCATTAAAACAGCTCTAATACCGTTACATCTCTTTGAAAATTGATTTGATTTAGCGGCCTCTATTGGTACTCTCAAGAAATTAAAAATAAGTAGAAACCAGAGGCTTGCCTTGATGACTGGCTTGAGAGTACCAACGGATGAGTTTTGCATCCGATTCATCAGCCTCCATGACATGAGGTAAAAGAGTACATTTATAGTTTCAGTAACTTTTGAAAGGCGTTAAATGTAAATGTAACTGTTACAGTTTTAAAGTCAACCCTTTCAAACGCGAATTTTAAAGACTATATTTTGCAAAATGCTCCTCAGTAGAGTATATTAGACAGTTTATGGGCACTAAATGGCTTTTTTGACATTGTTAGCAAGCAGTTTACACCGACTGAGCAACTACTTGATGATACAAGCCATGATACTGGTTCTTTCAACACACACCCTGATGTTCATTCAGGCGCGCTACCGCTTCGCTTGAACTGAGGCGCTACATCTCACACTGCATTAATTTGAATTTCGTAATAAAACTTTCAAAAAATAAAAGCCGAGACTTTGTTTCATATATCAAGTAACCTGTTCTATCTTGTCTGTCAGCTGAGCTCATTTTGTCCGTGTACTGCTGTACCGTTTAAATGTGAAGTAATTTCAGCCTGTGTAGTTTCTGTGACAATAGTGGCACCTAGCAGAATTACAAACTTACAGCACATTTTGCAAACGCCCATTTCGCGCGTGGCGACTTCCTCTACTCAAACATCACAATCACAACTTCTTAAAGGTGCTTAATTATGAAGGCATATCTCAACAAGTAAAAGTAAATTTCAAGAAAAGGTCCAAATTATTAGAAATACTTTTGACTGTGCTGCTATTTCATGAAACCAACTGAGTCTGACGGTCTAAACGAACTAGCTTATTATAAACCCATCCAATTTGAATTTACCATTAATTTTTTGACATGACGCGCCACCCAGCATACCCGGTTAAAAAAGTCACCTCTCGCCACTGTATATGGTCACTCACTGTCATTCTGTCTGTGCACTGGAAGCTTTTCTCACCAGGACAAATTCTTTGTAGGCCTATGTGTATCCTAAGCATATTGGCAATCAAGCTTTTTCTGATTCTGATAATATTGTTGGCAACTTACGTTTAAAAATGAAAGTAATAATAAAATAATAGTAAATTATGGTTGTATTTAAGTTATGCAGTAGTACAAAAATAGTTTTACTCATTAAACTAAAATGCTTATTTGGCATTGTTTTGTTTACCTCAGTTTCTCTACAGAAATTAAACTAAACTAGTTTAATTAAACAAGTAGCCTAGTTCAGATTACCAGAAATGTTTCTGTATATAACCTCACATTATATCATTACCCAAATGTTTGCTTTATAATTTAGTTTTGACAGTTGTTCAATCATAACTATGGAAGTTTTTTCCTAACAACAAAATTAAAATGAAAATGCAAATGCTTAAAAAGATCAAAACAGCTGCTCAAATGATAAATCAAATGCTCAGTTTAATTTTCTCATTCGGGGAAGCATGAACTGTCTCAAAAATAAAATTAAAACTAATTTGTATTTGATTTATAATTTTGTTAGGAAAAAACTTCACATGCTACTGTGTGTATTAATATCTACAAACACTAGGGGGCGCAACTCAAGTTTTCAGAGCATCTCCTCATATTATTTCCTTATATTTCATCAAACCTCTTTTCACATTCATGTACATCTATTTTCTCTTACCTCCAAAGCGTATATTTGTCCTTCCATTATTTGCTTTCTTTTATCTACATTTCCTCTTCCATCCTTTCCATTTCAGATGTCATCTTGCCCCATTTCCCATCAGTCTCGTCGAGGCACATTTCTCACTCCAATGAATATCTCTGGCTCCACTGCATCCCAGATCCTCTTGCCTGTCTTCCCTTGCTTCTCTCTGATTTCCTCATCTACTCTCCTCTCCAAGCTCATTCCTCTTGTCACCTGCAGTGGGAGGAGCAGCTGGGGATAGCTGAGCTCTGATTGGCCGAGCAGGGAGGAGGCTTCTGTGACATCGTGATGCTGTGCAGATGCTCAGCAGCAGTGGTAGTCGAGAAAGACAGGCTGGCGGTATCCTCTCTCTCTCTCTCCCTATTTCTCTCCCTCCCCCCTCTTTTTCATCTTTCCTTTCCCTTCACGCACAAGCACGCATACACACACGCGCACTCCGTCACACTGCAGCAGAAGGGAGAGGACACACCGTGAAGCTGTGAGGTAGGACCAGGCCTATCCTCTTCCTACTCATCCTTCCTGTGAAAGACAACCTGTCTCTCTCTCCTCCGCTATCCTCTTCTCTCCTTCGAGGACCACCGCACACAGGGAGTGCCTGGAAAAGGACTTACCGCAGCACGACGGATCTACGGATCACACACCTACATCCTCTTTTTTTTCTTTTTTTTCTTCCTCTGCGTTTCTTGTTGCCAGGCAGTGTTGGCTGAGCGTCAGGACATGCGCTCAAGCATGTGTGCGTATGACAAGGTGCTTTTCTCCAGCTGACTGAACGTTTTTTTCCTCCCTTTTCCCTGTCTGTACGTGGCATCCTTCGCACCTTCATCGTTTGCCGCTCAGCTTCCTCCTCACAAAGGCGGACCGTATCCCAGGATGCCGTGCGGCAGGCCACTCTGCTAGGCCGCAGCAGCATGGGCAAAGCACCGGGGGGGTGGGACAGCACGGATTGGACGGCTCTGCTCCGGACGGGCGCGCTTACGCACTCAGCCGCTTCCGATGGGTGAGGACGGTGAGAGCCCCAAAATCAATCACAGCTTCCTCCGAGACTATGTCACAGAAGGTATGTGCACACACCTGCATGAACACTCCCTCTTCACACACACACACACACACACACACACACACACACACACGTACTCAACTGTAATTTGATCCTGGTCACCTTTCTGAAGTCCTGAATATAACCTTGATCTCAGCAGCTGTGCGGTAAAGTCTTCTAATTCAGCTGACTCATCAGACTTTGGTCACCTGGTCCCACCACACACACCTGTTATTGGGTTACAGCATGCATTAGTGAGTGTTTTCATTCAATTATTGGGTGCTGTAAGCCTCTCAGAATAATGCATGTGCAAACAGAACCAAGATAGTCTTGCATTTTAAATCATATTCTTTTGATTTTGAAGGGAATCAGTGTGTATTTTAATTTTCCCATTCAAGCACTTGCATGTTAGTCCTTAGAAGTCATTTATGTCTTTTGCAGGCCTTGCCATAATCATGTTACAGAACAAAATGTTTCATCAAGAGCAGGCCGGGCTATTTTTATTTAGCGTCATCATCATTATACTGGCAGGAGTAGGAGCATGCCGTTTATCAACTATTAGGGTGCACAATGTGAAGCCATATGCCCAGATGAGGCTCTTGACTAAAAGTGTTTGCGTCGACAAAACCACAGTTGTGCTGTGCTAGCACATACCCATGAACTTGTATTACTTTAGGTAATTTGTACCATAACATATCTTTTGGCTGGGATTCGTGCAAGAGTCTTATGTAAAAGTATTAGCATTTAGCTCCAGGTGTGCAGTTATTCTTCGCCCATCTGTTCCAATTCTGTGAAAATTTGTATATATTTCCTATGAGAATAGAAATACTGTGCTGCCACCTGCAGTTGTTCACATCCCCAAAATCTACAAACATTCTTTTACAGAAAGTAAAATGTTTTTTTTTTTTTTAATTCTGAGAATAACAAGAATAGTTATAAAATTGAAATTTTATTACAAGTATTTATTTATAATTATAATAAAAAGAATATAATCTGATAATAATTAATATTATCACACACACATATATATATATATATATATATATATATATATATATTAGTGCTGTCAAATGATTAATCACGATTAATCACATCAAAATTAAAGTTTGTTTGCATAATACATGTGTGTGTACTGTGTATATTTATTATGTATACAGCATATATAAATATGCACACATACATGTATTTATTTAAGAAATATTTACATGTATACATGTATATTCATATAAAATTTATATTATATATACATCTAAATATTTTATGTATAATGTTAATATATTTTTGTTAAATATATGCATGCATGTGTGCGTATATGACATATATATTGCGTGTGCGTGTTTGACATATATATATATATATATATATATATATATAATGTCAAACAAAAAATTATTCAGACATTTTTTATATATTTTTACTAGTGGGTTCCGGACACTATAGGTCATTTATGTAAATGAGGATAGCAAAATAAAGTAAACTGTGACATATTATACCCAAAAATTCTTCATACAGTGGACTACCAGCAAAACTGATAAAAATTTGGAACCAAAAATTATTCAGACACTTTGACCTGAACCTGTTTTGCTTAAGCACTATCTGACATAATTAAGATTATTTTTTTCTGACACAGTTTAACTCTGAGATCTTGTCATATTTTATTAACATTTTTTTTTTTTAAATATAGTGAATGAACTGTATTAATGAATTTAATGTTCAAGGTGTCTGAATTTTTTGGTTTGACTGTATATATGAGGGAGAAAAAAAAAAAATATATATATTTATATATATATATATAAAGGGCTGTTCAACGATAACCGTGGTTAAAAATATGAATATATTTATATATTTATACATACATGCTTATATTTCTTAAATGTATACATGTATGTGTGTGTATTTATATATACATAATAATTATACACAAAACAAACACACAGACAATTCTAATATATATATATATATATATATATATATATATATATATATAAATATATATATATATATATATATATATATATATATATATATTTTTTTTTTTCTTATTATTTTCATTGACAAATTATAAATTAACACAATCCACTTTCTTTCTTTGTAGCTGATGTCATTTCTACTGTGGAGTTTAACCAGACGGGGGATCTGCTGGCCACAGGGGATAAGGGGGGAAGAGTGGTCATCTTCCAGAGAGAGACAGAGGTAGGTCAAACTGTGAGCAAAGCACTGCAGTGTGTGAATGATAAATTAGGGATTAAAGCAGTGTTTTTTTAAGCAGCAGAGTGAATTAGATGAGAGAGGGGAAGATCAAAGGTCATATTGATTAAAAAAATACTAAACCAAAAATACTGGATATGTTAGCTTTTACACACGTTTTGTAGCGCTATAACATAGGAAACTAAATATGCCTGAGGTGATTTTAATTTCCATTGCCCAAAGAGCTGTATCACATAATTAAAATAGATCAGTTTTAAAATACTTCATAAAGACAAAGCATCAGATATCAACTGTGATATTGAGCTGTCTGGTACACAGATTACAGTTAGAGACATACCCTGATTGCTGATCAAAACACATTTTTATTATGAGACATATATGGAAACCTATTTTCACCCATTTAAAGATCAGACCTCTGTTTATTTGATCTTTTAGACAACATTTACAACAAGCAATACTGTAAGAAGAATTTCCTGCATTTCGAAGTCAACATTTTCATCTCTTACATCTTTATACAGAGAGACTTCATATTTATATATCATATATATTGCATAAACTGTTAAAATAATGTACATCTGTGAATTATACTTTTGAGAATTCAAACATTTTGTCTGTTATTTATGTTCATAAGCATATACGTTGTATATCTATTTGGGTCTTTTTTCTTAATGCAGTCTAAAGGTGAATCTGAGGAGCTGGGAGAATCGGGTGAGTATAATGTCTACAGTACGTTCCAGAGTCACGAACCGGACTTTGACTACCTGAAGAGTTTGGAAATTGAGGAGAAGATCAATAAGATCCGCTGGCTGCCACAGCAAAATGCTGCCCACTTTCTCCTCTCTACCAACGGTAATCACACCTCTTCCTGTCTATCACGGTTTAAACTTGTCTAATCCTCCTAATTAGAAAATGAACCATTCATTTTAGAGGGAAATCATTTTAGGCCTTATATTAAATGTCATGTCTGTTCCGTGCAAGAAATCAATACCAGATATTAGACTGGAATAGCTGGGTTGCATTACACATTTCTATAAGAGTATGACAAATAAGACATTATTAATAGTATAATAAACAATGACTTTCAAGGCCTTTTGCATTAAAATGCCTTGCAAAACCACAGAAATATGTATATAGAAAGTCTCAGTTATAAAAATGAATGGCTGATAATTTCTCAGGTATGTTCCAACAGATAAAACGATAAAGCTATGGAAGGTGAGCGAGAGAGACAAGCGGCCAGAGGGCTACAATCTGAAGGACGAAGAAGGGCGAATAAAGGATATCTCCACAGTGACCTCATTACGGGTATTTTCACAGCTGGCATATTAGATCAATCCACTGGAGAGAACTGGTTTGATTTAGCATTTGTTATAGTCACTGATTTTTGCCATGCTCTAAAACAACTTATTATACACAGCTCTCTGGAATATGTTTCTGATTGGTCAATCAATGCATTCTGGGATTAAATTTTTTTGTATAATGACTTCTAAATTGTATAATTGACCATTGTCATTATCAACAAATTTCCTGCATACAGTAGCTGTGCTAGTTTCTCATATTACTCTTTTTCTCTTCGCATGATGATAATGATTACTCAAATCAATATTTCATGTCAATTTTTTTTTTTATTCATTTGGTAAATAGTGGAATAATAAACCAGATAAGTTACAGTCAGCAGTTATGATCGCAAAATATAATCCCTTTAGGGTGATACAAGACGTGATCAGGGTCCCGATCACCCTGTGATAATGACTGATTGACTGTATATTAACCCTTACTTGATAACATTTAACAATCATTACATTATATAACATTCATTAGAAAATATAATACATTCAAACAGATAGATTAAATTTTGCATATTCATTTTAATTCATTTTCAAACAATTAAATGTGTACATTTATATCCGTATTTGAATGTACATGAAATTTTGATCCTATATAATGTTTGTTAATGACTGTCATATGTTATATAAGTTACACAGCATTGCCCTTATTTCAAGTGTAGCTTTGATGCTAAAATCAATTTCCTTCAAGGTGCCGGTACTGAAGCCCACTGACCTGATGGTTGAAGTGCGGCCAAGGAGAATCTTTGCTAATGGCCACACCTACCACGTCAACTCCATCTCAGTCAATAGCGATGGCGAGACATATCTGTCTGCTGATGATCTCAGGATCAACATGTGGCATCTGGACATCACAGACCGAAGCTTCAGTATCCTTCATGTCTATCCTCCTATCTATTCGCACACAAAATGGCCTTATCTATAAACCCGAATAATTGGGACATAAAGGTTGCATCAGTTGGGTGAATATGGTGCAGAAATTGTTTCTGAACTAGATTGCTTTCATTTCTTTGTGTTCTTCTGACTGTACTGAAGGCAGAGGGTTTTGTGTTCCAGATTGTGTAGCTGCTCTTCTTTTGAGCAGGGCTCTGACCTAGAAATAAAATATCTATGGAAACATTTAAATAATTCACCAAGGAAACACTCTCCTCTAAAACACATAATAGCTGCCTTCAGGAAAATTGTAGGTTGTGTGATTGTGCTTGCATGTGATGCGTAGTGCTTACTGAGTAGATGTGTGGATGTACATGTATGTGTGTGTGCGAGTGCTCAGAATAATAATCATACAACCGTAGAGTTTTACAAAATTCAGGGAGCTGATGATACATAGTTTATAAGCTTCCACTGTCAGTGTGCTTTTAGTTTTAGACCTTACTTGATCTCTCTATCTACATGAAGATTTGTAAATTATTTGGGCTATACTGACAACGTATTGACAGTACATTTGGCATTGTTCAGCCTAGTGAAAGATCTAGGCTGATATACTATATAGATGTAGGTTCAAACCTACAAATGAAAATTCGGTCATCATTTACTCGCCTGCAGTTGTTCCAAACCTGTATTAATCTCTTTCTTGTGCTGAACACAAAAGAAGATATTTTGAAGATTGTTGGTAACCAGACAGTTTCTGGTCCCCATTGACTTCCATAGTATTTTTTTTATTTACTATGAAAATGAAAGGGGACCATCAACTATTTGTTACCAACATTCTTCAAAATATATTCCTTTATGTTAAACAGAAGAAAGAACTTTATGCAGGTTTTAGACTTGAGGTTGAGTAAATGATGACAGAATTCTTAGAATTTTTTTTTTGTGAGCTAAACCTTTAAGTAGTTCCAAACCCAAATGTCCTTCTTTTTTCTGTGGAACCCAAATGGATTTTTTGTGCATTTACAATGAATGGAGACAAGAGCTTTCAAGGCAAAGGGGAATTAAATCACCATAAAAATATCATAAAAGTGGCTCACGCACTGTATTCCAAATCTTGTGAAGTCATGCAATAGCTTTGTGTCAGAAGCAAACCAAAATATTTTAAGAGGACATATTATTACCTTTTTTTACATTTTCAATATTCTTTAGTGTGTAATGTTGCTGTCTGAGCATGAAAAAGGTCTGCAAAGTTACAAAATCCACTCCAAAGCAAGTTATTGTTTCTGAACTCTATGAAACGCCTCGTTTGTAGTTTTGAATTTTCTTCCATAAATGTACACGCCACAATTACCCTCATTTATATAATTCCCACCTAAGGCATATGCAAAAAAAGGAGCGAAGGCCTGGTTGACTTTCTGTCTGTGCACTGGAGCTTCTGTCACCAAGACAAATTCCTTGTGTGTAATCGTACTTGGCAATAAATCACATTCTGATTCTGATTATGAAAACTGATAATTAAGTACAAATTAAGTGGTAAACTTTAACAAAATGTTATTTTAAATGTTAAAAGACGTTATAGTGTGTTGAAACTTGTGGAAACACACTCAAAACAGTTGAACAATCACAACAAACTGGTCCAGCTGACCAATCAGAGCACATTGCACTTTTCGGAAGGAGGGGCTTCATAGAGACAGGAACTAAATAGAGCGTTACTGACAGATTGGGAAGAGAGTAGACCCCAAAAACAAAATCAAGACTAAACGGGCATAATATGGCCTCTTTAGGTCATTATTCACTGAACATTTTTACATCTGCGTTCATGAGAGTTCATGAAAGAATTAGGTGTATCAAACATTGAAGATTAGCTTTCAGAACTGTAAATGAGAAAAACTCCTTGACCCCTTCCCCCTTCTCAGACATTGTGGACATTAAGCCTGCCAATATGGAGGACCTGACGGAGGTGATAACAGCTGCAGAGTTCCACCCACATCACTGCCACCTGTTTGTATACAGCAGCAGTAAAGGCACACTGCGCCTCTGTGACATGAGAGAGTCGGCCCTCTGTGACAAGCACTCCAAAAGTAAGTATACACTTCATAAACACAAGGACTGCATCACTTACAGTACTGTTCAAAAGTTTAGGGTTAGTACTTTTTTTTTTCTTTTTTAAGAAATACTTTTATTCAGCAAGGACAAATTAAACTGATTAAAAGTTACAATAAAGACATATAAGATACAGATAAAAACTGTATCATGTTTTCCACAAAAATATTAAGTGGCTTTTTGCTACATTGGTAATAATAAGAAATGTTTCTGTAACAGCAAATCAGCATATTAGAATGATTTCTGAAGGATCATGTGGCACTGAAGACTGGAGTAATGATGCCGAAAATACAGCTTTCCTGTCACAGGATTAAAGTGCATTTTAAAATACATTAAAATAGAAAACGATTATTTGAAATTGTAATACTATTTCACAATATTACTGTTTTGATCTTTTTTTTTATTATATATTTTTTTTATCTTACCAATCCTAAACGTTTGAATGGTAGTATATTCCTCTAGATTGCTTTGCACATTTTTACAGTCAACATGAAATGTAAATGTACCCTTAATTTTTTTTTATTTAATTCATAGACAGTCTTTAATGCCTATTTGAAATCTTCAATTTGAGGAATTCTTTACTAAGCCAGAAGTAAAGCTGCAGTAGCTTAGTTAAAAGAAACAGTGGGACACAGTGAAAACAATTAAGAAGAACAGCTGTGCTAGCTGGTAGGGGATTTAGCACTGTAGCTGATGTAGTGAGATTTACACTTATTGCTGCATTAAAAGACAAGCAGACCACAGTGTTAAATATGTTTCATTGCCGTCATTAACTGTAAAACCTTTGAAACCATTCCCTAGCAGACTCTGATGAAATGAAAATGCCTGATGATTGACAGTTAGAGTGTAAAAAATTAAGCAAAACAGTATGAAGCTGCCCCACTCTAATTAGTAGTGAATTAGTAGTGAATCTTAACTCAGTTTGAATCTGTGTGTTTTCTCTTCCTCAGTCTTTGAGGAGCCAGAAGATCCAGGCAATCGATCTTTCTTCTCTGAGATCATCTCTTCAGTTTCTGATGTTAAGTTCAGCCATAGTGGACGTTATCTGCTCACCAGGGACTACTTGACTGTCAAAGTATGGGACCTCAACATGGAGAAGGGCCCAGTGGAGACCTACCAAGTGGGTATCATGCAGGTCTTGGTACACAATACTATAAACACATATGCTAGGATAAGCTACACTATTTCTAACTGATGCGTTTTTTTTCATGTGAAAATAAGAACTTTTTTAGACTTGGATACTCTTATTCGTTCAAGTGAATCCTAAATGGTCCTCTCCCATGAGGTGTTGGAAAGTCCAGTGTTATTTTAGTTTAATTTATATACTATTTTAATTTATTAGTATAATTTGTTTGATTTTTATACATTTCGTTATATGCTTTTGTAATTTTTACCTTTATTTTTATTTCAGTTTAAGTTTTAGTCATTTTCATTTAAGTTTTCAATGCAATAGTTTTATTTTATTTGATTTCTGCTTTGTTTCAATTAACAATACTTATTTTTAAAAGTTTTAGTTTTAATAACATTGATCAAATTGATTCAGCTCAGATTCAATAAACAATCCACAGATTTGAGTCCCTGTTTTATTCTTTATTTCTTTATATTTGAAGAGTTCAGATGCAAAAGCTCCATCAAAAATGAGATATATGTTCATCAAATACTTGAGCTTCAAATACGCCAAATCCCAGCGCCTGCCCATTCAGAAATACCAGTTCGTTGGCAGAAACTGCTAAATGGCACTTCTCTTTGTCAGCAAAAGCCTCTAAGTCCACAGAAGACCCAATTGGAAGATGTGAATCGAATCATAAGATTTCAAGATGAATGATGGTGTGCGTATGAGCCGGCTTTCAATTGCCAAGCTGCAAGTTTTTATCATGTTTGTCCATCGTTAGAGTGGCAATGACAGGATTTCGTGAATAGAAAGTAAACACAACAGTGTTCCTTTTGCTGCTGTAAAACTGACAGAAACTGACGTTTTACCATGTCTTGTTGTCCAAAGAGAGAGAAAAAAAAGCACACATGGTTTTAGCTGGTTTTGCAGCAAAGGCCAGTCAAATATGTTGACTAAAGTGACATTTTTTTTAAATAATGCATTTTAATAACTGACTAATAATCTTTTCATTGCCATTAAAGTGAAATTACTGAATCTAAACAAGGGAGCCTGATAAAAAAATGCTCATTTAAAAAAAAACATTTCAGATGGACTTAGAGGTTTTTGCATCTGAACTCTTCATTTATAGCAAAATATCTAGTCAAATTCTGCTGTTCGTCATGTTTTTAACTGTTATATAAAATAGGGTGCATTCTAGTTTTTAGTTGTATGACTTAGTATAAATTTATGTGTTCAAAGTTTAGCATGACTATAAATATATATAAACTTTTCTTCTGTGTCAAGGTTCATGAGTACCTAAGAAGTAAACTCTGCTCTTTGTATGAAAATGACTGCATCTTCGACAAGTTTGAGTGCGTCTGGAACAGCACAGACAGGTAAACATTTCTGAGGCTTTGAATGATCATATCTTATGCAATATAGGTATATTTCCTCTTTTGTACTCATACCCTCTTTCTCTTCCTTCCTACTTTCTCTCTCGTGTATCCATTACGGTCTTTATCCTATTGATTTGCTCATTTGTTTCTCTTATTTTTTTTACTCCACACACCCATTCTGTTTTTAACCCATCATGCTTTGCCATTTCTCACCCCTCCAAGTGTAATCATGACAGGAGCGTATAACAGTTTTTTCCGGATGTTTGATCGCGAGACCGGTCGCGGTGTAACCCTTGAGGCATGGCGTGAGAGCAGTAAACCGCGGGCTGTGCTGCGGACTCGCCGCGTTTACACCGGGGGCCGCCGTCGAAGGGGCGACGTGGGCGTGGACAGTCTGGACTTCACAAAAAAGATTCTGCACATGGCTTGGCACCCAGCTGAAAACATCATCGCCATAGCAGCCACTAACAACCTCTATATCTTTCAGGACAGGGTCAACCCAGAAAACCAGTGACAAGAGATGTTTAGGGGGTTGCAGTAACGCTCTTCACAGGGCCACACGCATTCAAATCATGCACACATATCAAATTCATCCTTTAAAACACACACATTATTGGTCCTGTGGAGATGGACATAATTGCCAGACCCTGAAAGTACACAGATGGACTTTGCAGTTAAGCCGTTCCAGGAGAGCAGTTATGTATAGCCAATGACTTTATCTGATAACTATTTGGTTAATTACACCGCCAGGAATGTTGCCAATGAACTACGACACATGGAATTTTACGATTGGCATCACGGTCAGCCAATCCTGAAATCCTTTGATATGTGATGGATGGCGTTGACAGCCAATCCCTGACTGCGCTGATCGTGATTGACGGCTGATTTGGATAAGGGGTGGTGCCTTTGGGCTGAAGACTAGGAATGAGACCGCTCCACTCCTCTGTGCCAGGTTGCCATGGACACCAGTTGTCATGGTAACAAGAGTGCTCTGAGCAGTCTTCCTATCACGTGCTTCCCAAAAAACCTATCCCACAATGCATCTGCTTTAAGAGCCCTCATTTTACTTCGCATCGAATTGACCATTTGTGGAAACATGGATGCCTATGACCGAATCACTATATCTCACACCTGGAGGAGGTTTAAATTCTAATACTTGTCTCAAAAGGAAGGATTGCTTCACTACTTCATCAGAACACTGTCTTAACCGGTTTACACCTCATAATGGGTTACATTTACACCTGTATGGTAAGAAAGTGAAAGGTATTGGTCAATCTCAAAAAAATACTCAGTCTCCTCACACTGTTAGCACGCTTTCAGAAAGGCCTCCTGCAGCGCTGTGCACGGTAACTTACACGTGTTAGGGTCAAACTCCAGCTCTGGTCTCTCACAGTAAAGCACTGCCTTTTTATTTATGATTGTAGTTACTTTATGGATCCCTCAAAAAGGAAATTGAACCAATCATGTGGGAAAAATAAATGACAAATTTAGTGACACAGGCTATAAAACAATGCAGACATACACTACCGTTCAGAAGTTTTAGATCAGTAAGATTTTTAAAATGTTTTTAAAGGTAGTCTCTTCTGCTCACCAAGGCTGGATTTATTTGATCCAAATTACAGCAAAAACAGTAACATTATGAAATATCTTTACAAATTCAAATATCTGTTCTCTATTTGAATATATTTTAAAATGCAATTTATTCCTGTTTTGAATTTTTGTAGCATCATTACTCCAGTCTTCAGTGTCACATGATCCTTCAGAAATCATTTTAATATGCTGATTTGGTCCTCAATAATCCTCATTTATTATTATTATCAATGTTGAAAACAGCTGTGTACAATCAGGAATCTTTGATGAATGGAAAGTCTCCTCAATCAACCACACACCTGATTAAGGTTATCAGCTCATTAGTAGTGACTCAGAGATCTAAAATGGGTGTGTCAGACAAAGGAGACATGCAAAATGTGCAGTGTTGGTGGGCCTCCAGGAATGTGGGTGGGAACCACTGGTCTATACTGTCACTTTTGAACATTTTAATGCATCCTTGCTGAATAAAAGTATTAATTTCTTTCTTTGAGGAAAAAAAATCTTACTGACCCTAGACTTTTGAACGGTAGTGTATAATGTTACAAAAGATTTCCATTTCAGATAAATGCTGTTATTTCGAACTTTCCATTCTATAATGATGCTGGACATTCAGCTTTGCCAACACAGGAATAAATTGCATTTTAAAATATATTTAAATAGATTCAAATATATTATTTTAAAATGTAAAAATATTTCACAATATTACTGTTTTTGCTGTTTTTTGCATCAAATAGCCGTAGTGAGCAGAAGAGACTAAAGATATAAAACTTTTCAATGGTAGTGTATATGGAAAATCATGGAATATTCTGGCATCAAAACAACGTAAAGCTTTACAACAAACAATAATTCTGACATTCCTCAGTTTGTTTAGTAAAAAATTAAGTAATGTACTTGCAGTGGAAGTCTGTGGGGCATTTCAAAGTAAAATTTTCAGCTTCTAATTTTGTTAAAGTGCTTATATGGGTGGTTCTCAATCTTTGTGAACTAATTGTCCATGAAGAACCCATGATTTTTTTCCAGTTAATTTACTGGATAAGGATTTTTAAAAATATTTTTTTTACAATTTATACCCGATTAAAATATTTTAGAGCTTGTGTATATGCATTACAGTGAGTTTTAAGACTTTTGAATTTTACATGACTTCAGGTCTAGAAAATCACACTTTTAAAATTAGGCCTCATATATCCAGGTTTTCCAAGATTGTGGCTCTTTAAAGAAAAGAAAAAACAAACAAACAATTAAAAAAATAAAATTAGAAATATCTTGATTTTATATATATATATGGGGGAACTGGAAAAGAGTCAGGGATACCTGCAGGTCTTAATGTGGGTACCAAAAGGCACACAATGCTACAATAGAAGCTAAACCCTAACCCCACCCCACACCCTAACAGGCAGCTTTCACGAACAATTATAAAGACCTTTCAGCCCGCACATTACTCTTACCTGCAGATACCCATACTTGTGGAAAAATGTTCTTTGTTAAAGTCTTCTTCACACAAGAAAAAGAAAAGTGTTCTTTAAGAACTGTGCACTGAAAGGTTCTTTGGGGAACCCAAATCTTCTATGGCATTGCTGTGAAATCCCCTTTTGGAACCTTTATTTTTTAAAGGGACAGTTCACCCAAAAATGAAGAATTTGTCATCACTTACTCATTTTGTTCCAAACTGGTATCAGTTTCTTTCTTCTGTTGAACACAAAATAAGATATTTTGAAGAATGTTGCTAATCAAACAGTTGAATCAAGCAATTGACTTCCATAGTAGAAAAAAAAAAATACTATGGATAATATGGATGGCTGTTTAATTGACATTCTTCAAAATATCTTCTTTGTGTTCAACAGAAGAAAGAAACTCGTACAGTTTTGGAAGAACATGAGGATGAGAAACATTTCATTTTTGGGTGAACTATTCCTTTAAGATCAAACTTTTGTTTATGCATTACCAATGTAATTCCTGACCCTTTTTGTTTTCCTTGCAAAAGTTACCAAGTTTACCAGCTTTATGTGGTTATGAGAGGCCAGGAGTTGAAAAATATGATGTATAATTGCACAGACAAGGTTAATGACTAATTTGATCAGATTTATTAGTTTCCTTTTAACATGTATAATGTTGTTTTATGGCTATACTTTAAAACTTTGAATTTCAATTTTCAAATATTAAATGCATTCACTCTCCCTAGACTTCCATTGTAAGTGCATCAAGATTGAGGATGTGTCAAAATTATGTTTTGTGGTAATCAACAACATGCCAAATAGCTTAACTTTTATTGAATCTGGAACATTCCAGTATGTACCAGCTAGTAAGTGGATAAATCATTTCTAAATGTTAATCTCAGCACACTGTGTTTTCGGTGACCACACAGGTGTACGTGTAAGAAAGAACACAGCGAGTTATCTTTCATTTAAGGTGCCATTCACCTTATGGGTGACTATTTGTTTGGTGTAGATGTAATGAATTGTTGGGTTGTCTGTGTAGACTATGACACGGAGGTCAGTGATTGTTTTTGCTATATGAAAAAGGCTGAATGAATGTAACTGTCAAACATGTGCTTTTAATGAATCCATTTTTAAAGTGTTATGATGTTAACGGGGTGCTCTCAAACTGACGAGCGAGCTTGCTTGCTTGCTTTCTCATTTTCCTTAACTTCGCCCCTTTTCTGTCTTTTCCGGTGTTCACGTGTTTCCCTTTCCCATTTTTGTAGTACTCTTTGCTCTACATATACTGAGGCTGTGCCTCTTACAATCAGTCTCTTTACTCTTATTTTTACATATTTGTAGTTCATTCACATCATTTTTGTACCCTGAGACGATGCTTCTCCGCTCTTTTTCACTGTTCCTCTTTCTCTCTCTCACTCTTTCGTTCTCTTACATCCTGTTACCATGGCGATAGGCCTTCTGCCATTATGAATTCTCTCATGCTTTCCTCTCAGACATGCAGTGAAACACACACACACTCACATTCACAATGCAACCAGGGAATAATGGCTTGAGTTTTTCAGGGCACACACACACACACACACACTCGTTCTCACACATACACAAATAGGCCTATACATGCAAGCATACACACAAAAACGCATGTTTATCATTATCCAGTGTTACTAATGTGTATATCTATGATGCCTAAACATATTCTATTGACACTTAATGGAAAAATAAAAGAGGCAAATGGAGGAATGTGATTAAATTAATATGATCTCAGTATAACCACTTAGATTATATTGTTTTTTGTCATTGTGCTGTTTCTCAGTCTCTCTGTCTGCTTCTGTTTATTTAACACACACAAACACAAATCGGACATGCTTATAGTTATATTGATATTCTTTAATTCACTTTTACATTTTCACAAAAATAAAAGCATTATCACAGAGATATTGTAAACACGTTTTATATCTACTTGTCATAGGACATTTAAGGTAAACATCTGTGTGGAGATGGTTTTCCATTTAAAGGTGCCATCGAATGAAAAATTGAATTTGCCTCGGCATAGTTAAATAACAAGAGTTCAGTACATGGAAATGACATACAGTGAGTCTCAAACACCAATGTTTCCTCCTTCTTGTGTAAATCTCATTCGTTTAAAAGACCTTCAGAAATCTCAACATAACACCGACTGTTATGTAACAGTCGGGATCATTAATATGTATGACCCCAATATTTGCATATGCCAGCTCATGTTCAAGGCATTACTGAAGGGCAAAACGTCTGGATCTGTGCACAGCTGAATCATCAGACTAGGTAAGCAAGCAAGAATAGCGAAAAATGGCAGATGGAGCGATAATAACTGTCATGATATTTTTAGTGATATTTGTAAATTGTCTTTCTAAATGTTTCATTAGCATGTTGCTAATGTACTGTTAAATGTGGTTAAAGTTACCATCGTTTCTTACTGTATTCACGGAGACTATAGCCATCGCTATTTTCATTTTTTAAACACTTGCAGTCTGTATAATGCATAAACACAACTTCATTCTTTATGAATCTCTCCAACAGTGTAGCGTTAGCCATGGAGCACAGCCTCAAACTCATTCAGAATCAAATGTAAACATCCAAATAAATACTATACTCACTGGAATCGATGTATGCATGCAGCATGAATGATGAACACTTTGTAAAGATCCATTTTGAGGGTTATATTAGCTGTGTGAACTTTGTTTAAATGCTGTTTAAGGCAGTCGAGAGCTCATGGGCGGGGGAGCGCCAGAATTAAAGGGTCCGCGTGCTAAATCGGTGCATATGTAATTATGGCTGAAAATAGGCAGTTAAAAAAAAAATAATTTAAAAAAAATCTATGCAGTATTTTGAGCTGAAACTTCACAGACACATTCAGGGGACACCTTAGACTTATGTCTTGTGAAAACTAGTCCTAGGGCACCTTTAACAGACAGTGACATCATCAGAGTGCGACAGAAGTTTGAGCAGGCTGTGTGGGTGTATGTCGATTTTTATGAATAATTTACACTAATTAAAAAAACAATATTTAATTAACAAATAATAGATAAGGCTCAGGTTTACAGAAACACACTCTGAAAAATAAATACTAAAAAGTATTCCATGCATTCTTATTCATGACAAAAACCAATCTGAAACAAAAACACCCAAAAATGTGAATAAAGATCCATTGCACATGGATCATAATCATAAATATGTGCTTTATTCATTTGGGTTAGACTGAATTTCTGAAGCTTTAGAAAATTTTTTAAAAGGTCAGAAATGGTGCTTCTTAGATCAAATCTGGTGGTTTAAGTAAAAAACAAGGAAATGCTTAGAAATGTCAAACAAAGCCCTAACCTACTTTGGCACTGGACAAAAAAAAGGGATACTTCACATAAAAAAGTGTTTGATTTTTAATTGTTTTTCTACATAAATATCCCGTTTTTTCAGCATCTTGCACATGTTGGATTTTAAATGCGGAGAATTCCAATTTGAGCAAAGCTTACTAAAAAAAAAACATGATGAATAAAATATGGAATGAAACACTTTAAACTAAGTCAATTTGTAACATTTATGAATGACAGAATTTTAATTTTGCGTAAACTATTTCTTTAACAGTCTACTAATGAAATGCAAAGCATTTTATAGTGTACATTAAAATAGAACTGTCATGAAACTTATAACTCGATAATTCTTAAAATGTTTGTGACTTATTAAAGAAAGTTAAGGTGTTAACCAATTGAAAAGCATGCACAATTTTATAACAGCTCAAAAAAAGGGGTATCAGCCTAACATAAAAAAAAATTATAATTTTTGCAATGTCACAACAACAATATAAGAATGTATAATTTTTTTATTTTTTTAAAAGTTGCCAGTAAAATGTGCAAACTGTTTGGAGTTGTAATCGTGACAGCTCCTTCAAATTCATCCCACTTTGAATAGGAAAAAACTCTCAATGAGGCAGTTGTGGCCTAATGGTGTCTAAAGTCTAATGGCTTGTAACCCGAAGGTTGCGGGTTCGAGTCTCAGTACCAACAGGAAATGTAGGTGGGGGGAGTGAGTGAACAGCACTCTCTTCCACTCTCATTACCCACATCTGAGATGCCCTTGAGCAAGGGGCACCTAACCCCCAATTGCTCCCTGGGCACCGCAGAAAAAAAAAAGTTTGCCCACTTCTCCGGGTGTGTACACTTGGATGAGTCCAATGCAGAGCACAAATTCCGAGTATGGGAAACCATACTTATCTAGACATCACTTCACTTTCATTTTCAAACACTTGGACTGCGATTCAGATTTCCATCTCTCATCTTTCCTTCCACTTCTCTTTTACACATTGATCCTAGCACAAAGAAACGGAGCAAAGAAAAAGTCAAATGCAAATTTAATGGCTTTAAGCATTGTTTTCCTCCAGTTGCGCTCAATCTTGACCTGTCGTCCCTCAGGCACCAATGACGAGCTGCAGTTCAGACAGTGTATGGCTTTCAGTTCAAATGCAGGTAGTTTGGTACCCAGCTTCCCTTCCAATTTTGTGCTGAACTCTACCATGCTGCCTGGGTCGAGGTTCAGCAGCACCTGTTTAAACTCCTGACTTGCCATTAGGAGGATGTCGCCTGCCGGATCGTCAAGTTTTGTGACCCCATCCACCGGCATGCCGACTGTCACCTCAAAGCGGTAACTGTCGAAGCGTTTAACGTGGCATTGGTGTGTAGCAAAGGCCTTTATCCGACAGAGTTCCGCCTCTTCCTGCTGGAGGAACAGCATTGTGGTGTTGACAGGCTCTGGGACGACATCCGTGACATTCACAACCGGAGATGTATTATTCTGTGGTTCACAGTTCGGATAAACCTCACCATAGAGACACCGCAACCAGTCACCCATGAACACCGGTAGTATGTTTATAACAGACTGAGCTCCGTTTTCCTTCTCAGCTACGCGAATACGACGGAATATTCCTGTCCAGGTGACACGATGGCCTTCCAGGTGGCTGCAGAGGAGCTGCGTTTGAGCCATCCCACGATCCTGCCAGGCACGTGGGCCGCACAGTGTACCATATTCCTGCCAGGTGAGTGTGGAGTTATAAACCTTCAGACCTTCAGCATTATAGACATAGACACCGCAGAGTAAAATCACTGAAGTGATACACAGGAGGATCAATCTGACTGGGCCTCTGATGTTGATGGAACTGAAGATATTTAGAATGGAGAGACTGAATCGAGTCCAAAGCCGCAGCACCACAGGGATGGCGCACACTGCCAGCGTCACCAGCATTTTAGTCAATTCCAACTCCAGGAACCACTTGATCACCTGAATCAGGAGCATCGCTATCATGCCCATAGCCAAGACAGGTAATGCGAACAGGAAGAGGAAGTAGGCGACACAAGTGCGGATAAGACCGATGGTGGTGGAATTCCGCAGCAGAACCACAGAGAATTCGCACCACACAAAGCAGACTAGGTACGGCACCAGGAAGCAGTACGTCCCTCTGAATCCCCTCATGCGTGCCATACTATAAAGGCCAAAAAAGAGGTCTAGTTAGGTATGATCAACACCAATATCAAAATATATAATATTTAAAAGAATATATAGTAATAGTAAAATTTATAATATTAAAATAAATATTAAAATGATGATTGGTCAGCGCTTTTTTTTTTTTATAAGGTAAATATATTTATATGCCTTTATTTTCCAGCAAAACATTCTTGTAATTTCTTGTACAATTTAGTAATTCCAGTGATTATTGCAATTTCTTTTTTTACAGAAAAATGTAACATTTAATGAAAAGAAAGTGTGAAAATTTTTTAATATTTTCTAGCTATCATTGCAAGTTTTGTTTCAAAAAAGTAACATTTGATGAAAAATAAATGCATGTGTGAAAAATGTATTATAAAAACAATAATTGAATAATTAGACATTAAAAATGATAAATGTAAATATAAAATATTTTTTATAATATTTATATTTTTTGTGAGTGTTATAGTATTTATTAATATGTTGGAATTGTATTTTATTATTTTTTAATTTGATTTACTATTTTAATTTTTGTTTATTTAGTCATTTTGTTATGTGCTTTTGTCATTTATGATTTTTATTATTTTATTACCATTATGTTTTTAATTTATTTTTATTTTAGTTTTAGTTGAGTTTTAATTATTTATTTTTATTATTTTTATTTTATTTATTATTATCCAGTTAGTAATTTACAAGCTTCAACTTAAACTAAGTTGCCAAGGCAACATTTCTAATTTTCTGTTTAGTTTAAGTTTTTCATCCTATATTATATATATATATATATATATATATATATATATATATATATATATATATATATATATATATAATTTTTTTTTTTTTATAAGCTTTATTTAAATTTAAAAAAAATGTTTTTTAATAGTTTTGGATTTAGTTAATGATAATAACCCAATCCAATGAAATGTATCTACATTGCTTTAAATAGGTGTATATGAAACCAGTGCTCTCACCTAAAGAACAGGTAGAGAAGGTAGATGTAGAGCACACAAGGTACACTGAGCTCCAACACCAATGATTCTCCTAGAGGGATGGTTGTGAAAGTATTTCCCAGCATCCTGGCCATCACCATTTCCTTTGGCAACCTGCTGGTCAAGGCACACAAAGATGAAGCCACCTCGATGATGAGTGCCTTTCGTGCGTACGCTGCTGCAGACGGGCTCAGGCTCATGTAGCTCAGTACTGTGAAGAAGATGGCTAATGTGGAAAGCTCTGAACATGGGATCCAGCCTTTATCTGCAACTGGGAAACTGAAGATCAGAAAGAACATTGATATCATGAAGTAGAAGTACTGCTCCATGTTGTTCCAACCAAAGTTGTTCTCCGCTTGCTCCATGTCTAAGCTGGGCTCGAAGCGTGTGAGGAGGGCAGTAATGGCACGGAAGTTCTCCCAGCCTTTGCTGCTCTGGAAGACTCTCAGTGTGCAGATGGCCATGGAGATAAAGGAGAGGTAGAAGATGAGGAGCGGGATGGTGAAGGCAAACAGATCAATGGTGAGATTGGAGATGATGAAGAAGAAGATAAGGGCATTGACGTGTTGTGTTGGGATGATGGTGCTCAGCCATTGGACGCCAGCACGAGTCAACCAGTCAATTAAATGTTCCTTCATCTCAATAATGGCATGGAGGGGGTACTGCAGACCCTACAGGGAAAGGAAGGACTTTTAGAAACAGCATTTGCAGTTTTCAAGAGTAATCTGTTATTTTTGTCAACTCAAGTTTGATCAATAGCTATATCAATGATGAATGTGTCAAGTAAATATTTGTGCATAATTTTTGTTTATTTGTTTTTCACCAAGAAGTAGGATTTTATGTCCAGGGCTCTCTTCATTGCACCGCTGGGTTTGGTAGCCAGCATCATCCCGCTGCTCCCCATTCCCCAACTAGACTTTTGATGGCGCTTATGAACAGCGGGCGCCAATTCTTGTTTTTTCTGTATGAAAAGAGTAGCACTTTTTGGAAACATTGCAAGATTTTATTTTGATGTATAAGCAAGCAGCAGCTGATATTTAGCAACATTACACTCCCATTGGTGGAATTTTAAGCTCAGACAAAATGAAAAATTATGTCACCCTCATGGCTTTCCAAACAAAACACAAAAGAAGATATATGTTTTTCATCCATACAAAGCAATGAGATCCAGTGTTGTTTGAACCTCACTGAGTTTCATTATATGGTCAAAAACTGTTTTCCACAGAAGACAGGTCATACAGGTTTGGAACAACATCAAGGTGAGGAAATGATACTCTTTAAATGCCTCAATGACAAATAAATGGTGATAGCTTATATATTTATAAAACACCTTCCATTTTAATCAGTGTTTTGAAAATTTGCTTTTATATGAAAAGCCTAGAATTAGTCTGCACTTACATTCTTCCATACTTACCTTATTCCATACACTGAAAAAAAATTCTGTGTAGGAATTTTGAAAATTTACAAGATTTTGCTAATAAATAAAACAAATACAAAGAAACAGCAAGCAACATTGAATTAAACAAAATTTTGAAGTAGAAAGACTGAAATAGTATTTTCAATCCTGGTCCTGGAGTACCAACCGCTGTGCACATTTTAGATGTCTCCCTTATCAAACACCTGATTAAACTCATCAGCTCATTAGTAAAGACTCCAAGGCTGCATCCGAATTTGCATACTTCCCTATTATATAGTTGGCAAAAAACAGCATGCGACAAAAGTAGTATGTCTGAATTCACTATACTATACGTACACCAGGCAAAAAGTACCAGGATTACCTACTATTTCCGGCAAGATTCTGAAGTGTGCATATGATGGACACTTTACTATCCCATGAGACCACAGGAGAGGATTTGTGAATAGGAGTGAAGCGACACAATTGACACTGACAGTGGTAACGTGGCAAATGTAGTATGGGTTGCATTCATACACTGTAAAAAAAATCCCAGTAAAATTTATGGTAAAAAAGAACTTTACCGTAAAAAATACAGTAGCAACGTAAAAAAAAAAAAAAATGTTAAATTAACGGTAAAATAACGTATTTCATTAACTGATATATTGTTAATTTACCAACCTAATGAAGTACTAATATCTGTTTTGTACCTTTATAATACACTGACAGTCACCAAACACAGTGATGATAAGAGTCACATGATGAATCAAAGTTCATCACAAGCAGATTTTCCACAAGCTGAGAAGGACAGCACTAACATATAGAAGGTGCACACTGTGTCATTCACACACACACTAAACACCATCATGGTAACATGCATGTAATTTTAAAAATGCAATAAACATTAATTTAACAACATTAAATGTAACATAAAACCCTAATGTACATAACTGATTAGAAAAAAATTAGAAAAACTAAGAAGAAACAGAGTTATTTCAACGAAAATATATCAAATGTGAAGTGTCATGCAGGGAATTGTGGGAATGTCAATTTACGTTTTTTCACTGTAAATTTTACAATGAATTGTTATTTTTCACTTCCAAAAACTGGGAATTTAATGGTATTTTACGGTAAAATTACATTAAATGTACCGTTAGATCTATTACAGTTATTCACCAATATACAGTACAGTCCAAAAGTTTGGAACCACTAAGATTTTTAATGTTTTTAAAAGAAGTTTCGTCTGCTCACCAAGGCTACATTTATTTAATTAAAAATACAGTAAAAAACAGTAATATTGTGAAATATTATTACAATTTAAAATAACTGTGTACTATTTAAATATATTTGACAAAGTAATTTATTCCTGTGAAGGCAAAGCTGAATTTTCAGCATCATTACTCCAGTCTTCAGTGTCACATGATCCTTCAGAAATCATTCTAATATGCTGATTTGCTGCTCAATAAACATTTATGATTATTTTCAATGTTGAAAACAGTTGTGTACTTTTTTTTCAGGATTCCTTGATGAATAGAAAGTTCAAAAGAACAGCATTTATCTGAAATACAAAGCTTCTGTAACATTATACACTACCGTTCAAAAGTTTGGGGTCAGTACGAATTTTTATTTTTATTTTTTTGAAAAGAAATTAAAGAAATTAATACTTTTATTCAGCAAGGATGCATTAAATCAATCAAAAGGGACAGTAAAGACATTTATAATGTTACAAAAGATTAGATTTCAGATAAACTTTGTTCTTTTGAACTTTCTATTCATCAAATAATCCTGAAAAAAAATATTGTACACAAATATTTTGTACAATTGTACACATTAAATGTTTCTTGAGCAGCAGATCAGCATATTAGAATGATTTCTGAAGGATCATGTGACACTGAAGACTGGAGTAATGATGCTGAAAATTCAGCTTTGCCATCACAGGAATAAATTACTTTGTGAAATATATTCAAATAGAAAACAGTTATTTTAAATTGTAATAATATTTCACAATATTACTGTTTTTACTGTATTTTTAATTAAATAAATGTAGCCTTGGTGAGCAGACGAATCTTCTTTTAAAAACATTAAAAATCGTAGTGGTTCCAAACTTTTGGACTGTACTGTATATATTACGGAAACTTTCTGTAAACCAATTGACAGTTTTTCACCACAGCATTTTTACAGTCTTTTACTGTTAAAATCATGGTCATTTTTTACAGTGTACAACACAGATTCATACTATATAGTACATATGTTTTTAATGCTCGCAAAATAAGTTATTCAAAATAAGTACCTGCTATAGTATGCTATTTCGGACACAGCCCAAGACCTCAAATGTGTCTGTTAGATAAGAGAGACATCAAAAATGTATTTGGGACCAGGATTGGGAACCACTAATGTAAAACTCCAATAATCTTTGTTTTATTTGCAACTTTATATATATATATATATATATATATATATATATATATATATATATATATATATATATATATATAATATCTGGTGTAGCACCTCACCGTATCAAATGTGGCTGCATCACTTTTCCTTAAAATCTCCTTGCCTTCTGTGAACTTTTTTGTCATCTCCACAAAATCTTCCACATCCACATACTTAGAGCCAGCTTTAGAAGGGAAAAGATTGCATAATTGATGAGTTGCCAGTATCTTGCTAAACTTTTAAGCAGAAAAATTGGACCTTAAGGTTAAACAAATATACCTTTTTTATTTTCACCATCTTTTTTTTCTCTCAGAAGATCCAATATATTGTATTACCATACACATTTATGTACACTTACATTCATTAGACACCATTGTCTCGAGGATTTTCCTCTGAGAATGAATGCTGGGTGTTACACCACATACAGCAGGTTCACCTGTAACAGAAGTTATTAAGAGCTAGTTAGACGTGTTAAATTTATTTCACTGACACAATAAGGTTTCATTTGTTAACATTAGATAACATGAACTAACAATAAAAATACTTCTAAAGCATTAATTCATCTTAATGTTAACTTCAACATTTACATTTTTGCAATTTGTTAATATTATTTAATTGACCTGAGCTAGCATGAACTAACAATGAACGGTTGCATGTTAATTAATAATTACTGATACAAATGCTGGCATCTAAAAAATGCTGGGTTGTTTCAACCCCAAATTGGGTCAAATATGGACAAACCCAACCATTGGGTTCAAATTTAAATATTTAACCCAATGGTTGGGTTTGTCCATATTTGATCCAATTCCAAACAACCCAGCATTTTTTTTTTTTTTTTTTTTTTGAATGTACATACAATATAAGCATCCTAGAAATCAACATTTGCTCAAAAATGCCACTTGTTTCCATTTTTAAGGTACACAAGAATGAAAAATACTGCTGTTGCATAAAAATAATAAAACAAAGAAATGAATTACCTGGTGCAGTATTGACCTGGTTGACATTATCCAACATCTCGGACATAGCTACTTTCTTCTTTCTGTCAGGATTGAGTTTCCAATACATTGTCATGGCTGCTCTCCTTACTGCCTGTTCAAACTTACTCTCTGTGGACAGCCTTCTCACCTCTTGTTCATTCTCTGGTGTGATGCCTGCCAATAGAGAATTAAAAAAGAATGCATTTGTGATTATTATCAAAGAATGTTTCAATATATCTTCAGAATACATTGATATAATTTGCAATCGAAGGCAAGTTCTCAGAGGTCCTTGTTCTCTCAGCTTTCCCTCACCTTTTTTTTGGATCCAGCATTTCTGAAGTAGTTTGGCCGCATCTCTCCGACCTTGTTTTGCTGCCTTCAACAACCATTCAACAGCTGTATGGTTATTTGTCTCTGTGTCTTTTTCTTCTGCCAGTTTAAGGTAGTATTTACCAAGCTACAGCAAACACATTAAATAATATACAATTTAAATAAAAGGAACTTTTGAGCATAATGATCAAAATATCTTTTGTTTACAGTGCAATTTGCTTAGATCACAACATGATGCAGAACGGACTACATTACCCATCTGTCCCTGTACTATTTTTCAGTAATAAGTGGCCTAATATCCCAGTGGTTCAAAGCCAGACTGAGTGTCATATAACCATATCTAATCTTAGCCTAAATTCTAAGCCATGGTAAGAGCTTTACAGTCTGCCTTTTCCAGCACCATCACAGATTAGTGCAAAATCATTAACAGAAAGTGAACTATGCTGTCAGTTGTTTGGCCCATATCTCCATCTCACATAATGCTCTATGTACAGTGATATCTTGATCCTAATTGATCAAATATGAATGAGAAAAGGTATATGTGTGGAATTCGTTTTAGAGGAAAGGGGAAGTACTCAAAGAAAAGTCAGGGCTTTTAAAGTATGTGTTTACAGTATGTATGTCAGCTGAGTCTGTATATGCACACACATTTGCTCTGACTGTGTGAGAATGTGTACATGCAGAAGCAATCAAGTTATATTGAGACTGGGCTCGTCTTCCAGAAAGCTGAAAATAGCCACGCCAAAAAGGACACGCTGTCAACTACAGTGACAGAATCACTACAGATTTTAATCTGTACCTCAAAATACACTAGATCGTTTAAAGTCTTAAAGCTTTAAAACACTGCAAACACTCGTCTCCATTATATAGGTCAATGAAGAACAGATTCACACAACTCCAATACCATCACAATCAGTTCCAAAACATGACACAGCGTTCAATCAAGGAACACACTAGTGAATTCATAAATATTAACCGTTATAATTGTGTTTGGGCTTAGCCCAATTTCGAGGTCCTCAAAGAAATAAAACCAGTTGCCGAACAGAATTCAGTCCACTTTTACAAGTTTAGAAGTTAAAGGTGCCCAAGAATGCTTTTTCAAAAGATGTAATATAAGTCTAAGGTGTCTCCTGAATGTGTATGTGAAGTTTCAGCTCAAAATACCCCATAGATTTTTTTTATTAAATTTTTTAACTGCCTATTTTGGGGCATCATTAACTATACACTGATTTTGGCAGCGCACCGCCCCTTTAATTCGCCTGCTCCCTGCCACACGAGCTCTCGACTATATTACAGAGCATTTACAAAGTTCACACAGCTAATAAAACCCTCAAATGGATCTTTACAAGATGTTCGTCATGCATGCTGTATGCATGCTTCGAATTATGTGAGTAAAGTATTTATTTTGATGTTTACGTTTGATTCTGTATGAGTTTTAAGGCTATGCTCTGTGGCTAACGGCTAATGCTACACTGTTGGAGAGATTTATAAAGAATGAAGTTGTGTTTATGAATTATACAGACTGCACATGTTTAAAAATGAATACACGTGTACAAAAATGAATGTCTCCGTGTAAGAAACGATGGTAACTTTAACCACATTTAACAGTACATTAGCAACATGCTAACAAAACATTTAGAAAGACAATTTACAAATATCAGTAAAAATATCATGATATCATGGATCATGACAGTTATTATTGCTCCATCTGCCATTTTTCGCTGTTTTTCTTGCTTGCTTACCTTGTCTGTGCACAGATCCAGCCGTTAATACTGCCTTTCCTTGTCTAATGCCTTGAACATGGGCTGGCATATATGCAAATATTGGGGTCATACATATTAATGATCCCGACTGTTACGTAACAGTTGGTGTTATGTTGAGATCCGCGTGTTTTCCGGAAGTCTTTTAAACAAATAAGATTTACATAAGAAGGAGGAAGCAATGGGGTTTGAAACTCAATGTATCTCTTTTCCATGTACTGAACTTTCGTTATTTTACTATGCCGAGGTAAATTCAAATTTTGATTCTAGGGCACCTTTAATAGATATCATGGCCTTGCATGTTACCTGTTTATACACCACATATGTTAGAATCAATTTTACATTGTCATAATATTTCATTTTATGACTATTTTATTAATATTATTTTAATTATTACAATTGTTTTCATGCACTCACTCTACTCTGTGCTCTAGGGTCTCCAGTTTCAGCTTTCTCCAGGAGCTCCTCAAACGGCAGATCTTCATCCATATCATCTAGGAGAGATAAGAGTCACTTAAAATTAGGTTAACATTAATTTGACACTGATTGAAGTCTTAATGAATCCACAACAGTCCTCCTATTTCACTCTAAATAAATTAATTATGCTCATCCGTGCAACAGATCCAGGGTGAATCATGTGTTCCTGATAGTTTGATCATAGTTATGGAACAATCCAAATGGAATGAGTGGAAACAAGAACTTGAGTATGCCTGAATTTAGTTTATCAATAGTTTCCTGCCAACTGGGTTGTATTACTTGATTCTTTGTCACTGATTTAATGTATGGCCCCAATATAGAGAATCCCAAATATATTAATTGCATCTGAAAGAAAATTGCAAGTTACATAACTCATCATGATTCAGAGTTGACATCTCCATTACCTTTTGAAGTTAAAGGCCAAAACCAAACCAGAAAAGCAAAACTAGACTATGAATATAATAAATGTATCCCTCTGGTTTTGAAGTGAGAGGTGAATATTTTTGGTCTCCTCAGAGGTTCATGATAAAAATAGGATTCATGTCCTAAGCTAGCTCTAGCACACACAAGCATGTCCCACTGCTGACCCTCGGTCAGATGCATTCCTTTAGTGTAATGCACACTGAATGTATTTCAAGAAAGTAACACAATTAATATGGTACCATCAAAAATATCAAACAAAATTTGAGTTTCAAAAAGTCAAATACATCAAAGAAATTATGAATTCATACTGAAATTGTATAATTTAAAGAAATTAATAAGTCATCAGGTTGTCCTTTAGGATTTTAAATATTTTAGTCATTATGTAAAGCTTCACTTACCATATTCTTCAGCTTTGTCCTGCTCCTCATCCTTTCTTAATTTCTCCTGCATCATCACCTTTTGAGCTGCAGCCAAAAAGCTCCGTTGATGGGGGAGTTTTCTGGAGCCCGCTGCAGGTGTTTTGGTGGTGGACGATGAACCCTCGGGAGGAGCTGTAGATGGGTTAGGATTAGCAGAAATGGTGATGCTGGGTGTGGATGGGTCATTGGGAGAAGATAATATTAATGGTGTTGATTTTGATGATGATGATGATGATGGAGCTGGCATAGTTGGAGTAGTTTTAGAGATATGTGATGATGCAGGGGATGGTTTAACTGTTGTTGGTTTAACTGTTGTTGGTTTGGCTGGAACGTTACAGGTTTTAACATTAGGGTGTTTTAATGTAGTATCTTGAGTTACAGATGGGGATTTAGAGGGTCGGTCTGTGCTGCCAGAGTTGGAGAAAGGGGGACCAGCCGTCTCAGTTCCTGGAATGGATTTAGTGGATGGAACAGGAGGGTTGAGATGTTTACGGGTTGCACGATTCTCCTTGAGAGACTTAGGAGATGGTGGTGGATTGGAATTAGCATCCATCTCACCTAAAGGACAATAAATAACAGAATTTCTTTTTACAAAAAAAAAATCTGATTTAACCTTGAGATTTGAAGTATTAGATAGATATTAGATATATTATAGCCCTATATGCAAATTTTGTATGTATACTATATTATATATATATATATATGAAGAGTTTCGTTGCAAAACGAGATAAATCCATTTTTTTAATTTTTCAAAAATCTTGTTTTTTGGTTGTGCATTCCAATTAATATCAATTCAACTGCAGTTGGTTTGTTTTGATTTAAACCTTCATAACTTAAAAAATACAGCTAAGTAGCACCATAAAACAAAATAATAACATGATAACATAATAATAAACATTTTTTCAAAAAATTTTTAAAAACTTTTTTATCTCTTTTTCCAACGAAACTCTTCATATATATATATATATATATATATATATATATATATATATATATATATATATATATATATATATATATATATATATATATATATATATATATATGTATATAGTATACATACAAAATTTGCATATAGGGCTATAATATATATTATATATTATATTATATATATATATATATATATATATATATATATATATATATATATATATATATATATATATATATATATATTATAGCCATATATGCAAATTTACTTACATATCCAGATATATACATATTACATATTTATAATACAGGCTGAAATTAAAAGTAGTTTTAACACTCAAAAAAAAGGAAACGGAATTGAAACAACTTACTCGTTTAAGATGATTGAATAGACGATCTTCAGACAAACATTATGTGACGCAGCGCAGTAAAAAGAAATGATTTTTTAAAGTTTTCGCTCCTGTGCCCACACATAAGCACTCTATGAAACCAGAGCCCCACTAAGGAATCACAGTTGTTAAAACCCACCATGCCTCCAGCGAGCGGAGCTTCAATTGGACAACTCAAGTGCCAATCAAAGAATTCTGCTCTCTGATTGGATGCAAATCGAGCAGCGCGTGGCATTGCCCGAAGGATTGTCATAGCACTTATTTTGGATTCGCATGACAAAACACTCCAGTTATGCTGTGGTGAAAGATTGGGGGTAAGCTTATAATGCATTAAAATAATAATTTCGGTGCTTTCTTAATCAAGATAAAATCATGAAAGGTTCCAGTGAAGGAACCTTGATCAGACATAATGGTCAGCCACTAGATGTCATCGAAGTGACAATAAATAATAACTTTTTCTCGCATAGATAGTGGTGTATGCCTGGTTCACAGAAGATGCAGTTTGCAGTGTTGTTTGAGGACACGTCTGCAGCCCTGAAATGTTCATTAAACTCCATGCTGTTTGAGAAACAAAACTGAAAGGAGGAGACACCATAGGCACCAAAGCTAGACTGAACAGGGATTTTGATTCATCAGTGAATCGAATCTTTTGAATCTGTTCTTTTTACAAAATATTCGTGTAGCCTATTGGGCTTTTCTACAGTTGGCCCGTTCCCAAAAACAACAACTATGGTGTCTATCAGCGGACAATAACGTTATATTTAATTTAGGCTATGCATGTGCATGATGTCATTGTTTTCACAGATTCGCGTTTTTGATTACACGGAGACCGTTTTCAAAACCTTGCACTTTGAAACCCGTTTTCATAAGTTTGCGTTTTCAGGCACCCAAAACGTCGTTGTCATGTAAATCAACGACCAAAACGCATAAAAAGTATTATGGTTTTAGTTGAAAATGGTGTCTTAAAAACATTATAGTGTGACCTGGCCTTTTCGCCAGTAGGTGGCGACAAGTGCGCGTCTTTTGTCTTGAGTCATTGATTCATTCACACAGTTCATGATCGAAGCAAGTGTTTGTAAGAGATTCCAGAAAGAGTGCTTAACCATCCCGCAAATACAACAAAAGAAGATATTTATTTATTTATTTATTTATTTATACAACTAAGACATAGGCTTATATGGTTAGTTACGACTTTGAATAGCATCCTTATGTGATCTGTTGCCTTCATTCACTTCGTTAAACGAGATGATTCATTAAAGGATTAGTCCACTTTCAAATAAAATTTTCCTGATAATTTACTCACCCCCATGTCATCCAAGATGTTCATGTCTTTCTTTCGTCAGCCGAAAAGAAATTAAAACATTCCAGGATTATTCTCCTTATAGTGGACTTCAATGGCCTCCAAATGGTTGAAGGTCAAAATTACAGTTTCAGTTTTTTGAAAATGACCAATCGTTTCGCTAGATAAGACCCTTATTCCTCGTCTGGTATCGTTTAAAGCCCTTTGAAGCTGCACTGAAACTGTAATTTTGACCTTCAACCATTTGAAGGCCATTGAAGTCCATTATAAGGAGAATAATCCTGGAATGTTTTCATCAAAAACCTTAATTTCTTTTGGCTGATGAAAGAAAGACATGAACATCTTGGATGACATGGGGGTGAGTAAATTATCAGGAAAATTTTATTTAAAAGTGGACTAATCCTTTAATTTCGTTCACAACTTATTTATTCTGTTCTTTCACATGCAGGATGAAAGCCCAACCAATCATATTAAACTTTTATTCCAAAGCAGTCACGAGCTCAAACGAGAGAAACTTCAGTTAATGAGTCAAAACTAAAACGATTCCTTTCTTCAAAAGTTTTGTTTAAAACACAGATTCGTTGTCGACTTAAACACCACTAGAGCCCACCAAACTTCCCTGCATAGACTTGTAGTTTTATGCAAGTCAGTGCAGCAACTGCAGTCTTTTTGCGCATCTTGCACGCACTTTCGGAAGGAGGATGGCAGGTAACTGCACTGCCCAAATCTCCCAGAAAAAGTAAAAAGAAAAAACTTTGATCTCGATTAAAACTTTGACTGTTGCAGTTTTGGGTTCAGAGGGATTTTATTTGAGGATGCAATATTGTTCGGACTAGCTCATAATAAAGCGTGTCATTAGATATCACTGCCACTACATCGCAGCATCATTCATTCGCATAATCCGTCTGCAAGCTGCGACCTCCACTCCGCATCCCCGGGCAAACCAAGGCTGACCTGGTTTTCTGCACGGGCGTCTCGCTTCATCATCGTATAAAGAGCATCATCTCCCTTCTGTGAGTGATGTCGGACTGTAGGCGACAGTGGAACCGGGAGGATGAGCTCCCTGTGTACCTGGCTAAACCCATCTCGACTGGACCCAACCAGCGTCACAAGTCTCATGGAATGTTCAGCTCCGTCGAGGGCGCGTACGATAGCAAGACTATCGATTTTGACCAGTACGCCGTCGGGAGGAAGGGGAACAGGACCTCACGGAGCAGTAGCAGGGAACGCATTGTGGATGGGGATTTTGAAGCCTATGAGATCAGCGGGGGGTCGTGCATCAGCTCCCCGGGCGAGAGGGACGACGGGCGTCCTGGTGCTGAAATCACGGATCAGACTGGAAAGGAATGTCGTTATGAGCAAAACAATGGGAAGGTGGGCTGGAATTTGATGCATTACACTAATTTTAAACCATTTACAAGTAGTCTACATAAGATTCAAATTTGTCAAAATACCTTAATGTAAGCATATGAGCACACTGCAAATGTTTTAAATAAAATGATAAAAACCTTATAATTAGTTGTAAGTTAAAAAACATATAGGCATTTTAAATCCAGTAGGACTACTGTAATTTTATTAAAAAATGAAAACAAAAAATAATACTTAAAATTTTTAAGCAATAGACCTAATAACAAATTTGAATTCGATTATGGAGAAAATAAAGTTAGACTACATTAGTGATACAAGTTAGGCCTACATATTAAATCATAAATTCAATCTTATTTAATCCTGAAGGTTAATGTGCTCGGATTATTTCTATTGATTAAACAATAGTTCAAAACAAGATGGTTTGTAGTATTAACGTTCAGTCATGCGTCCTCCATGCCGCTTATACCATATTTGGGACGCGGGATGCTGGATGAAAACTGACGTACAGCAGGGTAAACGATATCAGAGTAAAACGAGGTTAGGGGAACGTTCCTTCAACGTTCTGGGAACGTTTTCCAAACCTACAGGGAACGTTCTATTTACGTAAAGAAAACTTTCCTGGCTAACCAACAGAGAACGTTAGACTGTATGCTCTGGGAACCAAAAATTGTTAGCTGGGTTTATTGTTATATTACTCAATTTATGTTTTTTTTTTTTATAAAAACAACATTTTTTTTTTATTTGTTTTATAGCCTAATAATTGGGGCATCATGTTTATTTTTAGAGTAAGTTTCTTGGTTTTGTGATAAGTCGAATTTGAATTTTTATTGCATTATTTGTCACGTGTTATTTTGATTGTGTTTTGGGCAGTTTTTATTAATTTGAAGTTATCATGTGACCTTCCATTCGCTTATTAGCTTATTGTTGGTTCGTTTTACTGCAACCAACAGCCTTTATTGGCTCAACTAGTGTAGGCCTATTTCCCCCAAAAAATTGTTGATGTTTTCCAAACATTCTGTTTATTTATTTATTTAATTATTCATTTATTTTTGTGGAAATGGTGATTTGAAATGTTCTAAAAACGTAAAAATGAATAGTTTTCTTAATGTTAGTGGAACATTATTTTAAGGTTAGCATAATGTTTCTGCAACGTTCTTTCAACTTAATTTGTAGGATTAGCTCTAACATTCTAGGAATGTTGATTTGTTAATGTTAAGAACGTTATTTAAAAATAAATAATTCGAATTTAGAAATTAGAAACGTAGGCTATGTGTCGATTTATCCATTAACCTTTTAATCTAGGCTATTTAGGCTACTACAATATACAGTATAGCCTACATCAAAATTAATGGTAGACCTTAGACCTGACCCTTAACACCGGTATCTATTAACCGATTCTCACCCAGTTCTCTCTCTCTTTGTTTCATGTGAGGGGGGCGCTCCAACATACACTCCAACACAAAACACTCACACACACACACACACACCCCTCGGGAGAGGCGCTCGCTTGTGCAGCACTAACGGAGCGCTGGGTTGTTAAGTGGGTTGGTGGCACAAAGAAGCGGGTGAATTATTGTTCATCTCCTCAAATAATAAAGGAGACATGTCTGGAACGGGCTACCAGGGAAAGAAGAACATCCCGCATTTGACGGTAAGACACCGGCTGCGAGGCGACCCTGCTGCTACCCGGCAGATCCTGCGCATGGGGGAAACAAGAAGGGATTAAATTCTTAGCGAGCCAACAAAGCGGAGGCCGCTTTCTAGAGCACTGAAATCAGCCAACGGGAAGGTGACCATTGCTGCTACAATGTGTCAAAGCCAGGCACACATCCCTGCCGTGCATGAAGCGACGAATGCTCCGGTTGCCTTTTAAATAGATGCGGGAATAAATAATGAATCAGTGCATGAATATACAGTAGCTTTGTTGGGCGCGTTTCTTTTGACAAATCATGGCGAGAGCATTTGCAGCCGACGAGACGCAACAGGGTCTGTCGCCAAGAGCAGAAATCTGGTACAGAGCGGACACTTTTTTTAAATGCCAGTGCACACATTAGGACAAAGAGCAAGAGGAATCTGTGCCCTGTGTGCTGTATTTTGTCTGTAGTTATGAGTAATGGATTACAGCGTTCCTAATCCTTGACTAACGCAATCTTTGCGATCTGTGCCTGGTTTATCTAGGAATAGTGCACATATTTAGGTTAGATTAATACGATCTTTCTCTGAACATGAAGCCTAAATCAGCTGAGGATGTGCCTTCCTGACAACTGGGTGATGTGAGGTTACCATGGCAACCTAACATCTTTCCACATTACCACATTTGCTCTTCTCTGTTCATAGAACCCCACCCATTCACAGAGTGTGAGGCTGAAACTGTGCAGAAGGCTCTTTTATCAGTGGTTGTAAGAGCACTTTACTGAATTGCAAATATAGCAGGTACAAATAAGGTTTAAACTGGTGTCAGAATCACTCAGTCACTTGCTATGTCTCTTTCTCTCTCTTCCTCTCTTCTTCAGAGTGAGCGGCTGCTGATTAAAGGTGGAAGAGTGGTTAATGATGATCAGTCCCTATATGCTGACATTTACATTGAAGATGGACTTATTAAGTAAGACACCATGCACACTGTCACGCACAAGCAAATAAACACTTTTACCAAAGCACAATGCAATTTTTCACTGGCAGTTGCATATCATTAATACGAATATGAGTTATGAATTAAACCTCACCAGTCATATGCCAAAAGGTTCTTAAAAGGCTCTTTACAGCATCTTAGTATGTATATATATATATATATATATATATATATATATATATATATATATATATATATATATATATATATATATATATCCAAGAATATGAAAATGTCAAGTTTCCTTAAAGGGATAGTTCACCCAAAAATGAAAACTATCCCATGATTTACTCACCCTCAAGCCATCCTAGGTGTAAATCTTCTTTCAGACGAACACAATATCCTTAGTCCTCCAAGGTTTATAATGGTTGTGAATGGGGGGCCGTTTTGAAGCCAAAAATAATGCATCCATCCATAAAAAAAGTAATCCATACGACTCCAGGGGGTTAATAAATAAGGTCTTCTGAAGCGAAGCAATGCATTTTTGTGAGAAAAATATCCATATTTAAAACTTTATAAATTCAAATGAGTAGCTTCCGGCGGACGGCCGTACGCAGAATGCACAAGTCGATTTGCGGCGGAAGGGTTTCCTTTCACCTGACGCACAACGTAATGATGAACACGGAGGCGCAGCGGATAGAGCAAAACAAATCACCGGTCACAGATTATAAGTCTAAAACGATCATTTTTAAAGAGAAATTTTGGAGGATTTCGATAAAAGAGAAGAGGAGCTTAAATTTGTTTGTTCTGCATCATACATCATGTTAGAGGATTACTTATTTGGTCAAGTCAACATGCACATTCTGCTACGGTCGTCCACCAGAAGTCAGTTATTTGAATTGATAAAGTTTTAAATATAGATATTTTTATTACGCAAACACATCGCTTCGCTTCAGAAGGCCTTTATTAACCCCCTAGAGTCGTATGGATTACTTTTTTTATTGATGAATGCAATATTTTTGACTTCAAAACGCAGGCCCCTATTCACAACCATTATAAACCTTGGAGGACTAAGAATATTTTTTAATATATCTCTGATTGTATTCGTCTGAAAGAAGGTAGTCAATTACACCTAGGATGGCTTGATTCATGGGATATTTTTCATTTTGGGTTGAACTATCCCTTTAATGTTAGTGGAAAATGATTTAGAAAGAATTAAGCAGAATTTGGAAATTGGAATTTAGAAACGTATTTTACAATATATGACCAGTCACTATATACTGGTGTTTATGTTTATGTTGAAGATGGACACACACATATTTATTTATTTATTTCTGTTAAAAAACTGGTTGTCAACGGAATAATAGATACACATACATGCTGCTGTTGCTGCATAAATAGACAATTACAATGAACCATACTATTTAAATGTTACACTGCAAAAAAATGCTGTTCTTACCCCAGTCCAAATATCTAAAAATTCTTAGAAAAAGTAAAAATTATTCTCTTGTTTTTAGGAAAAATAATTCAAAATTAAGTGAGTTTTTCCTTAAAGGTGCCCTAGAATCAAAATTTTAATTTACCTCGGCATAGTTAAATAACAAGAGTTCAGTACATGGAAAAGACATACATTGAGTTTCAAACCCCATTGCTTCCTCCTTCTTATGTAAATCTCATTTGTTTAAAAGACTTCCGGAAAACGTGGATCTCAACATAACACCAACTGTTACGTAACAGTCGGGATCATTAATATGTATGACCCCAATATTTGCATATATGCCAGCCCATGTTCAAGGCATTAGACAAGGAAAGGCAGTATTAACGTCTGGATCTGTGCACAGACAAGGTAAGCCAGCAAGAAAAACAGCGAAAAATGGCAGATGTAGCAATAATAACTGACATGATCCATGATAGCATGATATTTTTATTGATATTTGTAAATTGTCTTTCTAAATGTTTCATTAGCATGTTGCTAATGTACTGTTAAATGTGGTTAAAGTTACCATCTTTTCTTACTGTATTCACGGAGACAAGAGCCGTTGCTATTTTCATTTTTAAACACTTGCAGTCTGTATAATGCATAAACACAACTTCATTCTTTATAAATCTGTCCAACAGTGTAGCATTAGCCGTTAGACACGGAGCACAGCCTCAAACTCATACAGAATCAAACGTAAACATCCAAATTAATACTTTACTCACATAATTCGAAGCATGCATACAGCATGCATGACAAACATCTTGTAAAGATCCATTTGAGGGTTATATTAGCTGTGTGAACTTTGTAAATGTGCTGTAATATAATCGAGAGCTCGTGTGGCAGGGAGCAGGCGAATTAAAGGGGTGGCGCGCTGCTAAAATCAGTGTATAGTTAATCATGCCCCAAAATAGGCAGTTAAAAAAATTAATAAAAAAAAAAATCTGTGGGGTATTTTGAGCTGAACCTTCACAGACACATTCAGGAGACACCTTAGACTTATATTACATCTTGTGAAAAAGCATTCTTGGGCACCTTTAAAACAAGCAAAATAATCTGCCAGTGGGGTAAGTAAAATAATCTTAATCCAAACTGAAAACAAGAATATATAGCTTATTTCTGGTTTGATATAAGATTATTTTACTTACCCCACTGGCAGATTATTTTGCTTTTTTAAGGAAAAACTCACTTAATTTTGACTTATTTTTCCTAAAAACAAGAGAATAATTTTTACTTGTTAAGAAAATGCTTCTTGATTTAAGAATTTTAATATATTTTGACTAGAAACAAGACAAAAACAGCATTTTTTGCAGTGTAAGCAAGCAATCTAATTGACTGCAGGATCAGCAGAGGCCAATCAGCTTTTGCCATGTGGTAATAATGTGATTGCTTGCTTGCAGATTTCATGTAAAGGACCTATCAGCCTGTGCCCTCTAGAGTTTCATGACTGAACTAGATATTAACATATTTAATAAGTCATATGAAGTATGCCACTCTTTTTAGAACATTCATGTAAGGGATAATGTACATATATTTTATTATCACAAAATAAACCCAGCAGGGTGGTCAGGTATTCTTGTATCCTGCTTGCCACATAAGTAAATAATTAGGCACAAAATATTGATTTGAGATTAAATATTTGATTAGCTCATTAAATGCAAAGCTTCTGCAAAGAAGAACAATTCTAATCCAGTTTGTATCACTTCTTATGTGGCTTTTTACCACATTAATAATGACAGGGATGACATGAAATATTGATTTAAGAAGGAGCCAGTTCTAAATCGTACCTGTTTATTATCTTATAATCCATTACAGTGTACAAAACATACTATTAATACTAAAGTCCTCCAGGTACATTTTATAGTAAAAACAGTCGATAAAATGAGGCACAAGATGGCACCAGCTGCGTTTGAATGAAACGAGAGAAAGCATGTCCACGGTGTGATACCAGAGACATGAAAGAAACTTATAATCAAATACCTAAGTGAGCGGGCATAATACAGCATTGCCACTAATGACGGTCATTGTCGTCACTGACCTCTGAATGTCTGCGACTGACCAATCACAATCAAGCTTTTCAAGTGCTGTGTTATAATTTTAAAAGATATACCTATACAATATGCAATGTACTTGGTCCCAGGACTCTCTGGCCCTATCTACTCTTTATCAAATCCTCAATCTCTACTTCAGACAGGTTGGGGAGAACCTGATTGTGCCGGGGGGTGTGAAGGTGATTGAGGCTAATGGGTGTATGGTGATCCCTGGAGGTATTGATGTGAACACCTGCCTGCATAAGCCTTACCTGGGCACTCCACCTGTGGACGACTTCTATCAGGGCACCAAAGCTGCTCTGGCAGGTGGAACCACCATGATCAGTAAGTCTGGATGAATTGTTAAACAGTGAAAAATGTATGATTTTTTTAAAAAATGCACTTAAAATGAAATTTGATCTCAAGATTTTCTCATTTGGGCAAAGGATCAAGTATGTTGAAGATTTAGGATGCAGTTCTGGAGCAGCTTCCTTAAAAAGGAGTAAAAAATTGGCTCACTTGCATCTCCCTGTGAGAGCAAAGCAGTGTCCTAAATATGTCTGTTATTGCTTGCTACAAGGGCATGCCCTAGGAATGCATGTCCTGCATGTCAGTTACAGCCAATCAGATTTTGTTTCATCCAGGAGTCTGAGCCAAGAGTTTGTTGAGGTTACAATGAATCAGAGCTATTTGCTGTTGTGATTCACAATGAGTGAAAAGAGCCTTTGTGCACATGTGAAAAAGTCTCAGAGGAACATATAGAGTTGAATACATTAATCAAATACTAAAGCTGCAATTTGACAGCATCTTCAATAGAAAATAATCTTTAGAAATATTTAATAGAATTTTCAAAAATCACTCAAATCCTTGATAAAATAATACATTATAGATAATCTCATAAACAATTTGAGCAGAAGCCAACATCTTCTGTTTCAGTTGACCATGTGACCCCACAGCCCGGTGACAGTCTATTGGAGGCCTTTGAGAAGTGGCAGGAGGCGGCTGATAAGAAGTCCTGCTGTGATTATTCACTTCACGTGGATATCCCACATTGGCATGAAGGTGTGAAGGAGGAGCTGGAACAACTGGTACAGGAAAAAGGTGAAAATGTATTCAAAGATGTGACAGTATCTCAGCGTATTACATTTACAAAGCTGAAAGTAATTTATGTTTTTTAAGTTACATATCTGGATTATACTGATGTTTAACTGAGTTAATTCAATACCGTTCAAAAGTTTGGGGTCACTAAGATTTTTTTGAAAGAAAGAAATTTTCAGAAAAGATAAATCAAAAAAGTGACAGTAAATACATTTATAATGTTACAAAAGATTCTATTTGAGATACATTCTGTGCCGATGCGCAACCCACGTAAAAATGATAATTCCACAAATAACTGCAATTGCAGGTTTCGAACAGAGATGGCGACAAAGAGGCAAAACTTGTGCATGGCAGCTTTAAAATAGAACACTGTTATTTTAAATTGTTATAATATTTCACAATATTACTTGTTTTATTGTATTTTTGATCAAATAAATGCAGTCTTGGTAAGCATGAGAGATTTTTTTAAATCTCACAGACCCCAAACTTTTAAACTTTGTAGTGTGTCTTTAGAAATATATATTAGTGGTATAACAAACATGACAGTTCAGTATGTACATTGATATTGAAGTCACAGTTTGATACAGGTTTGGTACAGCAGGGGAGAGAAAAATAAGCATAAAATTGCTTCTTTTTTCTTCTTTTGTATTAAACATTGATTTATTGAACGAATTGTGTCCCTCTCTTTATATAAATTCAATTATAATTAAACAATTAAAAAAAAAAAAAGGAACCTATCTCAGCTAATGCTGTAAACTATATACACTGAGCTTTTTCTTGCATATTACTATAATATAAAATGTTACAATTAACAACAGAGCCCAAGCTATTAAATTAAGTTTGCTATTTCATTTTAGATATAATAATTAACACAAATAAACATGTAAATTGCACATAAGACAGGTTTTGCATTACATTTTAAATCTAATTATAAAGTATTTTTTTTATTATTTTTCTATTCCCGTTCATTTTTGAAATATAATAATTTACACAGTAACTGCCATAACTTCTTTTCAATAATTAAGACATTACTAACAGGTAATGTAAATATAATGAATATATAAGCCAATATAGTGCATATATTTAGTGAAATGCTCCCCTCAAATTTCTAGAGAACTAACATGCTGTTGACATTAAATGACTTGCCTGAGGTAAAGGTAATGCTACGTGAGATACTATTCTCAAGCTTTTTTACTGATGTCTTTCTGTGGGTGAAACACTTGTTGAGAGATCACATGTAAACATATCTATCGTCTGTTCTTCTTCTTCTTTGCTTTTTCTGTAATGGCGGTTAGCAAACAGCATTTCATTACCACACGCCCCCTTCTGGTTTGGAGTGTGGATCGTTTTTGTCGTCTGACTGTAAACCGTGGCGTTCATACCGTGATGGTTCGGGATGAATACATGTACTGTTACACCCCTAATATATATGTTAATGTTCTCTTCTTTTGGCAGGAATCAACTCTTTCCAAGTATATATGGCTTACAAAGGGTTTTTCCAAATGCCTGACTCTCAGGTTAGTTTATGTTGCCATCTGCAGCATTGCCATCTGTGCTTCAAACCATAGAACATTCTGTATGCAATACAATAAAATAATGAATAGGTTCTCTCTTTTTCTCCTCTAGTTGTATGAAGCGTTCTCCTTCCTTAAGGAGCTGGGGGCAGTGGTGCTGGTGCACGCTGAGAATGGAGACCTGATAGCACAGGTACCTGTTAACAATGAGCATACCGTCATCCAGTATCCAAACACAATTTGGTGCTGTTTACTGTTTTTTCATGTCCACAACATTTGTGTTCAAGGAGCAAAGCAAAATCTTGGGAATGGGCATCACTGGTCCAGAGGGCCACCCACTGAGCCGTCCAGAGGAGGTGGGATCAATGAACAAATTGATTGACTAATTAGAAGTTTAACTGACTATTGTTTATCCAGTCAGTTTCAGCAGAGTGAAGTGTCCTGATTTAATTGGTTCTCTGTTTCACAGCTGGAGGCGGAGGCTGTTTTCCGTGCCATCACCCTCGGCAACCGAGTGAACTGCCCTGTCTATATAAGTAAAGTGATGAGTAAGAGTGCAGCTGATACTGTGGCCAATGCACGGAAGAAAGGTGACAGCACACTGTGAAATTATAATTTATTTCTCTGATAGCAAAGCTGAATTTTCAGCATCATAATGCCAGTCTTCAGCATCACATGATCCTTCAGAAATCCTTCTAATATGTTGATTTGGTGCTCAAGTAACATTTCTTATTATTATCAATGTTGAAAACAGTTGTGCTGCTCAATGTTTTTTGTGGAAACAGTGATAAATCTTTTTCAGTATTTTTTGATGAATAGAAAGTTAAAGGGTTAGTTCACCCAAAAATGAAAATTCTGTCATTTATTACTTACCCTCATGCCGTTTCACAACCGTAAGACTTTCGTTAATCTTCAGAACACAAATTAAGATATTTAGTTGAAATCCGATGGCTCCGTGAAGCCTCCATAGGGAGCAATGGACACTTCCTCTCTCAAGATCCATAAAGGTACTAAAAACATATTTAAATCGGTTCATGTGTGTACAGTGGTTCAATATTAATATTATAAAGCGACGAGAATATTTTTGGAGTGCCAAAAAAAAACAAAAAAATGACTTATTTAGTGATGGCCGATTTCAAAACACTGCTTCATGAAGCTTCGGAGCACAGATGAATCTGTGTGTCGATTCTGCTGTTCGGAGCGCTAAAATCACGTGATTTCAGACGTTGGCAGTTTGACACGCGATCTGAATCATGATTCGACACACTGATTCATTTGTGCTCCGATGCTTTCTGAAGCAGTGTTTTGAAATCGGCCATCACTAAATAAGTCGTTATTTTGTTTTTTTGGGGCTCCAAAAATATTCTCGTCGCTTTATAATATTAATATTGAACCACTGTACTCACATGAACCGATTTAAATATGTTTTTAGTACCTTTATGGATCTTGAGAGAGGAAGTGTCCATTGCTCCCTATGAAGGCCTCAAGGAGCTATCGGATTTCAACTAAAATATCTTAATTTGTGTTCTGAAGATTAACGAAGGTCTTACGGGTGTGGAACAACATTTTTGGGTGAACTAACCCTTTAAAAAGAACATTTTTTTAAATATAATGCAATATAATGCAAGAATAAAAGTATTATTATTATTTTTTTTTTTAAATGTACTGACCCCAAACTTTTGAATGATAGTGTATATTTTTTTAGAAAGTTATTTATTCTGATGTCTAGCACAACTGGCTATTTTAAACTAATTTGAATGTCAGTTCTAAAAATTTTGGATGTATTCCTTCATTGCACTTGCTTTAGGCTCTGTTGTTTTTGGTGAGCCAATCACAGCCAGCTTGGCAACAGATGGATCACACTATTGGAGCAAAAACTGGGCAAAAGCAGCAGCCTATGTGACCTCCCCGCCCCTGAGCCCTGACCAGACAACACCTGACCACCTTAACTCTCTACTGGCCTGGTAAGAAATGCTATTACATATATATATTCTAAGTTATTTCTACATTTTTAGACATCTGTGACATTTGCATCATTAATGTAGATGCAGTGTATCTGGATTCTTTGGACAAGTGCTATACCTGGCACCTTCTATCAATTTTTTATCTACTCTCCTGATTACTTTTGTCTCTGTGCTACGCCCAAACTGCAGGCACACCTTTTCCTGGCCCCATTTCTAAAAATAGATCAGGCTTTTATCTCCTGTTGCCATGGTTACAGAGCACCCTCCTCCTCCCTCCCCACCACACTCTCTCTCACACACACACACACACAACTTGTAGACTTTGCAGGCTGCTAGACTATGGGAGAGATGTCATTATGTTGACATCTACAGTCACACATACTTTGACATACACACACACCCTCGTAGGCACAGACACACACACACACACACACAGACTCTGCCACAGCGACAGCACAGCTGGAGAGAGGACATTTATTTTTAGCACTGATAGAGTCCAAAGGATGAGAGACAATTCTAGCAAAAGATCAAAGACTCTTTTAAAGTATTAAATATTATATGTTATGCTGTGAAGACAACCTTTAGTCATATTCAGTAGATGTGTAATATTGCATTTTGTGGATTTCAAAGCATATTAACTCTGTCTAGATACTTTTCTTATCATTTCATTGTGTGCATTTTTTGGCCACACATAGTCTTACACTATGGATGTATAAATTACAAGTAGTAGCCTAATTCTATTGCATATTCTAGCTTATAATCTTTTTGGTTGGATTGCAAATATTAAACAAATACTGTTGGTCCTAGTTTTATGGTTAGTTTTAGTTTAGTTTAAATTTCAAATATTTCAAATAAATGCTGCTCTTTTGAACTTTCTATTTAGCACAACTGTATAATAATAATATAATAATAATATGTATAATATGTTTAATAATATGTATATGTATAATAACATGAAATGTTTTTAGAGCACCAAATCAGCATATTAGAATGATTCCTAAAGGATCATGTGACACTAGCTATGTTTCCATCCATCTATTTTTATGTGCATTTTGGGATATTGCATTAAGAAAAACACTGGATTTAAACACCAACAACGCGCATCAATTAAAATCTTTATCCTATAAGAAGGCATGTGTATAAACTATGATGGAAACACATTTACAGAATAAATCGATGTGCAACAAAAAACTCAATAGTAAAAAAAATCAACAGTATATGTGATTGGATTACTGGACTAACCAGCAGACCAATTTCTTTGCACAGCATTTAAGATGTACGAAAAAAGAGCCACAGTGGCTTCCCCGATTGTAGCAACTTCCATTTTTATTACAGATATTTTGCCCAGTTTCCCAGGAATTGATGATTTTGTTCTCTTGAACGCATGGGATGGAAGCGCTGCTTTATTCGCAAATATTCCAATTTTGTGCTTTAGTTAAATTTGCAACTTTGAATGGAAACATAGCTATTGAAGATTACCGTATTGATGCTAAAAATACAGCTTTGCTGTTACAGGAATAAATTACATTTTAAAATATATTAAGATAGAAAACATTTATCTTCAATTGTAATAATATTTCACTATATTAATCTTTACTGTATTTTTGATCAAATAAAAGCAGCCTTTGTGAGAATAAAACATCTTAGTCCTCATTTACATTACATGGTTCAAATGAACCAATTCCAATTTTTTTCCTCCCATGCGGCACAGATCGGATATGACCCACGAACCTGTAAGCAGGAAAAAAAGCACATGGATTCCAATTTTCTCAGATTGGTTTCAGGCCTCATACATATGTGGAAATAAATTTGATATTATCTAAGATATTCCCGTCAGATCTGATATTCCCGTCAAAAGCGACGGTAGCGAATGACGTCAACTCAGGTGGACACCAACCGAGATCACATGACTCATTTCAGTGACGCAATGGAGGACGAAGGCTCATCTCACTTAAGAGACCAATGTTTGCTGACCTTTAGAGATGGTACAGAAAGCAAAAGCTTGTATTATCACTTGCAAATCACGCCGTTTTTACTTCCTTTTTGGCTTAAGCTTCCCTTGGTTGGTACGTCTACCTTGGGATGTTTCGCCAAATGTATAGTGTAAATGCAGATATCGGATATGGGTCACTTTTAAAGGAAGATGTAAGCTGGTCATTAAAGAAATCGGATGTACTCAACAAATTGGAAATGGTCATCAAGACCTGCTTTGTAAATGCGGCCTTACTGACCCAAAACTTTTGAACGGTTGTGTATAGTTGTAGGACCATGAAACATTATGCAACCTCTAAATAAACATCAGGACACAAAGAGCATTACAGCAAGCTCTGGAGGACAGCTCGGGTTTTTCCCCTGTAGTTATGTGCCTTTTAATCTTCTTTCTTCAGTGGGGATCTGCAGGTTGTGGGCAGTGGACATTGTGCTTACAGCACCTCTCAAAAGGCTATAGGGAAGGACAACTTTACCCTTATACCCGAGGGGACCAATGGAGTGGAGGAGAGAATGGGTTTTGTTTGGGACAAATCTGTGGTAAGTGCATCCGTTTATGTTTATATGGATTGAGGTACGGGATGAATTCATCAGTCACCACTGAATTTATTCCCTACAGGCCATGGGGAAGATGGATGAAAACCAGTTTGTTGCAGTTACAAGCACTAATGCAGCCAAAATCTTCAACCTGTACCCCCGGAAGGGTCGGATAGCAGTGGGTTCAGATGCTGATATTGTTATCTGGGACCCCGCCAAGATCAAGACCATCACAGCTAAAGCACAGCAGTCGGTGAGGATCGAAAAGCTCTGCAAGATGCTGTAATATTGAATGAATCTCAGGATTGCTGATATTTATACCTAAATTTAATACTGCATTTTATACATTTGTAATGGGCTGTTGAATTATTCTACTCGCAAAACTTCGGTATTTTTTCTAAATCTTTTTTAATCTAATTTTGAAATATTAATGATCATTTTGTTCATGTTTGATAAAATCGAATGGATTTTCTTCTAGCCTATCACTGTTCTTTTTTTTCTAGGCTCTTGAGTATAATATTTTTGAGGGGATGGAGTGTCGTGGTGGTCCGGTGTATGTGGTCAGTCAGGGCAGGGTTGTGTTTGAGGAAGGCAAGCTTCAGGTTCAGCAGGGGACTGGACGCTTCATCTCTCGCAAACCTTTCCCTGACTTTGCCTACCAGCGCATTAACTACCGCAACAAGGTATGACTCTAGTTTTGGCATTTCAGCTTGTTTAAATAGTCTTTGTCTGTTGTCAATAATGCTAAATATACTCTACCATTTTTGAAAGAAGTCTCTTTTGCTCACCAAGGCTGCATTTTTAAATAAAAATACATTAAAACATTAATATTGTGAAATATTGTTACAATTTAAAATAACTGTTTTCTATGTAATTTATTTTTACTTAATATTTATTTAATATTTTTTATTTGGTGCTCAAGAAACATTTATTATTATTAGCATTTTTGAAAACTTGCTTAATATTTTTGTGGAATTTTTTTTTTTTTTTTGTTTAGAATTCATTGATGAATAGAAAGTTCAAAAGAACTTTTATATTTCTTTTAAATATAAATCTTTTGTAGCATTATAAATGTTTTACTGTTAATTTGTCCTTAAATAAAACTATTAATTTCTTTAAAAAATAAAAAATTGTAATAACTTACTCGAGCTTTTGAATAATGGTGTAGCATAAATGTTCAATAGTTCCTTTGCATATATTTGCAAAATGATAACATAATAATCAAGTATATGCATTAGTTGTTGTATAGTGCAAAAAATACAGGGACAAAAATAGTGAAAAAAATAGTTTATTAGCAAATTTTAGGTTAATAGTGTTTATATATACAGCACCAAATCTGTCTTTTAAAGGATTAGTTCACTTCAGAATTAAAATTTCCAGATAATTTACTCACTCTCATGTCATCCAAGATGTTCATGTCTTTCTTTCTTCAGTCGAAAAGAAATTAAGGTTTTTGAGGAAAACATTTCAGGATTATTCTCCTTATAATGGACTTCAACAGGGTTCAACAGGTTGAAGGTCCAAATTTCCGTTTAAATGCAGCTTCAAAGGGCTTTACACAATCCCAGTCGAGGAATAAGGGTCTTATCTAGCGAAACGATTGGTCATTTTCTAAAAAAAATAAAAATTATATACTTTTTAACCACAAATGCTTGTTTGCACTAGCTCTGCGATGTGATCATCACGTTGGAAAGGTCATGCGTGACATAGGCGGAAATACCATGGGAAATACCGATCTATGTGAATGTGTACTAAGTCAAGCGGCCTTTACAAAAAAAAAAATGTCGTATGATTTTGAAGTTGGAAGAGAAAATGAGAGTTTCTCGCTCTACCACGGTACTTCTGCCTACGCGTGACCTTTCCAATGTGATTTGTGGTTAAAAAGTTTAGAATTTTATTTGATTTTTTTTTAGAAAATGACCAATCGTTTCGCTAAATAAGACCCTTATTCCTCGTCTGGGATCATGTAAAGCCCTTTGAAGCTGCATTGAAACTGCAATTTGGACCTTCAACCCATTGAACACTGTTGAAGTCCACTATATGGAGAAAAATCCTGGAATGTTTTCCTCAAAAACCTTAATTTCCTTTTGACTGAAGAAAGAAAGACATAAACATCTTAGATGACATTGGAGTGAGTAAATTATCTGGAAATTTTAACTCTCAAAAGAACTAATCCTTAACTGGTGTTTGGCAGATGATGACCAAGCAGGGAGTTTCTCGTGGGATGTATGATGGTCCAGTATATGATGTCCCAGCAACACCCAAATACATAACCCCAGCACCCTCTGCCAAGACCTCGCCCACTACACACCAGCCTCCACCAATCAGAAACTTGCATCAATCTAACTTCAGCCTATCAGGTAAAATGAAGTCAGATTATAGAAGAAATTACCCTTTCTAATGTAGAAAAGAATATTCGCAAAATCTTTTGAGAAATATATCAATTTATATATCACATTACAGTAAGTATATATTTTCTGTAATATTTCTACATTTTTAGGGGCTCAAACTGATGACAACATTCCTCGGCGCTCTGGCCACCGCATTGTAGCTCCCCCTGGTGGTCGTTCAAACATCACCAGCCTTGGTTGAGCCATCTGCAGCTCCCAAGTGACTTTGTGTGTGTGTGTGTGTGTGTGTGTGTGTGTGTGTGTGTGTGTGTGTGTGTGTGTGTGTGTGTGTGTGTGTGCGTGACAAATCATCAGTATTCTCCTCTCACAGGGCCATGCTATTAACAGATTTTTGTGCATCGCATGCATGTCAAAATATCACTCTACCTTTACCTGTGCAGTAAATGTCCCATCCACAGTGAATATTACTGTGTACATTGTGCACATTAGACTCACTGCTAAACAACCTAGAAAAATACTTATAGATAGCTAGACAATCACTATAAAATACTCTATATCCATAACAACTTTTATAAAAAGTAGCATTTAAACAATGCTAATATAACTAGTCATATTTTTAAACTGAGCCCCTCATTCTGCTAATGTGACCCCAGTGTTTGTGTCAGTGTTGAAAATGTCCTGCTATAAAGCCCTGTGAAGCCTGTCGCTGTCATCCCACAAAATGGTGCTCTTCCTACTGGACAACTTACTGAACTAAAGATAACTTATTAGTGATGTTGAGGGGAAAGTGCTATGGAATGCAGTTCTGAGGCACAGATGTACTGCTAATAAGTACATTCTAAAGCTGAGCGAAGATCTGCCCTTACAAGCACTTTTAACTCTCATGTTCTCTGTGCACTGAAATGTTTTGAATTCTGTGTTATCAGTCTTTTGTGGAAAATAATGGTGATAGATTGCATGATTTCACTTTTAGATGTAGGTAATATTCACATCTAATCTTTGATTCTTACTCTCTCTTTATACTTTGAAGGATAATTTTATTTTTCATCTTATCAAATTTGAATTGTTTTACAAGAAAAATTTGTTATATCACTTTTTACTTTCATTTTCCCTTTAGTAAAAAGGCTGCATGCAGCTCTTCTTAGCTGTGTAGATTATGCTTATTGCAAGATTAGATGTTGACTAGAGAAGGTATTCACATTACCTCAGTATCACAAATGCAAAATCAACTTTATATGCAGGAAGAATAAGTCACACATGCATTCAGAAAGAGCTGAAAAGGCTTCATCACATATGCCTGTTTTTTCTTCTATTGTGAGATTTATACAGTATTGCTCCACATCCAAACGGCACTAGCCTAGTCACTGTGTACACTAAAAGTCTTAACACTAAACTTCCTCTGATTCCTCTTGTTTTGGACCAATACAAGGCCAATTCCAAGCCTGCTGTATTGCTTTCATACCCCGATGTGATTTCGTATTGCCTATGGTATTTATAGTGTTTATGACCGATGCCATTTTAGTTTCTGTAGGCTGATATCCACTGATGCACTCACTGACTGTTGATAATGATATCACTTTGATATGGTGAAATAAAGTCTGTCAATAGATGTTGTTGAAGCTGCTGCTGTGTGTTTCACTTGTGCGAGATTTGTTTCTTCTGAATTAACCAAATCTGACAGACATGAACAAAGAAGATTGTAGTTGTATTTTCCTGGCTTGTCATGGTATCTGTATTTTTGATATTTTTGTAGGCACATACCTAAGTTTTGCCAACAACAACAAAAAAAAAATTCCACCAATATTGTCTTGGAAAAAACAAAAAAAAAACCAAGGTCATTTAACACTTTTTTTGTGACAAAAAGGCCCAGTTTAACAGGATTTTGTATGTAGCTACAATTTAACCATTAACCCTTGTGTGTCAATAAAAAAAAAAAAAGTTACACAAAAATAGGACAAAAATAAAACCTGAAAGCATACACATTTGAAGCTTGGGACTTTTAAAGAAGACACTTGGCAGATTATTGTTGATGTAAAATAAATTTAAAAAGTGAAATAAAAAAGTTACAGTTTATGAAAATGATTTATGAACATTATATAAAATATATATTTTATGAAACATGTTGAACTGTAAAACTGCTAGAAAATCAAAGCTATAAATCTAAATAAGTTGTGTTCCAAATTTGAGGTTGATATCTCAAAAAAATAGCTTTCAGTAAGATTTTGTTTGGGCGCAGTACCAAATTTTCCCCATTAGATGGCAGCAAAACTCCACTTTTTTTATTACACACATACCAACACAATTATAGCTGTATAATTTAATCTGCAGAAGAAAACAGGAATAACGTGAGTATTTGCTTTGTAGTCCAGACTTGAGAAAATGGCTTAAAAAAAAAAATAAAAAAAAAAATAATAAAAATATTTTGAAGCCTTGCCAACAGAATAAAAGCCTAATAACAAAGACTGCATCATTTTATAGTTAAATGGCCCTGGGATTAAAAATTGCAGTTTTAATGGGTTTCAATGGAGACATTTACATTTTCTTACTAGATTTATTAAAGGAAATGGGGGTGAAATGGTAAAAATTTCAAGTAAAAATACACACCTGTGCCAAAATATATGTAGTTGGCATTAAAATTTGGACAAAATGACAAAAAAAGACAAAAATGTCCATAAGGATGCATAAGGGTTAAGCAATTATAAAATGTAAATTGTACAAGGTAACATATACATCAAACTATTTTGTTTTGACCAACATTTGCAATTGATAAATTGTATGAAATTACAACATGAGATAACGTTCTTATTTAAAATATGACAACATTTTCCTCTTAGCTCAAATTTATGAAAATAATCCATATTAATGAACCAATGAATCATAAACATCACACTCCAGCTGCCGAGGTGGAGCAAGAGCATCTACCTGAAATGTGAGGGAGTAGAAGGACAAAGAAAGAAAGAAAGAAAGAAAGAAAGAAAGAAAGAAAGAAAGAAAGAAAGAAAGAAAGAAAGAAAGAAAGAAAGAAAGACAGACCATTCAACTATAAAACGTCCTGATGCAGCTCTACCACTAGCAAGGCAAAAGTTGTTTGGATGAATGTCATAGAAAATGATTCATTCATAGAACACCTGCTTATCAACAAACACAACAGGTTAAATAAGTCATACAGAGTACATACAGAATACTTTCAAAATTTTAAATTAAATATAAACTGAAGTACTGCTCTACATTAGTGTTTCTCAACTAGAGAGGTGAAACCCTCTAGGGGGCCTTAGCAAACTTAGGCTGACTTTAAATAATTTGAATGAAAATTATTTATACTATATATTATATTGTGTAAACAATTATTATAATTAGTAAAAACAAAAATAGTAAAAAATATAGTAAAATTAATATTAATAATATTATGAATAAAATGATCTCCATCAAAATGCTAAAAATAACATTTGTTATGTTTAACCCTCTATGGTATAGAGTTAATTTGCAACAATTAATTTTCTACTCATTTCCTTGTTATTCAGAAAAAAAAAATACAAAATATTTGCACTATGGGAATTAAAAGGGTAGGCCTTAAGTTTGCCAATGATGTGCTGTTTGAATGTCCCTCAAAAACTCTCTTTCCCACTGTCACCCTCACACGGAAGACACCTGTAGGAGTGCTCCAGAAATTGCTCTATTTCCCTCATTTCTAAACATCTCTTCTCAAGGGGGATTGTTTTTTTCCTGCAGCATCTTTGATAAATAAATTGGTAAGTTTTATTCACAAATCAACTTTGTCTAACATAGTTTTACTGTAAATTGAGAAAATATCAATGTTGCTATATTGCAACGCTGTACCATTATGGAAAAATAGGTATATTGCCATACAGCAGCTCTGCATAGTGGAATTGCATTGGGATTTTTTTTTTTATATATATATATATATATATATATATATATATATATATATATATATATATATATATATATATATATAGTAGAATCAACAATATGATTGCTGTTATTTATTTATGTTTTTTGTAGTTATGTATAAATAACAATATTATTTCTTCTTTTCAAAAAATAAAAATAGAAATATTTTACGGAAAGGGCAATAGAAAGAGTGCAGCGTTAGCTCTTCCATGTGATAAGAGTGAGGATGAGTTAGCCAAATGATAGGGAATTGTAGGGATTAAATGATAGGGATCTACTTATTTTTGGTTTACATGAGTTCCAAGTATATAAATCTATCAATTTCTAAAAGAAATGTGCATTTAAATAGAAAAGAAAATCATAATGTAGAAAGTAGAAAAACTACTTTTTTGACCATTTTCATTGTGGTATACAGAGTTGATATGGAAACGTTTCCCTAAGTACCTAAGTACTAAGTACAATAAAAAAAAAAAAAAAAATTTGATTTGCATAATTGAAGCTATTTCATGTAATAAAAACTTTTTTGAAAAAAAAAAAAAAAAATATATATATATATATATATATATATATATATATATATATATATATATATATATATATATATATATATAATATATATATATTTCATGGTTAGAACATAATGCGTACCATAGAGGGTTAAAAAGATAAAATACTGCAAAAACAAACAATACGTGTTACACTAACTTTTGATAGCCAAAACATGTATTTTATTGTCTATATAGACATAGTTATTTTCGTGATTTTGTTTAAAAAGTGTGTGTTAAAATGAAGTAAATTCTTTTTGTAATGCAATGACATGGATTAAGTGTCCAAATATGTTTTGGGGCCACTATGTGTCTATTAAGTAAAATGGGCAAAAGAGGGCGTTCTCCGCCGGTATGAATGTGACCTGCACTATAGAGAGGAACCTGACACGAGACACTTCAGATTGTCGTTCAGTCGTGAGAACATTTTCGCGAGGGTCTAAAGAAACAATGAGGTCAACTATAAGATCAGGTCAAAACGCTCGAGTAGATGGGATTGTTTTGCGGGGGAACATGCGAGGTCCACCACACGGAACATATTTTGGTATGGTTTTGTTTTTTTTGTGACACTTAAAGTCATGTACAACTTTACCTCATCCCTGAGCGCTCATGGAGAGCCAGCGGGTCGCATTTTCCTGGGTTTTGCTCTTTCTCTCCTCGTGTTGTGGACGCTTTTTGGGAATTTCACGGTTTGCGCTGCGGTTTTGCGCTTCCGTCACCTGAGAGGAAAAGTTACCAACGTCTTTATCGTGTCTCTGGCAATGTCTGACCTGCTGGTGGCTGTTCTCGTGATGCCGTGGAAAGCGGCCACGGAGGTGACGGGACACTGGGCGTTTGGCTCTTTCTGCGAGTGCTGGGTGGCTTTTGACATTATGTGCTCCACAGCCTCCATCCTCAACCTGTGCGTTATCAGCTTGGATCGATACTGGGCTATTTCAAACCCGTTTCAGTACGAGAGGAAGATGAACCGTAGAGTCGCCCTCGTTATGGTCAGCGTGACGTGGATCGTATCGGTGGCCATATCATTCGTGCCCGTGCAGCTGAACTGGCACCGGGCAGACCTGGGCACGGTCAACACAAGCAACTGGACCACCAGGGAAATGTGCGATTCGAGTCTGAGTAGAACTTATGCCATATCATCTTCCCTGATAAGTTTTTACATTCCCGTAGCAGTGATGTTGGTCACATACACGCGCATCTACCGCATTGCTCAGGTTCAAATCAAGAGCATCTCTTCTCTGGAGCGCGCAGCGGAGCGCGCGCAGAGCTGCAGGGCAGGTGCGCGCACCTGTCCTCTCCAACACCGCGCGATAAGAGAAACCAAACTCTTTAAAACTCTGTCCGTGATTATGGGGGTGTTTGTGTGCTGCTGGTTCCCGTTCTTCGTCCTGAACTGTGCGGTTCCTTTCTGCCACAAGCCAAATTGTGTCAGTGAAGCAACTTTTGACGTGTTCGTGTGGTTCGGCTGGTGCAACTCATCGCTCAACCCGATCATTTATGCTTTCAACTCTGATTTCAGAGATGCTTTTGCTCGACTTCTGTGCTGCCATGGCCTGTCCACCAAAACACCTCTTGGTATTCAGTGCAAGGATCCAGTGTCCACTTATAACCAGGGCAGCTCTGTTAACACTATGGAGGTCGGTTATGTCAGTTTGCACAGGGTGGACAACGAAATGCAACGTCCATTGGTGGAGCTGCATATGCTTGGAGATGAGAGCGAGGTGAAGCATATTAACTCAGAAGATGCATGTCAAAATAAATGACTTTTATGTGTAGGGGAGACTTGGGCAAGTTTTCACACTTAATATTTCTCAGGTTGCATTTTTGAAAGTCTATTTCTGTACAGGCACATACCTTAATATTTTGGCTACAAAAGCTTTAAAAATGTCCAGGAAAACAAGATACAGTTCCATCAACACATGTTGTTTCTAAGGGTGACATGATGTCGCACTGGAAACCTGCTATTTATTGAATGATTTGAAGGAAATGCTTTTTTTTTCTTTCTTTTTTTTTCTGGATCTTAACATAAAAATGCCATTTTCGACATATATTTAAACGAAAAGGATTTCTGTATTTTTATTTATTTATTTATTTTATAATTTTTAAACAGTTAAACAATTCATCTAACATGCATGTAAACACTTTTTTGGCTAACAGACATTCAAATAAATTGTTTGTATGAAATTAGGCTTACAATTTACTTTACAACTTGCCCCAATCTACATTTAAACATAATGAATTCATTTACATAATTAATTAAACAAAATTCAGCAACATGAAATGAAGAGCTCAAAGGGATAGTTCACCCAAAAACGAAAATGCTGTCATCACTTATTCACCCTCATGTTGTTACAAACAATTATGTGTGGATCATAAAAGAAAATATTTTGATAAATGTCTACACAATGGAAGTCAATGGTGACCAAAACAGTTTGGTTACCAATTTTTTTTTGTAATGTGAATAATAATGACATGATCAGTATCATGACAGAATTTTCATTTTTGGGTGTACCTTCTGTGTTAGTAAACTTACACCAGAATAAGTTAGAATAAATTTCCCCAAGCTTACATTTGTAAAAAAAAAAAAAAAAAAAAAAAAATCAGTTTATACTCTGCATAATCCCAGTGTGATTCTATTGTGTTACCCAACAGCTATACTTTGGAAGATGGAATACATAAAAATATCCTAAATTATTTTGTTATATATCCTAAATTATTTAATTATACAGTTTTGAACAATGTGTCTGAAACCAATTGCATCTATACATCTATAAGTGCATGCATCTATAAGTTTCTTAGATATAACCCTTGTGACAACTTCCTGTGTCTCCCCATTGTCTACTTTTTTGTTTACTGATTTGCACATATTTGAAGATGACAACAAAGGTCAGGTTATAACATCTGTGGCAACAGAAACAAGTCTGAGGTTTTAATATACCGGATGCCAAAGAGCTTGACAAGTCCCAAGTATCGTTTTCCATTAGGCACGAGTGCACATCGTTACTTCCTCTCATAAATAATTAGTTGGCTGCAATCTCCACTCAAGCAATGTTACATTTCAGTGTGCAAGAGCTTTCAGACTATAGATTCTGTTTGGCATGCTAAAGTGCACTGAGCATGTTGATGCTTGCAGGATTTGGTAGTTGAAGAAAATTGTATTGTATACGCTCATAACTGCATAAAAATCAGGTATATTCTATTAATTAGGTTGATCGTCTTGATTTTGGAATTAGGTTTGACATCTTCTATGAAACATATTACTCATAATTCTTCTTGATTTATGTTCAATTAAATGATTCATTGCAAGCACCAAATTGTAAGCACCAAAAGTAATTTAATACGGGTTTTCCTGTAAAGGTTGCACAGAGTAGCATTTCCTGAGCCTTGGGAGTCTTTTAAGGACAGATTGGGTTAGAGTGCATTCACAGCAGGCATGTTACGTATGTAATTAATTCACAATGAGAGGTTTCAGTTGGCTCACAGCAATGAATAAAACATGGGAAGGCAATGCCTAATCCCTTAATAACCTTAAACAAACTGAAAAATGAGAAATGTTGATTTTAAAATGTTAAACTACAACAGCACAACTGTTATGTTTACATGCAAACTCAGCATAAATGCATTTGTGGGTAAATCACTGCTTATTTGTTGCTGAATGGAAGGGTGTTTAAAATTGATGGCCCTTATAGCTAAAAATACATCTTCTGTCCGTCCTTGATGTCTTCATTCTTGAAGCACATCCAGCCCCTGAGGCTTGCTTTAATTTTGGAATCCACAGGGATGATTGTCTATTGAAACTGTTAAAAAGAGCCATGATGGAGCTGCTAAGAACAAGCTCATGCTTCTTTTTATCTAAACTCAGATTTAATTTCTTTCAGTGGCTATAGGGAGTAACAATGTAAAAATTAAAAATGTCACAAAATATTTTTGTATAATGAAAGGAATCCTATTATGCTTTTTTACATGTTCAGTTTTCTTTAGTGTGTAATGTGGCTGTCCACTCCAATGGGAGTTATTCTCGATATCAGCAAGCACTGTTTCCGATACCTGGCCCTGTGTACACCTGGTATTAAGATGTGTTTTGGTCGATTGGATCACAAGTGGACGGCATTAAATACACGTTTAAAGGGGTGTAAAACATTTTGAGCCTGTTCACTTTTGACCACTTCCAGAGGTAGTCGAAAACGCATTCGACTGGATTGCTTTCGAAGTGTAGACGCTTATGTGTTTGAATGTGTTTGGACAGCCACTAAAGACCGTCTACTCTCCGCCTGACCTAATGCGTACATTATGGAAAGCATGCTAGCCATTTAAACTCTATCAGCTGAAGAACCATATTTGGATTGAAGACGAAAAATGTACCAAGCACAATGTTCTCTCACCATTCCTGATTTGTAACTCACACTCACAGCGTTCAGCGTGGTCTTGCGGCTATCAGAAGAGAAACGAAAGCTGTTGCTCTCCGTATGTTTTCTGTCGTTTCTGGGCGTGTTCATATGTAAATTGTGTGAGCTTATTCTGTCCATTAGATCGTAAGATCTGAAAAAAGCCATACATTTACACACTCATAGACCCTCCCCTTATAGAAATCAGAACAGAAGGGGTTGAAAGTGGACAAAAGAGATTAAAACACCAGGTGTAAACAGGTATTTGTCTTCCTCATGCACTTGTGATCCGCTCGACCAAAACGCATTTTAATACCAGGTGTAAACAGAGCCCCTGAAACGCTTCATTTGTAGTCCTGAGTTTTCTTCTGGGAATGTACGTCACAATATTCCTCATTTAAATAATTCCTGCCCAAGGCAATTGCATAAAAAGGGGTGAGGACTGATTGCCTGAAACTGGCAATTATGGTAAGGGGTTGACCAATCAAAACACACTGATCCAGCCAACCAATCAGAGCACACTGTGCTTTTTTAAGTGTTACTGACAATTGAGGTGCTGCAATAATGGAAAATAAGTGAAAATATATATATTTTTTTTAAATTCAAGCCTGAAAACCTATAATACAGTGGCATGAAAAAGTATGTGAACCCCTTGCAGAATCTCTGAAAATGAGAATTATTTTAATAAAATAAGAGGGATAATAAATAATGCATGTTATTTTTTATTTAGTACTGTCCTGAGTAAGATATTTTACATAAAAGATGTTTGCATTTAGTTCACAAGACAAAACAATAGCTGAATTTATTAAAATAACCCCATTCATAAGTATGTGAACCATTGATTCTCAATACTGTGTGTGGTTACCTGATGATCCACGACTGTTTTTTGTTTTGTGATGGCTGTTCATGAGTCTCTTGTTTGTACTGAGCAGTTAAACCGAGCTCTGTTCTTCAGAAAAATCCTCCAGCTCCTGCAGATTCATCAGTTTTCCGGCACCTTTTGCATATTTGAACCCTTTACAGCAGTGACTAAATGATTTTGAGATTCATCTTTACACATTAAGGACAACTGAGGGACTCAAACACAACTATTAAAAAAGGTTCAAACATTTACTGATGCTCCAGAAGGAAACACGATGTATTGAAGATCAAGATAAATTGTACTTAATTTGTCTTCCGGGAAACATGCAAGTATCTTCTGTTGGTTCCGAAGGGCAGTACTAAATGAAAAACAATGATATTTAAACACAATAAGAAAAGTTGTGACATCTTCATCCTGTCCAAAAGTTTTCACACCCCGACTCTTAATGCATCGTGTTTCCTTCTGGAGCATCAGTGAATGTTTGAACCTTTTTTAATACTTTAGTTGGAGTCCCTCAGTTGTCCTCAGGATGAAAACACAGATCTCAAAATCATACAGTCACTGCTGGAAAGGGTTCAAATATGCAAAAATGCTTGAAAACTGATGAATCTGCAGGAGCTGGAGGATTTTTCTGAAGAACAGAGCTCAGTTTAACTGCTCAGAACAAACAAGAGACTCATGAACAGCCATCACAAAACACAAAAACAGTGGTGGATCATCAGGTAACCACACACAGTATTGAGAATCAATGGTTCACATAGTTATGAATGGGGTTATTTTAATAAATTCAGCTATTGTTTTGTCTTGTGAATTAAATGCAAACATCTTTTATGTAAAATATCTTACTCAGGACAGTACTAAACAACTACAATAGAACAACTACAATTTGTGAAGTTAAATATTTTGCACAAAGAATTTTGATATTTTTTTGTTTTCTATAATAAAACAACAGATATATTAAAGGTGCCGTAGAACGTCTTTTCAAAAGATGTAATATAAGTCTAAGGTGTCCCCTGAATGTGTCTGTGAAGTTTCAGCTCAAAATACCCCATAGATTTTTTTTTTAATTAATTTTTTTTACTGCCTATTTTGGGGCATCATTAACTATGCACCAATTCAGGCTGCACGGCCCCTTTAAATCTCTCGCTCCCTGCCCTCCTGAGCTCTTGACTATAAGTGCAGTTATACAGTGCATAAACAAAGTTCACACAGCTAATATAACCCTCAAATGGATCTTTACAAGATGTTCGTCATTCATGCTGCACGCATGCATCGATTCCTATGAGTTTAGTGTTTATTTGGATGTTTACATTTGATTCTGAATGAGTTTGAGGCTGTGCTCCGTGGCTAACGGCTAATGCTACACTGTTGGAGAGATTTACAAAGAATGAAGTTGTGTTAATGCATTAGACGGCAAGTGTTTAAAAATGAAAATAACGACAGTCTTGTCTCCGTGAATACAGTAAGAAACGATGGTAACTTTAACCACATTTAACAGTACATAAGCAACATGCTAACAAAACATTTATAAAGACAGTTTACAAATATCACTAAAAATATCATGTTATAATGGATCATATCAGTTATTATTGCTTCATCTGCCATTTTTTGCTGTTGTTCTTGCTTGCTTACCTAGTCTGATGATTCAGCTGTGCACAGATCCAGACGTTAATACTGGCTGCCCTTGTCTAATGCCTTGAACATGGGCTGGCATATGCAAATATTGGGGTCATACATATTATACATATGTTGAGATTCGCCTGTTCTTCGGAGATCTTTTAAACAAATTAGATTTATATAAGAAGGAGGAAGCAATGGAGTTTGAAACTCAATGTATGTCTTTTCCATGTACTGAACTCTTGTTATTCAACTATGCTGAGGTAAATTCAATTTTTGATTCTAGGGCACCTTTAACCAAAATTAAGACTAAAAGTATTTCAACAGTTTCTGGTTAGTGGGTCATGTACATATTTAATGTGATGAGCTACACCTGTGGTTACTCTGATGAGATCTGTGTGAACTTGAGGAGAACATCATGTATCATTATAAATCACTCTGAGACCAACTGGTTTAAGTAATTGCAAAAATGGCTCAGAAAAGTGGTTTGTTTCAAGAGGAGCACAGGCACCATTTGTTTGCAGATGCCACTTGATTTTTTAAGCAAGTGTGTCTTAAGTTTCCAAATACTTTTTGGGGCCATTGCTTATGCTTACTTAATGAAGAAGAAAGAGTATCTTTCTCTCTGTGTGCTTGGTCATCAAACACTCACAGTAATGCTAGCCTGGACACTGAGTTTCCTGTAACTGGTCAGTGAGGTTAATGTGCACACATAGTGTTAGGAGATCAGTCACTGAGGCAAGAGCACACAAACAACACAGGAATCAATGAAGTGTGCTTAATTAACAAAAGTATTTAAAAAAAACATTCAAATTAAACAAAGTAGTGATAGTAATCAATCATATAGTAAAGTAATACTGAAGATGAGTAAGTAAATTTAGTTTTGCAGCTCCTCACATATACAGTGGCATGAAAAAGTATGTCAACCCCTTGCAGAATCTGTGAAAATGAGAATTATTTTAATAAAATAAGAGGGATAATAAAAAAATGCATGTTATTTTTGTTTAGTACTGTCCTGAGTAAGATATGTTACATAAAAGATGTTTGCATTTAGTTCACAAGACAAAACAATAGCTGAATTTATTAAAATAACCCCATTCATAAGTATGTGAACCGTTGATTCTCAATACTGTGTGTGGTTACCTGATGATCCACTGAGCAGTTAAACTGAGCTCTGTTCTTCAGAAAAATCCTCCAGCTCCTGCAGATTCATCAGTTTTCATGATTTTGAGATTCATCTTTACACACTGAGGACAATTGAGGGACTCAAACTCAACTATTAAAAAAGGTTCAAAAATTTTTTTCTGAAGAACAGAGCTCAGTTTAACTGCTCAGTGGATCATCAGGTAACCACACACAGTATTGAGAATCAATGGTTCACATACTTATGAATGGGTTTATTTTAATAAATTCAGCTATTGTTTTGTCTTGTGAACTAAATGCAAACATCTTTTATGTAAAATATCTTACTCAGGACAGTACTAAATAAAAAATAACATGCATTATTTATTATCCCTCTTATTTTATTAAAATAATTCTCATTTTCACAGATTCTGCAAGGGGTTCACATACTTTTTCATGCCACTGTAGTTTTACCTATTCAAGAAGAGTTAAATATCACATTTTTTTTTAGTTTTTTCAATGTACAACAATGTATTATTTTCTAGTTTGTTATTTCTGTTTTTATATTTGTACTAGAAGGCTCATTTCAAGGGAAGAGAGAGTGGAAGAACTAGTTAAATATTTTCTAATTTGCCACTTAAAATGTGTGTGTGTGTGTGTGTGTGTGTGTGTGTGTGTGTGTGTGTGTGTGTGTGTGTGTGTGTGTGTGTGTGTGTGTGTGTGTGTGTGTGTGTGTGTGTGAGTGTGAGAATTTTGAATATTTCATTATTGCTTATTGAAAAACACACAAACACATGACCTTATGGTATAAAGAATTTGTTGAAATAAAACTTATTGATGAAAAACATATTTGATCTGAGCACCTGTTATGCAAACTTGTGTGTGTGCCATCAGTATTAGATTTAGATTTCATTTAACAAGTTTTTCACTGGCAATAAACGGACAACATAACTCCATGCTGAACAGTTATGCAACACATATCTGACTCTTTTAAGGTATATATTTTACGGAGTATATATATATATATATATATATATATATATATATATATATATATATATATATATATATATATATATATATATATATATATATATATATATATATATATATATATTGCTGTTTAAAATATGCTGTTAAAAATATATTTTACTAGCCTATTATTATTTATTTTGCAAAAAAGATGTTAGCTACATCATAAGAAAAAATACAGTTTGACATATTTGGTAAATTACTAATTTAGTGGATTTATTTATCAAAAGGAATGTGGAACTACAGTCAAACCATTTTTGATATATTAGTAGGTGCAGGACTCTATATTTCATTTATGTAAGTGACGATAGCAAAATAAAGTAAACTGTGACATATTATACCCAAAAATTCTTCATACAGTGGACTACCAGTAAAATTGATACAAATTTGGAACCAAAAATTATTCAGACACTTTGACCTGACCGTGTTTAGCTTTAACTCTGAGATCTTGTCATATTTTATTACCATTTTTTTAAACTATAAATGTTTTTTTTAAACCATAATGTCATGAATGAAATGTTCAAGGTGTCTGAATAAATTTTGTTTTGACTGTATATGCACTCAAAATGATTCCTTCAACACTGATGACATTTTCTCCTGTTTGACATCAAAAAGTCTCAGTGTCGCAAGATGAGTAAAATTCAGGAATATCATGCAAATGCTTAATATTCCACTTACAGGCCATCAAAATGATTTGATTGTTTTAGAAGTCTGTCAGGATTAACTTGATATTATGGTAGGTTAAAAACTATATAGGCCTACTCCGGGAATGTAGAAGAGAACTAGGCTATTGCTTAGAGACATCTAGTGGCTAATGTGCACAATTAGCCTATATTAGACTGTTTTCGTTTAAATTTAGCATGCATTTAGGCTATATAAGATGCATAAATAATGTAACTTATATTCAAGAACTTTAATTTGAACAAAGTCCTGGGCCAAGACTAATTTGATCAACAATTCATAGCCTACTTGCTTCGGCTACTTATTTATTTATTCATTAATTATTGTTATTATTATTTTTATTTTTATTATTATTATTATTATTGTTAGTAGTAGTAGTAGTATCAATTCAAATCAGTCACCCTTTGTCTAGATTCCAGCTCAGAAACTCTGAGCATTCTGTTTTAAAATAGTAGCCCATTGAAGAAATACACATTTGTGCTGGAAAAAAATAATTCTACGCATTTAAGCGTAAGCAAAATAAGAAACATAACTTCTGTCAATTGTGTCCAAACAAACGTTTCACTGGTTCTTTGCTGGTAGTGTACCATAGTAGTGTACTGAGAGACTTTTAATTTGTACAGTCATGAACCGGAACTGATGTCCTCAAGTCTGAAAGAACATCCTACAGAGGCTGTAGGAAGTGTGGATTGCTCCGTAAACATCATTCAATACGTTTGTTTTCTATATTCGTATGTGCGTTTGTGTTTTTCCCACCGAAATATTTGTGGGCCCGTTCGGGATTGGTGGGTTTTAATCTGACCTTGACTTCGGCTTCTGGAGCGCATTGTAGAGGCCAGAGAAGAAGATGTCTGCAGAGGAGGCGGATAAAACCACCACCACTGATGCGAGTGCAGGAGACGAGGAGGAGGAATGGCTGTACGGGGGTCAGTGAGCGCCAAATCTACTCTGAACTACTGTACTTTGAACACTACGGCTCTTGAGAAGTGTGCTTATTAATGTGCAGGACAAATGACATGTTGACTAATGTGGGGCCTTTATACTGCAGTGTAATGAGATACCTGTCACTTAACTAAATCATTTAAGTTTACCTCCGTGCTTACACATATTTTTCTTTAGGAGGGAATTGAAATGGAATCTGTTTATGAATTTCTTGAGGCAAATCTTTCCGGAGGGAGTTTCGGTAGATTGTGTTCAAGGTTTTGCATCTCTCATCTGTTCAAGATTCGCCTTTTTTTTTTTTATTCACATTGAGATCATATTCTTCTCTGCTTAATAAATATTAATATGTATATAGTATAGTATATAGTATTAATATGTATATTAATATATTTTTATCTATTATCTTATTAGATTCTCTTTGAGAATTCTATTTGAATCTATAGATTCTATACGGTGTTGCAGTCTTCAGTGCTTTGAAGATATGGTAGAATCTGTTAAGCATTCTTGATTCTGTTTTGTTCTATTTATTTAATACTTTAAGAAATACAATATTAGGGGATTAAGAAAGAATTTAATAAAATATCGAACAGATTCTGTTGTAGAATGAATTTGAGAATCTGTTCAACAATCTGTTAACACATTCTTGATTCTATTTTTTTCTATTTATTCGCCACTTTAGCAAATATGCTACTTCTCATTCTGAGGGGATTGAGAGAGAATTTAATAAAATCTCGAATGTATTCTGTGTTTTAGTATGAATTTAAAAATCTGTTCAACAATACCTTTTAAAATAAGTTCATAATTCTGTAAGGTAAATATGAAACATTTATATTGGGAGCAGCTTAACTAATTTCTTATCGCTAGAAATTGGGTACTGAGCCCATAATCAGTTTGTCACTCATGCATAATGTTTTTCTTACAGATGAGGGTGAAAGTAAAGAAACTGAAGAAGAAGAGGCCAAACTGACAGCAGCCATCAGGTGAGATATGACATGCTTACTGTTAGTGGTGTTTTCAATATTTTTTTAGATTTCACAGACTCCCAAATATGATGATCCTTGTGCAAGGGACCCAAATCATAAAATGTTATTGTTTCTTGTATAAGGACCCAATTTATACTGTGAAAAATTAATATTAATAATATTAGGTAGGAAATAAATTTTGCAGGACAGTGGATCCCCAGGAGCAGGGTTGAAAACTGTAGCATGTTCTGTAAAACAAGTTCCAGTACTATGGTTTTCCTCTTCAGTAGGGTTGGGTATTGTTTGAATTTTGACGATTACGATTCTGCTTATCCATTCTGATTCTTATTGATTCCTAATTTCGATTCCAATAAGGTAAAAAAAAGGATATAATTCACATTTATTCTTTATTCTAAGTTCTTATTGCAAAACATTTCATTGTCGCTGAACACCATGAACAAAAATCAAAAGGCTAAAGAACACTTACACACGGAACTGTTGCCTATGATTTAAAAATACCATAGCAAAAATAACTAGCCTAACTAATATAAATTTCGAACATTATTAAAGACAAGTAAACACTCAGTAATTAAAAAAGAACAAAAAACAAATAAAGAAATTAGCAATCGCACAAATAAATACATCTGAACAAAGATATGATTAAAATGAACAGTGTTTTAAGATTTTCAGGTACAGAAACTGTAATCAAATATAAAATAACACTGCACTTTATAAATAAAATATACATTATAAGTATAGTTACAAAAGTTATTCAGACAAGAACAGCGAGTGAATTTCCTCTTTGTCTTTTGTTGTTTGATTAATGTTATTATAGAGAAGGCAGCAGGAATATTAGGCTACTGTCACTTTAAGAGCTGCATGGATCCAATATACTGTTATACGTTTTCTTTTCCTTCCAAGTGCAAAAATACACTGAAGAGAACTCAGTTAAGCATCGCGCTCTATACGGTATGAGAGGTGGCTTCCTGTGCGCACAGCACAGAAAACTGTGAATCTTCTTTGCGCTTAAATCGTTTAAAATGACATTAAAATCACTTTTTCTGTGCGCACTTGGATGTGTGATTTAAAATCACATTAAAATGTGCACACAGGAACTGATAAGTAGAATCGAAATCTGAATCACTGGTTCTTGGAAATTTGGAACCGGTTCTCAATACCCATCCGTACTCCTCAAGTTAAATAAGGGGTTCACCTGCATTTGTTTTCTTCATTCTTGCGCTGATCTTTCTGTGTTTGCAGTGTGACCTCAGCTCCTCCTGTTACTGAGGAGGTCACCGCGACCACCACCACCACCACCACTACCACCACCACTACTGGAAATGGAGTGGCCAGTCAGGTATCAAACAGTTATACTGTAAAAGGGATAGTTCACCAAAAAAATTTAATTTCTGTTATCATTTACTCATGATGTTCCATACCTGTATGAGTTTCTTTCTTCTGTTAAGTACAAAAATAATATATTTTGAAGAATATGTGTAACCAAACAGTCAATGGTAGCCACTGACTTCCATAGCAGGAAAAAATACTGTGTAAGTCAATGGCTATTGTCAACTTTCTGGTTACTATCATTCTTCAAAATATATTCTTTTGTGTTCAACAGAAGAAAGCAACTCATGCAGGTTTGGAACAACATGAGTGTGAGTAAATTATGAAAGAATTTTTATTTTTGGGTGAACTATCCCATTAAGGTCAGCTTATCGCTGATCACTGTTGAGCTTAAAGGTGCCCAAGAATGCTTTTTCACAAGATGTAATATAAGTCTAAGGTGTCTCCTGAATGTGTCTGTGAAGTTTCAGCTCAAAATACCCCATAGATTTTTTTTAATAAATTTTTTTAACTGCCTATTTTGGGGCATCATTAACTATACACTGATTTTGGCAGCGCGCCGCCCCTTTAATTCACCTGCTCCCTGCCACACGAGCTCTCGACTATATTACAGTTCATTTACAAAGTTCACACAGCTAATATAACCCTCAAATGGATCTTTACAAGATGTTCGTCATGCATGCTGTATGCATGCTTCGAATTATGTGAGTAAAGTATTTATTTTGATGTTTACGTTTGATTCTGTATGAGTTTGAGGCTGTGCTCCGTGGCTAACGGCTAATGCTACACTGTTGGAGAGATTTATAAAGAATGAAGTTGTTTATGAATTATACAGACTGCAAGTGTTTAAACTTACAAACAGTAAGAAACGATGGTAACTTTAACCACATTTAACAGTACATTAGCAACATGCTAACGAAACATTTAGAAAGACAATTTACAAATATCACTAAAAATATCATGATATCATGGATCATGTCAGTTATTATTGCTCCATCTGCCATTTTTCGCTGTTTTTCTTGCTTGCTTACCTTGTCTGTGCACAGATCCAGCCGTTAATACTGCCTTTCCTTGTCTAATGCCTTGAACATGGGCTGGCATATATGCAAATATTGGGGTCATACATATTAATGATCCCGACGGTTTTGTAACAGTCGGTGTTATGTTGAGATCCGTGTGTTTTCCGGAAGTCTTTTAAACAAATGAGATTTATATAAGAAGGAGGAAGCAATGGGGTTTGAAACTCAATGTATGTCTTTTCCATGTACTGAACTCTTTTTATTTAACTATGCCGAGGTAAATTCAAATTTTGATTCTAGGGCACCTTTAAATGGACTTGTACCTGTATCAATATTGGGGATGCACCGATACCATTTTTTTTAAGGATCGGGTACAAGTACTGATACTTTTTTTTCTAGTACTCGCCGATACCGATGCCTACACATTTTTTTAATTTATTTTTTTTTGGTGATGTTGCCGTTTTCCAAGCACAGTGAGACTAATGAATGTAGGACAGCTTTTTTATTATTACTCTAATGAAAAAAGTAATAATTTTTATGTGTTTGTCACAAACTTAAAGAACAAAAAATTCACAGTGTCCAGTAACCTTCAAAGTGCATAATTAACAATATATATAATTGTTGTTATATAAAAAGAAAATTATGAACAAATTACAAACAATACAACAAATACTATAGAGATACAAATTAATTAAACTTGTTATTCAGATACAGTAGGTGTATTTACCATGTATACATTTATTTAACATATTTTGTTGTTTTATTAACATTAATGACAAATATCGGCTATGGTCCCTTTAAGATCGAATCCATGGACACTGACACATATCCTGTTTTCACCCAAATGTTTACGTCCACTTAAGCCATAACCGACTGCAATTATGTGAGATACTCCACACGATGGACATTTTGACAACTATGTGTGCATTTGACCATTCAGGTGCAAGGAGAACTGATGGCGCGCAAGAAAGAGAGAGAGCGCTTCTGGTCTGTGTCATTCAGAGCGATTCTGCCTATACCGCCTTCACTAATCGATAACGAATTGTGATTGAAAGCATGCATTTCGCAATGTGTCGGTTGTCATCTGTTTGAAGTATTTCCACACCTCTGAGGCTGACGTTGTTTCTGCTGCTGCCGCTGGTCTCTCTGTGCACGGAAAATTCTGTCAATTACGTCATGTGAGGTATTGGTATTTGGTATCGGGGGTATTTTTATGAGCACGAGTACAAGTACATGAGCTTGGTATCGGCCCAATACTAATACTGGTATCGGTGCATCCCTAATCAATATTACACTGCAGTGTGTGTCAGTTTTGTGTGGTTAAAGCTGCAGATCTGTGTATTTCACACCAAGAACAATAACTATAAAGACACTGACAACTATATTAGCGTCCACCCCCCACACAATATTGTTCTGTTTATTATTAGCTGTGGTGTGGTCTCTGGTGTTCTTTTTATTTTTTAGAATAATTTTTTTGAACTATATCTTTATTATCATCATATTTATCATCCTTGGTGTGAATGGGCCTTTATTTGGGTTTTTTTTTCCCCCCTGTGTAATTAATTAATAATTGGCTCATTTTAGATTGACTTACACATCTGTAACATTTATATTGATTAGTTATGGTCAGTCATTACAGAGAAATAGAATAAAATAGAACACACTTTGTTCCTGTTTTAGGAAGAAGCACCTGGAGAAGATGAAGACAGTGAGAGCGATAGTGATGATGACGATGATGATGTCCGTGTCACCATTGGAGATATCAAAACAGGAGCGCCACAGTATACGTAAGCGTTCAGTTCCCGCATCCTGAAGATTGTAAGGTTCACGTTGATTTATTTTAGGCTTTTAGGTATTTATTAAACACATTCATAGAGATAATCACTTTATGACCTTTTTGGATCTATGTTTTGGTTACTTTCAGTGGATGACAGAAACCTCTCAGGTTTCATTAAACATATCTTAATTTGTGTTTCAAAGAATAACCAAAGTATTATGTGTTTGGAACAACATGACATGAATGAAGACAGATTGTGTGTTATGTGATTATGTTATGTTCTATTGTGCAGGGCATATGGGGGAACTCCAGTGAACCTGAACATAAAGTCAGCTGGCAGCAGAGCATATGGAGCAGGTGAGTGATTCTATTGTTTGTTGCAAACCTGAAACTTAAAATACATGAGTTTGCTTACAGATACCTTTTTATACAAAGCAACATTTGTGTGTTCTTGACATGGTTTGAGTGTATTCTGTAGGTTCTAAAGTGAAGGGCGTAGACCTCGAAGCTCCAGGCAACATCAATGGAGTTCCAGTCCTGGAAGTGGACATGGAGTCATTTGAGGAGAAACCATGGAGAAAGCCAGGTGTGTACAAGTTTAAAGTCCCTTTTTGTGGTTTTGCATATGGTGTCTGCATAGTGTGTGTGTTTATGTATGTGTGTTCACAGGTGCGGACTTGTCTGACTATTTTAACTATGGTTTTAATGAGGACACGTGGAAAGCGTACTGTGAAAAGCAGAAGAGGTTACGCATGGGCCTAGACATTCTCAACATTGGATCAACCACAAGCAAGATCTCTGTAAGCATAATCAGCTGTTACTAGGAATGGAAATTGAAAAAAGTTGAACATTTCTGGTTCTGATTCTACTATTCCAGGTCCTTTAATGATTTCTTAGCAATTTGTAATGTTTGGAAAACTAGTCTTTTGCATGAATTACTCTCAGATCATGTCAGAAAAAAAATTGTATTCTTCAGTTCTTGGACAAAATTAAAAAAGTTTCAACTTCATATCTGGTAACTTCTCTTCTCTTAAAATTGCTTTTTGAATTTATGGACATAATAAATCTCAGCTTTCATTTCATTTTAAACTGCATTTCATTGATCAAATAAATACAGAAAAAAGCGTAATATTGTGAAATATAAATGGCAATTTAAAACAACTGTTTTCTATTTAAATATATTTTAAAATGTAATTTATTCCTGTGATGCAAAGTTGAATTTTCAGCATCATTTCTCCAGTCTTCAGTGTCACAAGAACCTTCAGAAATCATTCTGATATGCTGATTTGCTGCTTAAGAAACATTTATTGTCAATGTTGAAATCTGTTATGCTACTTAATATTTGTGGGGGGTTTTTTCAGGGCTCTTTGATTAATAGAAATTTCAAAAGAACAGCATTTATTTGAAATAGAAATAATTTCTATACTGTCACTCTTGATCAATTTAATTCATCCTTGCTGAAAAAGCATTATTTCTTTTAAAAAATCTTACTGACCCCAAACTTTTGAACGACAGTGAATCTTTACAATTTTTAATGATTTTATACAATCTGCATTCAAATGTGCCCTTAAAAAAAAAAAAAAAAAAAAGTGAATTTTGAATAAGAACCGATTTTCATTTTCAAACACTAGCTGTTACATTCCAGTCTGATTAACTCATGGTTGTAGTAATTTAATTACTAATTAATAGTACTACTTGTAAAGTGTGCATTTTGATAGATGCAGTTGTCAAAATAATTTTTTTTTTTTTTTTTTCACCTCTTTCTTTCCTTTCTTTCAGGTTCAGCAGGGTCGTACAGGTAACAGTGAGAAGGAGATCACAATACCAGCTCATGCATCTAAAGCAGACTTTTCCACTCCATCCAACCTATATAAAACAGGAATCAACCCAGCAAGGTAAACATATTCACACACATTGACTAGTCGAAGTCATCATTTGTTTCAGAGTTTCCACACTCCAGTTTCAGTATCATGTTTGGGAATGCATGTACAGTGTTTGTCCCGCATCTGTCATGTGGGAGAGGGGACTAGTAACTCATTTTTGCCTGTCTCCCCTTACCCATGCCCTCATAGGATATCCCCTCCACAGTGGGCAGGGCCTGCCACTCAAGAAATGCCCTATTATACGTAAGTGGGAGGTGACATGGGAGTGGTTTGTCTTACAAGGCCTGAGTAGACATTTAAATATGAAATTAAATGGGCTTCATTTGTTTTTGTCTTTCTAATTTTTATTGCTGACTGCAGTTCATTTCTGTTGGTGATGTTTTAATCTACAAAGCACTATGGAAAAATGGCAAGATAAAATATGCTGTTATGACAACGGACTCAGAAAACTGGACCGTTTTTTTCTTCTTTTTCTGCAGAACTGTGTAGCCTTTATTGCAGTATTTTATGTGTGTGTTTTTACTTAGTTAGGCATGTCATTCTGGTAGGGTGGGCGATATGACCAAAATTTTGTATTATGATGTTTTACTTTTTTTATCACAGTATAATTATTTTTGCTGGTTTATATTTTAAACAGCCATGCTGTAAATTAAACAATATTGCAAGAATGTGCTGATATTTGGAATGACGGCACAATTTGTGAGTGTGCTCTTATACAAAAGTTCAATGCACAAAAAGCTAATATTTGAGTAACTTACATTTTAGGGTACATTTACATGACACAGATGTTTCTAAAAATGGAAACGTTTTTCTTTTGCGTTGTCAAAAAATCCCTGTTCACACGAATCCGCAAAAACTACTAAAAACGCTGTATTATTCATGCCAGGCCAGTAGTTGGCGATGTCACATTGCAAATACTTAAAACGTAATACACATGCTCATGATGTCACCGTTTTCACAAATTTGCATTTTTTTAGTTTACATGGAGACAATAATGGTATCATTTTTAATGCTTATAAAAAGTTTTCATTTTCAGGCCCCCAAAAAGCCGTTCTTTTGTAAATTAATGGCTAAAACACATAAGTTTCCTGTTTTTAGACTATTTTTGCTCCGTCTAAGAAAATGGTTAAAATAAAGCTAAAGCAAGAATTAAATATTTAATTTACTTCCTCTTTTGATTTGGAACATGATTTATGCAAACCAAACTATATGTAATAAATGCACAAGACAGTGGATTTGCATAAACACACTTGTCCTTTAAATAAAACATGGTAAAACTAGGTTCTGATTGGATGAGCTACTTTCAAAGTTGTAGCAAAAATTACCATAAATCATTCTAAATTAATGTTCCAGGACACAACATTGCTTGCACTGGTGGTGTTAACTAAACCCGTTTAAAAACAGTTGAAATAAAGCTGACATAAAATAAAATACTAATATTAGATGGAAAACTTTTAAGTTTGAGGAGTTGAAGTACTAAAATTACAAAACTAAAAATAAAAAAAACTAGAAATTAAAATTAAAGCTAAAAATAAATATTTAAATTCAAATTATTTTTTATTTAAAAAATAATAAATTACAAGCACTTAAGAAAAAAATTACATTAAAATGAACCCTGAAAATATAAAAATAAAAACTAATTCATAATATTGCTAAATAATATAATGGTATGTAAAAAAACTAAAATAACATTGGTTGTCTGGCAGATTTAACCAACTAAACTTGTGTGGTACTCATCCTGCACTGTATTTCTGAAATGACAAAGCCGTTTTCAATGCACAAATATATCATCTAGGTATATATAGTCATATCGCCCTGCCCTCCTCTGAGGTGTGTTATGTATGCATCTGGATAATGCACGTACACCCTAAAGCTGTATGTGTATGTTTTTTGTTGCAGGAAGACGCCCGGGACCATTGATGTGATTGGAGGACAGACTGCCACCATTAGCAGGGTGGAAGGACGACGTCGCCACAATCTGGAAGGGAATAACATCCAGGTTACACACATGACATGCTCTCAATCTCTCCTCAGTCTCCACACTGTAAAACTAAAATGCCGGCAACATATCTGGGAACTGAATCATGTGACTTTAACACTCGTAGGTGATCTCGGAACATCCCAGCTCTGAGGCTGAGCCCGCAGTGGCTAAGATGCCACCACCTTTCTTTCCTCCAGGGCCATTGCCACCAAACATCCCCCCTCCTCCATTCCTCCCTCCTCCTGTCAGTCAGGCTCCACCTCTAATCCCGCCTCCACGTAAGTCTGACAACTAAGAAATTGTTTTTTATTTTAATTTAATTTAATTTATTTTTATTTTAAATCTATAGGAAAAATGTATGAATGGATCAATTTGATATTGTGGTTTCTAGGGCTGTCGATGTAACATGTTGATTAGATTAATTAATTACGGTGAAATAACGCGTTAAAATTATTAACGCACTTGCCCCGCCCCAGACCTATGTAGGTCATCTGCCATTTCATACAGTTGATTGATGACGAATATGATGCAGGGCAACAACTGCGTGATGAAGCCTGTAGAGTGTAGTTAGAATGTCTTTAAAATTCAAAATATGCAACAAAAAAATGCCCGTTTTGAGTTGTTTCATATGTACATCATATGATATAGTTAAACTATCACACGGGCAAGGAGTGCAATATCACTGTGCTGTTTTTCTGCCAACGAAAATATGAAGACGAAACAGAACTGTTTGTCTTTGACTCAGAGCAACACAATGGCATTTCATTTCTGCATTGTTGGACTTGAGTGGCGCTGCACAGACCGATCGGTAAATGACATCAAAGTACTGCCCCAGTCTGTGCAGTGCCGCTTCAAGCCTAATGATTCAATGGACCATTCATAAAGAGAACCATTTGAACGAATCGAATGAATGAATGACTCAATGACTTAATCATTAAGACATTTACAGCCACCTACAGGCAGTTTTAGTTTCTTATTTAGAGTATAATTTCATTAAAAAAAAAAAACATATTTCAAACATTAAAGGTATAGTTCACCCAAAAATTTAAATTCAGTCATTTACTCACCCTCATGGTCCAAAAGGGTATGTGTAATAAATTCTGTGTTGAATCAAATAAAATATTTTCCTGCTGAAGTTACTTTTTTTAATGTCTATTTGATGCCCTACACAATAATGACTTTAACTTATCTTTTGGGAATAATTTCTCAGCCAAATTTGATGTGCGATTAATTAGATTAATTAATCTCCCTTGTGGTTTCTCATAGCATTTGTAACTTTTCTGCCATGTTTTTATGTATTTGTCATTGTCTATGTGGATATGGAAGGATTTATTAAATCTTTTTTTTTTTTAAACAGGGATGCCTATCACTGTTCCTCCTCCCAGTAAGTTAATCCTTCTTTGAATGTTCGAGTGTGCAATAACAAAAACAAATATGGCAAATGTAACTCAATAAAAACCTCTAAAATGTTTTCAAAGCACCTGTCTACTGAAATTGCAAACTTTATGACTGATTGTGTTCAAAAAATTTAATTATTCCTGTGTTTTCACTATGATTGTGTTGGTCACTGTCTAAATCTTGTTTCTGTTTCTGTTGTAGATTTCCCTCCTCCCACAGGAGGACCTCCTCCTTCACTGATACCTACTATGGACAAGTAGGTGTTGCTTCTGTACAATTCTAGTACTTCTGTTAACATTTAGTTTGTGAACTTGGGCAAGTCAGCCAGTCAACATTGTGGAATATGCTGTTCTTTTCTTCATATTGATCCAAGAATCCTGAAAAATATATCATGGTTTCCATTAAAATAACTGTTTTTAACATTGATGATAAGACGAAATGTTTCTTAGGCAGCAAATCAGCATTTTAGAATGATTTCTGAAGGATCATGTGACACTGAAAACTGGAGTAATGATGCTGAAAATTTAGCTTTGCATCACAGATATAAATTACACTTTAAAATGTATTAAAATAGAAAATGGTTATTATATTATTATAAACTTCTTTTTCATTCTTACTGACCCCAAACCATGACCTGAATGGTAGTGTAGATAATTTTGATTGAAAACTGTTTGACTAAATTTCTGTATACGCCATGTTTATTTTTGTGTAACTTTTATCCTTGGGTAATTCTTGTAAATGTGTATTCAGATTTACATGCTTGCAGTTTTTGAAACATCACTTTCATTTGAAACATCATTTTCTGTTACCATTTAAAATGTTACACTTAACTTGCACTTTAACAGTTCCTTAATTGCCTGTGTGTTCTTTTTTAGCAGTGGGCACCCAGGAGGATATGACGGGCGTCCTGTTGCTCCATACCCTTTTCCTACAGGTATATGTGGTACTATCTCCCAAGTCTATTATATTCACCTGAAAAACTCATTTAATTTAGATCTCGGTACAGGTCACAAGTACTTAAATATATTCCAGGCTTTATTAACCTCAATTAAGAATCATGCGCATTGAGGTTTGTTCCTGTGGTTCTGTTTTCAGGTGGGTTTCCTCCACCCATGCAAGGAGCTGTTAGCCCCTGGCCTGGTTTGATGGACAACTCAAAGCAGTGGGACTACTACCCTCGGCGAGAAAAAGAGAGGGAAAAGGAAAGAGAAAGGGACAGGCAGAGGGAACGGGGCCATGAGAGAGATCACAGTCCCTCCTCTGTGGCTTATAACAGGTGAAAGATGATGTCAACCCACCCATTTACTACACAGATGTACTCTGTTTTCAAGTTTGAAAGTGTGAAATTGTCATTAAACTGACAAATTAAGATTTTACATTAAATTCTTAAAGGTGCCATCGAATGGAAAATTGAATTTATCTTGGCATAGTTAAATAACAAGAGTTTAGTACATGGAAATGACATACAGTGAGTCTCAAACTCCATTGTTTCCTCCTTCTTATATAAATCTCATTTGTTTAAAAGACCTCCGAAGAACAGGCGAATCTCAACATAACACCGACTGTTACAGAACAATCGGGCTCATTAATATGTACGCCCCCATTATTTGCATAAGCCAGCCCATGTTCAAGGCATTAGACAAGGGCAGCCAGTATTAACGTCTGGATCTGTGCACAGCTGAATCATCAGACTAGGTAAGCAAGCAAGAACAACAGCGAAAAATGGCAGATGGAGCAATAATAACTGACATGATATGATATTTTTAGTGATATTTGTAAACTGTCTTTCTAAATGTTTCGTTAGCATGTTGCTGATGTACTGTTAAATGTGGTTAAAGTTACCATCGTTTATTACTGTATTCACGGAGACAAGAGCCATCGCTATTTTCATTTTTAAACACTTGCAGTCTGTATAATTCATAAACACAACTTCATTCTTTATAAATCTCTATTAGCCACGGAGCACAGCCTCAAACTCATTCAGAATCAAATGTAAACATCTAAATAAATACTATACTCACATGATCTGATGTATGCATGAGGAACACTTTGTAAAGATACATTTTTGAGGGTTATATTAGCTGTGTGTACTTTGTTTATGCTGTTTAAGGCAAGCGCGAGCTCCGGGGGAGGGTAACACGAGATTTAAAGGGGTCGCAGCCTGAATCTGTGCATTTCTAATTATGCCCAAAACAGGCAGTTAAAAAAATGTATTAAAAAAATCTATGGGGTATTTTGAGCTGAAACTTTGAGACACATTGAGGGGACACCTTAGACTTATATTACATCTTGTAAAAAAATGTTCAATGGCACCTTTAACATTATTCCAAAGGAAAGTATTGACTTTGACCCTCTCAAGGTTTGGCCTAGTTTCTTTGATTCTTTTTTTTTTTTTTTTTTTTTTAACATTTTCATTGATTTAAACTTGGTCTTTTTCAGTGATGAAGAACGGTATCGTTCTTACCGTGACTATGGAGACAGAGGGTATGAGAGGCATCGGGAGCGAGCGAGCCGTGAGAAGGAGGAGCGTCACAGAGAGAGGAGACACAGAGAGAAAGAGGAGGGGAGGCACAAGTCATCACGGAGGTATCATATCAGGGTTGGAAATTAATAGAGGCTTGGGGGGTAAAAAATGCCACCAAAATGAACAAAAATGCCCCCCAAATTTGAGATATAGGAGTTAAAGTAAGAGTTCTTGTTTTTAATATTTGTAACATATAATGCTGTTAAGCCATTTCACATGAGAAAGACTGGTATTTTCTCGAATATCAGCATTGATTGCAAATATTATATTGATTTTATACAACAGTTCAATAAACAGTAAAATTAAAATTAATATTAAGTAATTTACATTTAGAGGCAATATTGTGTATTTTAGCTCTATTGCGCCAACAAAAATAGTTCCAAACAAAGCCACAGCACACAGTGGTGTTTCGTTACTGAAAGAATCCACATTTTTGAATGAATTGAGTCAATGATTCAATGACCCATTCATAAAGACAGTTGCTTGATTAGTTTGTGACTGAATCGGCCATGTTGAATGAATCAGTGATTCAATGATTAAAGGAGCGACAGTGACTTTAGTTTCAAATTTAAAAGCATCATTTAATTTTTTACATAATTTCATTTCATATTTAAAACGTTAATTTCATTATTTATGCAGTTGTAATTGCAATGTAAATGCATTCATGTCACTTCTGAGCAGCATTAAACAGTCTATCAATACATCTAAATGACACATCAGTGCAGTGCAAAGATGGATTTTGTTTGGTAACAACCGTATAGTGTCTTTTTATAGTGTCTGAATTTAAGATATGTATAAATTTAAGAATATGACATAAAAGCTGATGCATACATTTAATAAAATTGCCCTTATACGGTAAAAAAAAATCCCCTGGAAATCACCTACTCTACTCACAGAATGCTCTGCATTTCTTTAAGATCCTCTTTCTTTTCTTTGCCCCTTTTCTGTCACAGCAGTAGCAGACGGAGACATGACAGCGAGGAGGGTGACAGTCACCGGCGCCACAAGCACAAGAAGTCCAAGAGGAGCAAAGAGGGCAAGGAGCCCAGCGAGGAGCATTCTGTTGACCAGGAGAACCAGGAGGCCATGGAGTAACTCCTATCTGTCTTCCTCGCTCTCCTTCCTTCTTATCAGAGCGCTGGTTGTCAACCAAATCATGCTAAATGATACTATAATCCAGTTTACCTTCCTTTTGTTTTCATGTTTCCTTTTTTCGTTGTTTTTTTCCAGTGCAGTTGTACCATGTAGATGTTGATTTGTTGGATTAAAAAAGAGCATTTGGTAATATTTGTTGTCTTTTTATATATATATATATATTGTGACTACAGCAAATGGCACGGGATAAACTTTCATAGTTGATCAGGGTATCCATCTTAATTTATCAATTAAGATTAACTTTTATTATTTCAGAGATTTTTAAGCTTTTTGAACACTGTATACACTATTGTAGATTATCTCTAATGCTCCAAAGGCTGCATTTATTTGATCAAAAATACAGTAAAAACTGTAAAATATATTGAATTTAAATGTAAATGCTGAATTTTCAGCATCATTACTCCAATCTTCAGTGTCACATGATCCTTCAGAAATCATACGCTGAATTGGTGCTCAAGAAACTTTTTTTGTTTGCCATGTTGAAAACAGTTGTGCTGCTTAATATTTTTGTGGAAACTGATACATTTTTTTAAAATTAATTGATAAATGTGTTAAAAAGAACAGCATTTATTTGTCTTTACTGTCACTTTTGATCAATTTAATGCATTATTGCTGAATAATAGTGTTTATTTCTTTCAAAAAAAAAAAAAAATTGTATTTACCCCAAATTTTTGAACGGTGCAGTATCCCAGGTGAAAAAGTAAATATAAGGATAGTAAATAAATATAGTATAGTAAATACTATAGTGTTTTTGAACCATACTATAGTAAATTGTAGTATACTGTATATATTATAGTATTTACAACACTTAATACTACAATATGCTGTAGCATTCATTAACTATAGTGAACTGATAAACTAATAAATACTGTAGTATACTATATTTTTTACTACAGTAAACTAGTGTGTAGTATAATATACCTTACAGATTAAAGAAAACTTAGTACAGTAATGGGTAACGTAATTTGTTTATATTACTATAGTTATATTACAGCAACTATAGAATTACCACAACCAATTAATTCAAGCACTTTACAATAGTATGGTTCAAAAACACTATATTATTTACTATAAATTAAAATTATTAGTATTGGTATTTTTTCACCTGGGATTATATACTGTAATCTACGTAAACAATAATTGTGTAGTATGTTCAAATTTGCAAGCACTATACAATGGGCATTATTTATTCTTTAATTAAACAACGTAGCAGATTATTTTATATTAACTTGCAATTCTGTGTCTTGTGATGTGCCTCTGAAAATATCAAATTTTTTCAGGGAATTTTTTTAATCACGTTTTTAAATGTTATCCTTTCAATGGGAAGGAAGTGTGAAAGTTATAGTTTTTTTTATTCAAGATAATAAAGCAAATGATTGTGCTAGTCATAAATAATGCAGTCACACCCAGATTATTATATTATTTATACACCCATTTATTCTGACATGAGAACGCCCCAAGCAGTGAGAATGTGATTTACATACTCTCGCGATGCATCCCGAGATTAACCCAGACGAGATTTTCGGCGGATGTTGATGTTTTGATCCGGAATTCTGTACCTTCGTTTCTCACCAAGGCCGTACGATCTACGTTATTGCCAATATTTGAGTAACGTGCGCGAAACGCGGTCTTTCTCGGCGCTTCTCTCGAGAAGCATAGAGGCCGAGGCGGAGGGCGATGATGGAGGACTTTGATGAGATTTACGAGGAGGAGGAAGAGGAAGAAGAGGACGAGGACAGGGCCGCGGAGGAGCAGCTGCTCAAATACGCTCCGGACCCGGTGGTAGTGCGCGGATCCGGACACGTCACTGTGTAAGGCTCCCGGCAGCTCTCTGGATCTTTTCATATGTAGAATATTAATCTACACTGATCAAACCAAAACCATCAGGAGCTCAGTGCTCGTTTACAGACACACGAGAAGAATCATTACAACTGCTCAAGACAAATAGTAGTGTTCACGACGAGTCCCAAAACAGTTTAACAAACCTAAAATATTTTGAGTGTTCGGATGCGCATGCAGTTCCCCTAAATGCTGTCTAAGAAGGCAGCTCACTGAGTTTTGTCTGGGGGGCTTATACATTGCAGGTTTAAAGGGATAGTTCACCCCAAAAATGAAAGCCATGTGATCATTTTCTCACCCTCTTATTGTTCAAAACTTTTTCTTTCTGACAGCCTCAGTCATCATATACATCTTTTTTTCCCATGCTATGAAAGTGAATGGTGACTAAGGCTGTCAATTATTTTGTGTTCCTTAGAAAAAGTAAGTTTTAGGGGTTTGATGTAACACAAGAGTGAGTATAACGATGAAACCGTTTATTCCCCAAATTTGGCCTTCTTCATGTGAGGGACCCTTAAAAGGCTTTTGTGTGAAAGGTTTTTATAAAGACCCAGTTTATGCTCTGAATCTAAAATGGCTAATATATTGTTTGGGACTTTTTTTTGTTTCTGTTAAGCAACATTATTACATTTCTACACATTATAGTACTGTACTGTAGGATTTATGTATATATTTATTACATAAATGTTTATTGGTAACACTTTATTTTAAGGTGATGTAGTTACACGTTACTACATGTACTTATTATAGTAATAACAGTAAGTGATGCATAATTACAAGTAACTAACCCTAAACCAAACCCTAACCGTAACTCTAAAGTAAGTACACGTAGTTAATTAATATTAATAATGTAACCTATATATTATATATTTTCTGTTTATTTAAAATTTAATTTTATTCACTTTAATCTTTTTTTTAAATATTTGTACAATAATGTTAAATTTTTTTTTTATCAAATATTGGAAAGAAAAATCTTATATAATGTTTGTCATAGATATGTGAGTTGATTATTAATTGTTTTTACTATTACTGTGCTAATTATGTTTATTTATTTATTTTTAATGTTGTTCTTACCATGAAAATAACCATAGATGCTGATGGCAAAAAACAAAAAAAACAAATTGAATTATTTGTACATGTACACACCATTTTTCTCTAAACTTTCAAGTTTCAACCGACCCATTAGCACTTCCTTGCGTACCCCAGTTTGAAAACCCCTGATTTAGTAATATTATACTATACAGATAGACTATTACAAAAATCTAGAATATTACAGTAAATATACTTGTGCCTTTGTGGACATTCAAGTTTGAGAAACTGAAGTCACAAGATTTTAAATAGTTTTTTCTTTCTTTCCTGTAGGTTTGGACTGAGCAATAAATTTGAGTCTGAGTTTCCCTCAGCCCTTACGGGAAAGGTAAGTGTTATTTCAGTAGGGGTGGGAGTCACAGGGTACTTCACGATACGATACACGATACAAATATTATCACGATATCTGTCTGATTATGAAAAAAAAAAATGCCCAAGAAAAGGTTAAGTGCATGTTTTCTCTCTTTATTCAAGTCCAAACTTTTAGAAAACTGCACAAAATGTTTTTCAGTCTGTAAATTAAATGTAACATTTGAAGTAAATTAAACATTTTCAATGAGATTAGGGTGATGGTGTTGCAAGTGACTGCATGTTTGTGGTATAACCTTTGCACTAGGGCTGCACTATGATTAATCGCGATTAATCGTTTGCAAAAAAAAAAAAAATAAATATAAATATATATATATATATATATAACAAAATTATATAATAATTATGTATATATAAATACATGCACATACAGGTATATATTTAAGAAAAAAAATATTTATATATAAAATATTTATATTTATATGTAATATAAAATATATATAAATATGTATATTTATTTATACATGTATATATTTCTTAAATTTATACATGTATGTGCATGTATTTATATATACATAATTATTATACACAGAACACACACATATATTACGTAAACACAAACTTTTATTTTGCAAACGATTAATCGCGATTAATCGTTGTGCAGCCATACTTTGCACATTACTTTTACCAGGCAGTTCATGCATATTGCGTACTCTTTGTCGATTTTGTTTGTCCCATCAGTGGTATAAAAGCTGAAGTGGGTCCAGACGTGGTTGGGGCATCTATTATTTTACTCACACTGCTGTCCGCCATCCCGAATAAAATTTTACAATTAAGTGTAAAATTATACATTTCTAATGTATAACCCAGTGAGAAGTAAATAATAATGCATAAAATAATTGTTCACCCCCATATTTTTTTGTCGAGCACAAATGAGATGTTTAGAAGAATGTTCAAGCTGCTCTTTTCCATGTAACTAGTTGTTAAGCTTGTGTTGCCACACAATTCTGAGGTCTGACATAGGTTTTTAGTTACCTGCTTCATTTGTTCACTTACAGGTCGCACCGGAGGAGTTCAAAGCCAGCATAAACCGCGTGAACAGCTGTCTGAGGAAGGCTCTCCCGGTGAATGTGCGCTGGCTGCTGTGCGGCTGTCTGTGCTGTTGCTGTACTCTGGGCTTTAGTCTGTGGCCCGTCATCTGTCTTAGCAAGAGGGTGAGTTTGTTCAGAGTCACCTCAAGGAATGTTCCTGGTTTAAAAGAAGCTTAGCTTGATCGAAAGCATTTGTGGTATGCTGTCACTTAACACGGATAATGAGTAAAACCCGTTCCTCAGTTTGTAAAATTGCAATCAGGTTTACAGAAATTAATCTACAGTGGAAATCTATGGGTTAGGAATGTGGTGTCATTTTTCACATTCAATATTGACAGTTTTGCAGCTAACTAGTTAACAAAGATAAAACACTGCAACAAATGTATTGCTCACTGTTAGTTAATGCAGTAACTAATGGAAGCTTTACATCTCTGCTTTTAAACACCCAGAATTCATTGGCCCATATACTTCCTTGATTTGTTTTTTCTTTTTTTTACAAAGTGAGTAGACAGGGTCAGTTAAAAAAAAAAAAAAAAGAAATTTAAAATAAAAATAGAAACAAAAGATTTCTATTTCAAATAAATGCTGTTCTTTAGAACTTTCCATTCATCAAAGAATCCTGGAAAAATGTATCACTGTTTTCACAAAAAAATATTAAGCAGCACAACTGTTTCAACATTAATGATAAAACTACATTTTAATTAAGCAGCAAATCAGCTTATTAGAATGTTTTCTGAAGGATCATGTGACACTGAAGACTTAAGTAATGATGCTGAAAATTCAGCTTTGACATCACAGGAATAAATTAAAATTTAAAATATGTTAAAACAAGAGAATTTATATTAAATACTAATAATATTATAATAATAATAGTGGTTTTACTTGTATTTTTGATCAAATAAATGCAGCCTTCGTGAGATGACTTTCAAAAAAAATCTTACCAACCCCACTACATTATAGGACATTAGTAACAGGCTCTTTTGTCATGTGCTGAATAGTCTTTTTTACCAACAGACACGCAGATCCATAGAGAAGCTGTTGGAGTGGGAAAACAGCAGATTGTATCACAAGGTACGTAGAAGGTCGTGTGCTTGTTTGCAGTTTGTATTTTCCTGTCAGGTGCTAATTTTACTACATGTCCTCTGTTCATTTAGCTGTGTTTGCATTGGAGGCTCAGCAAAAGGAAGTGTGAAACCAACAACATGATGGAATATGTAAGCCAAATACAAACGCACACCTAAAACTATTTGAGCTGTTGCAAATAGATTAAATGATTACACTTTACAATAATGTTCATTAGTTATAACTACATTAGTTAACATGAACTAATAATGAACTGCAGCGTTCATTAATCTTTTAATGTTGATTTTAATAATGTATTAGTAAATGTTGAAATTAAGAGTTGTATTTGTTAACATTAGTTAATGCACTGTGATCTAACATGAACAAACAATGAATTACTGTATTTTTATTAACTAATGTTAACAAAGATTAACAAATGCAGTAACAAATGTATTGCTCATGGTTAGTTCATATTAGTTAATGCATTAACTCCTTAACTACCACCCCCTTTTTGAGCATAGATGTGAAAATGCACTATGCAAACTTTAATCATTGTAATTCAAGACCTTTGTCTTGTTTTAAAGAAGACACTCAGATTGTTGAAGTGAAAGCAAAAAATGAAAGTATGAAAAAGTTATAGAAGTTTAAATTTACTGTAAATTGTACTGTACTAAAGTTATTTTATTTTTTATTTTTTTACTCTAAAATTGACATAAAATCAAAGCCATACGTCTAACTAATTTGAGTTCCAAATTTGAAGTTTGTATCACAAAAATTGAAGCTCCCATGAGATTTTGTTTAGGTGTTGTACCAAAAAAAGCCACCAGGTGTCACCCACATTCCATTTAATTTTTTTGACGCATTCTCCTGTAACAAATTAATTGATTTCTGTCTAAATATCACAAAACAGGCACCAAATATGGAAGCTTGAGACCTTTTCGACCATATGTGTTTTGTCAGGATTAGATAAGTTTTGACTATAAAGTAGTAAAAATAAATTTGTAATATGAAACATGACACCGGCCACTAGGGGGAGGAGCCCACTTAAAGGATTTAAAGGAACATTTAACTCAGTTGGTAACGCAATGTCCAATTTCAAATTTGGATTTCAATTGATACTTAATTTATGATGATTACTGAAATATGTGATGCGAAATAAAGGCAATAAATAAAAACGGGACAATGACAGAATGTCAACAAATGAAACTTATTGTAAAGTGTTACTGAATAAATCTTACTTCTAAAAAGTGAAATGTGTAAATTCACCTCCAGTTCTCTTCATCCTATTTAAAGGTCATCCAAATAGAGTTTCTACCCAAGATTCCCATCTTCCGGCCGGATTAGCAGTGGCAGGCCAGAGCTCATCCCTGCGGCGTGGTCTTCCTGAGGTGCCTTTCTCCGGTACTGTCACGGTTTTCTCATGTGGCCTCGTCCCTTTTCCCTCCACACTCTTGAGCAAGAGACTCGCCTCACGTCCGAGAGCCACTCACAGCACTCCTCACCGAGAAAGCACTGTTTACAACCCACATACACACAAACTGAGGCACACTTCTGTGCCGATCTGGTTTCACGAGTGCATGAATACACACAGAGGGACCTTTACTGTCACATGACTACACAGAGCCTGCGAGGAGGCCACGGAAAGTAGCTCCAAACTGGAAGGTCTACTACACCTTAATCACATCACACAGTCTGCACACTAGCTAAGCGACTTCCTGTTGTTGCCGACAACCATCACTGTGGAACGAACCAGTGAAGAATGGCTTGAGGAATTGGCAACTGTAGAATTAAACTTTTTCTGTTAATTAAAAAAACATGGATGGTAGGAACGATTATTATGGATTTTCAGTTGGCTGAAAGCCAAATGGACACGGTCAATGCACAATACATAGTTCTACATCTCTCCTTATCACAAATTATCATCTATATACAAAGACAATCAAACACTGACTGTGCCACGCACCATATAGACTCTGACGGGACTTATGAGTCTAGTGGAAGTCACAGACCTGATGCGGTCCAGGTGCACCAATGGGTAGTGACCCAGCACAGATAAGATTTGTTTTGCTGTTCTTTTCTTTTGAGTATTTTTATTATGGTTTTTTTTTTTTTTTTATATATCCTTGTTTACTTGCTCGGTTTAAAAAGACGAGCAGCAAATGTTTGTCTCTTCATTTGTGTGTGGAGCTGATTGTTTCTGTCTTTCCCTGAGATATTTTGTTTGACATTTTGTTCACAAGTGAGAACTCAAAACATTTATAGGTCTGTTGGGTCATTGAAAAAGTTAAACAATTCATTCTAACAAATTATTGGAAGTCAAACAAAATAAAAATACTTGATTTTTAAAATATGAACCCACAAATATTGGAGTTTCTCCAGGACAGAAAAACATTATTTCTACTTTTTTTTTTTTTATTTAATATTTTTCACTTTTTTTCATCTTTGTTTCAATCCTGGGTCAGGTGTGAAGACTAAGTCCTATGCAGGCCTTTTTTCTTAGTGAACTATATTTGTGTAAATGTATCCAATTGTAGGTTAATAAAACAGTTATGTCCCAATACTCAGTAAGACAATTGGTCCTATTAGGTCTCAAAACCTGAAATTTATGAAGTGTGTGTGTGTGTGTGTGTGTGTGAATATTACTGAAATTACAATGCCCTATCTCTTGTCTGATGTCATTCCAAATCCCAGGGACATCGTCTTTATTTTTCAAAAATTATTTCAGTGTATTTATGTACAATGTGTGTACAGAAATAAAATATGCCCAACTTGATTTTTGTTTCTTATGAAGTGATGCCTCTATTTTGATGTCTATATACTGAATTCAAAAGTCAAATTAACAAACTTTAACTAACTAAACAATTATTGTGGATCAGTCTTCCCAGTGGGGCATTTATGAATCTCAAGAATTAAACTATGACATGTAACTCATCCCTGCACCAAATGTGCTCCTGACCTGAATGATTCCTCCAACTGTCATGAAATGAGCAAAAAAATCAGGGATTCATGCCATAGTATTGTAGATGGCCTCTAACACTAAAAACTCTCCCAAAATATGGTCGCTTTTTGCATTCTTCATTTGTAAGTCGTTTTGGATTAAAGCGTCTGATAAATCAATAAACATAAATGTAAATAGCATTGCTTTAGTTTTTGAGTGGGAAAAATGCAGTGAGTTGTGCACAATTTTAAAAATAGTTGTGTTTTTAACTCAAATAGGTACAATGACAGTCATCTCTCAGATATAGTTAGACATCTATATTGTAAGAGACATCAGTTACAGACAGTTAAACAGTGTGCTGAAGCAGCTTTCACTCCTCCCATGTGTCTCCATATATATTCTTCTTTCCTGTTTACAAAAAAAAGATAAATATAAATTTAAATGTAGGTAAAAAAGAGTTTTTGTTTTAATAATATAAATACAAATCACTGGGTCTCATTCACTAAGCATGCAGACATACAAATTAGTGCGTGAAATCTGTGTATGAAAGTTTTCACACACAAAAAAAATCACGATTCACCAAAAACCTTTGTACTAAAATTTATTCTAAATGTACAAATTAAATGTAGGAACAAGTGAAACCACACGTGCACAAAATAACTTTTTCTGTGCAGCCTTATAATGGTGTTAAGAAGTTACATTCTTATAACTCCACTATTCATATTTAATACAGACAATAATTTTAGGGTCAGTACAGATTTTCTTTAAGAAAGAAATTTATATTTTTATTCATCAAGGATGCATTAAATGCATTAAATTATAAAGTAAAATATATATTTTAAATAAATGCTGTTCTTTTGAACTTTCTATTCATCGAATAATCATGAAAAAAACGTATTCAGTTTCCACAAAAATATTAAGCAGCACAACTGTTTTCAACATTAATAATAATAAGAAATGTTATCTGAGGACCAAATCAGCATATTATACATGATTTCTTAAGGATCATTGAGTAATGGCTGCTAAAATTTCAGCTTTGTCATCAGAGGAATGCATTCAGTTAAAAATATATGAGAATAAAAAAAACAATTACTTTAATTTGTAATAATATTTCACAATATAACTGTTTTTACAATATTTTTGATCAAATAAATGTGGCTTTGGAGAGCATACGGCCTCTGCTACACATGTGCTATGTAACCCATTTTCTCTCAAACTGATGTCAAAAGTCAGAAGTAGTATTAACTTCTATTTTCTCCATGTACATCATAACTTTTAGATTAGAGAACATAAAAATGACTTTGTCACAACACACGTAGTTAGGATGTTGGATAGTATTTCGTTAGGTCTCACCTTTCTTGGCTGCTGTGGAATCAGCCGAAGACTTCGGCAGTGCGCCTGGTTTCTGAGTCATTGTGACTTCATAGTTTTCCCTGTCCTTACTTCTTACATCCTCCTCAATGTAAGATGATTCTGCAGGATTTGAGGAAAGGTTTTAAATACCACTTACTTTATGGCAGCAATGGGCAAATTCAGCCCTGAAGGGCCACTTGGTGTGTTCATGACATGTCATAACTAGTCTTATCTAGTGAAATGAATGGTCATTTTCTAAAAAATGAAAATATTATAATTTTTAATCACAAATGCTCGTCTTGCACTAGCTCTGCGATGCGGCACGAATTATGTAATCACATGGAACTTAGGTGGAAGTACCGAGCATGTGCTCGAAGTAATCCTTTAATAAAAAAATAAAATATAATTTACAGTAATTATAACAAGGCATGAATGCAGCAACTGTCCAGCAGGGTTAAGCTGCCTGTAGCTTTCTAGTAATACTCAAGACCTTGATCATCAGGTTCAGGTGTGTTTGATTAGAGTTTTTGAGCTAAACTTTGCAGTACAGTGGCCCTCCGGGAACGAAGTTGCCCATCTCTGCTCTATGGAATAAATGGCATTATTTTAATTTTGAGGTGTTATTCTACTGTTTTATAACAGCCTGAGTAATAAGATCTGCAGCAAATGTTAAAGTGTTAGTTCACTCAAAAATTAAATAAATAATTAAAAAAAACAACAACTTTATTCAACAATCTCTTCCCTGTCAGTCTCTTATGCTGTTTACGTTGTAGACACAGTTCAGCACTTCCAGGTTCAGCACAGGAGAATGGCAGAGAAGAGAAGAAATTGTTGAATAGAGTCGTTATTTTTGTTTTATTATCACAAAAAATATTCTCGCTGCTTCATAACATTAAAGGTGCTACAGAGGATCTTTTCGTCGACTGAGAAGCCAAAGACTGTTACTGAGTGTTTGAAATGGGAACTGTTACAGAGTTTTTTTCGAGGGAACGCCTCCCAAAACTCGTGCACGAGTATTGGAACACGAGTGTTTACCACCGGCATTCACTGTGTCGTGTTAGTGGATTCATTATGTTGGACTCACTGCAGGTAACTCATAATCTGCAGTTGTTACTCCTGCCTCCGGACAAAAACATTGCATGTGGCGCCTGTGGAAAGTTACTGGAGCGCGCAACCACGCACGTCTCTCACAAGGAACGTCACGGCAGTGATTGACAAACGATTGGCTGATGTTTTTAAGGCCCTACCTCGTGCACAGATGATGTATATTAATATTATTCCTTTCAGTGCACCTAATAAATAGTCTTTTATCAGTTAGTAAAGAACAGTTTTAAGTAATATTGCAAAAATGTATAAAACATTTTCTGGGCCTTGAAATTTGTTATGATATTGCTGAGTATAAGTATCCGATTTCATCAGAAATATCTTAATTTGTGTTCTGAAGATGAACAAAGGTCTTATGGGTTTGGAACAACATGAGGGTGAGTAATTAATGACAGAATTTTCATTTTTGGGTGAACTAACCCTTTAAGGGTAAAAAGACCTACAATAGTTGCAAATAAATGATGGCACTTTAACTTGCCTGTAATTTGGTTGTCATATTGGTTTGCAGAATGCATGGGTTTACTGTAAGTGAAATCCCTCTGATCATCAAGCTGAAAGGCTGGCTCTAAATCAGCTTTCTTTGGATCACTCAACCCCGACTGCTCACGAGGAAACCTGGAAAAAAATATTAAAAAACTATTAAAATGTCACAAACTAAAAACTTTCACAACATCTAGATTAAACATTAAACACTTACTTAGGTGTTTGGTGGTGCTGTCTCTGTCTCAATGCCTCCCCCAGTGGTGAATTCTCCAAGCTCTTAAACTTCTCCTGGCATGTCTTCATGTATGACATCTTCCCTCCGAGGTACCCACAAACACCAGCAACTGACACATATTTAACACATACAGTGCATTCATGTTTTTCAACATTCAGTCTAACGATAAACCATCTCAGTTACAGTGACGGTCAATTTTACTCACAAGCTACTTTGGGCAATGATCCAAATCTGCCAGAGGCCATAAGAACACCTAAAACAATTAAATCAAAGCATTTACATTATTGTTTAAAGGTTCAGGTTCGGTCAGATTCTCAACAAACTCACCTCTAGAAATAAGGAACTGGGTGAGGGCCATGCTGATGGCTGATATAGGGAGAGCTGTACGTATGTAGACAGAAACATAAATCAGTTACTATATCAATAACACAACAAGCATAATAATGGGTAAAAAACACTGGACATCCACTCACATCTGTACCAGAAGCTTTCCTGATTGCACTCCCTAAACACCCTCCTCTCCTCCTCAGTGGGGATGTAGTCAATTCCAACGGGACCCTACATACACAAATTATATATATATATATATATATATATATATATATATATATATATATATATATATATATATATATATAGTGCTATAATATTATTATTGAAGGACTTATATATAAATATATATATATATATATATATATATATATATATATATATATATATATATATATATATATATAAACCCTCTCTCTCTATATATATATTTACTATATATCATTTAATAATAAAATCCAGAAACATGGTATTATAATGGAAAGACAGATGACAAATAGCATGCATTATGATGCATTTAAGCAGGTCTACTGATATAGTAGAGACCAACAACATTCAGCGACACGGTACATAACCTGGCTACATCAATTTATCCTTTTCTGTCTTTTTAGGTGATGTTTGTTACCAAACACACCAAGGCTGCATGTCTTGGCCGTTCAGGGTCCGAGGGAGACTGCTGTGGCATTGTGCATCCTATGTCTTTGGCTGTTGCTCTCCACTCTCCAGTCACGCTTACGAATGTCAAATCCACGGGAATCTTCTTCCTCGACTGTACCGTAGAAGTTCATAGTGACCAGCTGCCAGTGCCACCATGAGGTTTGACATGGAATAGCAACAGATGCGTCTACAACTTTGTTATTTTTGCATAATCTCAAAATAGTCACAAAACATAAATGCAGATTGTACACCCCCAAGCTATATATTAACTAATTTTTGAAAGTACTTCATATTGGTCTTATCTTACCTTGTAGTAGTGAGTGGTAGTGACCCCCTAGTGGACACTCTGCTGTATACTTTTATATATAAAAAAGAGAATGCATTAAATTGATCAAACGTGATAGTAAAGACATGTATGATGTTACAAAAAAATAAAAATAAAATAAATTCTGTCCTTTTGAACTTTTTATTCATCAAAGTATCCTGAAAAAAAGTTTCTACAAAAATATTAAGCAGAATCACTGTTTTTTTTTTTTTTTTTTTTTTTTTTTTTTTTGTCTAAAAGGTTTTTGAGCACCAAATCAGCACATTAGAAGGATTTCTAAATTATCATGTGACTCGCCATCACATAAATTACATAATAAATTAAACAAAAAAAAAAAAATAATACATACAATAAAATATATTAAAAATAGAGTTGTAATATTATGGGGGGTGGTTGGGGGTGTTTCCAAATAAATGCAGCCTTGGAGACAATCTCACTGACCCCAAACTTTTAAATGGCAGTGAATGTCACATCATATTGGTGTTAGTGAGGCCAGCAGGGGGAGCTCACCCTGTGTGGGTCCTAACGCCCCAGTATAGTGATAGGGACACTGTACTGTAACAAGCACCGTCCTTCGGATGAGACGTTAAACTCTCTGTGGTCATTAAAAATCCCATGGCACTTCTCGTAAAGAGTAGGGGTGTAACCCCGGTGTCCCGGCCAAATTCCCTCCATAGGCCTATACCAATCATGGCCTCCTAATAATCCCCATCCATTGAATTGGCTCTTTCACTCTCTCTCCTCTCCACCTACAGCAGGTGTGTGGTGAGTGCACTAGCGCCGTTGTACTCTGGCTGCCGTCACATCATCCAAGTGGATGCTGCACACTGGTGGTGGATGAGGAGAGACCCCTGATATGATTGTAAAGCGCTTTGGGTGTACAATAGTACATAGGAAAGTTCTATATAAAATACCTCATTCATTCATTCATTCATATTAACAGAGATTCTTGTATATGCTATTCTGATATTCCTCTATTGGTTTTAGAAGCGTAGATAACTGGACTGAAAACAGTTGGTGGCTCCATTAGTCTAAACTGGGAAAATCATTCATTCAGTGTATGATCGATCAGCTCCAAACAGAACTGTATTGCTTCTGGTCCTTTTCAGGTCACAGGGTCTGTCTGTCTGTTTGTCTGTACTATTTTTAGCCAACATTCTATTTTTACTTTTATTTTTAGTGTGGTCTGTTTGTCCGTTTATCTAATAATACATTACAAGAATAACAAACAATATTAGAATAATATACTAAACCTTATGATAGGGAAGTATTCATTTTGATATCAAACATTTAATACAAACTTTTACAAGATTCATCTGTTAATTTACAATTCTAACTTGTTTTATTTCACTGCATGCGTTCTGTGGATACACTATTTGTACTTTAAATAAACTATGCAAATTATATAAAAACATCAGTCTGTTTTGTCTCTGTAGTAGATTTTACCTTTAAAGTATGTGAAATCAGGGTTTCCATTGTGACATATTAATTCATTTGCGCTATTTGGGGATGATGTCATAATATTTACATTAGATTCAATCTTTGTAACGTATCAGTTTGATGCAAAAATTGAGACAACTAGGCCTGGTTTTACATGATCTAATATTGTTATAATTATAGTAATAGTTTTTTTTTTTTTTTTTTCAGTTACAAAAAAATGAAATTATATATACAATAGCACATAATAGTTGACACTTACTTAATGAGTGCTTTTAAACCAGCAGAGAGCACTGCAGTTTCACTCTGAAGCCACAACTTCCTCTTCAAACTGAGATTTGGTGTATGGGAAAAACTAATAAAGAACAAATCTGCAGTACAAACTTGCATTCTTCTGCATTACTAGACTCAGATAAGTCTGATTTAATGCTTTATTACATGGCTCCTAACATGTAAATTTAGGAAGATTGTTTCCTGCACAGCCCTGCAATGGACTGGCCATTGGTCCATTGTTTCCTTGCTGGAATAGACTCAAGCATCCTCGCATCCACAAGTAGTTTGGAAAATGGATGGATGGATGGATGTTTCCCCCATTGTCATAATAATGATCTCATTCATTCAGAAACTGATTGTCATGTGATCTGGTGTGGATACAGGCTCAACGGAATGTTCATGTATTGATCAGTGCCCTAGATTCAGGGTTCACACACACACACACACACACACACTAGTTGTATACACGCATACTCTCCTGAGAACCAGTAGTTCAGTAGATGGCATTTTATTTCAGCAAATCTATTTCAGTAGATTTGCTATTTTATTTCTTAGAAACTATACATGCCACAGCTGTAAATCTAGAGGGAATTCTGGGCTGTTCAGTGATTCCTATTTTGAGGGGATATGGCCTTTAGAAATTCATCGTTCTATAAAATATCTGACCATTCACAGTTCAGCTCACAGTTCAGCTCATTATAAGAGTAACATTAAGTGAGTTATTTTGACAACTTTTAAATAATTTTGTAACTTTTTAAAATTTAAATGTAAATAATTTTTTTATGTTAAATTGTAATACAGAAAAAAATATTTAGGGAGTTATTTTTAGTATCTAGTGTTTAGTGTTATTTTAGTATCATTGAGATACAGTTATAGGTTTTTAATTTTCTGTTTTCATTTTAAAAAAATTAAATTTTTGTTATGAGATATTTTTATGAAGATATATATAAACACACACACACACACACACCCACACACACACACACACACACACACACACACACACACACACATAAATAACTAAATAGAATGTATAAGAATATCCACTTTTGTTCCTGTTTATACAAAATGTGTTAATCAGGAATAAAATACTATACATACAAATCAAACTCTCAAATATCTTTCATAACATAGTTCAGAATGTTTGTTTTATGTATCTAGTGGAAGTTCGCAATTTCCTTATATATATATATATATACAGTACAGTCCAAAAGTTTGGACCCACTAAGATTTTTAATGTTTTTAAAAGAAGTTTCGTCTGCTCACCAAGGCTACATTTATTTAATTAAAAATACAGTAAAAAAACAGTAATATTGTGAAATATTATTACAATTTAAAATAACTGTGTACTATTTAAATATATTTGACAAAGTAATTTATTCCTGTGACGCAAAGCTGAATTTTCAGCATCATTACTCCAGTCTTCAGTGTCACATGATCCTTCAGAAATCATTCTAATATGATGATTTGCTTCTCAATAAACATTTATGATTATTTTCAATGTTGAAAACAGTTGTGTACTTTTTTTTTTAGGATTCCTTGATGAATAGAAAGTTCAAAAGAACAGCATTTATCTGAAATACAAAGCTTCTGTAGCATTATACACTACTGTTCAAAGGTTTGGGGTCAGTAAGAATTTTTATTTTTTTGAAAAGAAATTAAAGAAATGAATACTTTTATTCAGCAAGGATGCATTAAATCAATCAAAAGTGGCAGTAAAGACATTTATAATGTTACAAACTATTACATTTCAGATAAACACTGTTCTTTTAAACTTTCTATTCATAAAATAATTCTGAAAAAAAATATTGTACACAAATATTTTGTACAATTGTACACATTAAATTTTTCTTGAGCAGCAGATCAGCATATTAGAATGATTTCTGAAGGATCATGTGACACTGAAGACTGGAGTAATGATGCTGAAAATTCAGCATTGCATCACAGGAATAAATTACATTTTCAAATATTTTCAAATAGAAAACAGTTATTTTAAATTGTAATAATATTTCACAATATTTTTTTTTTTTTTACTGTATTTTTAATTAAATAAATGTAGCCTTGTTGAGCAGACGAAACTTCTTTTAAAAACATTAAAAATCTTAGTGGTTCCAAACTTTTGGACTGTGTATATACATACACACACATACATACTTCCTGGTGTGCATTTAAAAATAATGTTTACAATTCAAAATTTTCATATGCAAAACGTGACACAGTAGATAGTCACAGAGACAACTGTACTAACATCACAGGCGTCTTATGAGGACTTTCATATCACAAATGTTAAAACCAGACTGTCATTATCTGATGCCACCCTCGGACACCATGTGCATAAATGGACACACACACACACACACACACACGCACACACAAACCGACACACAGACTCCTCTGCCCAGTGCTATCACTGACGTGGTAAACCTTGGACAGGGGAATCCTAAATTATCTGCTGGGGGGCTATAAATGCCTCTGAACGAGCAGAGGCTGGACTGAGCCACTCTGAACAATAGCACAACTGGGACAGATCACCTGGACACGTGTGTCTCATCAAGTGGTCTCCTTCAAGGCAAGTGCCTCTGTTCAGGCTGTAGTTTTGTCAGCTGAGGTCTAAAAGAACTACCTTAAGGTGCACTGGGTTAAGGTGAGACAGGTAGAGAGGGAACGGTTCAGACCAGAGATAAGTCACGTACTGAACTCAAAGGCAGGTGAAGTGGGCTGAACATAAATAACCACGAACAGAAGTGTTTGGACAGCTTTAGCTTTGAGAATCTACACAATTGGGTGAGTGTTTTTATCTGTGAAAATGCCTTTATTCTGTAAAAAATAATTATGTGTATATGGTAACACTTTACAATAAGCTTCCATTAGTTAACTTTGATTAATGCATTAACTTTAAATAACAATTAACTAACAATATTTTTAATGTTAGTTAATATTTTATATAAATATGACTTTTAGTTCAAGTTAACTCCTTTACAAAAAATAATTTTTGATTTTAATAATGTATTAGTAAATGTTGAAATAACGTTAACTAGGACTGATAAATGCTTCATAACATAGAAATTGTCTATTAAATCAAATCATCTTAATAATTGTCATTGAATTCATCCTAAAATAACATGTTGTGCAACAGCATTTTTTCATTGTTTCTAGGAATATACTCAACACTTTCTATTATTCCAACCAGATAGTTTTACCATTTTTTCAAAGCTTTTTTAAAACAATAATATCCAAAAGATTAAATTCTGTTGTACTATTTATACATTAATATTTTAGCATTCATTCGATTTTAACTACATTTGAGTCACATAGTCATTCACATTCTGTTCGTTGTCAGTGCGGAAGCCTGTGTGGAAATTGTTTGGCACAGTACAGAAATCAATACAAAACCATGTGAGTTTGATCAATCGAGGAAGCTCTGATTATTGTGAAGCTCTCTGTGTTGCATCCACTTACAAAAAACAAATAGGGTGAATTCAGGTTGACTGGGACACTTTTTCCCAGTCATCTCACTGGCAAAAAGCTGATTCAATCAAAACACCTCATGTGAAACTAAATTTTATTATAATTCTTATAATGAATAATTTATCTGAATGATAGAAATCCATTACAGAAGACTTAATGAATAGTATATATTTATCTCTCATATCATATCTTATTTTTCCCACACCAATAAAACAATTTTATAATAGTAAAACACCCTTTTATCTTTATAGAACCTGACTGGGGTATGTGAGCATTATGAAAAAGGTTTCTTAGATAACATTACCATTACATTTGTAGAAAAGATGTCACAAGCCATTACAAACTCTTTAGTCCATAAAACTGAAAAGGCATCAATAAAACTGACAGAAATGATTTATATTTTACAGACAATGGCACCACGACCAAAGCAAGAGGATGAATCTGAAGGGAAGCCAACAGAAACACTTGACGGTATGTACAGTGAACATTTGGGTATAAAATGTGCATAAAAATCTAAACAAACCCCATTTTAAAAAGTTTCCATCTCTTTCCTTCACATGTTCTCTTAGTTCCACAAAAGAAGTGTCTGTCCATGGCCCCTGCTCTTTCCACAGCGGCTCTGATTGAGGATGATCCCTGGGACATGCCTGAATTGCAGGACACAGGGGTTAAATGGGCAGGTATGTTGAATGTTAGGCTGGCAGTGATTTTTAGTAACCTTTACCAAACGGAATATACATATTTTGTTTTTTCTTTATGAAGCCTATATATTTTCTAATTCCTTTAAACTATAAACATAGTCAAAACTTTGCTGAAATCTTGTTGTACAATCTTCTGCATGCCTGGCACAAAATAAAGGCCTTTTAGCATAAAATGTCTATGTTCAAGTCATATCTTTTTGCTGTGAAATTTAAGATTTTATATTGTTTTATATTTTTCAATGGTTGAATAGTTTTGTTTAAAAATGATTTCATATGTCAGGCTTTGCAGGGTTAAATAAATGATTAACAATTTTTGTCTTATTTGCTCCTTTCTGTTTGTAAATTGTCTAGATCTGGACACTAATGGGAAGATCTTGAGAGTTATAATCACAGTAGCAAAATTTATTGTGCTGGTTGGTTTGCTCTACATGTTTGTTTGCTCACTGGACATCCTCAGCTCAGCTTTCCAGCTTGTTGGAGGTAAACTCAGAAATACACAAAACATAACAGTTTTCAATGGTTCTTAGATTAAGTGAAGAATGTTCTTTATTGCTGTATAGCCTATATAGGGTTCATACTGGTGATACATTTAAATTCATGACAGTGCACTGGTTCTGAAAATTCATCAACATCATTTACCTACCCTCGTGTCATTCAAAATCTGTGGGCCTTAAAGGGATACTCCACCGTTTTTTCATATTAAACTATGCTATTCCCTTAACTAAGACGAGTTGATACATACCTCTCTCGTCTCAGTGCGGGCACTAAATCGCTGTCTTGCGGCGAAACTTTGTTAGCACTTAGCTTAGCCCAGTTCATTCAATAGGGGCCAAGCAGAGAAGCTACCAAACACCTCCACGTTTTCCCTATTTAAATACAGTTACTCGAGTAGTATAACTCGACCTAGGACGGTGACACAAAACAAAACGTTGCGCTTTTCTAAGCGTGTAAAATGGATAACTATATTGTATGGCGGAATACCATAGCAAGTGCTCGGGAGCACTTTGACTTTGCGCAGTAATATCTTCATTCGTGAAAAGTCCTCTCACCGGCCACCGCTCCCTCTCCTGTAAAAGTCTCGTTGGTTCTATTGACGGAAATGAGAGAGAGGAAGAGAGGGAGCGGCAGGATGGGAGGAGGATTACTGCGCCAAGTCAAAGTGCTCCCGAGCACTTGCTGTGGTATTCTGCCATACAATATAGTTATCTAGTCAAAGGCTAGAGTCAAACTTTTTTTGTTGTTTTAAAGGTGCCCTAGAACTTTTTTTTTAAAATATGTAATATAAGTCTAAGGTGTCCCCTGAATGTGTCTGTGAAGTTTCAGCTCAAAATACCCCATAGATTTTTTTTTCTTCATTTTTTTAACTTTAAATTTTTTTTAACTGCCTATTTTGGGGCATTTCAGGGTGTGTGGCCCTTTAAATCTGGTGCTCCATTCCCCAAGAGCTTGCGCTTGCCTTAAACAACATAAAAAAAGTTCAAACAGCTAATATAACCCTCAAAATGGATCTTTATAAAGTGTTCGTCATACAGATGTCTAATCGCGTAAGTAAGTACAGTGTTTATTTTGATGTTTACATTGATTCAGAATGAGTTTGAGGCTATGTTCCGTGGCTAACGGCTAATGCTACACTGTTGGAGAGATTTATAAAGAATGAAGTTGTGTTTATGAATTATACAGACTGCAAGTGTTTAATAATGAAAATAGTGATGACTCTTGTCTCCATGAATACAGTAAGAAACGATGGTAACTTTAACCACATTTAACAGTACATTAGCAACATGCTAACGAAACATTTAGAAAGACAATTTACAAATATCACTAAAAATATCATGTTATCATGGATCATGACAGTTATTATTGCTCCATCTGCCATTTTTTGCTATTGTTCTTGCTTGCTTACCTAGTCTTAATGATTCAGCTCTGCACATCCAGACATTAATACTGGCTGCCCTTGTCTAATGCCTTTCATAATGTTGGGAACATGGGCTGGCATATTCAAATATTGGGGCGTACACCCCGACTGTTACGTAACAGTCGGTATTATGTTGAGATTCGCCTGTTCTTCGAAGGTCTTTTAAACAAATGAGATTTATATAAGAAGGAGAAAACAATGGAGTTTGAGACTCACTGTATGTCATTTCCATGTACTGAACTCTTGTTATTTAACTATGCCGAGGTAAATTCAATTTTTGAATCTAGGGCACCTTTAATGGACCATTTTTAAAAATACAAACTTACTAAATTTGTTATGCGTAACAAGGATGTGCGTTTTCTCAGGGAAAACAGCAGGGGACATCTTCCAGGAGAATGAAGTGCTCTCAAACCCTTTGGCAGGCCTGGTAATTGGGATGCTGGTAACTCTCCTAGTCCAGAGCTCCAGCACCTCCTCATCTATTGTGGTCAGCATGGTCTCTTCTGGATGTGAGTATCAAAACTGATCATCAGAATGATTATGTGGCAAAAATGATGAAGAATGTAAAAAATGTAATCTAAAAAATGAAAGTTCATTGCAACATTAAATGGTCCTTTCTCTTACATTTGAGTCTTAAGCATATTCTTGAAGCAAAATGCTTGAACAGAATTGAATCAAATTGATCTGAATCAAGATTTCAGATTTGATGGATCACATTATTTAGTAAAGAATCATTTTCAGAGCAAATGTTGCAAGTATATCTAACTTTAAATAAATATAAACTACTTTTTAACAGTGCTGGAGGTCTCAACTGCTGTTCCTATTATTATGGGGACCAACATTGGCACATCAGTCACAAATACTGTTGTAGCCATGACACAAGTTAGCGACAGGAACAAGTTCCGCAGGTAAGAATAAAGCTTTAATATAAGGTTCATAATGTGTAGAGCGGCTTATAGTTGAAATGAACTGGTTTCATAATTGATTAACTTTATACAGTTATTGAACTGAACTGAATCAACACTGAACTGACTCTTTTTAGAGTTTGGGTTCTTTGCCATTGGCTTGTTTAGTTGGGTTTAAAAGACAAAATATTCAGTAATATTGATTTGACTAGACTTATACTGTTGGATAGGGAACAAAAAACATGAATTGAGCTGGATGATGACATTCTTCTGCAGAACTTCTTTATAGCCGAATCAACTTAGTTTCATAATTGACTAATTTTACAACATCGACACTGTTATTGAAATCAACTGAAACTTCAGTAGAGCTGCTTATAGCTGAATTTAACCCATTTCTGATGAACTTTACAGAGTTATTGAACTGAACTAAATCAACACTGAACTGACTTGAGATCAATAATGACACTATATAATGACTGTACAGGCAGAATTCGAATTTGTCTCATATTTGATGAAGTTTCTATCACTGATTCTGTTATTTTCCTGTTTATTACTGTGGAGCTGCTTTGAAACTACAGTATTGTATAAAGTGCTATATTAAAAAAAGCGCCTTGACTTATTGTATCATGACTGGATTTCAGTTTTTAAGAGAGAAATTCTGGAATAGTTCATCCAAAAAATCAACTTTTCTGTGTCCAGGGCATTTGCGGGAGCCACAGTGCATGATTTCTTTAACTGGCTTTCTGTCCTGGTGCTGTTGCCACTGGAAATTGCCTCAGGTTACCTGGTGAGGCTCACAGGCCTCATAGTGACTTCATTTAATATCCAGAGTGGAGAAAATGCACCAGCCCTTCTGAATGTTATCACTGACCCGCTCACCCAATCTATCATTGAGGTATGTATGAGTGTGTGTGTGTGTGTGTGTGTGTGTGAGTTCTGTCGGTATGTTGAAAGAAGCTAACATTAAAAACAGGACAAGAATAGAGTGAATTACATCACACACACTTATATTGCCCTTCTGTACAGTACAAAGATACAAGGGTTGTTATTCACAAAGAGAGAGATAAATAGTCACCTTAAATACTTAGGAGATTAGGAGCATAATAATAATAATTCATATTTTAAATGTCATTTTCAGCTGGATGAGTCTGTGATAAGCGACATTGCCACTGGAGACCCTGAAGCCAAAAACAAATCTCTTATCAAGGTCTGGTGCCAGACAGCCTCAAACACGGTAATTTTTCTAATCAATGCAATGTGCAAGATGGAAGAAAAAAAAATGCCATTATATTTTGCCAAAATACTGGGGTTTTCTGATAATTGATGTTATGTTTTTTTTCTAGACTCTCCAGAATGTGACAGCAACAAATTGCAGTGACTATTATTGTTGGGAATTGAAAAATGTTACAGAAATTATAAACATTAAAAAATGTGAGTTTAAAATTGACACCCATTTTCACTGATATTGAGCAATAATTCTGACTAAAGAGTACTGCATGATACAGAAACAAGCAGGCACTCTCACTCATCTGTGGTCTCTCTCTATTCAAACAGGCAATCACATCTTTGTAAACACAAGCCTTTCTGACATGGCGGTGGGTCTGATTCTACTGGCTTGTTCTCTGCTCGCCCTGTGCACTTGCCTTATTTTGATCGTGAAACTGCTGAACTCAATGCTCAAGGGCCAGGTTGCTGTTGTCATCAAGAAGATAATGAACACTGGTCAGCATCCTTGAGATACATTAGAACCAGAGAGCAGATTTAGAAGTTAACTTCAGTAAAAATAAGCCAAAAAAAGGAAAAATAATCACCTGATATTATTCTGACTGTTATTCATTTTTTGTATGCACAGATTTTCCATTTCCATTTGCATGGCTGACTGGATACATTGCAATTCTGGTTGGAGCAGGAATGACCTTTATTGTCCAGAGCAGTTCTGTCTTTACCTCGGCTATAACTCCTCTTGTTGGTCAGTACAACTATCTACCTATTCATTGTCTTTAAATAAGGTATTATGATCAATTTTGTTATTCAAAGTTTGGCATTATTTTTTAATCACCCATACCTGATTTAATCAGACCAATTTGTGAACAAATCATTAAAATGTGTTTTGTAAACCAGATCAACTGATTCAATGAAAAGATTTGGGAGAATGATTCATAAGAACGATTCATTCATGTTAATGAACTGGACATCTCATGAATGTACCAAAGAGAACAAAAATGGATAGCAACTTAAATTTTAGTCTGTTCCTCTTAGTCTGTTCCTTTAGTATAAAAGTCATATGTACTGCTGTTAGTTTTGCATAAATGTCTTAAACTTTTAGGATATTTGCAGCTTAAAACTTGATTACAATTGCATTAAAAGAAAGTCATATTACTGTTTGGAATGACATGAGGGTGAATAAACAATACCATAATTTTTGGCTTTAAGACCAAAAATATGTTTGTTCTGTTCTGTATTACCTCTTTTTGTTTCACTTATCTTTCTGTAAATTAATGGGAAATCAATTTGCCTGCTTTTTTTGAAGAACATTTGAGTGTATTTTATTATTTAACAACCCAAACTTTTAAAGCATAGCAGTTGGAAGTTGACGTGTGTGTAAAGTGACACTTGCGTTCTTTTCGATCTCAGGTATTGGTGTTATAAAAATTGAAAGGGTATATCCTCTTTCTCTGGGATCCAATATTGGAACAACTACCACTGCAATATTAGCCGCAATGGCTAGTCCAGGGGAAACACTTGGAAATTCATTACAGGTTAGCATGACATGCAAATATTTTCAAGCATAATCCCAATCACTCATACACTCAAACAGCAAAATCCCCAGAGTTAAATCAACTCTGCTCAGAGAACATGTGGTCCCTCTCTACATCGAGTTAAAATAACAACGAAGAAGAGTTAAAGTTAATGAGATAAAATGCTGTTTGTGGAGTTGTTTAATCAGATCTTTAGAGACTGAATGTTTTTTATCTTCAGTTGAGTTCATCTTAGGCTGTGGCTGGAAGTCAGATGCAGTTCTTGTGTTTCTCTTCAGTGATTCTGCTTGTTAACAGCAGGTGTTCATCACTACTGCTCAATCATCACTTAATTAATCATTTAATTATCTCATTAACTTTAACTCTGCTTCATTGTTACTTTAACACTAAATAGAGAGAGACCATGTGTATTTTTGAGCAGAGTTGATTTAACTCTGGGGATTTTGCTGTGCAGTCCATAACCTAAAGGTGTAACTCTTCTCTCCATTAGATCGCCTTGGTTCATCTCTTCTTCAACCTCTCTGGGATTTTGCTGTGGTACCCAATCCCTTTCACACGTATCCCCATTCGAATGGCAAAGGCTCTTGGTCAAATAACAGCCGAGTACCGTTGGTTTTCAGGCTTTTACATCATCTTCTGCTTCTTCGCTTTACCTCTATTCGTCTTTGGCCTTTCTTTGGCTGGTTGGCAGGTCCTTGTGGGGGTTCTTGTTCCCATAGTGGCTGTTCTGATCTTCGCTATCATTGTTAATATTCTACAGAAGCACAAACCTCAGTGGCTTCCTTCCGCTCTCCGGTCTTGGAACTTCCTCCCTCTTTGGGCCCACTCTCTTGAACCATGGGATAGAGTGGTTTCCATAATAGCTGCTCGCTGCTGCTGTTGCTGCAAGTGCTGCAATGTTACGGAAGAAGATGAAGAGAAGGGAAAGCATGAAAATATGGATCATGGAATAGAGATGTATGATAATCCGACAATGACTGATGAGATCAAGGAGGCCAAGAAAACATCAGACAGTTGTGAAATCCTCAAGGCAACCTCTTTATAGAGATTAACAGAGCACTATGGGTTATTACCTATCATATCCAACTCAAACTGGAATAGTTTTGTTAATACTTGAAGTTGACAGTAAGTTATATCAGTGGACTTAACAGGAAGAATAAAGAGAAAACCAGTATATTTAATTTCACCATTTATTTTTAAAGTCTTAAATGTATATTTGACATTTTTATACAAAGATTCTATTTTGTACAGGACATTGTAAATGTTATTGTTAAATATACAATCTTATGTTACACACTGTGAGATTTTTTTGATTATTCTTTTACATGTATCAACATGAAATGCATAATTTTATTTTTAATACCTCTAGTTGGAAATAAACATGTTTTAAATCAGAGTGTTCTGTGCATTATTCTCCATTTTACTGTTGTCCTTTTATTTATTTAACATGGGCCCATACTGTAAAAAAATGCCATGATTTTAGAATATTAAGCTGTAATTTCTTGCAGTAAATTACTGTATTCGTAATTTTAATAGTGTTACAAAACATAACTGGTTGCACTGTGATACATGGAGAAAGTAAGATTTGTAACTTTTATGTCTGATCATGTATTTAGTACTGTGCCGTACAAATATTTTACTGTATAGTACAGAAATAATATAATTTTTTATAAACAAGGAATTAATGTTGTTATTGTTAATCATTGTGATTCTACAGGACAATGTCTTTGTCATTTCCTGCTCTTGTTCACTGTATGTGAAGTCAATGTATTTTGTAATTTAATTGTGATGAATTCTAGAAAACTTTTACAACTTTTGTAACTTACATAAGTGCGGACCCCATCCAAATGATGACCAAAACGTTACTGAGGTTTTATTAAGTTTATTGCATCTGTTTTCACTCCAAATCAATCACCACAAAAGCTAAACATAACAGACATTACAGAGCACAAGAAGTGCACATTAAACTCTCTCTCTCTCCATTGCATTATCATCAACATACAGCGAATTACTCAAAACACTTATTACAACTAACAGTTAACAAATACATACATATCTTATGCCTTTTCTATTGTCTTTATGTAGGCCTGCTGAATGTTAAATGGATCCAATCCATGTTTATTAAAAATTATTTAATGATGCAGCAATAAACCTGCTAATATATTTTAATCCAGGTGTTTTTGAATTTTGCTTATTTAAAACTTGATAAAAAATACTATCTATTTTGATGACAAAATTTGAAATAAGAAAGGAATTGACAAATATCGGTATCAGCCAATAATTGTTTGTTAATATCGGCATCGGTATTGGCCCCAAAAAATCATATTGGTGCATCCCTAATATATATATATATATTTAAAACATAATTATTTCTTATTTATTTCTTATTTAAACATAGTTGTTTCTTTTCAAATATCTGATCTCTGTGACCTATATATTTGTATTTTATACATGTATGTATTAATATTATTAATTTAGTGCATTCAGTTTGTTGGGGATTTTAGGGGCAAATAATCAGGGCTTGAGCAGCATTATTGTCTGGACTGGATCCAAATACAGCACAGCTAGTGTAGCCAGATTCTCACAGACACACACACACACACACACACACACACACACACACACACACACACACACACACACACACACACACACCCCACACACACACACACATAAATGCCAATATAGAACTTTTATTTTTGTAGAGTGTATGTTGGTTCTTTTTAGTGAGTTAAAATCATGCTAAACCAGTGTGGTCTGATTCACAAACAAATTCAAAAACACTCTGAATGAACTATGTCGAAGCAGTCACTGAATCGACATCTGATATAATGAACTGCAAGCTCATTAGAAACATGTTGGACAGAACACTTGGAAAATCATTTACAAATGAAAGGAAGGTTTAAGTGCTGCCAGCTGGAAAACAGAATTCTGATTTGGGAACTTTGTGCGTTCTGCCCAACCCAGGTTGAGAAAATTTTGTTTCTTTCAGATGAAAATGAAGATGGATATACATGTCTCCTCTTCGAATATATGTGCCATCTACTCAATCTTTTTTTTTTTTTTGCAGAAGTAACTGGGCACAGATTTTGGGCTGTCTTTCACCAGTAAGCAGGGAGTTGAATCAATTAAAGCTGAATAGGATGATCAATTAAACTGATCAGATGTCATTTTTTCTGGGTCTATAAAAGAAATATCAACCTTTTTTTTTTACCTCAGCAAGTCACATTGTCCTTGTCACCCCTCATTTGCTGATTTGTGCAATATAATATTCCCCTCGATATTATCTCTTCCTCTACCATAGTTAATGATTCTTCTTCTCTGAGCCTCATTATCAGCCGCATCTTCCCTGTTCTTGTACGTTATCGGACAAACTCATGATGCATCAGAATTTTTATGGCCAGTGGGTAGATTTGAGGCTATTAACTCAAGCTTTGTCTGTTACCTGTTTCATCCTCTATCAACCTGTTTATGGTACACCGCTATTTAAAGACCTTCTTCATAAAGAAATGAAGTTGTAGATGATGAAAGTTGTTAAAGTTGGGAATGAATTGATAATAACTGGAGTAAAGCAAAGTCAGAGAAAGATGCTATTAGGTGAGGGGGAACTGCTTTGCCCTTTTTGGCCATATCTTTATGGTTAGACATGTTATCCTGCAGTGGAGTCTATCAGCAATATTAGAGATTACTAAGTCCTATAAGAACCCTGCTGTGTCATTTGTGCTTTCCTCAATAATAAAAGATCACTAATGATTAAATGTGATAACTTCTTGGAATTGACTCAACTCGTTTGAATTGACTGTTGTTGAATTATTTGAAAGTCTTGCTTTCAATTTAGATATTAATTATTTTCGTATAGTATTCTGAATATTATTTTATTTTATATAGAATTAAAAAATAATCATGTTTTATTTCAATCAATTTAGTTTTAATCTACATAAAAACCTACCGTTCAACCTACTGTTTAGCAAACACAGCTGAACATTCCTGTTGACGTCAATTTGATAAATTGCCAATTTGTTGACTAATACCTAAAGAGCCTTAGACATCTGAACAAGTGTAGAGCCTCCCTGAGAGTAACCTGAGGTTAAAGCCTTTAAGGACAATTAGTAATATACAAGATTTCAATCTCAGCAATTCTTGTTGCTGCTTGTTCCCTTGTGCTCCTTGGGAACCTTGAGTGACAGCTCATGATATAATTATATAGTGACTGCCGAATTTCATTATGAATGAATTATATAGTGACTCCGCCAACATTATACAATTACAGGATCAATGAAATTACATAAATATATATATATATATATATACAGTGGTGTGAAAAAGTGTTTGCCCCTTGCTGATTTTTTATTTTTTTTTGCATGTTTGTCACACTTTAATGGTTCAGATCATCAAACAAATTTAAATATTAATCAAAGATAACACAAGTAAACACAACATGCAAACCCACATGGCCCTGTGTGAAAAAGTACTTGCCCCCATAATCTTATAACTGGTTGGGCCACCCTTAGCAGCAACAACTGCAATCAAGTGTTTGTGATAACTTGCAATGAGTCTGTTACAGCACTTTGGAGGAATTTTGGCCCACTCATCTTTGCAGAATTGTTGCAGAAGAATTGTTGTAGAATTTGCAGCCACATTGGAGGGTTTTCGGGCATGAACCGCCTTTTTAAGGTCATGCCACAGCATCTCAATAGGACTGAGGTCAGGACATTGACTAGGCCACTCCAAAGTCTTCATTTTGTTTTTCTTCAGCCATTCAAAGGTGGACTTGCTGGTGTGTTTTGGATCATTGTCCTGCTGCAGAACCCAAGTTCAATTCAGCTTGAGGTCACGAACAGATGGCCGGACATTGTCCTTCAGGATTTTTTGGTAGACAGCAGAATTCATGGTTCCATTTATCATTTAGCCCCAGACCATCACACTACCACCACCATATTTTATTGTTGGTATGATGTTCTTTTTCTGAAATGCCAGACATAATGGGACACACACCTTCCAAAAAGTTCAACTTTTGTGTCGTCAGTCCACAGAGTATTTTCCCGAAAGTCTTGGGGATCATCAAGATGTTTTCTGGCAAAACTGAGACAAGCCTTTATGTTCTTTTTGCTCAGCAGCGGTTTTCATCTTGGAACTCTGCCATACAGGCCATTTTAACCAGTCTCTTTCTTATGGTGGAGTCATGAACACTGATCTAAACTGAGGCAAGTGAAGCCTGCAGTTCTTTGGATGTGGGGTCTTTTGTGACCTCTTGGATGAGTCGTCGCTGCGCTCTTGGGGTAATTTTGGTCGGCATGCCTCTCCTGGGAAGGTTAACCACTGTTCCATGTTTTCGCCATTTGTGGATAATGGCTCTCACTGTGGTTCACTGGAGTCTCAAAGCTTTAGAAATGGCTTTATAACCTTTTCCAGACTGACAATTACTTTCTCATTTGTTCCTTAATTTCTTTGGATCTAAACATGATGTGTAGTTTTGGAGGATCTTTTGGTCTACTTCACTTTGTCAGGCAGGTCGATAGCAAACAGGTGTGGCAGTAATCAGGCCTGGGTGTGGCTAGAGAAACTGAAACTTTGATTGTTCTTTGATTCAAAGTGTGACAAACATGCAAAAAAATAAATAAAAAAATAAACAAATCAGGAAGGGGGGCAACACTTATATATATATATATATATATATATATATATATATATATATATATAGACACTATATATAGACACTATATATATATATATATATATATATATATATATATATACACTATATATATATAGACACTATATATATATAGACACTATATAAAAATATATAGGTCTAAGTGTGTATTGTTAAAATGTTGAATGAAATGGTTTCTAGTCCAAATTTTGAATTTTTACAGTTCCAGTAAAAATTACTACAATTTAAAGATGCCCCCTGTTCATATCTAGAGATATATCACACTGAGTAATAAGATATTAGAAGATAATAATTAGGTAGGCGGGTAATCTTAATGTTAAATGATCCAAGAGATCATGTTCCAATATAATAAACTTGGACAATCTGTCCTTAAACCTTTGATCTTTTAGTGTAATTAGTAAGGGGTAACTTGAGGGTTAAATGCCTACATAATGCTATTAAGGGGCACTTCTCAGAATTGTATTGTTTAAATGACACATGGCCTACTGGTACCAGGTAGTGACATTGATATTTCCTTGATCGAATTTTGATCAAGTATATATATTCAAATTGCTAGTAAATTTTGTAGAAATGTGTATGTATGTCCACAAAATATTCTTAAAATGTAATATCCACACAATTATGTAGCTTTAGTCATTAAAATTTACCCAAAGGCTTAATGAACTCTTGAACTCATTGCCGTTCATATAATGAGAGACAAGATACATAATCGTTATGTAAGTAGTCATTTAGCAGAAACATTATCAATAATGTCCCATTTGCTTCTTACAAATCAAGTTGAGCCTTGTTCAGGGATCTGATGATAATGGCTTGCTCCTTGAGCAGATCAAACTAGCAACCTTCTGATTACAAACCATATATATACATAATTAATATTAAGCTACATTTTGTTGTTTTGAGTTTAAAAAGTGCCACTCAGTTAAAACCGAAGAGACGTTTTTGATTGATTGTGGAATGTGTTACACCTCCGTGAAGTTGGCACCCCATAAAGCGAAATAATCCCCAAAAATATGTCATTCGTTTGTGCTACGTTTGTGCTGATTTGTGCCGCAAAAACGAACGTTTGTGCTGGTTTGGTGTTTGAGATATTAAGCATTATTTTTTTTGGTCGTGTGACGTCATTCTCCACCCCATGTCGTTCAAATCGCTTCAAACCGGTGCCATTCGTTTGTTCTCGATTTGTGCTGGTTTGTGCCGCTAAAACAAACACTGTAACTGTTTTCCTTCCACAGATATAACAAATATAATTCGGGAGCTGTGACGTCATTCTCCACCCCACTTCGTCTAAATCGCACGAAACTGGTGTCGTTCGTTTGTGCTCGATTTGTGCTGGTTTGTGCCGTTAAAACAAACACTGTATCTGTTTTCCTTCCACAGATATAACAAATATAATTTGGGAGCTGTGACGTCCACCCCATGTCGGTCAAATCGCTTCAAACTGGTACCATTCGTTCGATTTGTGCTGGTTTGTGCCGTTAAAACAAACACCGTATCAAAGACCTCTTCTTAAATATAACGAAAAAATGTTTTATTAACAGTTATGTAGCCTAACTCTCCACACCCCATGCCATCCATATTGCTCCAACACGGTATTGTTCGTTTGTGCCGGTTTGTGCCGTTAAAAGAATCCCTGTAATTGATTACCCCTTTTTTTTTTTTTTTTTAAATATATATATATATATATATATATATATATATATATATATATATATATATATATATATATATATATATATATATATAGGCCTAATAATAAAAAAAAATCTCCTCCCCGTCATCTTAAATCGTTCCAAAATGGTGCTGTTCGTTTGTCCAGGTTTGTGCCGTTGAAAAGTACCCCTTCTTAAATGGACTAAATTTGTGCCAGATATTGTCACAACCACTTAGGCCTACATGTTACCTGACTACTTCTGGAACCAGGCGTGTTCTATGCTGTGCTATAGCACTGGGACAGATATTTGAATAAATAATTATAATAAAATACAATACCATTGCATGGTAAATTTTCAAATACATGTTTAACGTCTTTCTGCGCCCTTCAAAAACATTAAACAATGCATAAAGGTCTGCATACGGAAAAGATGTATGCACTGAGACTAAAAAAGTCATGTGTGCAGGGTAATTTACAGGTTAATTTAAAATTTGTTTGGCACGTCAGAGAAGGGAATTATTTTATTAATTATTGTGCAATCAAGAAACCCAGAGGAACGCGTGTATAACATTTGAACACATCGATTCGCATCTTCCGCGGACAAAGATAAAACGCTGCAACTAACAGGCCTCTTGTGGAACTGCTTATGCTCAGATTATTTCATCATCTAACTGCAATTCACCTTTCAAACAAACACAGACTTTAATCACTGTCCATGTAAAGTAGCCTATAGGCGAAGGCAATTTTCTTTAAATAAAACAATAATAATGAAGAAAAAAAAACAAATACACTGTATAAAGTGAATTGCAATTGTTACATTAAATAGAACGAGTTAACGGATAAAATTAGTGTTGTTTATAAATTAATTCATATGATTTTGAGTCCTTGTTTTTCCCTTCTTGACTGGAACCAGTTAATTAGGCCAAGGTGTTTAGATTAGACTACTTTATGTTTAGATGTTTAGATTGACTGTTAGACTATATTTCGATAATAATCAGGCTGCAAATCAAATTGTATGTCATTTATAGCTCATTCACCAAACAGTCGCAATTGTTTGTGCCGATAAAAGTTTTATTTGCTGCTTCGGTTTATAAATATTAGACATTGATTGAATTGAATGACACTGAAATCACTTAGGAGCAATGTGATTTCAAATTAAGTCTCTGCTTTCCTCCTTTTCAGTGACAAGCGCGTGTCAGAAACGGAAAGTTGTGCAGCATCTGTACGTGTAATTCGTTCAATTAATTAGCCTACGTCGAAAAAAAATGCTTTATTTAAATTTGTTTCGAATGTGTGGGCGGCCCCTAAAATACTCATTTTGGCTATATGTGGTCTAAAACAACATTGAGGAAATTTTTATTTAAAATAATTGGTTTTAAAACCTCCATGATGCAACATGTTTCACTCACTATTACAAGAAGATTTTTTATTTTTTATAAATAACAATTTGTGTTTCATTGGAAAAACCCAAAATATCAGAAAACAATGGAAGGGATCGCGCCGGCGCCTCCGCGGACAGAGAAGTGTGTTGTTGTGCTCTGCACGAGACAGCTACAGTAGCAAGAAATATATGAAACAACCAAATAGAAAAATTGTAACTAATATACAGAGCTGTAGCCTACATCAGATGAACTGCGTGATGGGACATGCAAGACATGCTGAGTTTGATTTGTGTATGATGATTTGTGTACCGGGAGTAGTATTTTCTATGATGATTCCATATTTCTTTGAAATATGAAACTGTTATTCTTGTTTTTGTTTGTTTCTTTGTTTGTTTTTACATATTATGAGAGAAAAGAGTCCGATGTTTTTATTCAATCTTTTTTCGTTTTTGGCTAAATATTTTACAAGTGTAAAGTTAGGCTAAAAGTAAACATTTATTTAACCTTTTACTTGAAGACTTAAAATAGATTATTTAGGCTATTAAGCTTTTCTGATTCTTCATTCAGGCTAGTGAGTTAATGCCTGTAATTCAATGTCTTACATTTTAAAAACCGAAGCAGCACAAACGAAAATTTCGCCGGCACAAACCAGCACAAACAAATGAGACAGTTTTGGCCAAATTTGGAGCATGTGGGGGGGCTGAGTGACCTGAAAATGACCTATACATTTTTTTTTTTTTTATATTTTAAAAACCAAAGCAGCACAAACGAAACCTGTTACCGACACAAACGATTTCGAGCAAATTTGGAGCATGTGGGGGGCACCGGTTTTAAGCAAACTGAATGTAAAAAACATTTTTCGCTAGGCCAACTTTATATTTAAGATTGTCATTGTTGCTTTTTTTTTTTTTAACGGCACAAACTGAGCACAAACGAACAGCACCATTTTGTAAAGATTTAAGAAGACATGGGGTGGAAATGATTTGGTTTTTATTTTATTTTTTATTTTTAAGTCAAAAAGTCATCATTTAGGGATTCTTTTAACGGCACAAATCGAGCACAAACGAACAATACCGGGTTGGAGCAATTTGGATGGCATGGGGTGTGGAGAGTTAGGCTACATAGCCTAACTGTTCATAAAACATTTTTTCGTTATATTTAAGAAGAGGTCTTAGATACGGTGTTTGTTTTAACGGCACAAACCAGAACAAATCGAGCACAAACGAACGTCACCAGTTTTGTGCGATTTAGACGAAGTGGGGTGGAGAATGACGTCACTGCTCCCGAATTAAATTTGTTATATCTGTGGAAGGAGAACAGATAGTGTTTGTTTTAACGGCACAAACCAGCACAAATCGAGCACAAACGAACGACACCAGTTTCGTGCGATTTAGACGAAGTGGGGTGGAGAATGACGTCACTGCTCCCGAATTAAATTTGTTATATCTGTGGAAGGAGAACAGATAGTGTTTGTTTTAACGGCACAAACCAGCACAAATCGAGCACAAACGAACGACACCAGTTTCGTGCGATTTAGACGAAGTGGGGTGGAGAATGACGTCACAGCTCCCGAATTAAATTAGTTATATCTGTGGAAGGAGAACAGATACAGTGTTTGTTTTAACGGCACAAACCAGCACAAATCGAGCACAAACGAACGACACCAGTTTCGTGCGATTTAGACGAAGTGGGGTGGAGAATGACGTCACAGCTCCCGAATTAAATTAGTTATATCTGTGGAAGGAGAACAGATACAGTGTTTGTTTTAACGGCACAAACCAGCACAAATCGAGCACAAACGAATGGCACCGGTTTGAAGCGATTTGAACGACATGGGGTGGAGAATGACGTCACACGACCAAAAAAATAATGCTTAATATCTCAAACACCAAACCAGCACAAACGTTCGTTTTTGCGGCACAAATCAGCACAAACGTAGCACAAACGAATGACATATTTTTGGGGATTATTTCGCTTTATGGGGTGCCAACTTCACGGAGTTATGTGTTACCCTTCAGTATTAGATTTGCTCCTTCCATATCTTTTTTTTTTTAAATCTAGGATAAAAACTTACCTTTTTGAGCTAGCATATGGATAAGCATGAAATGTATTGTATTGTGTGTTTTGTTTTTATGATTTTCTTTTTCTTTCTTTTTTTATTGTTTTTTACATCGATGTAAAGCACACTGGTCAACTGGTGTTGTGTGTAGTTGTGCTATAGTAATGAAATTGACATTGACTATTTTATAAATAACAACAACAAAAACATCTCAGTTTCACAGTGAACCATGTATTTGTTAAGTAAGAAATGGAGTTTAGTGACTTTTTTTTTTTAGTTCATTTTTGTGAGTGTGCATGTAACAGATCAAAGCCACTTAAATATGAACCTACTTCTTTTATTATGTGGCCTAGTATTGGGAATATTTTATCCTGTTGATATCAGATATATTTTCTCAGTCATCCACTTATGCTCATTTTAACACTTGTTTCCACGGTGAAGCAATACTGCCATCTTGTGATATGAAAACAGTTTAGTGGGTATTACCGATCCATTGCATTTATCACACTACATTATGTAGGTTTGTACTTTATAAGTGCTTTCATAATGATTACTGAAACGTATGCAACTGAACTATTCTTAAAATATTACATTCTTATTTTTAATAACAACATACATGCTCCACGTCAGATCAATATTTCCTGGTGTCCCTGAGCTTCCTTCCTTCCAGAAATCTTTTTCTCACGGCCCTCGCATAAAAGGTGCGGTCTGTCTTCCCATCGTGAGAACTTTCACACGCGTTTGGCTGGCAGCCGTCCGCAGCTTACTCTCGCGATGACAAGGGACTCTCTCTCATACGCTTCCATAATAAGCGACAGGGAATTCTCGCGTGACTTCAGAACTTTCCCACGCCTGTAACACCCCCCACCCTTTCCTGCATGATTTCTCACAGTGCCCCTCCCCCTCGTCTAAATGCAGTCTTTTGCAATGTGGTGCGGAGCGGGGGAAATCTCGCGATTGTTGGCGTTATTAGAGAGAGTTGGTGAAGATGGCGCCTGTTGTGACAGGGTAAGCAGCGAAATTATTAACGGACGGGGCATGGAAAAGTCACAGCTAAAATAAGTTTTGCCTGTTTAGTCAAGATAACTTGCTTTGGTATATTTTTCTATATCACTGGTTGTGTGTTTCTGCGCTGGTTCCCCGTTTCGGCGTACTTTTGTGTGATTTTTGAGGTTTTCAACGATGGTCTCTTTTATTCAGTTAGCCGCTTAGCTTTTAGTTAGCTGATAGATTTTCAGCAGTTTTCCATAAACACTGAATGCTACGGAGAGCTAATATTTAATTGTAAATACAGTAAGGTTGTATTGACTGCGTGTTTTGAAACTTTAACATACTTTAAGCTTAAAAATACATGTATAATAATTGAGCCAACTTGTGAGTTGGTGTACAAGAGAGGGAGAGAGAGAGAGGGAGAGAGAGCAGGTTAGCAGATGTTAGCCAGCCAAGTTAGCCAGTCCATAACAGAGACTGGGAACTTTCAGGGGGATTCAAAATGTTTCTTTGTTTCATGTCAGACTTTTCAGTTAAACTACCTTTAGCTTAATAGTGTGTATTTGTAGTATCTCTTTACTAATATGTAAAATGCATATGTTTCTATTAACTTTTATTTTTATTTTGCCTCTCAAAACCTAGTGAGCTGTCTAAATAGACAGCAGAGTGTGGCATCTGATGCACGTTTAAACTTGTTTATCCTGCCAAAACAATGCTGTCTAGGTAGACAGATCACTAAGCTGTGGCAGCTTTGTTTGCCAGCATTATTGTTAGTATTTGGTAGACTAAATTATATAAGTGATGAATTGTGAATTGTGTCTTGACTGTGTTGTAAATTTGCTTTGCAGGAAGTTTGGGGAGCTCCCTCAGCCAAAGCGTTTAACAAGGTAAATGCACTGTGAAGTCCATGTGTAAAGTTTATCAAATGCATATTAGGAAATTACAGCTTAAATAAACTTTCTATTTTATTGTGTGGTTTTGCAGAGAGGCCATGCGCAACTACTTGAAGGAGAGAGGAGATCAGACAGTCCTCATATTGCATGCAAAAGTCGCACAGAAATCGTACGGCAATGAAAAAAGGTGTGTGATAAGTTGTAGTTGTTAACATATAATTAGCTAATGTGTGTTTTAGACTGTAAAGTAAATAACCATCATGTTTAATACACATTTGTGGTCTTGTTGTGAGTGATTAATCAGTGCCCATTATTCTAGTGATGAAAATGTTTAGTCTTTGTTATTCGTTCATCAAAATGCTCCTTTTTTGTCTGATATCATTAAGACGTAACAGTCACTGGTTACACCTGGCATTAACATGAATTTAAATAAAAATAATGAAGTGCACAGATATATTATTTATAGTAAATACTGTAATATTCCGTCAATTATTTTGATTTCATGGTGACTTTATATAGACCTCAGTAGAGATGTTAATGGGGTTGTAAAGATTGCTGTTTACAGTCAAGTCCTTTAACAATTTTCTTGTTAAATTTCTTGTTGACTAAATTAAGTCAGGTCTAGTTAATGCATAACGTCTGCAAATTACATGTAAATGAAGGTAGGGAGAGTTATGTAAAATCAGATTTCTTATACAAACATTGAAGTGTATTGTTCTTTAATCAGTTCAAATTCTCTTGGACTCTTAGATTCTTCTGTCCTCCACCATGTGTGTACCTGATGGGTTGTGGCTGGAAGAAAAAGAAGGAGCAGATGGAGAGAGAGGGCTGCTCGGAGCAAGAGTCTCAGCCATGTGCCTTTATCGGCATTGGAAACAGTGAACAAGAAATGCAGCAGCTCAACTTGGAGGGCAAGGTGCTTTATGGATTTTATTAAGGCAACGCATATATTGTAACCGCTCTTTAACTTCATCTTGTCGTCATTATCTTATGTGCTTTGCTTCTGCAGAATTTTTGCACAGCAAAAACGTTATACATTTCTGACTCGGACAAACGTAAGCACTTCATGCTGTCGGTGAAAATGTTCTACGGGAATAGTGCGGATATCGGTGTCTTCCTCAGCAAACGAATCAAGGTCATCTCCAAACCTTCCAAAAAGAAGCAGTCACTGAAGAATGCAGACCGTGAGTCAAAAGAATTTCTTGCTTATGTTGCTAAATGAGATGATTTGCCCATATTTTTTGCTTAGCTCGTTTTTTTTAATGTCTCTTAGTGTGCATAGCTTCTGGGACGAAGGTGGCTCTCTTTAACCGCTTGCGGTCTCAGACTGTCAGTACGCGATACCTTCATGTGGAAGGAGGAAACTTCCATGCTAGTTCACAACAGTGGGGAGCCTTCTACATTCATCTATGTGAGTCATTCACCACAAGTGTCTATTAAACACAATATACTAGGGGAGGGAATATTTTGGTACGTCACGATTCGATTCAAATAAATTCTTGAGGTCGTGATTTGATTTAAAAATCGATTTTGATTTGAAATGCATAGAATTGATTCTATTTTACTGGTTTGTGTTACTTTTCCTTTTTGACTAAAGTAGACAGTTAAATGACATTTATTTTGTTTTTCTTCCCATTTTAGTCAACCCAATATTCTAAAACAAATGCCATTTAAGCTGACTGCAATCATTACACACATGACATGTCTTCTGTAATAATAATAATGCAAGGTTAATTTTTGATATTAAAAACAGGAACAAAGAAGCACATTAGAAACAGTAGGACAAATACAATAGAAAAAGCATACAAATTAAATAATAGTTTTCAGGTACAGTAGCCTAGGTTTATTTAACGTAGTAAGAAATTCTTCAGAAATTGAATAATCAAATGTAAAAATAAAACGTAGAGTCTTCACTGTGTGAATTAAATATAAATTGATTCATATTAAAGGTACAAAAGTGATTCAGTCAAAAGCAGTGATTTAAAAAAAAAAATATATATATTTTTATTAACATTAATGAAACTGCAACCGATTGAGGCTGCTGTCCCTTTAAGAATGAATTCATGGATCTAATTTACTGTTACACATCCGATTTTCTCCTAAGTGTTTAGGTTTGCGTACGACATAACAGACTGTTTATGTGAATACTCCACATGATGTGCATTTTGACATAATTGTGTGTGTATTTGACCATGCAAACGCAATAAGCTGTGAAAGAACTGAATTTAGCATTGCATGCATCTGAGAGGCGGCATCTGAGCTGCTATGTTCCATCAGCGCGAGTCCTTTTTTACGGTTTATTGTGATTAATAACACTCTGTGTCAATAACTTTTAGTACTACGAAGTTAAAGAAAAGTAACAATTTAGAAAATTGATTTTTGACATTTGTGAATCGATGCAAATCGTTAGAAGATAGAATTGCTGTGTGAATCAATTTAATTTTCCCCCCACCCCTAGAATATACTATATTAAAAATGGTAGCAAGGCTTGACATTGAGCCTAGTTGCAAAGTTCATTACATCTAATGAAAGAATCTGAAAGTACCTGTCTTTTAATTTTTTGAATCTGCAGTTTTTATTTTTTATTATGAATTGGTAATAATGTGTAATTTTTAACTTCAGTGGATGATGATGAGTCAGAGGGAGAAGAGTTTACAGTCAGAGACGGTTACATCCATTACGGTCAGACGGTGAAGCTGGTGTGCTCCGTGACAGGCATGGCTCTACCCCGACTGGTAAGCTATTATGCACCAACGTTCATCATGATGATAATTAAAAGGGCTGGGCTAAGAAAGCGTGTCCTGTTCAATCAGGGAATGATGATGTGTAGTTGTGTCACTCTGAATTGACGTCATGTATTTTCTTTGTGCAAATATGTTTGTGTAATGCTGTGGACATTGCAAGTATTTTTCGAAAGTGAAATGTTGCATGTTTGTGTGTAGATTATTCGTAAAGTGGACAAGCAGACCGCGCTAATGGATGCCGACGATCCTGTGTCCCAGCTACATAAATGTGCCTTCTACCTTAAAGATACAGAGAGGATGTACCTCTGCCTGTCACAGGAGAGGATAATTCAGTTCCAGGTCAGTCCATTTATGAGATGAATACAGTTTTAAAATCTTTAAATCAAGACTTGCTTTATTATTATTTTTTTTTGGATTTATTTTTTTTGCCACAGATGTAAAATAATGCACTATAATTGATGAAAACATATCATCTCTTTTAGAATTGCAATGAAAATAAAATTCCCTCTTCTCCAAATTAGTCTTTGAATTCTCCTCTTAATTATTTTTAGGCTCTATAATCTTTTTTTAATAGTAAACAATTAAAATGTTTTTTCTCAACACTGAACTACTCTCAGGCAACACCCTGTCCCAAAGAAACAAACAAAGAAATGATCAACGATGGGGCGTCATGGACAATCATCAGCACAGATAAAGCAGAGTACACTTTCTATGAGGGAATGGGCCCTGTACCCTCACCTGTCACACCCGTGCCTGTTGTTGAGAGTTTACAGGTAATGCACGCAGTCACACTCAAGGCTTTAAAGGCGCTGTGAGCAATTCCAGACGTTTTTCTAATATCAACACACAACATCAATGGCTATATTATAGTTGTTATATTATGTTATAGTTGTATATTATGTTAAAAGAGCATGGCAAATCTGCCATGTTGTCTGTAAGAAAGTAACCTTGAATCCTGAATGTTGTAGCTGAATGGAGGAGGAGATGTTGCCATGCTGGAACTAACAGGACAGAACTTCACACCTAACCTCAGAGTCTGGTTTGGAGATGTGGAGGCAGACACTATGTACAGGTGAAACCAACACAACAATCACAGTGCTGTCCACATCACTGCAGAGGCTCAACCTTAATTTTAAAAAGTGACGAGAATACGTTTTGTGTGCAAAAACAAAACAAATCTGTTCTCTTCTGTTGACCTAGTAAACACAGTGCAGTGCTTCGGGGGTTCAACTTCAGGACGCCGACTCAGTATTGGTCGACGCTGTACATGTGAGCAGCACGACGAGCAGCATGTAGAACCCAAAGCACTGCACTGTTTACTACATCAGCTGCGTCTTATGGGTTTAGAACAATGAGGATGAGAGGATGAGGATGACAGAATTTTCATTTTTGGGTGAACTAACCCTTTAAATCAGGACTGCCATAAAACGGGTTGGATTCATGCTGTCCTTGAGGTGTAATAGGAGGATTCGTATTATGCACACAATCTTTTTTGCTGGTTTTTATTGGTATTTTGGTTACACAAAAGTATCTTGTTATTCAAAACATAAACTCTTGTAGCTTCTCTTTGGGCTGCCCTTTCACAGGAAGGAAAGAATAAAGGCCAGAATAATCTTCAAATCAAAATCCAAGAATTAACATGTGTGATATAATTTCGAACAAAATGAAGTTTCAATGGTGTTCATTTCAGGATTTTGAAACAGCTTGCCAAAGCAAACTTCCTGGAAAAGTTCACTCTGGCTTATAAAACGCTTTCGAACTACCATTGGTCCATGGCGATTACTTAATAAGTAGGTGTGTTCTGAGGCTCTGCCACCTTTGGCATAGAAATCTTCTCCAGTTCGAAATCCGTTTAATCTGTTGATGTCAGATGTCCACAAGCGGCGATGTCAGGATGTTCGCTAACAGTATACTGCTGCTCACATTTTTCGATCTCTTCGTTTTACCCCTGAAGCAAAGAATGAAAACTGAGAGTGTATCAGGGCCTTAAGAACATATTTAATATATACAGTCAAACCAAAATTTATTCAGACACCTTGAACATTTCATTCATTATTACAGTTTATTTATTATAGTCGGTAAAAAATGGTAATTAAATATTACAAAATCTCAGAGTTAAACTGTGTCAGAAAAAAATTAATCATAATTATGTCAGATAACACTTAAGCTAAACATGGTCATGTCAAAGTGTCTGAATCATTTTTGGTTCCAAATTTTTATCAGTTTTACTGGTAGTCCACTGTAATTTTTGGGTATAATATATCACAGTGATGTATATAATATACCCTGTGATGTATATATCCTTTTGTTTTCCTTTGAGACTGCGTAATGTATATTTGTCAGAAAAAGCATTGCAAATATATTGAGAATATCCAGTACATAATTGTCAGTAATTCATACGTACACATCCCGTTTCCTGCAGGTGTGGCGAAAGTGTGCTCTGCGTGGTTCCTGACATCTCTGCGTTCCGTGAGGGGTGGCGTTGGGTTCGGCAGCCAGTGCAGGTTCCTGTGACTTTGGTCCGTAATGACGGCATCATCTACTCCACGGCTTTGACATTTACCTACACGCCGGAGCCGGGACCGCGCCCTCACTGCAGCGCTGCGGGAGCCATACTGCGGGCCAACAGCAACTCCTCCACCTCTCCATCTTCATCTTCCTCATCCTCCAGCCTACTGCTGCAGTCAGCTATCGACAGCCAGGCGGGATACGCAGCAGCAGGAAGCGTGTCTTCATCTTCCTCTTCCTCGGCTATGTCTGTCTCCTAACCTGGGAATCTTGGTGCGCGTTTGCGTGTGCGAGTAAGTGAACCTTTGTGAGAGATTCGTCAGTTCGTAGACTTCCTGCATAGATTCACGGGATACCGATCACAAAAATGGATAATGGTGCCACAGAGAGAGAAGCAAAAGAGAGACAAGACTTCACACAAAGACTGGACAGAACAAATGAAGGCATCTCTTTTCTTTTCTCTCTCTTTGTTGCGGTTCTTTTTCAATCTGTTTCCTCGTGTCAGAGGAATTGGCAACAGAAGTGATGTTTGCCATGGATCAAGATGCCACAGGATCAATGCATTAGCCTTACATGAAAACAAAAAACAATCAGTCAAAAAAGAAAGAAAAAAAACACCTTCAAAACAAAGCCTTTTCTAAGTAATGGCTTTGCGAGATGTTGTTTTCTACTAAAGGGCTTAATGCACTGTTTCGCCAGGCTTGGAAGAAAAGTTATCATAGTAATATAGTTTTTACGGACCAAGGAATATTATTATTATTATTATTATTATTTTTATTGATATATAATTTTATAAGCTTTAGCTAAGGTACATTTTTCACCTTTTTAAGTTTTATAACATATAGTAAACTTTTGTTACCAAATAGTTTTGTATATTTCTTGTGAGCATTTGGGCTCAGAAGGAAGAGGTTCATGCGTTTTGAAAGCCTGAACTCATAGCTGCCTTTACTCCTCTTGGCAAATGCCTTAAATCTTCTGGAGTTTCACCAGACCCATGTCTCTTTTGTAATAATTTTTGTCATGTATATTAGTCCCATTCTCTTATTTTTTTTTTATTTTTCTCCACTAAACCGAGGTGTAATATTGATGCCATTTTTGCGTATTTGGGAGAAGGTGATTCTTCTGCTTCTTTAAACTTTTCTCATATGAAGTCTTTAACACAAAAGCTTTAACTGACTTTGCTGGTACGCCTTACGTGCCATATCGTACTCATCAGATACACATAGCCATTGATCTGGCCCTTTTTCATTGGCTCTAGATGTTTAAACTGCCAACATAAAAACATCCCACACCAAATGGATTACCTTTAGTTGGATGTAAGCACACAAAATTCTTCTGTTGCTTTTTTTTGGTGGTCAACAATTTCTAGTTAATTGGTTTATTCAAATCCTGTGGTAGGGAAGGACTGTACAAGTCTTGTTTGCATATCATTCATGCTTTCGGTGTCATGATTTTTATTAGTATCATACTAAAATCAGTGTGTAGGAAAATTGCTGCTTTGTTGTCATGTGGTTAAACCATATAGAGAAAGGAGTTTGGGGATTCTGTAAGTACAAGTAGCCCTGACTGTTTTTGACTACGAATGAAATGTTTGGTGTTTTTCAGTGCTTTTAGATGCCAACCAATTAGTGGTTTGCCTGCCTGACTGACTAGTTGAATAATTGGTCTTATAGAAGCCTTGTAATTGGACTGGTTTCTCGTTCACCGTACCCTGATCAGACATTTTACTTAGGAGTTTACATAAGGTGTGCTCGGCTAGATAACTGGAACGAATTGCTTTTAATATATGTAGTTAACCACTTTTCAACTAAATGTGGCATCTTAAAAACACTCATACTGGGATGCTCAAATGGATTTTCACACTTAAAAGTCATTGCTTTGTTCCGAAATAGGGATTTCATTTGTTACAATGTTGCATTTTCTTCTTGGTTCGGTTCACTTTCACAAAGCAACATTTCAAATCGTACCAAAATGTGTTTATGCAAATTACATGCAAGTAAAACTGTACTCCTATTGGTCAGAGTTTCTCAGCGTCATCCATCAAGATAATTGACAAGTTCGCTCCATGAGCTTATTGCGGCTTTATTTGTAACTGTCGAGACACACGGCAACGATACGAATGTAGCCACTATTCCAGATGTTAAATACTATATTCGTATTAATGCTGCGGTAAAATCAAACACGCTCTATCTGGATCTCCCAGTGCTGTCTAGTAGGCTAACTGTCGAGATGCATGCAAACACTATAAATAATGTTATAATGCAACTAGAGCGAGAATCGAGGCTTTGTCGGGACAGCATTCTTGCACGGAGAAGCATAATTACACAACATTTTAAGATGAAGAGGCGCTCTTTGGTTTTCAACTGCAGTAACTAAAGTGCTCACTCCAGAATCAAACACTGCTGCATTTTATATAACACATTTCCTGTTATCAATTGTGATATTGTTTGGTCCGTTGGGTCGGATTGCTTTCACATCTCAAGCGAACCTTGCCAGAGTTCATCTGCAATCAGGCCGATTGTTTTGGTGCGGATCCGAGCAAGATTGCCGTTTTCACATATGCCTAAAAGAACCGAACCAAGAGAGAAAACGCACCAGGTTCCTAAACAAATGCTCAGGTGTGAAAGCACCTGTAAATGTGTATGGTTGTACTAAAAATCTAGATAAACTAGTCAGCCTGACTAATTGACAAGTTTGTCTTTGAAACCATTGGTGTCAAGCTGAATGGAAATAACAGTAAAAAGCACTTATCGCATTGCTGCGTGAAGATGTTTGGTTCGTAGGGTACAGGAAACAGAATATTATCTTACCTTTCATATGCTTTGATTTATGAAACTGCAGAAGTGACCCGGCCTTAATGTACATAAATGACCCCTATTAAATTGACAGTGCCACATGTAATTTTTTTTCTTTTTTTGTTTGTTTAAAATGTTTAGTACCAAATGTTCACTTCTGTAATAGCTGTAGTCTAAAGCAAACTAAAAATGAGGCCTTAAACCACTACTGCTTAATTACAGGATCTGGTGATAAGATATTACACTACAAATTATGCTTTTTTTGTAAAAAGGGCATGGTTTTTTTTGTTTTATACCTTTTTCAAGTCACAGAGAAAGTCATCTCAAGTCTGCTTTCTGTGTATCTTTTGTTTCTTATTTTGTCCTGTTTAAATATTTCCCCCCACCCAACTCTATATGCATTGTTTGATCAGAGAGAAAGAGACACTCATGAAATAGTGTGCTCTGGAATTTGCTTTCAATTGGTATGGACTGCATTTTGTTACTGTTTGGGATTTTTATAGGAACAAAAGTAGTAGTTCCACAATGGTTTTGGTTCTTTTAATTTATCAGTTTCTTCCATGGCTAATATTAATATATGAGTTTGTCTAAATATTATATTGATCATTTTATATAATTTTTTTTTTTATTATTGTATAATGGTATGAAATTATATTAATGGTTATGTTAAAATTTTTAAATTTCTTCCATGATTGAGGGAAAATTACTATGAAAAGTCTTTTGTATGTCACTTCTTTTTAATTTTTAAATAACTTTTTACATTTCTTTTTAAACTGTCAGGCCTTGTTTCCCAAAGAAACTTTCTTTGGGAGAAATAAAAGCCAAAACCCAGTAATTCTTGCAAAGCCATTAACTTGTATCTATTGTGAGCTATTTCATTCAATTCCTCAATCAGGGAAGAATATTAAACCATATCACGTGGAAGTGCCGAAATGGAAACTGCCAAATCTAAAGGTCAAATTGTGAAGGTAACACAACCTTTCCATGTATGTTTTCAGTGTTATTTTTCGTCTTGTATCCCGTTTGTCTTCCAGAGTGTTCGAATCAGAGGATCTGAATGGTTAATTTCAAGACTAACCATGTTGAGTTTCATTATTACTATCACATAAGTTAGTTAGTTTGCCTGTCACATGTGCCACTGTGCTTACATTGAGCAGAAACTAGTGTATTAGATCACTGTTATCTTTGTCGGTTTTGTCTGTAGAAAAAAAAGGTGTGAATTGGTGTCTGTTTTCTCAGCCGTTTCAACGGATTGTTTTACATTTTGGAAGTTACCAGCCTTTGCCAAATGGCTACCAGCCATTCTGGTTTCGAGTGCATGCTCTCTAGCAGATTTGAACTGTATTGGTGCTGTCTAACTCCTAAAGGGCCAGTGTATCTATTGCTTTCGGAATGGATCACTAAACACTGTAATAGATTCAAAAAGTGTCAAGTTGTTCATTTATTGTTGTCTTTATGGTGTTAAATTGAGTGCATGATACAAAACCATCAAGGAGATTGCAATACTGTTCCATGACCACTGTGTGTTTTAAAGGAATGGTTCAGCCAAAAACAAAAAACCTGACAATGTTTCCTCACCCTCAAGCCATTCCAAATGTGTTTTAAAGAATGTTTTGGCTGTTTTAGTCAAAGCAGTGAGTCAGCTATTTGGGGTTACCCAGTTTGGAGTAAATGCAGTTATTTTAAAAAAAATTTTAAATCCAGTTTTGAGTACAAATCTTTGATCAAACACCCTGATCAAAGTGAGGTAGTCATGTCAGATGCTTAACTGAATGTTTGTTGCTTTATGTATACATACAATTTTCATATGTTGTACAGTATAAATAACCTTGTGCTACAAAAAGTGTTCCCAACCCTGGTCCTGGAGTACCCCAATTTAGATGTCTCCCTAATCAAACACAACTGATGCAACTCATCAGCTTGTTAAAGATTCCAAGGCTAAACACTCTTAAGCACTTCCCCCTCGAGGGAATCCCTGCCACCATTTTGAAGTGTGTTCAACGTCAATGGACAGTGGACAAGTTAAGTTTATTTGGACAGACCCTCGATTTTGACTGAGGGAGCTAGGCTACGAGTCTGGAGCGCACTTCAGGTAGATCCATAGACGACAATGCAAAACTATACAATTAATTTACTCACACACCTTACCCGATCCAGACGATGGAGGGAAAAGTAGTTTACAGTTATAAGTTAAGTAAAGTCAACTCAGCAGTTTAGAAAAGCTATACTGAGGTAAAACCGCATGGCTCCAGAGCAGATTGAAGTGATCAAGGGTTCCGCCAGTAGTGGGCACTCATGCAACTTTAGCAATGACGCATATGAGTGAACAAGATGGATGGAGATTAGTAAGGGAAGGGCATAAAAAAGTTAACTTAATCACAGCCCAAGACCTCAGGTGAGTGTTTCAGATAAGATCAGTGTTGGGGAAAGTTATTTTTAAAAGTAATTGCGTTATTTAGTTACTTTTTATGGAAAAAAAATACTTTTTCTCAAATGTAAATGCCCTTTCACACTGGCAAAAGTGAAATGAGTAAGCTTCAAGCTGATCACAAATGTGATGTTTATCTAAAGTTATTTTTGCTTATTGGTTGAATTGGATCATCGAAGGTCAGCAGCAAAGACATTGGTTAATAAAGTGAGATTAAATACATAAAGTATATTTGTTTAATATACGTAATTCTCGCAAGTATTGTGCAATATTCTGTGATTGAATTTCACAGTTTTTATTCATTTTGAGGAATACTGACTTTTTGTGCGAGATGAGTAAATGCATGTTCACATTTAGTCACAATAAGCATCATGTTCACACAGCGCACACAACACCTCTGCACTTATGCTGCCTTCATGTGCCTTCATCAGAAATTTGATAATTCCCACTTCTGAAGTGATTACGAGCTCATCGCATTCAAGTTTCGAAATGGGAGCGCGTTCATGTGCAGTTTTTACCTAGGAAACTCGTATTAAGATAATTCCGAGAGCATGTGAAGACCGCATTACTCACAATTTCTCTCAACATGGGGACGGGAGATCTGTCAGTCCATACATGGGAAAACAAAGTAACTTGCATTACTTATTTGAAAAAGTAACTCAGATATTTTGTTGTAAATGTAAAAGTAATGCGTTACTTTAGTTACTTGAAAAAAGTCATCTGATTACATAACTCCGATTACATACTTGTAATGCACTACCCCAAAACTGGATAAGGGACATATCCAAAATGTGTAGTGTTGGGGGTACTCAAGGACCAGGTTTGGAAAACACTGCACAGGAAACACTGTAGTAGTAGTAAGGTGGTATACCATTCCGAACATACCTACTGTTTACCACTCTCACTGGTCGCAATATAAATTGAGATGCAAGTCACAGTAGGGAAGTGGATTGACTTACATTGTGGTGTGCCAACAACAAATTGGCCCTCATTACTGCTAAGACTCTTGAAATGATAATTGAAGTACCTCTGAACTCTCTTTACTGGTTATTAGGGATTCTGCAGTTAATATGGTGGAATCCCATAGATTCTTCTCCAAGTGGGACAGAAACATCAGCACCATAAAGGACACACAACAGAACAGAGGTTATGCAACTACACAACCTGTTCTCAACAAAAATTGACCACTTATTACACCCATACAACCAAACCCATGTATTAAAAGCAACAGGACAATTGTGTGCCCAGTGATACAGCATTTGAGAAGCAAACCTTACAGAATGTTCTTTTTTACATAATAGATTGATGACATCTATGCTGGCCACCAGTGGCAGAAATGAGATGATGTTTCTCACATTAACTTTGAAGTGAGTTTGGCCTGAATTACAATGACAGACACCTGTCACTTGTCCATGATCTAAGGGGCAAACGTTTCCCCCCCTGCTTGGCATCCACTTGCTCATGGCCCAGATTTATTTTTAGACCTTATGGGGTTGTTGAGATGTAACCTGAAGCTTTCTTTCTGTTGCTGTTTCTGAGTGTATGAGTCTTCAACCTTGTTAATCTGATAGGGCTCTAAATTTAATTCTGAGACCAAGATCAAGTGTGTGTACAGGATCTATATGAGAGAGTAAATGCGTAGCATTTGTTTTACTGTGAAAGCCCCCCAAATTGAAGGCTCTTGATGAATGCTTATTAAGATCGTCTTACTATTATTTCATTATTCTAGAGTTGAGTTTAGAGATGCTACTACAGTAACTGACATTTTACCAACCAATGTTTTCTTTAAAGAGATGGTTCACACAAATTTCAGAAAAATATAATTCAAAAAAGATATTTTTAAGAATATTTTAGCTGTTTTTGTCTATTCAATGGGAGTCATTAGGGTCCAAAACAACATTGGACTAAATTAAATAAATGAATAAAAAGCATCATCATCAACAACAATAAAACAGGCTATTATATCAAACTACTTTAGTCAGCTTAAACATTTTTTTTTACTTTAATCCCAACAAAAATATACAATTTATTTTTTTTTATTCACAAATTAAACTGTTCATTATACTTTGTGTATTCAAGTATTTTTTGTATGAATTTAATTTTTATTTAGTTTTAAACGCACGTCGTTTAGTGGTTAATGAATATTTTATTATATACTTTATTTTAATTTGTTAATACTTTTTCTTGGTAAAGTTCTTGGAGCTTCCAATCACGTAAACTAATTAATATTCATATTTAAAGTCAACGTCTACCTCTCAGCAAATCAGTTTACTTGGCAAGCGCCACGCATTCTAATTAATATTCATGAGCCCGACGCCGCTCAAGGATTAGTAAATTCCCGCTTGGCTTTGGAAGAGCAGACGCATGCAAAATACGAGCAAACAAAGTTTGGTGACATTTAGTAACTGGGACACCTTTATGGACACACAATATCCAAACGTTCCCAGAGAGAAGCATAAGGAACTTTATTCTTAAGGAACCTGACTTTCAGAAGGACTTCTATTCTTTGTATTTTTATAGGCCCTATCTAACGCTGTGTTTTGATCGTTCTTTCTTTAGAATTTGTTTTTCAAACTCGTTTATTATTCTGTTTACTTTGTTCCTCCATTTCTTTGGGATATAAAAGCGAAACGTCATTGGCAAAAACAGATTTTGGGATGTATCTAACTTTTTAAATGTTGTGACTTATTCTTATCCTTTGGAGTTGCAAACAAAAACCTCGAACAGTTTTTCGTTTTTTTGTGATTTTTCTGTGAAGTGACCACACTGTTGCTTTTCTAACCGGTGGGGGATACCTTTTCCTGGAGCTGGAGCTGTTTATAGCATCACTATCACGTAACGTTGCATTTGGACACACATGTGTTTTTTAAATCATAGACAGTAAGTGGTATTTGAACCCTGCAATGCAAAAGTTCTGCCTCACCGTCCTGCTCGTGCTGCGCGGGCTGATCATCTGCGTCTGTTCCAGCGATGAAGTGCAGTACACTGGGCTGTACAAGGACACAACTGTGACCTCAACAGGCACGTGTGCTCGACCAAATGATGTTAATATTCATAACTGTATTAAAGTTAATATTTGCTAAGCCTCAGAAAACTCCCTGCATCATGTGAATGATATCAAAAGTGCAGCTTTACAAAATAAATGCATATTATTTTTTTTATTATAATTTTCTATTAGTCAGTCTCTTTCTGTAACGATGGTGTAATTGCTGTGGTAAAAAAAAAAAAATATATATATTATGTAATATGGACACTGCAATGTAAAGTGTTAGAATAATGACAATCATTTGAATATTATTAATTGAGAGGGGGATTAAAACCAGTCACAAAGTACTGAACTAAAAATGTTAAAGCGGTGTTGTTCAGATCATTGTGTCATGAAAGAGATTGTTGACAGAATTCATTTTTAAATCTGACTTGGCAAATCTGAACCCATTTTAGGACATTGTAAAGATTTCTTATACAAAATTTTCTCTCATAACTGTTTTGGAGAAACAACAGAGATATTAAAGAGATCTCATTGTTGATGTTTCTTTCCTGTGGAATAATGATGCCTCTTGGAGAAATTGCTGTATAGTGAAATGATGTTGACATAGCAAGTGTTTGTTGGATTGCTTATCTCCTCTTTTCACCACAGATCCATGTCTGCAAGTGAGCCCTCCATGTATGACGGAGGCTGACCGCTTCAGTCTGGAGGCTCTTCAACACATCCACAGAGAGATGGATGACGATCAGGATGGAGGCATTGAGGTGGAGGAGAGTGTCGAGGTAATCAGCAGTCACAGATGTTACGATCACAAGTCAGAGATAAGTTTCCTCACACCCTAATGTGAATCCTGCAGGGTTTCCACAACTTCTGGCTAATCAATTTCCATGAAATTTGCAGTCAGTTGGATAAGGAAAGAGCAGATTATAGCTGCAAATGTTTTATAGGTGATCATAAATAGAAAAAATAATTGTAAAAATCTATAGATTTCCATGACGTCTTTAAAGAAGGGCTGCATGATTAATTGAAATAACACTGAAATCACAATATGGCTTAGTGGGATTATCAAACCACAAAGGTTGCTAATAAATAAAACGCTGTGTTTTGATCGTTCTTTCTTTAGAATTTGTTTTTCAAACTCGTTAATTATTCTGTTTACTTTGTTCCTCCATTTCTTTGGGATATAACAGCGAAACGTCATTGGCAAAAACAGATTTTGGGATGTATCTAACTTTTTAAATGTTGTGACTTATTCTTATCCTTTGGAGTTGCAAACAAAAACCTCGAACAGTTTTTCGTTTTTTTGTGATTTTTCTGTGAAGTGACCACACTGTTGCTTTTCTAACCGGTGGGGGATACCTTTTCCTGGAGCTGGAGCTGTTTATAGCATCACTATCACGTAACGTTGCATTTGGAAACCACAAAGGTTGCTAATAAATATTAAATAAATGATGAATTAAATAAATATATGCGCTATATATTGAAGTGTGATTTGAAATGCTTGAAAATGAAGAAACTAAGACAGCCAAAGATATTAGTATTGTAATTTTACAGATGTAATTTAAAATAAAATGATCATTATTATTATATTATGTTTCTTAAATACTTGATTTTTTAAATAATTATTTTATTGTAATATTTCTTTTGTTTTTATTTAGTAATTTATATAATTTTTATTTAATAATAATAATGATGATGATAAGCACAGCAAACCTGGATTTTTTTTTTAAAATCAATTTTTATCAGTAAAATCGCAATTAGACTTTTTTCCCAAATCACGCAGCTTTATTTGAAGCCACACTTAAAATGTCTATAAATATATTTTCAGGTTTTCCACAACTGAGTGCTTAAAGGGTTAGTTCATCCAAAAATGAAAAATTATTATTATTAATTATTCACCCTCATGTCGTTCCACACCTGTAAGACCTTCGTTCATCTTCAGAACACAAATTAAGATATTTTTGATAAAATCCAAGGGTATCTGATCCACGTTATTGCACCTTTTGACAATCAAAAGCGTAGTTGAAAACATGGTTAAAATAGTCAACGTGACTGCAGTGGTTCAACCTTAACAACAAGAATACTTTTTGTGCGCAAAAACAAAACAAATATTGAGTCGGCATTCGGACGTAAACAAGGAAGCCTGCACTGAGTTCACTACGTATAACAACTGTTCAAATTGTTGATTAAAAAGTATTCTTGTCGCTTCATAACATTAAGGTTGAACCACTGTAGTCTAAGGTTGAATTAACCCTTTAATAATCTTTGTCTGTTTAACCATTTCTTTTGTTGCTAATTCGAACTGGTGGTTGAGTAGCACAAATTAAGTATTTGTAAGTCTGAGGATGTGAACTAACAAGATCAGCTTTACATTTTGGTATGTTTGTGTAAGTGCGAGAGTGTTATTCCAAAGCACCCTTGGGTTCCTCTCCCAAGCCTGTTGGTCAATTTAGGAACACATGTTTCCATCCAACACCTAAGACAAACTGTTCAGGCTTGGCATTGGGAAAACATAGCTGAGGGGGATGAGTTTCTAAGTAATGTCCTGAAGTATGTCCATGTCTCTGGCATTAGGTTTCCTTTCCTTGTTGCTATGGATATGGTTTAGGTGGATTGAAGCAGCGAAGAAGCCTGGAATCACGTGGTGCATCTGATTACAGCAGAGATCCCAGATTCCAAGACACATTCACAGACACTTGAGCTCTTTTGATCTTGAATGTTTACTCAGCTGTTGTGTGTGTGAGACTGTATTTGTAGTATTTGTGTAGTAGGGTGGTATTTTTTTGTGTGCAGAAGTTTATTTAAATCTCTTCTTTATGTAGTTCATCATAGAAGATATGCAGCAGCAACAACAGGCAAACAAGCACAGTAAACTCCACCAAGAGGACCAGCATATCACTTTGGAGGAGCTTTGGAGGGGCTGGAAATCTTCTGAGGGTAAGATGGTCTGCATGATTGTGTCTTTCCGCCACTTTTTTGCCTCTTTTTTTTACTGCTTTCTTTCTCTCTATCAGTTCATAACTGGACTCAGGAGGATGTCTTAAGGTGGCTAAGAGAGTTTGTTGAGTTGCCTCAGTATGAAAAGGGCTTCAGAGAGCTGCGTGTCAATGGAAACACCTTGCCGAGGTGAGACAAATTAGTTCAAGATAGTTCATCCAAAAATAAAAATTCTGTAATTTACTCCCCTTCAAGTAGTTCCAAACTTGTATGCATTTCTTTGTTCTGCTGAACACAAAGAAATATATTTGGAAGAATGTCAGTAACCAAACAGATCTTGCCCCCCATTGATTACCATAGTATTTATTTTTTCTTACTTTGGTAGTAAATGGGGGGCGAGATCTGTTTGGTTACTGACATTTTTCCAAATATCTTTCTTTGTGTTCAGCAGAACAAAGAAATGCATACAGGTTTGGAACTACTTGAGGGTGAGTAAATGCTGACAGAATTTTCATTTTTAGGTGAACTTTCCCTTTAAGACTGAACCAAAAGAAAATTCACTCATTTCTAAATGTGTTCATCTAATGTTTTGGAAAGTGCCCTCTCATATCAGCCTGACCTAAGAAGAGTATTTTGTACATAACGTTTACAAATTACATGTTTGAATATATATTGATTTTACAATATAGACATTCTGACTGCATCTAAAATGTAAATGAACAGCTTTGGAAATGCAAAGATCTCTTCAAATCCTTGATATTCTATTTATATTATAAATAGAATATAAATAAATTTTATATATACTTTTTGTTAAGTTTAAAAAAAAAGCCATATAAATGGACAGTGATTATGATTTTAGTGACAATATGCTATTTTATAGATACTGTATCTTTAACAACACCAGAATGCACACAGGACAGAATGAAAAAGTTTGTAAATGTGTTAAATAAATGTGAATGCACTGAAAATACATTATCGTTAAAACATTTGGGGTTGGTAAGATGTTTTAATTTAAAAAAGTCTCTTATGCTCACCAAGGCTGCAATTATTTAATAATAATAAAAAAGTAAAATAAATAAATAAATAGTTAAACAGTGAAAAATTATTACAATTTAAAATAACAGTTTTCTATTTTAATATATTTTAAAATGTAATTTATTCCTGTGATGGCAAAGTTGAATTTTCAGCATTATTACTCCAGTCTTCATGATCGTCACATGATCCTTTAGAAATCATTCTAATATGCTGATTTGGTGCTCAAGAATTATTTCATATTATTATCGATGCTGAATACATTTGTGCTATGTCATATTTTTTGTGGAAACCATGATAAAAATTTTCAGTTCAAAGTTCAAAAGAACAGCATTTATTTGAAATAGAAACCTTTTGTAATGCACTAGATGTCTACTGTCACTAGTGATGCATCCTTGCTGAATTTAAAGTATTCACTTATATTTATAAATCATACTGACCTCAAACTTTTGAACGATGGTGTATTTAGTTAATCTCATTGATTAAATACTCCATGATCCATCTTCATGAAGTGACACAGCTAACAGTTTCTTGCTTTGAACTTACAGGATTGCTTCCAATGAGCCATCCTTTATGAGCTCTTATCTGAAGATCCAGGACCAGCAACACAAACAAAAACTCAAGCTCAAAGCCCTGGATGTAGTGCTGTTTGGCCCACCTACACGTATGTATGCGCTTCATATATTGACATAAAATGTAATGATTTTTGTATCACTCTGTGTTTTACATTTAGGATATAAACATTTCAGTCTCTGATCAACATAATCTCTTGCACACATTAATTATGAAATCAAATGTAAATGTAAATGATTGAAACAGTTGTGGCTTTTTAAATGTCACTATTAAATATAGCTCTGACTGATGTGTATAATTTGAGTACATGCGAAATCAAATATCAACGCATGTCTATTGAGAACGCACAGTGCAATTACTCTCTCACACTGTAAAATATTTCAGCAGATATCCAGTCATCATGCAAAATAAACACACAGACGTCACATAATGTTTCATTGGCTGTCTGACTAATATCCTCATGTAACTTTACTCCAGGACCTCCACACAACTGGATGAAAGACCTGCTTCTGATAGTGTCAATAGTAATGGGGATTGGTGGATGCTGGTTTGCACGAGTACAGAATAAGGCATCTAAGGTACATATTTCAAAGATGATGAAGGACCTGGAAAGCTTGCAGACAGCTGAACAAAGCCTCAGAGACTTACAGGAGCAGTGAGTACACCTTCTAGACTCCTCAACCTCCATATTCACCATCAGTTTAAAATAGGATTATTCACAAAAATAAATAATTGTTTTTTTAAAACTTGTTTGTAATTAAAAATTATTAGTTAACTTTTTTTAATCGATTGACAGCACTAATATTTATACTTTTCAAATGTTTGGGTTAAAGGATTAGTTCACTTTCAAATTAAAATTTCCTGATAATTTACTCACTCGAAGATGTCCATGTCCTTCTTTCTTCAGTCAAAAAGAAATAAAGGTTTTTGATGAAAACATTCCAGGATTTTTCTCCATATAGTGACTTCAATGGACCCCAAATGGTTGAAGGTCAAAATCAGACATCCCAAGTCTCCCGGAAGTCCCGGGAGTCTCCCGCATATTTATAGCGGCTCCCTGATGCCCGCAAATTAGTTAAAATCTTCCGGAATCTAGAGCGAGCGAGCAAGAGCGCGCATAGAGACTGTGTTTCAAACCAGCGCGCGCACGGCAGAGAGGGAGAGGGAGCGAGAAAGAGACCTTGCATGTGTATGTGTGTGTGTGTGTGTGTGCGAAGCGCATGTATGACAGAAAGCATCCCGAATGGCCTTTTTCGGCAAATCAACCAATCAATTATCAGTGAGGTGAGTTGACAAGTTTCATTTCATGTGCATATTATTCAGGCTAGTTGCCAAGGCTACATGAAAACAACAAACTCCTTAGACCTGTTTAAAGTTGCAATGGAAAATAAATAAAAGCAGTTTACATAAATAGTATAAGCAGCTTATATAAATAGTAAAAGTAATCTACATATTTAAACATAATTAACGAATGCTTCAAAGCGTTCTACACGATCCCAGATGAGCAATAAGCGTCTTATCCAGTGCCCAAGGAAGTCGACCGGAAGTTGAAGTCGACCGCGTGCTGCCATCTTGTAGCAGAACTTCACTTGCGTTAGCATCCCCATTGACTCCCATTCATTTTGGCGTCACTTTGACAGTGAATAACTTTACATCTGAGGCGTTTAAAGACTCCATTTGTCCATGATTTATTTCCAAAGATACACAACAATGTATAAAGGGCTCCATTACCTTCTATGTTACATTATGGCCCCGTAGAAACAGTTTTTGTAAAAATAAGCTAACGATTGCGTCATAACCACTCGACTCTCTGTCGCACAGTAGAGAAATTACCGTACAGACAGGAGGAGAAGCTCGCAGACAATCGGGGAGATTATCTTAATATGGCGTACTGGCGTTACATTTTAAAATACTATACAAAATAATTAATCAGAATACTTACTCCTGCTCACTCACGCCAAAGAACTCCCCGCTCAAGCTCGCCGTCTCTGCAAGATTAACGATGGCAGTTTGCACGCACAGCTACTAGAAGATTTACATCTGTCAGACAGGTTGCTGACGTCATCAAGCTTAGTGTGAGTCTGCGCGTTAGAAACGGAAGTGCTAAAAATCCCTAAAAATGGGCTTCACTTGTCTCAATTGAGTTCCAGTGGGGTCGCTGTGTCCATTTCTTTTACTGTCTATGGTCTTATCTAGTGAAATCAATCGGTCATTTTCTAAAAAAAATTTTATAAATTATATAAGTTTTAACCATAAATGCTCATCTTAAACTAGCTCTCTTCTTCTTCTCTATTAGAATTCCAGCAGTGTAGACACTGCTAAGTGTATTACTGCCCTCCGCAGGTCAAAGTTTGAACTAATTGTTATATACTTGCACTAGCATATTGTATATGACAATTTAGTTCAAACTTTGACCTGTGGAGGGCAGTAATACACTTAGCAGCGTATACACTGCTGGAATTCAAACAGAGAGGAAGAAGAGAGCTAGTTCAAGATGAGCATTTATGGTTAAAACGTCTAATTTTTTTTTTTTTTTTTTTTTTTTTTTTTTAGAAAATGAGCGATGGTAATTTTGACCTTCAACCGTTTGGACTCCATTGAAGTCCACTGTATGGAGAAAAATACTGGTATGTTTTCATCAAAAACCTTAATTTCTTTTCGACTGAAGAAAGAAAGACATGAACATCTTGGATGACATGGGGGTGAGTAAATTATCAGGGAATTTTAATTTGAAAATGAACTAATCCTTTAAGACAAGGATGCATTAAGTTTATCGAAAGTGACTGTAGTGAAATTATAAAATACAAATAAAAATATAACTACAATAGAATATTTTCCAATTGTAATAATATTTCTCTATATTACTGTCTTTATTGCATTTTTGATTAAATAATGTAGCCTTGGTGAGTAAAGGTGTGTGTGTGTATATATATATATATATACACATACATATATATATATATATATATATATATATATATATATATATATATATATATATATACACATACATATATATATATATATATACACAACATATATAAATAATATTTAAATGTCAGAAATATAGTTATACTGTTCAATAAACATTGTGTTCTTTAGAAAAAAGTATAATTGTATAAAAAATTATATGTTAATTAGCTATAAATAATTCTAAATATTAAAATGTAATATTTAAACATTTAATTTTCACAATATTTAAATCAGCAAATTTTGCAAACAACAATGTTCAATACATCACAACAATCCAAAAAAATGAACAAGGCATAAAAATGAATGTACAGTCAAACCAAAATTTATTCAGACACCTTGAACATTTCATTCATTGTTACAGTTCACTATAGTTTAAAAAATGGTAATAAAATATGACAAGATCTCAGAGTTAAACTTACAGAAAGACTTTAATCTTAATTATGTCAGATAACACTTAGGCAAAACATGGTCAGGTCAAAGTGTCTAAATGATTTTTGGTTCCAAATGTTTATCAATTTTACTGGTAGTCCACTGTATGAAGAATTTTTGGGTATAATATGTCACCGTTTTCTTTATTTTTGCTATCCTCGCTTAAATAAATACTATAGTGTCCTGCACCCACTAGTAAAAATATATCAAAAATAAAAACATTTTGGTTTGACTGTATATATGATCACCAAACTTGAGAGAGTTGACAACATTATAGTAATGGTAATATCTAACTGGCACTAAAATAATGAGGGTCTCAATTGTGTGACCTCATTAAACTTTAACATATACATAAACATCCTAAATAAAAATATAATCTTTTGTTTTTATATAATTACTTTTTAAACCAGATCATTTACATCAGATTCAGTAAAATTAGACTTCCCAAGAAAATATACAAGATAGCGGGTGACATTGGAGAGCATTTTTTCAGCATCTTATGCAACCGACACTGCATTTTGTGTGTTTTTGTAAGGTTGGAAAAGGCCCAGGAAGAGAAGCGCACAGTGGCGGTAGAGAAAAAGAATTTAGAAGAAAAGATGAGGGACGAGATTCAAGGTGCTCAGGAAGAGGCCAACCGCCTTCACAGACTGCGAGATGGAGCTGTGAGTGAACTCAGCCGTCTTCGGTATGCAGAAGAAGAGCTTGAACAGGTAAATATCTGCATTTCTTCCTGTAAAACATCTCCCAACAAGACTCCACTACACCCCATGCTTCTCTGTGCTCTTTACACAGGTACGTGATGCACTAAAGAGGGCAGAGAAAGACATGCAGTCCCTTTGGGCAGTTCCTGAATCTTTGCAGCTGTGGCTACAGCTCACCTATGAGGTGGAGGTCCAGTACTACAACGTCAAGAAGCAAAGTGCAGAACAACAACTAGTCACAGCTAAAGATGAGGTATTTTAGAGACGAATGAGTCACCCGTTTCAAATCCATTCCTGTGCATTGAATCAAATACAGTGTGAAACGTTTTCAGGTTTCTATTGTTTTGCTTTTTGACTTAATGTATATCTGTATAACTAATGAGAGGGCTGTGGACTGTCTTGCATGAAATTATTTAATCACCCTGTATTTTTGCATAGGCTGAAAAAATCAAGAAAAAAAGGAGTTCGGTGTTGGGTACACTACATGTTGCACACAGCTCCTCATTGGATCAAGTGGATCAGAGAATTCTGGAGGCCAAGTAATTTATTTATTTAAAACTGAATAACAGTTACTGAATAATAATTTGGATACAGTTTTCAATGTGGGTCCAAACAATGTTTGGGGCTAGTGTATCTATATATTTTAAAATACATGTTCAAATCATGAGTACACTAAGTATAGGCTTACATTGACCTGCATTTGTATTTTGTTAAAGGAATGCACTAGCAGAGGTGACTGCTTGTCTTCGGGAGCGTCTGCATCGGTGGCAGCAGATTGAGAGCTTGTGTGGTTTTCCTTTAATGAGAAATGCGGGTCTATCCAGTCTCACCGCTACACTCTACCCAGACCCCAACTGGATGCTAATGCCCCGGGCTGCAATGCAGTCCTATCAAGTGCCTGTTTCAGTCGAGGACATGGAGGAAGAAATGCCGCAGATCATACCACAGATTCCTGGTTGGTACTTGTGTTTTTTTAATTTCTTAGTTTCTGTTTTTAATTTCTGTTTTTATATCCATTAAGCAGAGTGTCAGCCAGTCAAACATGTAAACAGCATTGCGTGTTTTCTGACTGGGTAAAAAAAAGGTGCAAATTGTTCCTCACTGGTTATTCAGCTAATCAACCAGCGGAGGTATATATACTGCAGACTTACCTCCGTTCGATTGACAGTTTATCAGCATCCCTCCACCACCCCATCTCCTCACTTCTAAATTCTATCTCTCATAACCACATCCGGGGGGAGTACTCTGGTTTCGGGCCAAAATTCCGAGCTCGGAGCCCTCCCCCTGGACGGCACGCCAAATACGCATTACTTTCTCTTTCTAATTATATGTATATGTGAACTCGTGAATGTAAATTTAGGGGCAGAGCTATCAAGATAGGGGTTTGAATCTTTTGGGTAGGGGCGTGTTTGTTTTTGTGATTTCAAATATCAACAGCGTTTCTCAGAAATCCCTTACTGCACCTTTAATGCTATTAAAAGAACATTCCACATGAAAAAATAAAGAGTGTAAATAAAAAAAAAAACATTATTTAATTAAAGACATAATAATAAAATGGATCCAAAATGGATGTATTTTTCTATGTATGGAATATTTCAAATGTGGTTTATTCAGAACTACCCCTTTAAAAGCCACTTTTGCGCGCATGCCCGTGAAGATCGGTCGGGAAGAATGGTTGAACCTCACCTCAGAAATCACTTGAGGTAAGTGTGTAAATTAAATTTTTTTATATATATATAATTTTTTATAACTTTTTTATTAATTGTTTTTTTTTTAATAAATTGTTTTTTTAATTTATTTTTTTAATTTATTTTAATTTTACCTATTTTCTTTGATTATTACCAGGTTAGGTTTACGTATTTTGTCGTCTTATTGTATATTTTAAAGTGTATACCTGTCATGCAGTCGGTCTCAGTCAGTCACGTGTGTTTATTATGTGCAACGACTTTCAATATTCTCATTCTTATACATCGCGGTACAAAGAGGACACTAACAATGTACTTTTGATATGAAAACAACATGCCACGTAATGTTACTTTTACCTCAGGAAAGCCATTCAATAAATTTTACTCTAGAGAATTTACTATATTACATATTCATCATTATATCTTTACTCTTGTTAAAAGGTTATTATTATAACGATATTATTATAAAAACTGCATTATACAATTCTATACAAATCAGATGTTAAACTTTAATATTATAGTAATGTACCTGCTGACAGAGTTAGTTTACAGCATTCATTTTTTCGTTGAGAAAAATGAACATGTACATGTAACGTTCATTATGTAGCTTCAGCTCAAACACAATGCCTGATTATTTGAAACAATCACATTCCTTTTAGATGCAGAATGATGCATTATTGTTAACTAGCAGTGTTATTTTTTTTGTTTAAAGGAAAAAATTAAATAAAACTGCCCATCACCAGAAGCTCTGCTGGAACATTTCATTAATTTTTCAATTAATCAAATTACTAAGAGAAGATGGCTCCCTTCATGGTTGAGACATAAGTAGGATGTCTCATTAAACTTACCTGAGAGGCAAGTGATGTTTATACAGCACAGTCTGTTGTATAGCAAATTTCATGCATCACCATCACCAGCAAATATTCTGTGTAAGCCTTTATTCCAAAAAGAAGTTTGAATACTCCATTGACTTGGTTGATTCAGAATAATTTGGATATTTTCTTGTGGCTTATATGATTCAAGTTCAGTTGTCTGAAGTAGCCAAACTAAAAATATCTCATGCTCATCTTATAACAACAGTGAACTGAAGTGAACTTGAGGCAATCTGTTAACTTTACAGGTGGAGCATTCACCCTCTTTTCCCCTTTCTGGTGGAACGACCTGCCAACATCTGCCGAGACCATCACATCCTTCAAGAAGCAACTGAAGATACATTTCTTTTACAAGCAATAAAAGGGATAGTTCACCCAAAAATTAAAAATCTGTCATCATTCACTCACCCTAAGACTTTTGATCATCTTCAAAACACAAATTAAGATATTTTCTATTAATTTTCAAACTTCAAATATGGTAAACGAAAGCTCAAACATTCTTGCTTGACATGGCAGAGCAAACCTCATTGGTTCTTGCTCATCATACAGGCACATTTGAGTTTTTTAATGGACCTGGACTGTCAATAGAGGGACATAAATTTTTCTTAGCATTTCACCTTTGGTCTAGATTGTTTTCTAGCTTTCTAATGAACCTGGCATTGTATGAATATTGTTGGCTGTGTGGCGAATTGCTTTTGTTCCTCTATTGTAACTTACTTTTGATAAATGCATAATTGTAAGTGTTATTATTAAATTGTCCCCTTAGTTTTTTATTACAACTAACTCTTGTTTATGCTTCAAAAGTTCTGTTCATGTTATAACATTTTACAAATAAACATTCAACACATTATTTTGTGAGAAAGGAATATTTTAATAATATTATTGTAACCTTTAAGTAACATTGTAATAACAACAAGAAAACTGTACATTTTTACATTTTTAGAATATTACAAATAAACATTCAGAGAATGTTATATTTTGAGTATAAATACGGTTAAGAGAATGTACTAACGTTATTGTAACCTTTAAATAACATTCTAATAACAAGAAAACTGGATATTTTAAGGTTTTTAGATTGTTACAATTAAATGTTCAGAGAATGTTATATTGTGAGTAAAAATAGGATTAAGAGAATGTTGTACTAACATTATTGTAACCTTTTAAATAACGTTCTAATGACGACAAGAAAACTGAAGAAAAAAATATATATATATATATATATAATAGAAACATCTCAAATCAATGTTCCCACAACGTTTTAGAACTTTGTTAGCTGGGATACCCCTCTCATGGATTTCTGTAAGATTTTATGTGTTTTGAAAAAGGCTGCTGCTACGAAGAAGCTAAATGAGACTGCAGAGGTTGTCGAGGACATTAAATGTCATTAATCCAAACAGGAAAACTGATCTAGTGTCCACTTTTATAGTCTCATTGTGTTAATACTCATACTCTTGCAAACTATTCTAACTCAAACTTCCAACTTGTACATTTTTAAAAAAGATTAGAAAAAGATTAGGAGAAGCTGCGGTGGTGGTGATGTTGAAGTCTTGCGTCTGTGATGTAATTTGTTTATAGCCTAACTATTACTTCTGCTGATTGTATTTAGGTTTCAAAATTAATAAAAGTTGTACATTTATGGAAATTATCTTGATGAACAAAATGTGGTGTAGGGAGATTTTATGCATGGTATTGAACAAAATAGATTACAACACAACATTAATTTCAGTAAGTGTTAGATTTTTTTAAAACAGGCATTAATTATTCATATATTTTACTTTTCAGTCACAGTTTCATCTCTGAAATGTTCCCCACGGTCTCTGGTTCGCTCTCGCCGATCTGGGCATATTGTGCCATCACCTGTCATCATATCGCCTGACCCAGACCTCCTGATTCCCATACGAAGTCCATCACGCCGATATGGAGACGAGGAAGAAGAGCATATCAAATTCTCCACTCTTGTGAAACAGTATGTCAGCCTGGCATTTGCCTTTTGTTTTTGCATTGTATAGAAATGAGCAGCTCAAAGATACTTAAAAAAATTGGTAACATTGCAATAAGCTTAAATTCATTAACAGTCTTCATAATACTACAGAAATCAATCTAATATGCTGATTTTGTGCTTAAGAAACATTTATTATTATTGTTATTACTAATATCAATGTTGAAAACAGTTGTGTGGCTTAATATTTTTGTGGAAACTGTGATACATATTTTTCAGGATTCTTTCATGAATAGGTAGTTCAGAAAGCATGTAAAAGTCTTTAACTCTCACTTTATAAATGATGACAAAATGTTTTTTTTGGGGAGAACATTTGCTGAGTGTCCCTCTCTCTGACAGGGAGTCCTTGGAAACATCCTCAGAGTCCACAGAGTCTATTGGGTCATCCATTAGCAGAATGTACAGCAGCCTTGATGTCCCTCCTCGGAGAAAATACATTTTATCTGATAAAATGCCCCGAAAAATCTCTCTGGATGAACAAGATGACAGTCCCTCACGCAAGATCTCACAGGACGAGATGGACGAGTCTTTGATGGTGAACAGCTCAAGGAAAGTATCGCGAGAGGAATTGGACATCAATATTCCATCAAGAAAGACATCTAGAGAGGAATTAGAGGCCTCCGTGGACCCTCCTAAACAGCTGGCTCGAGGAGAATCTGAAGCTAGCATTGATTCATGGAAATTACACAGGGATCTGCCTTTGGATTCCACAATGAGGTATTATTCTACAGAAAAAATGTCCCCAGCAGCGACCGGCATGGACAGTCAGAGACAACGATCCCTTAGAGACAGAAAAGATCATATGGACAGCATTTCTAGAGTTATACCAAAATCAGAGCTGGATTTAGATGCCACAAGTGGAACTAGATATTCAGATGCCTTAATGAACACTTCCATTAAGCACAAAGAAAACCTGGACTTTCCATCCAACATCCAGCGAGGAAGAATATTTAGGGAAAACTCCTTTGATGCCAGCTTTGATAGTTCAGTGGAAAGCTCAAAAAAATTTAAGATGTTAGGCAAAACTGATTTATCCAAAGACATCCCTTCGCGAATTATGTCCCAAGATGAGTATGATGTTTTCACGGATTTCGAAAGACTAAAAAAAAGAGATTCCATGGATACTGTTTCAAGGAACATAATAAGAGATGAGTTTGAGAGAAGCAAGTCCTTTAAAGAGAACAGGGATATTCGCATGGAATATCCCTCAAAAAAACCCTCTCGAGACGAGCAAGAGTTTGCGATGGATACACAACGGATACAACGCAAGATAGACAGCTCTGTACAAACTCCCATTGGTAGAATACAGAGAGAGACTGTGGGTCTATCTGTGGAGGCTCCAAGGCGCAAGATATCGCAGGAGGAATTTGTGGTTACTAATCCAGGACAGTTTGGTCCACCTGACCTCACCGCGAGCTCCTTGATGCTCTGGAAACCATCCGCAGATTCGCTCAGCACGCTAGTGTACGACGGCATTCTTGAAAAGTCCTGCGAGAACCCTCTCGTGGCTAGTTCTTGCGATCTCAGTCACGCGACTTCGGTGTCTAGCTCTTCCCAAAGCCTTCTTGGAATTGAAGGTCATCTGGCAAATTTATCTTCTTCAGAATCTGGGAGTAAAGACAAGAGCAAGATGTCTTCTAAGCTGAAGAATTTGTTCAAGAAGAAAAAGGATAAGGAGAAAGATAAAGACTCGTGAAGATCAACAAGTAGGAATTAAGACTCTTTTAAAAGGCCTGAGGCTCTTCTAAAATTGCCTTAGAAACTATAATATAAGAAAAGCTAAACATGCTGAATGGAGTGGCCTTGGATTTTCTTGCAAAAGGTTTCTCTTAGATATGCAGGAAGAAATTTAATTCTAGCATTTTAATGGACCCTCAGCTAAATGGATACAATCTTATGAAACAAAGGAGCAGAACTGCACTTTTCCAGGTTTGATTCAGTGAAACTATATTACAGACGCTGTCTTTAATTGCACATTTTTCTTTCTTTCTTCCTTCATCCGGTTGTGTTCATCATTTGAAATAATTTGCGATGAGATGGATGTGTATAATTCTTGCTCTGATGAACTGATGAGACGTTTGCATATTACCAGATCATTGTAGCATTGAAGAGACAATCGCAACATGCTTAACTTAGGCCCTCATGCATTAGGCCTCCAAACGCTCATGTGGTTGAATGTGTTCCAACAGCCACAAAAGACCACCTACTCTCCGCCTGCTGACCTAATGCGTAAGGTAAGCGCTCGCTAGCCAGACAGGATTTGGGCTAAACTTTGTCAGCTGAAGACCCGTTTGGTTTGAAGACAAAAAAACGTACCAAGCACAATGTTCTTCACCATTTCTGATTTCTAACACGCACTCACAGTGTTCGGTGTGTTATGTTAAGGCAGAAACGAAAGCTATTGCTCTCTGTATGTTTTCTGTTATCTCCGGACGCATTCATATGTAAACTGCGCAAGCTTATTTTGTTCTTTAGATCGAAAGATGTGAAAAAACCCTTAAAATTTACCCGCCAATAGAATGTCCCCTCGAAGAAATCAGAACAGAAGTGGTTGACAGTGAACAAAAGAGACTGATTAAAATACCAGGTTGAAACGGGTATGTGTCTCCCTCATCCACTTGTGATCCGATTGACCAAAACACATCTTAATACCAGGTGGAAACAGGGCCTAAGATGTGTTTTAGTTGATCGGATCACAAATAGATACCCGTTTACACTTGGTATTTTAATCCGTCACTTCTTACCTGATTTCTTTGAGGGGAATATCAATGGACGGGTAAATATGTTTTTTTCCAAATCTTTCGATCTAATGGGCAAAATAAGCTTGCGCAATTTACGTATGAACGTACCCATGATGATGGAAAAACATACGGAGAGCAGCAGCTTTCGTTTCTGCTTTGACAGTCACAAGACCGGCCAAACGAGGTGAGTGTGTGTTAAAATAGTGAGAGAACATTGTGCTTGGTACATTTGTCATCTTTAAAGTTAAAACCAAACTTGGGTCTTCAGTCGACAAAGTTTAAATCCCATCTGGATAGCGTGCTTCCCATGTTTACACATCAAGTCAGTAGGCGGTTTTTAGTGGCTAATCGAATTCATTCAAACACCACATGAGCTTTTCCACTACAAAAGCAATCTGGTCGAATGGGTTTTTTTGACTACCTCTGGAAGTGAAAGGCCAAAACGCATCTTAAAACCAGGTGGAAACAGGGCCTTAATTCTTATTTATTTGATTGACTTGTTTGCACAAAAATTCAGGCGGGCAACAGAAGACAAAAAAAGCCCAAATTCTAACTAAAGGTTGACTAATATACTGTAAATCTACTAGCCTGTTATTAATAAACGTGTGTTTTAATATATTGGATTTAATAGAAATTAAGCTTTAATTAATTATTTAATAAAGACTTATTTAATCCAATTTGGAGTCAAGTAATGATCAAATAGGACTATATTACATTTTTTGTGTTTTTCCTTGTCTTCATCATTCAAGTTAAAAAGTTGCATTTCATTGAAGGAGGATGATATTTGTATTTATTTTAACTGTTACATTTGTCATCAAACACTGACAATGCTTTTCCAGACTCTACTGACACTTTTGACCTTGACCGTACACAGTTTTAATGTAAATATTTTAAGTTCTTAAAAGTGTCGGTCTGGTTTTATTGTACAGCAGTTTGGGCAACATTTGTTTTCCAGTGTGCAATATAATTAATTTGACTTGGAGGAAAATTCTTCTTGAATATTTTGTGGTATCCTGCCCTTATCCTGTATATGTTCTTGTGCAAATATAAAATATAAACCACATTTAAAATAAATGTAAATCCAAATGTTTAACCATTACTGGAAATATACATCCCAGCAGTCAGGAGTGTACAGATCCTTATAACCTAAAAAAAAAACCCAGCCAGAATATGATCTGAAGCAATAGCAAATAAACAAGATATTCATAAAGACACCTGTAGGCCTATTGTTTTGTTGTTTCCGGAGATATGTTAATATGGTCTAATTTGGATGTGTGGAAATTTTGCCAACATCTACTACATCTACATTATTAATTCATTTCATAGTTGTGTAATAATTGCTGTATTGTTTTGAATGAGAAACCACTTTGGTAGCATTGATTTGATTTTTTTTTTTGATTTTTTTTTAAGTGTCATGAAACTCCCTATGTCATGTATACAAAAATATACATTGTTTATATATAGGTCAGATGATTCTGACTAATCTAAGTAGTTCTGGGTCATATTGAGCCTTCAGTGTGATTAATTTAGCTATCTCATTTCGAAGGCTGCATCTTCTGGAGGTTGCTTTTGTACGCAGCATACAGTGGATACGGAAAGTATTCAGACCCCCTTAAATTTTTCACTTTTTGTTATATTGCAGCCATTTGCTAAAATCATTTAAGTTCATTTTTTTCCTCATTAATGTACACACAGCACCCCATATTGACAGAAAAACACAGAATTGTTGACATTTTTGCAGATTTATTAAAAAAGAAAAACTGAAATATCACATGGTTCTAAGTATTCAGACCCTTTGCTGTGACACTCATATATTTAACTCAGGTGCTGTCCATTACTTCTGATCATCCTTGAGATGGTTCTACACCTTCATTTGAGTCCAGCTGTGTTTGATTATACTGATTCGGACTTGATTAGGAAAGCCACACACCTGTCTATATAAGACCTTACAGCTCACAGTGCATGTCAGAGCAAATGAGAATCATGAGGTCAAATGAACTGCCTGAAGAGCTCAGAGACAGAATTGTGGCAAGGCACAGATCTGGCCAAGGTTACAATTTCTGCTGCACTTAAGGTTCCTTAGAGCACAGTGGCCTCCATAATCCTTAAATGGAAGATGTTTGGGACGACCAGAACCCTTCCTAGAGCTGGCCGTCCGGCCAAACTGAGCTATCGGGGGAGAAGAGCCTTGGTGAGAGAGGTAAAGAAGAACCCAAAGATCACTGTGGCTGAGCTCCAGAGATGCAGTTGGGAGATGGGAGAAAGTTGTAGAAAGTCAACCATCACTGCAGCCCTCCACCAGCCGGGGCTTTATGGCAGAGTGGCCCGACGGAAGCCTCTCCTCAGTGCAAGACACATGAAAGCCTGCATGGAGTTTGCCAAGATGGTGAGAAATAAGATTCTCTTGTCTGATGAGACCAAGATAGAACTTTTTGGCCTTAATTCTAAGCAGTATGTGTGAAGAAAACCAGGCACTGCTCATCACCTGTCAAATACAGTCCCAACAGTGAAGCATGGTGGTGGCAGCATCATGCTCTGGGGGTGTTTTTCAGCTGCCGGGACAGGAGGACTGGTTGCAATCAAGGGAAAGATGAATGCGGCCAAGTACAGGGATATCCTGGACGAAAACCTTCTCCAGAGTGCTCAGGACCTCAGACTGTGCCGAGGATTTACCTTCCAACAAGACAATGACCCTAAGCACACAGCTAAAATAACGAAGGAGTGGCTTCACAACAACTCTGTGACTGTTCTTGAATGGCCCAGCCAGAGCCCTGACTTAAACCCAATTGAGCATCTCTGGAGAGACCTAAAAATGGCTGTCCACCAACGTTTACCATCCAACCTGACAGAACTGGAGAGGATCTGCAAAGAGGAATGGCAGAGGATCCCCGAATCCAGGTGTGAAAAACTTGTTGCATCTTTCCCAAAAAGACTCATGGCTGTATTAGATCAAAAAGGTGCTTCTACTAAATACTGAGCAAAGGGTCTGAATACTTAGGACCATGTGATATTTCAGTTTTTCTTTTTTAATAAAACTGCAAAAATGTCAACAATTCTGTGTTTTTCTGTCAATATGGGGTGCTGTGTGTAAATTAATGAGGAAAAAAAATTAACTTAAATGATTTTAGCAAATGGCTGCAATATAACAAAGGGTCTGAATACTTTCCGTACCCACTGTATGTAATAATGGCGGCGTCATTTAAGTAAAGTAACCGTTACATTCCACAGTCATTAGGAAATTACAACAATTTACACTTCACAAGGAATAACAGTCAATTTTATAATGGTTACTTTTCTGAAATAGGATATCCTTGATGACGTATGCAGCCAACAAATGCGACCTCAGCCTTCGAAATGAGACGGATATAGTCAGAAGTCTTCTGCTTTTTTCCATAACTAATTTTAGAAAATCATGATGCTATCAAAAAGGGGGTTTCCAGTATGTTTTGATGATTTAGTAATGTTCACAGGTTTTTGTAAAGTGGTTAATCATGCTTTGTTTTTGTTTTTTTAACCACAAATGTTTCCAGTGTTTTTTCTTGAGAATTTGTATGCTCATCTCTGTGTTAATATATAGCTGTATGGACTTTAATATTATTATAGACATGAGTAATCAATTGCATATTTGAGGTTAGATTTTTAACCTGCAGAAATATTTTTTATATAATATTTATATATTTTCCCCCCTAACAATTCAAGTCAGCATGTCAAATTGAATCATGTGGAAACAGGAAAACCACAACCTTTAGATGATCGCAGTCTGCAGTCTGCGTAGCTTGATTTGTTTAGATGACAAACCTGAATGGAAAAATATGTGGTTAGAGGCTGTTTATTAATAATGTAATATCTAAACAACAAAAATGACCTTTTTTGAAGAAAGAAGTATGAATAAAGTACACAGGGTGTTAGATGTGACTGATGAAACAGGATGTGACAAAAGGTTTCCTGTTATGGCCTGCTTGAATGTTGATACCTCTGAAATTCTAAATGACATTTAAACCTCAACATGTTGTTGCCAGTTAGATTATATCAGTTCACCTTCAGTTAGACATGAACTGTATTGCACAACTGATCTGTGATGTGCTGAAAATAATGCATTTGATACTTGGTAAAAATGGTAAAGATGATGATCACTTTATATCAGAATGAAAGAGCACAGTTTACAAACTTTACAACGTTATCAAACTTTCTTTGATTAGAAACATAATGTATGCTAATTCAAATATTAATGAATTTGATAAAACCCTCAATCCAAGCAAAAGAAAAAATCCCCAACCTCTAAGTGCATGAACGCTTTTTAGAAGAAATCCCTCCCATCACAGTCAGCAAGGCGACATGCGCTTTGAAGACCCTCGTTCTCATCAGCTACTAAAATGAAGCGAGCAATAGTCATCACACTTGTGTGTAAGTCCATTTTTGTGTTATTTTGCAGTCTTTATGACATAGTATTGATTTGACTGACAATATTTTTTCAGTGTATTTAAACTTGTATTTGCTTTTGCAGGTGTTTTGTTCTGTGAACACCAGAGAGTGTTTGGGACAGAAGTGGACGTGAGAGTTAAAGCAGGAGACAACATCACTCTCTACTCTGACTGTGTCTTTACTTTTGGATCACACATTATTTGGTTGAGAAACTGCTCACATGAGCATCAACCATCTCTGTTAATAGAGACTATAAACCTGTTCGGGGGGATGTTTCCACGTTTCAGTTTTGTGCACAACAGCTCCAGTAACTCCTATGATCTACATATAGAGAATGTCAGTGTCTCTGATGAGGGAATATATTACTGTGCAATAGATGAAAGAAAAGTAAATGGTGTCATGGGCTCACTGTACAAGTATGGAAACAGAAGAACTCGTCTGTCTGTCTTGGGTAAGAAAATATTTGTTGGCCATATTTTACAAAACACTGTCAAATTGTTCTGCTGATAATATCATTAATGGTAATTTTTGCATGAAATTAAAAAAGTGCAAAATAGAAACACTTAAATCACACTTAAAAACCTCTGTCACTGCAATAGCAGCATATAAATATATACAAAAGAACTGGAAACAATGTAGAATATATCACAGAAAACCAAAAATGTAGACTAAATATTTTCAAAATTCAATAGCAGTAGACATTTCTTTATTCAGAATTTCCTTCTCAAATGGTTTATCTGATGTTTTACGTATATGCTTTGTTCCACATAATCAGCTTAAATAATTTAAGAAGGATAGTTACCCATTTGCTCTTCAATGATTTTAACCATACACTGTGACTAAATTATATGAATTATCTTAATTTAAAAATAAATATAATATTATATAATAAATATATAATAAAAGCTCATATATTAGCTTTCACCAGACAGAGGAATGGAGCATCTGAGGTGTCAAATATGGTTTCAAATCAAAAGACACATTTCATGGCGGTATAATTCATTAGTGTATTAATGTGACATATTGTGTCACATTAATAGTGATTTTTATTTATTTTATTTTTTATTTTTTTTATCTATGCTAGTGCATAGATAGCCTTAATATTGTGCTTTATGTGGCACAGAAATAGATCCTTGAAATAATATTTGCAAGTCTCCCTTTTTTTCAGTTGAAGTTTTTTACCACCCTATTTTACCCCTTGGGTGTCCCCTTGGCCACCCCATTAAAAAATTCCTGGAGGAGCCACAGTTCAATCATGACAACTCTCAAAATGGTTTTAACATGCTATTGAATATAGCAGTGTTAATGTATTTGGTCTTGGTGGACTATATCTGATACTGCTGCTGCAGAGCAAGTATGGACTAACTTGCTATTGCCAATTAGTGATGTTCAATTCTTGAACGAATCATGATTTTAAGCGGGTAACCGGTCAAGTCAGTTCACAGAATCAAACTGAATTGTACTTGGTTGATGCTTATGCAATAAATGCTCATTGGCTCATTCAGTGCACAAGGAGTGTGCATGCTACTTAATCGGATATGCATCTTGCATCATCAACCTGGAACTAAAGTTTGATTCAGTTTGATTCTTTGAACCGATCATCACCACTGACAATAGATACACAGAAACATTGCTGTAAGATATGTTGCTGCTGCATGAATAAACATACATAAATCCCATTGCAAATCTAGGCAGGTGGAACTGGGGGAGGTAGAGGGTTTCAAAGGATCTCTGATAGCGCGCTGCAGGACTATCTTACAGCGAACACTGAACCAAACTATTCAAATGCTGAGTAAGCAATCTCATTGGCTGCAGGATCAGCAGAGGCCATGTGGTAATGGTGTGACTGCTTACAGAATCCATGTAAAGGAGGAATCAGCCTGAGCCATCTACAGCTTCATGACTGCACTAGATATATGCACAAGACAGTTACTTTTGCTTTCATTTCATTTAGAGTTAAAGTCTTCTCACACTGAGAGGTTCAACGCCACCTCCACTCCTCCTGTATCAGACCTCTGCTGGAAGCTGCTGTTCAGTGGGTGTCCGGTGTGTGTTCTCCTCTTCTCCATCTGTGTCTACTACCTCTGTCAGAGGAAAACTACAGGTGATCATTCACTCCTGAACTCATTTCCTTCACCAGAGCTATGACTGTTTATTCAAAAATAACAAGATTTGCATTGAATTATCATTGTTACAAAATGAACCCTGTAAAATATCACAATCACGGTTAGGCAAACAAATTCTATTGGCTGGCCAGCCAGTATAGAGTATAGAGCTTTGTGAACAATGAAATGCATTTTAAAATGTCAAGCTGATTTAATTTTCTGAATCGAGTTCTCTTATCTTAATATCTTGTAGTTTCTGCAGCAACACAGACTGAGAATGGACTTTTTGAGGTACTGCATTACTTGTGCAAACATTTCTCATTTTAAACAAATAAATAAATGCTCTTCATATACAATTTGTGATTTGTAATGTTGATTATTTTCCAGAGCGAAGATGAAGTTTGTTACGCATCATTGTACACACCGTCCATGCTGAAGAATAAGAGAGTGCAGAGTTCAGACTTTAGTACTTACACTGAAGTCAGAACCAAAATAACATAAACTACCGAAGAGGATTCTGTTGTAATCCTTAAAGATGGAATACAAAGTTTTGATATTTACTATTATATGGTAACAGGCATTACTCAAGGCTAATGCAAATTTGAAAGGTTATGACTTTGGTTTGCTGTTGTTATTATTTGACCCGCTTCTGTCTACTGTTGTATGTACAGCTCAAACGGAGAGCTAATCCTGATTGTGTAAATGTAGCTGTTGTTTATGCACATAAGGGTTGAGAATCACTGTGTTATTAGAATGGTAAATCTAGTGTTATTTTACTTTAGGGAGGGTAAAGTAATGGTCAGAATGTACTCATGATTTTTTTACATGAAACAAGTCTGTAATCATGATTATTGTTACAATAAATATTTATATTGATGCGCTGTCTACTGTTTGAGCTTTCTTTCTTGTTGTTACAATGGCCAAAAGAGCACCATTACAAACCATTTGGCCTTCAAACTTAAAGGGTTAGTTCACCCAAAAATAAAAATAATCATGCCGTTCCACACCCGTAAGACCTTTGTTAATCTTCGGAACACAGATTAAGATATTTTTGCTGAAATCCGGAGGCTCCGTGAGGCCTTCATAGGGAGCAATGACATTTCCTCTCTCAAGATCCATAAAGGTACTAAAAACATATTTAAATCAGTTCATGCGAGTACAGTGGTTCAATATTAATATTATAAAGCAACATGAATATTTTTGGTGCACCAAAAAAAAAAAAAAAAACGACTTATAGAGTGATGGCCGATTTCAAAACACAGCTTCAGGAAGTTTCGGAGCATTATGAATCAGCATATCGAATCATGATTCAGATCAGGTCAAACCGCCAAACTGCTGAAATCATGTGACTTTAGCGCTCCGAACCATGATTCGACACAAAAGATTCATAACACTCCAAGCTTCATGAAGCAGTGTTTTGAAATCGGCCATCACTAAAGAAGTCGTTATTTTGGTTTTTTTTGGCACACCAAAAATATTCTCGTCGCTTTATAATATTAATATTGAACCACTGCACTCACTCGAACTGATTTAAATATATTTTTAGTACATTAATGGATCTCGAGAGAGGAAATGTCATTGCTGGCTATGCAGGCCTCACGGAGCCATCAGATTTCAACAAAAATATCTTAATTTGTGTTAACGAAGATCTTACGGGTGTGGAACAACATGAGGATGAGTAATAAATGACAGAATTTTTGGGTCAACTAACCCTTTAAGTTACACTGCTGTTCGTGAAAAGGAAAATATGTGCAAAGGAAAAAGATCAAGCACATGCTGTCTCCTCGCTCACACAGATGCATGTTGTCATTCTTAGTTTTGATAACAATGGTTTTTCATTCTTAGTCATATCACCATGTAGTCCGAGACTGATTACCCACTAAAGCTAACCAGGGTTGCTGCTGGAAGAGGTGTTAGTGAGGTCAGCAGTGGTTGCTCACCCTGTGGTCTGTGTGGGTCCTAATGCCCCAGTACAGTGATGGGGACACTATATTGATAAAAAGCACCGTCGTTGAGACGTTAAATCAAGGTCCTGACTACCTGTGGTCCTTAAAGAAAGAAAAAAAAGTAGTATTGTATCCCTGGTGTCCCAGCTAAATTCTCTCCACTGGCCCTTATCAAATCATGGCCTTCTAATAATCCCATTCATTGAATTGGCTCTATCACTCTCTCCTGTCCACCTATAGCCGCTGCACTGTGGCTGCCGTTGCATCGTCCAGCTGGATGCTGCACACTTGTGGTGGGTGAGGAGAAACCCCCTGATATAATAGAGGAAAGCATACAGTAGATGTTTCCACTTGAGCATGCTAAAGACTGGGGGTGTAGGAAACTCTGAAGCAAAGACCTGGACACTCGGGTGTATCTTGTCACTGCAGTTATCAAGTCATCATTTTAGAGGCAGTGCTTAGAGATAGACAAAGCATCTTTAGGCTAATTCATATTGCACAGACAAATGCCAACAAACACCAAAAAACAAGTTGGCCACTGGATGTAGAATTTTATGAAAAATACATTTTCACACCAACAAATGCTGAACGAACATGTTCACTCAGGTGAAAACAAACCCTGGAATGGAAAGGGGGCACTAAGAGCCATTAAAGACCAAAGGTGAGAGTCTCAATAATCCGGCTTATTTGAATGATTCATCTTTACCTTTATGCCAAATATACTTCACCTGATTGGTTTTTTATGTGATGTTATGACAGGATGTTGGATCAGCTGATCTTAAAAAGATTCTTAAATTTGTAATCCCACAGGGGTCATACAAATATGTCAATTAACAAATGGTGGGACAAATAGTTTGTACTTCTTTAAATTTGTTGATTGTTCTCTCTCAATCTGTTATTGATGATGCTGGATGATATACAAATGGGAAAAAAGTCCATACTAATCATTCACTACAGTCACACGGTCCTAAATAATAATAATCATAATAATAAATGAGAGTCACACAATATGAATGCATAGGCTACAATATTAGATTAATATCTCTGCAGCACAGAGAAACATTTTTAAAGAAATAAATACTTTTGATCCATTTAATGCATCCTTGCTGAATAAATGTGACAGTAAAAATCTTTATAATTTCATAACAAAAGATTCAAGTAATGCTGTTCTTTTCATCTTTTTTTTGAAAAATATTAAGCAGCACAACCATTATCAATACTAATAATAAGAGCACCAAATCAGCATATTTGAATGATTTCTGAAGGATCATGACACTGAAGATTGGAGTAATGGCTGCTGAAAATTCAGCTTTCCATTTTTAAAATTACAGTTTGAAAAAAATACTGCTATAAAAAAAAAAAAAGTAAAAATAAATCACACAATATTACTGCCTTTTAAAACTTCTTACCGACCCCAAAATATAAAATGGAAGTACCTACTGACATACCACAACACATTTGTCTCCTCCATGGACTGTTAAACTTATGTAGCAAAAGTAGACAAGTTTGCAGCACTGACTGTAAAAGTAGATAGATATAGAAATACTACCCATATGCGCTTTAATTTTAAAACAAAGGAGTTTTATTTGAATATTCCAGTGAGTGTCATGAAATAAAGTAAGTAAAATTAACATCCATTTAAATTGAACACAGTCATGAATCAATCGGCTTCATGCCACTGATTAAAACAGTCACGCCTGGGTTGAAAGCACAACGGCACTTCGCAAGTCCCACACATGATTGGAGTTTTCTGGTGGCAGAGCCTGCACTTACGTCTACCAACAGTACTGTCTGACATGAAGTACTTGGGCTTGTGGGATCCTTCAGTAACAGATGATTTGGGAGAAGAGGGAGAAGGAGAAGATGACAATGGAGCTGGAGGATGAGCAGAGGAAACTGGTGCAGCATTCTCATCGTCCATTTCTGTGAGCTCTAGAACAAGCTTCTCGAGGAATGCCTTCCGTGTCAGAGCTTTTTGTTTTTTTCTCTCTGCCACCAGTTCATGCAAAATAAACGCATTCTCTACGGTGATGTCCAAAAGGTGATAAAACACACACTGATACCACTTTTTCGGTTTATGTAGCACTCTGTAATGTCCAGTAATGAAACTGGATGGATCCACTGTCCCCACGTTCCTGGGCGGAAAGAAAAAAGCTACTATTTTAAACTCAAAACTGTGAATTAATGCATAAGCACAATAAAATGACACAAAATTGAAATTTGACAAAACCAAAAATTCAAGTTGGTTTAGATCAGGTTCACAACACACTATATATGTTCTGTGACATCTATTTTTAATGCTGACTGTTGTTTATTGGCTTAGTAGCCTAGTTCACAATTTGTGTTGTCTTGTGTATAAGCTACTGGATGCCTTGGATTTCCTTTGGAAGTTCGCATAGTTCGGATGGATGGATGGGTGGATGGATGGGTGGATGGATGGGTGGATGGATGGATGGGTGGATGGATGGATGGATGGGTGGATGGGTGGGTGGATGGATGGATGGGTGGATGGATGGGTGAATGGATGGATGGATGGGTGGATGGATGGATGGATGGATGGATGGATGGATGCCAATCATACTAAATACTGAGAGCATCAGTTTGATTTATATCTCACGAGAAAGCCAGCATAATTCACATTTCTGCCGAAGATAAAGAGAATTTAAACAAATTTCAATGCATTTACAAAGAAGAAAAAACAGCTGCTCAAAGGTTTGAGAAGGCAGCTGAAAGAAAATATTAATACTCTACTATTGCAAGTTAATCAACTGAATGCATTTAATTTATTTAGGTTTAAAAATTGCATTTAGCAATGTACCTATTTATATTCTTTGAAATTAAAAGTTGGATATTAATCGTCAAAATATAATAAACTACTTGAGGGTGAGTAAATGATGACAGAATTTTCATTTTTGGGTAAGCTATCCCTTTAATCTAAAATAATTGCACTCTGAACTGCTATTTTGGAGCAAGAGATACAGGGGGAGTGGCTTTATTGTGTCAGAAGCGTCACTTTGCTCACAGCTGATTTTTCTGCGATCTCTAACCAAGAATAAAACCTGCTCTGGAGCAATTTAGTGGTGTAGCGCATTTTACCCTGGTGATGAACAACGCTAAAACCATTCAATCTAAAAAAAATAAAATAAACGAAACTAAACAAACTCAAACGTACCTGGACAGCCTCTGAAACCAACTTCAAGAAATAGACAAAATGAACATCACTGAGATTCTACTAACCTGTTGTAGTCCAACACCACAGCTGGAATGGGGACCTCCACAAGGGTACAATGTGCATCACCCTTCACCTTCCTCTGGACAGTATCACCTTCATAGGCTTTATGAAATGTAGAGCACATCTGCACTTCCTGGGATCCTTTCCACTCAACAAACAGCAACTCATCATTCCTAATCCAGCGCAAGGTGCCACGTGGAGCGTTCCTTAACAGTCTGTTCACAGAGTTTTTTGGAAAACCTTTCCTGGTCGGCAAAACAGGGCCGCAAGCCCAGACCTTTTTACCCAGAAGGTCCCTGAAGAGTGTGGGACTGGTGTAAAATCTGTCTACAAACAGTTTGTACCCAGAGCCCAACATATTTTCATCCACCAATGCCATAACAGACTCGTAACTCAAGCCCTCGCTCTGTGACGTACATGACTTCCCCTCGTGAATAAAGAAGTCCCATGTATAGCCGCAGCTGCAGTCTGTCAGTGCAAAGAGTTTGTACCCTCTATCTGTAGAGTTGTTTTCGATGCCTAGTTTGATTCCAGGCTTTCTAGGCTGTGCTGCCACTATTCTTTCAACAATGGTGATGTTCTGAAAGGGATGAAAGTAAGTTTTGCAAACCTCCCTTATGAGTTGATACAGAGGTAGAATTTTACCCAGCCGTTCATAGGCTGCTGTTCCCTTTTTCGAGTCATTTAACTCATCTTCCTTGGTATTACTGAAATGAAGAGCATTGGCGATTGTCAGAAATTTTTGATAAGACATGACCTGTGCAGGAAAGGATGGACTGAAGTACTGAGACTCCCTCCAATATTCTGTCAGCAAAGAGCACTTCACGAGACCTGTGTAAATTACCAGTGCTATGTACGACTTCAAGTCTTTTAGAGAAATGTAGAGCCAACGGTCACCCACGTCTCTGCACTTGGTCCCATAGCCATTTGTGTGCCCTACAATGCTCTGCAACATTGTTTTTGGAAACAACAGTTGAAAAAACTGCAGAGGACTTTTACACTTATTCGGAAAAATCTGAGGGCCAGGTTCTTGGACAGGACTGAAATCTATGCAAGGGGGCTCATCATCTACTTCATCGGAGTTGTGCCACCTTTCTGTTGATACACCAGAGAAATCATCATTTTCACTCTCCCTGCAACATCTTTTAGCAGATGTGGAGGACAGACGGGATCTTTTTCTCTGCTGTAGGCTGACCTCTGAATCACAGTCCTCCTCTGGTGGGTAAATGCCAGGTGAAGGCCTATTGCATTGCACAAGAGAAAAACAAAAGAGGATTAGCAATGCACTTAACAACTCTGTTAGACTGTAGGTTATTTTACGCCAACACAATGATTTTTGCTTTTGATTTATCTGCTCAGACCAAAGCATAAAAAATAAATAAATAAAAAAAAATGGAAGACAGGCTGAATGAACATACAAATTCACTTTCCGACAGTAGGTGCCATTTATAGAAAAGCAGAAATACAGTGGTTACCCCGTTCACAAAGCAGAAACTTTGTTTCTATCCTGCTTGACAGGGAGAAGAAATTAAGTCAAACAGTATTTACTTGTTTTCAAACAGCCGTTCAGATTTTTGTATTGGCTGTTTATCAAATAAGGCAGAATACAAGAGTACAGACACAAGAGAATCGGTTCCATACTAATCATTCACTACAGTCACACGGTCCTAAATAATAATAATCATAATAATAAATGAGAGTCACACAATATGAATGCATAGGCTACAATATTAGATTAATATCTCTGCAGCACAGAGAAACATTTTTAAAGAAATAAATACTTTTGATCCATTTAATGCATCCTTGCTGAATAAATGTGACAGTAAAGATCTTTATAATTTCATAACAAAAGATTCAAGTAATGCTGTTCTTTTCATCTTTTTTTTTGAAAAATATTAAGCAGCACAACCATTATCAATACTAATAATAAGAGCACCAAATCAGCATATTTGAATGATTTCTGAAGGATCATGACACTGAAGATTGGAGTAATGGCTGCTGAAAATTCAGCTTTCCATTTTTAAAATTACAGTTTGAAAAAAATACTGCTATAAAAAAAAAAAAAAGTAAAAATAAATCACACAATATTACTGCTTTTTAAAACTTCTTACCGACCCCAAAATATAAAATGGAGGTACCTACTGACATACCACAACACATTTGTCTCCTCCATGGACTGTTAAACTTATGTAGCAAAAGTAGACAAGTTTGCAGCACTGACTGTAAAAGTAGATAGATATAGAAATACTACCCATATGCGCTTTAATTTTAAAACAAAGGAGTTTTATTTGAATATTCCAGTGAGTGTCATGAAATAAAGTAAGTAAAATTAACATCCATTTAAATTGAACACAGTCATGAATCAATCGGCTTCATGCCACTGATTAAAACAGTCACGCCTGGGTTGAAAGCACAACGGCACTTCGCAAGTCCCACACATGATTGGAGTTTTCTGGTGGCAGAGCCTGCACTTACGTCTACCAACAGTACTGTCTGACATGAAGTACTTGGGCTTGTGGGATCCTTCAGTAACAGATGATTTGGGAGAAGAGGGAGAAGGAGAAGATGACAATGGAGCTGGAGGATGAGCAGAGGAAACTGGTGCAGCATTCTCATCGTCCATTTCTGTGAGCTCTAGAACAAGCTTCTCGAGGAATGCCTTCCGTGTCAGAGCTTTTTGTTTTTTTCTCTCTGCCACCAGTTCATGCAAAATAAACGCATTCTCTACGGTGATGTCCAAAAGGTGATAAAACACACACTGATACCACTTTTTCGGTTTATGTAGCACTCTGTAATGTCCAGTAATGAAACTGGATGGATCCACTGTCCCCACGTTCCTGGGCGGAAAGAAAAAAGCTACTATTTTAAACTCAAAACTGTGAATTAATGCATAAGCACAATAAAATGACACAAAATTGAAATTTGACAAAACCAAAAATTCAAGTTGGTTTAGATCAGGTTCACAACACACTATATATGTTCTGTGACATCTATTTTTAATGCTGACTGTTGTTTATTGGCTTAGTAGCCTAGTTCACAATTTGTGTTGTCTTGTGTATAAGCTACTGGATGCCTTGGATTTCCTTTGGAAGTTCGCATAGTTCGGATGGATGGATGGGTGGATGGATGGGTGGATGGATGGATGGGTGGATGGATGGATGGATGGGTGGGTGGATGGATGGATGGGTGGATGGATGGATGGGTGAATGGATGGATGGATGGGTGGATGGATGCCAATCATACTAAATACTGAGAGCATCAGTTTGATTTATATCTCACGAGAAAGCCAGCATAATTCACATTTCTGCCGAAGATAAAGAGAATTTAAACAAATTTCAATGCATTTACAAAGAAGAAAAAACAGCTGCTCAAAGGTTTGAGAAGGCAGCTGAAAGAAAATATTAATACTCTACTATTGCAAGTTAATCAACTGAATGCATTTAATTTATTTAGGTTTAAAAATTGCATTTAGCAATGTACCTATTTATATTCTTTGAAATTAAAAGTTGGATATTAATCGTCAAAATATAATAAACTACTTGAGGGTGAGTAAATGATGACAGAATTTTCATTTTTGGGTAAGCTATCCCTTTAATCTAAAATAATTGCACTCTGAACTGCTATTTTGGAGCAAGAGATACAGGGGGAGTGGCTTTATTGTGTCAGAAGCGTCACTTTGCTCACAGCTGATTTTTCTGCGATCTCTAACCAAGAATAAAACCTGCTCTGGAGCAATTTAGTGGTGTAGCGCATTTTACCCTGGTGATGAACAACGCTAAAACCATTCAATCTAAAAAAAATAAAATAAACGAAACTAAACAAACTCAAACGTACCTGGACAGCCTCTGAAACCAACTTCAAGAAATAGACAAAATGAACATCACTGAGATTCTACTAACCTGTTGTAGTCCAACACCACAGCTGGAACGGGGACCTCCACAAGGGTACAATGTGCATCACCCTTCACCTTCCTCTGGACAGTATCACCTTCATAGGCTTTATGAAATGTAGAGCACATCTGCACTTCCTGGGATCCTTTCCACTCAACAAACAGTAACTCATCATTCCTAATCCAGCGCAAGGTGCCACGTGGAGCGTTCCTTAACAGTCTGTTCACAGAGTTTTTTGGAAAACCTTTCCTGGTCGGCAAAACAGGGCCGCAAGCCCAGACCTTTTTACCCAGAAGGTCCCTGAAGAGTGTGGGACTGGTGTAAAATCTGTCTACAAACAGTTTGTACCCAGAGCCCAACATATTTTCATCCACCAATGCCATAACAGACTCGTAACTCAAGCCCTCGCTCTGTGACGTACATGACTTCCCCTCGTGAATAAAGAAGTCCCATGTATAGCCGCAGCTGCAGTCTGTCAGTGCAAAGAGTTTGTACCCTCTATCTGTAGAGTTGTTTTCGATGCCTAGTTTGATTCCAGGCTTTCTAGGCTGTGCTGCCACTATTCTTTCAACAATGGTGATGTTCTGAAAGGGATGAAAGTAAGTTTTGCAAACCTCCCTTATGAGTTGATACAGAGGTAGAATTTTACCCAGCCGTTCATAGGCTGCTGTTCCCTTTTTCGAGTCATTTAACTCATCTTCCTTGGTATTACTGAAATGAAGAGCATTGGCGATTGTCAGAAATTTTTGATAAGACATGACCTGTGCAGGAAAGGATGGACTGAAGTACTGAGACTCCCTCCAATATTCTGTCAGCAAAGAGCACTTCACGAGACCTGTGTAAATTACCAGTGCTATGTACGACTTCAAGTCTTTTAGAGAAATGTAGAGCCAACGGTCACCCACGTCTCTGCACTTGGTCCCATAGCCATTTGTGTGCCCTACAATGCTCTGCAACATTGTTTTTGGAAACAACAGTTGAAAAAACTGCAGAGGACTTTTACACTTATTCGGAAAAATCTGAGGGCCAGGTTCTTGGACAGGACTGAAATCTATGCAAGGGGGCTCATCATCTACTTCATCGGAGTTGTGCCACCTTTCTGTTGATACACCAGAGAAATCATCATTTTCACTCTCCCTGCAACATCTTTTAGCAGATGTGGAGGACAGACGGGATCTTTTTCTCTGCTGTAGGCTGACCTCTGAATCACAGTCCTCCTCTGGTGGGTAAATGCCAGGTGAAGGCCTATTGCATTGCACAAGAGAAAAACAAAAGAGGATTAGCAATGCACTTAACAACTCTGTTAGACTGTAGGTTATTTTACGCCAACACAATGATTTTTGCTTTTGATTTATCTGCTCAGACCAAAGCATAAAAAATAAATAAATAAAAAAAAATGGAAGACAGGCTGAATGAACATACAAATTCACTTTCCGACAGTAGGTGCCATTTATAGAAAAGCAGAAATACAGTGGTTACCCCGTTCACAAAGCAGAAACTTTGTTTCTATCCTGCTTGACAGGGAGAAGAAATTAAGTCAAACAGTATTTACTTGTTTTCAAACAGCCGTTCAGATTTTTGTATTGGCTGTTTATCAAATAAGGCAGAATACAAGAGTACAGACACAAGAGAATCGGTTCTGGATTCTTCCTTTGCTATTCACTGTCGCTTAGCAAAACGGAAACACATTCATGAGGGCCACCAAGTCATAGTTTTATGTAACCCCAGTGGCTCTAGGCATGTGCCTATAAGCACAAATCTTATTGGTTGGTTAGTTCACAGTGCGACAGAAAAGTGATAAGAACACTTCATGGAAATGTCCATCTGAAAAGATGCATTAATAGCCATGAATTCAAATTAATTTAATCGCACCAAAGATTCATCTTGTGTTAATAGTCATTTAAACCATGTAAAATGTGACAAACCAACAACAACAAGAAAAAAATCTCTGCTTTGTACATCGCCATTTTTTTTTAAATTATCTAGTTACATTTATTATGTCTTACTCTGATCGAGTAAAGGGATTGTATCTTTTCACAAGACTTGCTTCATATAGATTTGTTCAATGATTCCTTTATGATCTTTTTGGATATTTTTTATTTTCTAGTTACCTTGACTTTCATTGGAGGTTTTATTCAAAATATATTAATTTGTGTTTTGAATATTAAGTTTTATGGGTTTGGAATGACATGAATAAATGTAAGTAAACAATGACAAAATTGTGTGTGAACTACCTTATTAAGAATTGTGGCAGAAGGCCCTGAATGGCATGTTGTTGCTGGTGTTTATCTTTATATGGAAATATAAATATTGCTATAGTCTATTGCTATTATGACTATGGCTTTTATGACTATAGAAATGTGATTATTTATTATGGACCTAAAATGTTTCCTTCAAGCTCCCATTTATTAGTGTTGCTGTTACTATAGCAAAGAAAGCAATGTGACATTTTTGTGAGGGATGTCATACAATGATAATATTTAACCCACATCAAAAATTTGAGTGCTAAAGCACAATGTTAAAAACCCTCAAGAAAATGTGTAGAAAAACTCACTGATCTAGAACAGAGTCAAGGCCATCCATAAACATTTCCTCTGCTGTGCTGTCCACACTGCTGGCCACACTGTCCCGGTCACAGATATCCGTATCTTCATCACTACTGCCTGTGCTCTCCTCCACACCATTCTTGGTACTTTTCTTTGGAGCCATCAAAGAACTGAAGATCAATTTTTGCGGATGTTTGCTGTTGAATAATCAGTGGCCAGTGTGTTAGGTAACATAAACCACATCATGTTATCTTTATTCCAATATTGCATAAAATGTCCTACCTTTTAGCACTCAAAATAGCAAGTCAATGTCTATGCACCGCATGAGTGGCATTGTTGACTACGACAATAATTCATGCCCCAGTCAGAGACGCGCGCGTAAAGTATAGCCTACTTTACCTATAAGCCTAGCATGTAATCTTACAACACCACAAAAAAACAAAAACAAAAAAAAAAAACAGCCGTTTCAAAGAAAACTTGCACAACTCACGTGCTAAGTTAAGAGAGATGTCATACAACGGTATTCACTTGTTCGCGCGAGAGTCCCAGAAAGTGGCATAATCCGCATAATCTTCTTCTGTTTTATGGCGGGTGGCACCGACTTTAAGGTGCATTATCGCCACCTACTGTGTTGGAGTGTGACCCAGAGTTTACCCATTTTATTAGGATCTTTAGATCCATACTGGAACAATATGGGGTTCCATTTGTGCCAAAAATAAGCCATTGCTTTGTGCTTTGTACTGTACATTTTCCCTTGTCAACAGTCATTGCTTAGTTGTTCAGATAAATTAGAAGGCCTATATGTTTATGTGCATGTTCTCTGTTTGTTGATTTGTTCTGTCGTCCTAACTGTATTGATCCTACTTTTTCAGATGAATTAGTAAGCCTATGTTGATGTGTATGTTCTTTGTTTATGACTTCTTGTTCTGTCGTCTTAAAGAGATAGGCCCTAGTTCACCCAAAATTTTAAATTTTGTCATCATTTACTCACCCTCAAGTTGTTCCAAACCTGCTGAACACAAAAGAAGATATTTTTTTTAATTGAAGAATGTTTGTAACCAAACAGTTGTGGTGCCCCATTGACTTCAATAGTATTTATTTAAATTAATTTGACCTAAACCAAGTAAATCATGCTGATGCATCTAAACAAATTTATTTTGAATGAACTAAATGAAATTGTGTGTAAAAACTTAAGTGAAGGTAATGAATTCATTTTGTAATATCACAGAACAATTTGTAATTTAGAAACAGACTTAATACAATTGACCATATAGTTTGATTAATTTGGTGCATTTTAATTTGTCCTATGGAGATGAGAGGGGAAAAAATGGCTTGAATATTTATGAAACATTGTTAAATTTAAAAAAAAAAAAAATTATTTTGAGTTTCTGCATAATATACAAACCAAGAAAGAAAGAAAAAAAATGCAAGAGTGACTGAACAATACAAAATCACCTTAGCAACAGTAATCAACTGAATCAAAATAAAAAAATAAGAAATAAAAAAGGGGCGGGGAGATGGGGGATATAGGAAATAATATTTCCTTAATATAGGAAGAGCATTACTGATATTTTATTCAGGAAGGGCTGCCATACAGTTTGAAATTAGTTTTGGCGCAAAATCACAAGGCCATGATCAGGCTTGATCTCTTTTTGAAAAGCTTTTGAAAAAAAGTCAAAGATAGTTAAACAGTTTTGAACATAACCAAAACATGTGTGACAAAGATCCCTCTTCTATTTCACATCTGTCACAAACTGGAAAAATAGAATTATAGGCCTATCTTTTACTCAAATTAGTTTTGGCGCAATACAATCTATGTACCACATGCGAACCGTAGAAATGTTTTAAAATCTAAAACAAGCATTTAAATTTGGATTTTTAATTATAAAAACCATTTTCATCTTCATATTAGGGGTGTAAATTCATTTAATGTAATTGACAGGTGTGATGATCAGTGGGCTTGAGTTTTTACCGGTTTCATTATAGGTTCTGGGCTAAAAAACGGATAGAGGTTTCCAGTGAAAGACTGGCCAGTGTAAGAGTAGATATGAGAGCAGGATTCCACATCATAAAAGGAGACCAGACCGTCCTCATAATCCACAAACACACTGACCTGCTGTGGCTTCACTTTCAGACACAGAGAGACATAGGGACTAGCACAGGCACTATATTCATTCTCCTTCCTCAGAATCACAGACCAGCATCCATTACTGGGACTCAGTTTGAGTTTTCCATTCCTGTTAATGGATTCACTGGCCACTCCTAAAGCCCATTCAGGGTTTCCTTTGACCTGCACCTCAAAATAAAATCTCCCTGAGGAGAATCTCTCCTTTCCCAGAACAATTCCATATTTTTCAAATCTCTCTGGTTTGTCTGGGAGTTCCTGCCAAATGTCTCCACATTTCACTTGTTTTCCATCATCAGACAGAATGAGGTTTGGATGAGCTATATCAGGATCCAGTGTCACATCCACTGAGAAAACAGAGAATATGAACCATAACTTCACAATACAAACATTTTGTGACAATGATTTTTTAAATATTTAATCCAGTTCATACTGTAGCGGAATAATGAAGCTGTGAGTAGCTATATGAATGTAATCTAGCACACTGTACCTGCATACTGCCGCATCCTCTTCAGCTCTGTAGAGACACATGACAATAAAACATCATCAGCTCTTTGAATTTTTTTTTATGTGAGGAATTATAGACAAGCTTTGGGGTTACATTGAAAGATTTGTGCACAACATCATGTTTTTCAATGTATGTACAGACATACCATTTTGCGTGAGTTTCTCCTGTAGAGTGTCCTTCAGTTGAGTCAGAGCTCTCCTCAGAGTCTCCAGACACTCATCGGTCTTCATTCTGATCTCAGACAAGTTCCTGGTGTTTCTAGAGTTGGACAGGGATGAGTAAATCTACAGCAGGAGAGAGGAGAAATCCTGGTAACACTTTACATTAAGGTTCCCTTTGTAAAGGGTTTATAAAGGTGTTTGTTAATGAGTAATAAGTCATTTACAAATGCATTATAAATCATTAATAATGCAGTTATAACTGCATGATTTAAAAGGGTGACTTTAATGCAATACCTGCCAAATAGTGAGCCATTTTTAACTCATGTGTTATAAATGCTTAATAAATGTATTTATTAACACTTATTTAACCCAAAACCAGATTCCTGGCTTATTTCATGATGCAGCAAAAACTGACTATCAAGGTTCACTTTCACAGGTTATTAATGTTTATAACTCATTAATTAATAAATGGTTCACAGGTTTCCACTTTACATTAAGGTTCACTTTCAAAGGTTATTAATGTTTATAACTCATGAATAAATGGTTCATAAGTGTCCACCCTACATTAAGGTTCACAGTTAACTAATATTGGAATTAATTTTTTCATTTTTATGGTTATTATCTTATGTTTTATTTTCAAAATAAAGTTGGAATTTCATCTTTAAGAAAAAAGAAATCATTTTTTTTATACACTGATGTAGATCGGCTTCATAACCTTTTTGAAGAGTATCATGGGTAAGACAGAAACTTCTGGTAAGCAACATGGTAAGAAAAGTGGCAGTCATGATATATTAATAAGATATTAATAAGAAAACCACAAATACAACACCCTGCAGTCTAATAGTCTGATTTTTGCTGCACCATGAAATAAACCAGGAATCTGGTTAAATAAGTGTTAATATATTTTATAACATGTGAGTTAAAAACGGCTCACTATTTGACAGGTATTACATTGAAGTCACCCTTTTTATTCATGCAGTCATAACTGCATTATTAATGATTTATAATGCATTTGTAAATGACTTATTACTCATTAACAAACACCTTTATAAACCCTTTACAAAGGGAACCTTAACCCTTTGATGCACAACATGGGTCAAAAATGACCCGGCTGAGTTTTTATTTTCTATATCTTTGCAAGAAATTATTTTAATCATTCAGTATTCCAGGTATTCCTCAATTAACTTGTTTTTGATCATCACAAATCCTCATTTTAATTTTTTCTTTCTTACTTTTTTAATAAAAATCATTTTTGTATCACTACCCTTCTAATGCGCAACATGGGTCAAAAATGACCCTTATTCATTTCCTATGTAATTTCAATCATGGTTGAGTGTTTCTTTGCTGAATCTTTAAAAGAAATGTATTTTATCATTCATTTATTCCAGGTATTCCTTAAATATCTTGTTTTTGATTGTAAAAAATCATTATGTTCATTTTTTCTTTCTTACTTTATAAACAAACACAGTTTTTGTCTGTCTACATCAATTTTACACACATGGGTCAAAAATGACCCATATTCATTTCCTATGTAATTTCAGTCATGACTGAGTGTTTCTTCGCTGAATCTTTGAAAGAAATTTATTTTATCATTTATTTATTTCAGGTATTACTTAAATATCTTGTTTTTGATTTTCTACAAATAATTATGTTTATTTTTCTTTCTTACTTTATAAACAAACACAGTTTCTACATCAATTTTACACACATGGGTCAAAAATGACCCATATAGAAATCTTTAAGATTTGCAAATTTTTGCAAGTAGGAACATATTTACTGCAGACAACTGTTCATCTACCACACATTTCACATCTTAACAAGGCTACTTTTGTATATTAGGCTATATATTTCATAATTTTTAATTTTTTGTCATAAATCAATGCAATTGGTCATCCTTTATGTCTGTTAGCGTTCCTGAAATGTAACAGTTTTGGACAAATACAACATGAGTCAAAAGTGACCCGAATTAGTTATTTTCTATATCGCATATATTACAATAAATTAATTTTATCATTCATTATTCCATCTATTACTCAATAACCAAATCCTTATTTTAATTTTTCCTTTCTTTTTGAATGAATTTTTTTGAATGTGTGTGTCATTACCTTTCTAAAGGCCAACGTATACTTCACTTTTTATGTGTACGTGAGGGTCAGCATACAGATTTTTTTAACTTTTTATAATTTCCGCCGGATTTCTGTAACTGTGTATGTGAAACGCTGCACATGCACATTTAAATTGCGTTTGACTGTTCGCAAAGTACACTTTCAGCTTTTTTTACAGTGATGTCATCATCCACCTCAGTTCTGTTGAGGACAGCCATTAACACTCTAGATAAAGAAATTCAAAATCACTGTTGATCGATACACTTATTATATATTTTCACTGTTGGACAGAAACCTTGTTCAAAACTGTTACTTTTCAGGAACACTGATAGATGTAAAAGGTGACCAGTAGCATTGGTTTATGACAAAAAATACAAATTATGAAATATAATATACAGCCTATTATATGAAATATAATATGTCTTTCATCCATCAAATATACAAAAGCAGCCATGTTGAGACATGAAATGTGTGGCGGATGAACAGTTGTCTACAGTAAATATGTTCCTTCTTGCGAAAATTTGCAAAGGTTTCTATATGGGTAATTTTTGACCCATGTGTGTAAAATTGATGTAGAAATACAAAACCTGTGTTTGTTTATGAAAAAAAGAAAGAAAAAATAAACACAATGATTTGTTAAAATCAAAAACAAGATATTTAAGGAATACCTGGAATAAATAAATTACAAAATACATTTCTTTCAAAGATTCAGTGAAGAAACACTCAGTCATGACTGAAATTACATAGGAAATGAATACGGGTCATTTTTGACCCATGTGTGTAAAATTGATGTAGAAACTGTGTTTGTTTATAAAGTAAGAAAGAAAAATAAACATAATTATTTGTAGAAAATCAAAAACAAGATATTTAAGTAATACCTGAAATAAATAAATGATAAAATAAATTTCTTTCAAAGATTCAGCGAAGAAACACTCAGTCATGACTGAAATTACATAGGAAATTAATACGGGTCATTTTTGACCCATGTGTGTAAAATTGATGTAGACAGACAAAAACTGTGTTTGTTTATAAAGTAAGAAAGAAAAAATGAACATAATGATTTTTGTCAATCAAAAACAAGATATTTAAGGAATACCTGGAATAAATTAATGATAAAATACATTTCTTTCAAAGATTCAGCAAAGAAACACTCAACCATGATTGAAATTATATAGGAAATGAATAAGGGTCAAAATCCCCACCACTAAAACACAGACATGTATGGAACAAACACAGAGTGATGCAAACATTGAAAACTCCCAGTGCTGTTGGATCAAAACTAAATGATGTATAATAAATATTTAATTTAAACTCACTTTTCTGACTGCTGCTGAGTGTTTGACTTCTTGAATCTTATTGATTCTGTCGATCACCTGCTGCACATCTTTCTGTGTCTTCATCAGTTGAGTCTATAGACACAGAACAACACGCAATATGTTTTCATAATTGATTAATTTATTTCACAAAATCAAAAAACATATGATTTGTCATGATACGAGCCCTTTAAAATCAGCTTTGTTAGTAACTTATACCTTCTTCGCTTCACTCTCCTCTTCTTAAAAAAACAGTTATGTGGTTCTTGTGATCTCCGTCAGTGCAGGACAGACACAACATTGTCTGATCATCTCTACAGAACAGCTCCAGAGGTCTCTCATGTTTCTGACATAGTCCTCCAGATTACTCGCAGGAGTGATTAAGTTGTGTTTCTTTAAAGCTGCCTCTCTCAAATGACACTCCCGGTGAGATTCACAGTAAGAGCTCTGACACACCAGACACGACTTCAGGGCTTTCAGCTTTATTTCCTCACAGATGTCACACAGAACTTCAGTTTTTTTCTCAGGACTTTTCTTTTTATAGTGATCTACGAGCTCTTGGAGTGTGGTATTCATCTTGATATCAGGTCAATGCTTGAATGTTTCTTTACAGTATGGACAGTTGCAGGTCTGGTTGTCGTCCCAGTGTTTATTCAGACAGGTCTTGCAGAAGTTGTGTCCACATGGAGTGCGGACTGGATCAGTGAACACGTTCAGACATATAGAGCACTGAAGCTCCTCAGTCAGTGGACCACTGAAGATGACATGACTGGAAAGAGAAATGATGATGATAAATCTACACTACTAGTCTAAAGTTTGGACACACATAAAGCACACAATGAAGGAACCAGGAACCACCCACACGCTACACCAAACATCGACTGACAAAGCAACAAGAGAAACACAAGGACTAACAAGGTAACAAGACAACACACTTTTAAACTAAAAGTAAGAAAGTATACTTTCAGACTAATTTTAATGAACTTCTCAGAAAAATACTTAAAATTAAGCTTAAGTATACTTGACTATTTATTGAATAGTATTGGTCCCACTTTATATTAAGTGGCCTTAACTACCATGTACTTACATCAAAAAACAAGTACAGTGTACTTATTGGGTTCATATTGAATTGCAAAACACATTTGCAGCTATTGAGGTGGGGTATGGGTAAGGTTAGGGACAGGTTTGGTGGTATGGGTAGGTTTAAAGGTAGGGGTAAGGTGTAAGGGATGGGTCAACAGTGTAATTATAAATGTAATTACAGAAATTAATTACAGATGTAATTACATGCAGGTGGTATACTTGAGGTATACTTAAAAGTATAATTAAGTATTCTAAGTATACTTGGTTTGTAGTTGTGTTTACTCTTTTGATAGATTAGCCTATAAATACAATGTTAGAAAATATTGATTCATAAAGATACATGTTCCCAATTCTGAGTATTGTTTTTTTTTTTTTTTTTTGCGCATCCCACTGATAGTGTACATAGGAATTTACTTAAAATCTACTTAACTCATTCCCTGCCATTGACAGAAATTTCTGGCAATCCATGTTTTCACTGTAGTTTCACTGTTCACTATAGTAAGGGGCACTATTACGCATATTCTAAAAGTATATAGAATATCTGGTTTAAAACACTGCCCAAGAAGAAGCAGAAACAATAGATTTGGCTGAATCCCAAATAGCACACTGCCGTGCCACTGCGCGTGTCCGTTAGGTCCACGAGACCGTAGGGTGTCCCCCTTAAATGTGTAATTTTTATACACTAACAAGTGGACCAATTTAGTCCCAAGTACTGAAATAGTACACTTACTAGTATACTACAAGTATAGTAATAATTTTAATATTTTTTATTATCTATTTTATTTTTATTTGTTATACATATTTTTATTTCTTAGGCATCTGTTGTGATTATTTTATGATTTTAATTTCCTTTTTTATGTAAAGCACTTACTACATAAAGTATACTTTAAATATACTTGAATTTTATTTTTACTTTCATTTACTTTTATATATTTTAATTTTTCTAAGTATACTTAAAATTAACTTGATGATTCATTAAAATTTGACAAAATCAGGGTTTATTTTTTAATTAAGAACACTGGCAAAGGTGAAGCCATTTTTGTTGTTTTATGATTTCGAGAGAGTGATGCATACTTTCATGTCTTCATATCTGGACAACTGAAATTCCCTGTACGTAGGGATTAGTCAGTCCACTTTATCACGACTGCAAATTATCCAAAATGCTGCATCGAGATAGTTGACAGGCTCTCAGAAACAGGACCATATTACTCCTATTCTGTCTTCTTAAGATTGGCTGCCAGTCCTTTATAGGATTGATTTTAAGATTTTGTTGTTGCTTTTAAATCTTTATATGGCTTGCACTACTTTTAGATTTGTTAAAACTATACTCACCATCCAGATCACTTAGTTCCTCTGACCAGAAACTCTATGTCTAAACGTAAATTTTGGGGCGATCACGCTTTCGCAATGATGGCTCTGAGGCTCTGGAACACTTTGCCTTTGAATATTAGAACATCCTCCACACTGGTGTCTTTTAAATCTCTTTTAAAAACTTATCTTTTTCCCCTGGCTTTTTCTGTTAGATCCTATTTATTGATATATTGGTATTTTGTCATTTCATGTTGTGCAGTTAGATGTCTGTTTTGTACAACATTGATGTGTAATGTATGTTTGCTTTTTTGCATATGTTTGAAAATTGAACAACACATTGGTCAAGTAACTGTATTTTTCAAACTTAAAACCAGTTTGGATCATGACCACTTAATATATATTAGTTAAATCTCATAATAATTGATAGTGATGATTTGTTAAACACAGTGACTCATAACCTCATTGAACAATCTGAACTCTGACCTGCTGTTTAGATTAAAGTACAAGTGATATTTTCTAACAAAAATATATATCCGTATATAAAATAGATACATCTCTCCACAAAAGTTATATGGTCAAGTCATTTTCAGCTTGTTTAATGTAAATGTACTTTTCAGCTGCAGGTCATTTATACGTCTTGTCTCTTTAGTCTTTCTGTTGAGTGACAAAATAAGTCTTTTTTACAATTTTACAATTCTAATTCCATTTCAGTGCAGTAGACAGTTAAAGTCGTTGTGTATTTACCACTCTTAAACTTATTCCAGTTTGATATAAACCCAACTAAACCAGATCACTTCCATTAGAAACCTGTTCAGCTCAATCTCTCTTATATTTCTATCACTTACCTGTAAGTATCAGATGTGTACACAAGGCTCTTTGAATGTCTCAATAAATATTCTGTTGTTTAAAGCGGTTGATCATTTCAGGCGTCCACACTGTTGTTGATTAAGGTTCACTTGCTCTGAATCTCTCACAGGGATGTCAGAGGTCAGATTAATCTCAGTGTTTGATATATAGCCAATACAAGTGAACCAGAGAAGAAATATTTGTATGAATTTCTAAATGTCTTTTGTGATCCACAGAAGAAAGTTACTTATTTTTACAAGACAACGATGTACTAAAACTGGAAAAGTTTTTTTTCTTTGTACACATCCATGAAAATGATTTAAAAAAAGCTGTATTATGCATACCAGACAAGTAGTCATCAATTTGTTGTACTAAATCTGCATGATTGACCTGTATTTGTTTTCTGTGGATCAGGAGCTGTTTTACAAAATGTCACTTTTCTGTTTAATCAAAGTGAATGTTGTTGAGCTTTAATAATGATAATACACCATACTTGTGTGCAATGTTCAAAGATTTGGAATATGACTGCCATGTTCTCTCACATCCACATTCATTGTTTGGCAATGCAATTTTAAATGTCCAACTATATGAACTGATTAGTATTTCATGAAGGAAAGGAATTCACATGGACATTTTGGTGTAGTTTTGGTTGTACCATATGCTACAACCTTTTCTTATATACCCAACTGATTGAGCTCAATAAAGTATTGGCACTGAAAGTGGCTTTTGTCATGCAAACAGAAGATCAGGTAAGCCTGGAAACTAAATCATAAAATGCATTTACGCTACAAGGACTCTGTGGCAAGAACAGCTCTCTGCTTCGACCCGGGAGGCTGCCAACCTTGAGAAAGATGTATCTTATGCATGCATGAACAGAAAAGTGACTTTATTAAATGTATTGATGTTAAATATTGTAGATATCGATCAGATCAAAATCCATGTGAAAACTCCGCCCCTCACTTCTGTCCTGCAGTTCTGTACCTGGATAGTATTCGTTTCAGTCAGTTCTGAATCGGTTCTTTCAATAACTCCCTTTATTCTTCAACTTTGATTTTTTTTAAACAATGCAAAAGTTCAAAAGTTTGACGTTAGTGAGAATTTTCTACATTTTTTTGGAAAGAAATTAATACTTTTATTCAGCAAGCATGCATTAAATTGATAAAATGTGACAGTAAATACATTTATAATGTTACAAAATATTCTATTTCAAATAAATGCTGTTCTTTTGAACTTTATATTCAAAGAATCCATTGGTAATAATAACGGTTTCTTATTTCTTAATTTAAATCTTTCGAAATAAAACTTTTTGCATGCTTTATTGAAAAAGTATTAAAACCAAGTCGTAAATAAATTTCCAGAAGGCTTTATTTGTAATATTTCAGCCATAGCTTCAGTTTCTGTGGATGAGGTTTTGGTGATGCATGAAGTCAAACTTTCCTCCTGCGATGAAATGCTGTACTGCGCATGCGCACACGCACACACAAAAAAATAGAAGGAGAATTCAGGAGAATCTCTGTGACAGAAAAATATATGTGGAATTAAAATAGGTGGCATTATAAACCACCAGGTTGGCTCAAAATAACCTACAAAATGACATTGGTACCAAAGTGACAGATTTGACCATATTCTGATTTAAATGCCAGTGAAACATTTCCCTTGCCAATGTTTATATTCTAGATGACCATTTGAGGACTTTAAATGCATACATGTAAACCAACAACCTACATAAAATGTAGATAATTTAATACCATTCAAAATATATTTATTCCACTTTACAATGTAACAAAAAAAAAAAAAAAAAAAAAAAGTAATTTCCTGATAAGAGCGGTGCAGGTTATGACGCTGGTTCCCTCGAGATTTTCCTATGTTATATATATTATATAACCCCATAGGAAAATCTTGAAGGAACCAGCTGCGAATTAGACTTCTGGGTTCTGACGCCATACCTGCACCACTCTATTGGAATCAAGTGGGTTAAAAAAACAACCCTTAACAATTTTACTTTCACAGAAGCCATAAATCCAAATCCTTTTTTTTTTTTCCCCATGCCAATCATTGAAACAGCCCCTCTCGGGGATCAAAAAACTTCACAGTTCTTCCAGTGTTGTCTGGTGTGATGTGCTTTGGCTTGTGGAATGAAGAGGGAACTACAGAGAAACCGCTAAAGAGGGAGCAGAGGAAACTGGTGCAGAATCCTTAGGACCCATGTCTGCGAGCTCCAAAATAAGCACCTCCAAGAATGCCTTGCGGGTCAAAGGCTTCATGTTCTTTCTCTTGGCCATTAGTTCCTGTATGATGAATGCATTCTCTATGGTGATGTCCAAAAAGTGATAAAACACACAGTGATACCATTTTTTTGGTTTATGTAGAGCTCTGTAATGTCCAGTAATGCAATTGGATAGATCCACTGCCTCCATGTTCCTATGTGGAAATATAAAATGTATATTTCAAACTCTAAACAGATAAATAGAGCAAATTATGGAAGCTTGTTTCTCACAATTGTGAGTTTATATCGGAATACATTTTACTTACTTGTTGTAGTCCAACACCACAGCTGGAATGGGGACCTCCACAAGGGTTCGATGTGCGTCGCCCTTCATCTTCCTCTGCACAGTATCACCTTTATAGGCTTTGTGGAAGGTGGAACACATTTGCATTTCCTGTGAGTCTTTCCACTCAACAAACAGGAGCTTGTTGTTCCTAATCCAACGCATGGTGCCGCGTGGAGCGTTCCTTGGCAATCTGTTCCTAGTCGTTTTTGGGAAACCTGCCCTGTTTGCCCAAACAGGGCCACAAGCCCAGATCTTTTTACACAAGAGATCCCTGAAGAGTGTGGGACTGGTGTAAAATTTGTCTACAAACAGTTTGTACCCAGAGCCCAACATATTTTCATCCACCAATGCCATAACGGACTCGTAACTCAAGCCCTCGCTCTGTGACGTACATGACTTCCCCTCGTAAACAAAGAAGTCCCATGTATAGCCGCAGCTGCAGTCTGTCAGTGCAAAGAGTTTGTACCCCATGTTTGGAGATTCGTTTTTCATGCATCGCTTGACTCCAGTTCTAGCCTCCGATGTCACCATTCTTTCAACAATGGTGATGTTCTGGAAGGGATGAAAAAACGTCTTGCAGGCCTCCCTAATGACTTGATACAGGGGTTGAATTTTACCCAGCCGTTCATAGGCTGCTGTTCCCCTCCTAATGTTGTTAATCTCATCCTCCCTGCTGTCACTTAGATGAAGAGCTTTGGAGATTGACCTAAATTTCTGGTAAGACATGATTTTTGCAGGAAAGGACAGACTGAAGTGCTGGGACACACTCCAATAGTCAGCTAGTGAAGAGCACTTGAACATGCCCATGTAAATGACCAGTGCTATGTATGACTTCAAGTCATTTTGACAAATGTTTTCCCACACCTTGCCCTTTCTCTCTTGGCATTTGGCTCCATAGCCATTTGTGTGCCCTACAATGGTCTGCAACATTGTTTTTGAAAACAACAGTTGAAAAAACTGCAGAGGACTGCTGCACTTACTCGGTAAAAACTTTGGCCCAGGTTCTTGGACAGGACTGAAGTCCAGCTGAAACGGTTCAACATCCGCTTCATCTGAATTGTGCCACCTTTCTGATGATACACCAGATAAATTATAATTTCCACTCTCTCTGCCACCTCCATCAGCAGCAGAAGATGGGGAAGACAGACGGAATCTCTTTCTCTGCTGTTGACTGGCCTCTGAATCACAGTCCTCCTCTGGTGGGTAGAGGTCAGGTGAAGGTCTATTGCATGACACAAAAGGAAACCCCCCCAGAATTAGCAATATACTTCACAACTCTGCTGACTAGAGGACAGTTTACACCAACACAAATACTCAATTTGTATTCAATTTGTCTGTTTTCCAAAAAATGGAAGACAGGATGAATAGACATGCAAATTTACTTTCCCACAGTAAAGAAAAGCAGAAATACAGTGGTTACCCAATTCACAAAGCAGTGCTGTGCAATTTCTGTTTCTAATCCACTTGTCAAAGAGAAGAAATTGAGTCAGTCAATCTAGTGCTGGACGGTACACCAGTTCATACCGGTTTTAATTTCGAGACCGATATGCATTTTTTAAAAAACGCCATACCGATGCATTTCTGAAACAGCTGCTCTATCTATTTAATGGCCATGAAGCGCTATGTAGTGTATAGAGACTGGACTTTCAAATAACTCACAAAACTGACACGTCCGGGCGCGGAAAGTGAAGTAAACTTCACTTTCCCTGCCCGGACGCATCTTGCATCTTTCAAAGTATACAAAACCATGGATACACACGGATGAGTGAGCTCAACACATGCGCAGTACAGTTTTTTTCTATACTCTACCAGACATTGTGTCATCAAAGGGATATTCACTGGGCAGGATCAGAGAAGAAAAATAGTGCATCCACCATTGCAACATAGTTCAGAAGATACACCAAGAGAACAAGAATCAAAAACAATGGAGAAGGACATGCTTCTAAGTTTACTCGTCTTGTTTTTGAATTGCTCTTTCCACACTCTTCTTCGACGACTACACACTGTGCATAATACGCATGCGTAATGCCAGCCTAGTGGACTCTTCTGTCCTGCTTGTGCATGCGCTGCAGCACGCGCACTGTCCACGCGGTCTCGAAATTTGGCAACCTAAACCCTCATTGTCTTCCTCCGAGTCCGCACTTTCATGACGTAATGCCGCTTTGACTGCCGGGTAAAGTCCTCTGCGTAGCTCACAGTCTTGCAGGCTCAGCAGAAGTGTGCATCAAGGGTGCATAGCAGCCACAAAGGGGGCGCTCACGAGCAGCCTTCTTTAAGCTTAAATGACAGATGGGACACTCATGTGACAAGTGCACATGAACTGTGCCATCTGGGACAGGGTGTGTGGAGCCCTCCGGATGACGAAAATAACATCATGCGGACGGTGCACGAACACGGACGGCTGAAGTATACTTTGGGCTTTACCTGAACTATGAACATTGTTACAGGATTATTTACTCTGAATCAACAATATTTCCATCAAACCCCACTCACTTACTTCAACTGCTGTTATATCAAAGTATATTTGTATTGTAATAAGTAAAAAAAAAAAATTGTTTTTCAAACATAATATTCAACTCACGTGAATAAGCACTAAAATACTTTAAAATCTATCAAGAAAATGTGTAGAAAAACTTACTGATCTAGAATTGAGTCAAGTCCATCCAGAAACATTTCCTCTGCTGTGCTGTCCACACTGCTGGCCACACTGTCCCGGTCACAGATATCCGTATCTTCATCACTACTGCCTGTTCTGTCCTCCACACCATTCTCTGTACTTTTCTTTGGAGCCATCAGAGAGTACTGAAGAGAGTACTGAAGATCAATCATTGCGGATATTTGCTGCTGAATATTAGGAGAGCAAAGAACGAATCAGTGGCTAGCAATAGTATACAGTTTCAGACCAGCAGCAGCAGTTAAAGGTGCCATTGAACGTTTTTTTTTTTTTTTTTTTTTTACAAGATGTAACATAAGTCTAAGGTGTCCCCTGAATGTGTCTGTGAAGTTTCAGCTCAAAATACAGCATAGATTTTTTTAAATTAATTTTTTTAACTGCCCATTTTGGGGCATAATTAGAAATGCTCATTCTCTCCGCCCCCTCCCGAGCTCTCGACTCTATCATTGCATAAACAAAGTTCACACAGCTAATATAACCCTGAAAATGGATCTTTACAAAGTGTTCGTCATGCATGCTGCATGCATGTGTCGGATTATGTGAGTATTGTATACGGTTAAATTGTTTACATTTGATTCTGAATGAGTTTGAGGCTGTGCTCCGTGGCTAACGGCTAATGCTACACTGTTGGAGAGATTTAAAAAGAATGAAGTTGTGTTTATGAATTATACAGACTGGAAGGGTTTAATAATGAAAATAACGACGGCTCTTGTCTCCGTGAATACAGTAAGAAACGATGGTAACTTTAACCACATTTAACAGTACATTAACAACATGCTAGCGAAACATTTAGAAAGACAATTCACAAATATCACTAAAAATATCATGATATCATGGATCATGTCAGTTATTATTGCTCCATCTGCCATTTTCGCTATTGTTCTTGCTTGCTTACCTAGTCTGATGATTCAGCTGTGCACATCCAGACGTTAATACTGGCTGCCCTTGTGTAATGCCTTAAACATGAGCTGGCATATGCAAATATTGGGGGTATACATATTAATGAGCCCGACTGTTACGTAACAGTCGGTGTCATGTTGAGATTCGCCTGTTCTTCGGAGGTCTTTTAAACAAATGAGATTTATATGAGGAGGAAAAAATGGAGTTTGAGACTCACTGTATGTCATTTCCATGTACTGAACTCTTGTTATTTAACTATGCCAAGGTAAATTCAATTTTTAATTCTAGGGCACCTTTAATAATTTAATGCTACACATACAAGTAATTTTCTTTTATTATAATTTTCTTATATTATTTTATATATGAGCAATTTTCACATGGATTTTGATTGGATTGATATCTACAATATATAATTACAATGCTTTTAAATAAGGCCACTTATGTTCATAAATGCATAATATACCATGTACAATGAGCAATATTTTTTAGGAAGCTATTGAACACTATTGAATGGTTAGTTTAGTGAACTATCCCTTTAACTGTATAAGCTCCGCCCCCCATTTCTGTTCCTCGTGATATATGTTGTGGCTAGCGCATGTGTTAGGTAATATAAACAAACCACAAAACATTGTAATCTCGTTTTCATGTTATTTTTAAATTCCAGTTCTGTATAAAATGTCCTACCTTTTAGCACTCAAATCAAATAGTGTCGTTGCCCATGCATCGCATGAGTGGCATTGTTGACTAGAGACAATTAAAACTTCTCGCGTTAACAACATACTTTACCTTGAAGCCTATAGTATGTATGCAACTCATGTGCTAAGACACATACGCAAACAACAACGTTCAATTGTTCGGTTCGTTTTAAAAGACCACAGGCTATAGGACAGAAACATTCTAGCATCCTACTGGGGTAATTTCTTTTTTCGACTTTTACCCAAACATTAAGTCAAATGTTAAGATAGGAAGTTTCTGTAATATAGCCCCAACGTGTGTCATGAACAACTGGGCACACATATTAACGTTTGAACAGTCACTAGCAGATACTTCAACAACTAGTCAAATTTACTTACACGCTTTGATTCAGAAGCGCCAGATTGTCCGACCAAAGTGGGAACTGCTCCATTTTTTAGAAGTAGTCTTTGTGTATAACCGGCATTGTATTCTCCCAGGTTCAGGAAGCTGTCCTTCGTAAAATGCGCAGCACACAAGCGAACTTTTGGGCTGTACTGATCAGGAACAGCGTTGTATATAAATTGTAACCACTGCTTTCTAATTTCCTCCGTCTTCGGAAGGCCAAATAAATGGGTTATGCTTTCGCATTTGAATTCACAGCGTCTCCACGACATGCCGAAAGCACTAGGTTACACTGTCACTGAAGCCTGCCTGTGCCTGGCCTCCTTTTATACCTCTGGGCGGGCCTTTCAAGCTGTGACTTTTACGTTTGCGGAAGCATTTTTTATTATTATTAATTTCTTGTTGAATATCAACAAAAAGGCAGTCAAAGGCTGAATGTGTGTATGTAAAATTTCAGCAAAAGCAACAAATTATTTATATCATAAGATACTTTTTTTTTTTATCCTTAAAGGGTTAGTTCACCCAAAAATGAAAATGTCATTCATTACCCTCATGCCGTTCCACACCCATAAGACCTTTGTTAATCTTCGGAACACAAATTAAGATATTTTTGTTGATATTTGTTGCTTCAGGAAGCTTTGGAGCATTATGAATCAGCGTATCAAATCATGATTCGGATCGCGTGTCAAACTACTGAAATCACGTGACTTTGGTGCTCCGAACCGCTGATTCGACATGCTGATTTATAACACTCCAAGCTTCCTGAAGTAGTGTTTTGAAATTGGACATCACTACATAACTCATTATTTTGTTTTTTTAACGCTCCAAAAATATTCTCGTCGCTTTATAATATTAATATTGAACAACTGTACTCACATGAACTCATTTAAAAATATTTTTTTAGTAATGGATCTTGAGAGAGGAAGTGTCACGGAGCCATCGGATTTCAACTAAAATATCTTAATTTGTGTTCCGAAGATTAACAAAGGTCTTACGGGTGTGGAACAGCATGAGGGGTGAGTAATAAATGACAGAAATTTCATTTTTGGGTGAACTTACTTAAAAAGAAAAGGATCTTACGATATAATAGTATAACAGTATTAATAATCAAGGGTTCACATACTTTTGAATGGGGTAATTTTAATAAATTCAGCTATTTTTTGTCTTATGGATTATATGTAAACATCTTTTATATAAAATATCTTACTCAGGACAGTACTAAATAAAAAATAACATGCATTTTGTATGATATCTCTTGTTTAAAAAAAAAAAAAAAAAAATCAAATTTTCACAGATTCTGCAAGTGGTTCACATACTTTTTCTTGCAAATGTATATGATTCATAATTTTAAAGTGCACCTCTTTACATCTAGGGTTAACAGGAAATTAGAGTAAATTGGTCCTAATTTCACATACTACTTCTCATAATGACAGAACATATAAGTTCTCTTTACAGCACCTGGTAAACATTGTTGTAATCAACATTGTTGTGCTCTGTTAGAGCATTTTTATCAACAAAGATTACACTTTCTATCGTAAAATTATGTATTTTAGATATTATCATTGAATATTTCAAATGTTCATTAAAGGGGTGGTGCGCAGTTTAACATGTCTTCATGCTTCGTTTTTTTTTTTAAAACGCCCTTTTTTCATATATTTTATCTTTATTCTACACCGCTGTCTCAATTGTCATTTGAGCGACCGGTTGACTTCCTGGTTCCATGACACCACGCCCTCCGAAATATGCAATGGGCTCAGACTGGTTAGCTGGCCCAGTGTATTGTGATTTGCTGAAGCGCTTAGTGCACGTTATCCCGGAAACGCCACGCCCCTTACCATTTCAGGCAATAGTTACATGCGTTTCAGTGAAAATGTAAATAATGGCGTCATTATTGCCATATCAATTTGAGCCCGAATCAGACCCAGATAGCAGTAATAAAGATGTATTTCAATACAGAGTGCATTTCTGCAAGGATAGCTACTGACTGTATAACACAGTTACCTTTTGTCATTATAGAAAGAGTGAAGCCAAATATCTTTCGCTTAAACTATGAGCCCATTACAAAACCTAACCATGCCTTTACTGCACTGACCAAATCAAACCAAACACAGAGCCGTGTTTTGCATGCCTGTAGCTGAACGAGCATGTGATGTGGTACACTGATAACAGAATCGCCATCAGAAGTTCGCTGGTGTGATTACATAAGTTTGTTGGTGTTTGTAGAAAAAGCTAACTGGCTAGCGAAGCCAAACCACGTTGGTCTTTGTTTACATCCTTGATGTAACCAAAAATAGCAACAGAAACTATACATTTAAAATATGTACAAACAATAAAATATACTTACAGGTTGGGCCCCAAAAACAGCAGCTTCATCTTTTAAAGTGGGGACTGCTCCATCTTTCAATAATAACCTTCGTGCAAATCCAGCTTTGAACTCGTTTACATTCTGGAAGCTACCTTGCGTGAAATGTGTAGCACAGACAGCTAAATTAGGATTATAATGGTCAGGAACAGAATTAAATATAAATTTTAACCATTGTTCCCGAAGTCCAGTGTCCCTAGGAAGGCCAAACACAAAAGACTTGCAATCGGGGTGAAAATAACAGCGTTTCGACGGCATGGCAACAACACTCTACTACAACGACTCCTTCTCTTCCGTGATGCCGCGCGACACAGCCTCGCCCACTTTATTGCGTGTTCCCGGGGGCAGGGTTTATGTTAATTGCAAGGTTGGTTTACATGTGATGTCCCTAACCGGTCATAATTGAAGGCATTATACTGCCATAAATTTAAAATATCAATGTCTCGATTTGCATTGAACTTTCAGCGCTGTAACTTTGCAGATATTGTTTATGCTCAAGCCGCAACATTACACAATAACTAGAGTTAAAAAGTGAAATCATCAGCATTGGAATACTCTTGATCATTTTATCATACACTTTAGACTAGCAATTTGATTTTATTGACCAAAAACATCCTGAATTAGTATATCAACCCACCCAAACACATACTTCATCCTATCATTTCACTTTATCTATATTCTTATTGCATTGCTCATTGTTACTTGCTCATTGTTACAGTATGTGTTCTTTCAAAATATTCAATCATAGTTCACATACTGCATTAAAACTCAACACAAGTATGGTTAAAATGAGGATTTTATGTTGTTTCAGTCATGGTGTCCATTGTGATGTAATGTGAAAATTGTAATTAAAAAAATAGTTATTTTAATTTTTTACTTCAAATCTTAAGTTAATTTCTAAAGTAGGTATTAAAAAAAAAAAAAAAAAAAAAAAGAAGAAGTCTGAAGTCCCTTCAGACTGTTGAAGCAAGGATTCAAACAATTGGTTTTTTTTAAACAATCGCTAGGACACATTTCTCAATTTTTGGGTCACTTTTTCAAAACTAAAGCCCATTTCATATGCATGTTGATAAAACTGTCATGAAACAAAGTCGTAGGTACATTTCCAGTATGTTTTATTTGTAATATTTCATCATCAGCACAAGCAGCCATTGCTTCAATTTCTGTGGATGATGATTTGGTCATGTGTGAAAAGTCAAACTTTCCTCTTACTTTACAAATGTAACAAAACAAAACACATTTAATTTAAATAGTCTGATAATTGGAATCAAGCAATGCACCAAAAACAGGGGTTGAGGGATAAATCAAAAGCCTTGTTTTTCATGCCAATCATTGAAACAGTCCCTCTCAGGCTGAAAGCACAACATCACATCACAAGTCACACACATGACTGGAGTTGTCTGGTTGCAAAGCCTGCAATTCCTTCTACCAACATTGTCCGGTGTGATGTACTTCGGCTTGTGGAAAGGAGGAGGAACTGCTGAGGAAGAGGGAGCCGAGGAAACTGGCGCTGAATCCTGAGGACCCAACTCTGCCAGCTCCAAAATAAGCACCTCCAAGAATGTCTTGCGGGTCAAAGGCTTCTTGTTCTTTCCCTTGGCCATTAGTTTCTGCATGATGAATGCATTCTCTACAGTGATGTCCAAAAAGTGATAAAAAATACATTGATACCACTTTTTTGGTTTATGTAGAGCTCTGTAATGACCAGTAATGCAATTAGGTGGATCCACTGCCTCCATGTTCCTAAGTGGAAATATAAAATGTATATTTCAAACTCAAAAAAGATGGAGTAAATTACAAAAGCTTGTTTCTGCCATGGAATAATAAAATAAAAGGTAATTTCAAATTTATATCTCGCAATTCAGACTTTTCTTTTCTGAATTCCAAAAAAATTGAGATAATTTGGAATTGCAAAAAAAAAAAAAAAAAAAAAAAAAGGATTGTGATATAACAATTCACAATTACTTAATGCACAGATACTATAAAATTACAAGGAACATCCCAAAATAAATTGTACTAACCTGTTGTAGTCCAACACCACAGCTGGAATGGGGACCTCCACAAGTGTTCGATGTGCATCACCCTTCACCTTCCTCTGCACAGTATCACCTTTATAGGCTTTGTGGAAGGTGGAACACATCTGCACTTCCTGTGAGTCTTTCCACTCAACAAACAGGAGCTCGTCGTTCCTAATCCAACGCATGGTGCCGCGTGGAGCGTTCCTTGGCAATCTGTTCACAGTTGTTTCTGGGTAACCTGCCCTGTTTGCCCAAACAGGGCCACAAGCCCAGATCTTTTTACATAAGAGGTCCCTGAAGAGTGTGGGACTGGTGTAAAATTTGTCTACAAAGAGTTTGTACCCAGAGCCCAACATATTTTCATCCACCAATGCCATAACAGACTCGTAACTCAAGCCCTCGCTCTGTGACGTACATGACTTCCCCTCGTAAACAAAGAAGTCCCATGTATAGCCGCAGCTGCAGTCTGTCAGTGCAAAGAGTTTGTACCCCATGTTTGGAGATTCGTTTTTCATGCATCGCTTGACTCCAGTTCTAGCCTCCGATGTCACCATTCTTTCAACAATGGTGATGTTCTGGAAGGGATGAAAAAACGTCTTGCAGGCCTCCCTAATGATTTGATACAGGGGTTGAATTTTACCCAGCCGTTCATAGGCTGCTGTTCCCCTCCTAACATTGTTCTTCTCATCCTCCCTGCTGTCACTTAGATGAAGAGCTTTGGAGATTGACAGAAATTTCTGGTAAGACATGATTTTTGCAGGAAATGACAGACTGAAGTGCTGGGACACACTCCAATAGTCAGCTAGTGAAGAGCACTTGAACATGCCCATGTAAATGACCAGTGCTATGTACGACTTCAAGTCGTTTTGACAAATGTTTTCCCACACCTTGCCCCTTCTCTTTTGGCACTTAGCTCCATAGCCATTTGTGTGCCCTACAATGGTCTGCAACATTGTTTTAGGGAACAACAATTGAAAAAACTGCAGAGGACTGCTACACCTATTCTGTAAAATCTGAGGGCCAGGTTCCTGGACAGGAGTGAAGTCTATACGAGGTGGCTCTTCATCTGCTTCATCTGAGTTATGCCACCTTTCTGTTGATACACCAGAGAAATCATTTTCACTCTCTCTGCCACCTCCATCAGCAGAAGATGAAAGACGGAATCGCTTTCTCTGTTGTGGGTGGTCCTCTGAATCACAGTCCTCCTCTGGTGGGTAAAGGTCAGATGAAGGTCTATTACAAGGCACAAAAACAAAAAAAGATTAGCAACGTACTAAAGTAAAATGGTAATTTTGGTCTGTCCATTCAGTTGTGCATTTTTGTGACTTTAGAACTCCAGTCCCTACAGTTAAAGGAAGAGTTCACCCAAAAATGAAAATTATCCCATAATTTACTCACCCTTAAACCATCCTAGGTGTATATGACTTTCTTCTTTCAGCCGAACACAGAGTTATATTAAATAATATCCTGGCTCTTCCCAGCTTTGTAATGGCATTGAATTGTGTTAAGTGTTTGAAGCTCCAAAAAATGCATCCATGCATCAAAAGTAATCTAAAAGACTTCAGTGGGTTTATAAATGCCTTCAAGTGAAACTGTGGCTTTTTGTAAGAAAAATATACAGACTGTATTTACAACTTTATAAACTATAATCACTGGCTTCTGCACATTCAAGAGTTGAGTTCCGCCGGAAGGGTGACCTCTGACCTGACGTATGACGTAGACTCCATTCAATGCCATTAGAAAACTGGGAAGAGCCAGGTGATTAGTTAATATAACTCTGACTCTGCTCGACTCAAAGAAAGTCATACAGACCTAGGCATGAGGGTGAGTAAATTATGGGATCATTTTCACATATACTCTAGGTCAGGGATGGACAACTCCAGTCCTGGAGGGCCAGTGTCTTGCAGAGTTTATCTCCATCCCTGATAAAAACTCACTTGCCTATAACTTTCTACTAATCCTTAAGACCTTGATTAGCTGGTTCAGGTGTGTTTGATTAGGGTTGGAGCTAAACTCTGCTGGACACTGGCCCTCCAGGACCGGAGTTGTCCATCCCTGCTCTAGGTGCATCCCAGTTCACATACTTGTGTGCTATTCTATACCATTTTGAAGTATAAATAGTGTTCACACACTGAAAATTAAAAGAAAAAGTGCACTTTCAATACCCGGATGATGCACTTTGAAAAAACTAAATCTGGAATGTTGGACACTTCATGCATTCAACTGTTGCAGCTGTCAGAGGGGCTATCAGACTAAATGTCAAAATAACCTAGTAAAATTCATATACTTCCCAGTTTTGTACATAGTGCATAATATAAGTGCATAGAGCACTAAACACCAGAACAGCCAGGTACAGGAACAGTTTCTTTCCTCAGGCAATCTATCTCATGAACAGTAGTTAAAGGTGCAATATTTAAGAATTTTGCAGTAAAATATCCAAAAACCACTAGGCCAGTATTATATATTTTGTTCACTTGAGTACTTACAATATCCCAAATGTTTCCAAATTGCAATTTGAACCAAGGTGATGTAAAGACCACATGTCCCAAGAATCCATGCTCAAACTTGGCATCATCAAGCTACACCTTTGTTTTGAATAGGCCTCTTACATGTTGCACCTATAATGCCCCCGCTGGCAATAAACATACATGTGCAATACACAACATTATTTATAAATATATTTAACACAGAATACCTAATTCACATTTCCTTATCTGTAACATACATGTTCTTACACATACCGTCTAATTTTTATATATTGTGTATCTTGTTTATTTTTATAGGTTGTACCTTGTGTTTAAAATATTTTTATATAATGTTATTTCTTATTTACTTACTCTATATTTGTCTATCTTTATTATCTGTGTCTTTTCACTGTCATTCTGTTTTTACTGTGGAAGCTTGTGTCACCAAAACATATTACTTGCATGTGTAAACATACCAGGAAAATAATAATAATAATAATAAAAATGTAATTAAAAAAAAGTGCAATAAAACTCACCGATCGAGAACAGGGTCAAGACCATCAATAAACATTTCCTCTGCTGTGCTGTCCACACTACTGGCCACACTGTCCTGGTCACAAATATCAAGATCTTCGTCACTACTGATTATAATATTCTCCGCATCAATCGTAGTTTTTTTCTTAGCTTCGGCAGCAGAAGCGAGAAGTTCAGCCACTGTCGAGGTTTGCCGCTGGATTATAGCAGGGTAAACAAAAGAGTTAGTGGAATGTCTGCTAGAAGATTATCACATGCATCTATAACCAATTATAAGATATAAACAAACCAAAATACAATATTTTTTTTAATAGGAAAAATTTAAAATTTTCTTAATAGGAAATCGAACTTGTTTATGAGAATCAGTTCTTTCGACCTGTTTGTTTGAAAGAACCGACTCAAAATACAACTTTTATTTGGAACAGCATACTACTTCTATCATATCTTCCGTGTATCAGATTCAGAACATAAAACAACTGAATTCAAGGAATTAAAAACTTAAATAAAACTTGTATTTACATTAATTACTATCATTTACATATTCTCAACTACAAAAAAAAGTTCTAGTATATTATTTTTAAAACTGCAGTTTATATGTTGTTATACAAAACGATTTATGTGTGTGTTGACAAAACTGCCATACAGACAAGTCAGCATTCACAGACGACATTCACACCTTCACTATAGTATGTGTTTAAAGAGGGAGCAGTGCATTCCTGAGGGCATGACAAGTTATTCATGACAAACCTGGACATGACATGTATTTATAATAAAATTACAGTTGTAAAAACATTAATGATATATAATCCTCCTTATTAATAAATGATACCTTTATGAAAATGTAATTTACCATGAATTAACTGTAGTAATACTGCAGTAACCATGCTTAGTAAGCACGACTGTTATAAGTACTATGTTATTTAAATCCATTTAAAAGTTATCTGTGATACTTGCTTAAAGGGGTCATGAACTGCATTTTTTTATTAAAGGTCCCGTTTGTGTTTTTTGAAGCTTTGATTGTGTTTATAGTGTGCAATATAACATGTGTTCAAGTTTCGCGTGTAAAAAACCAAAAAATTGTAACCATTGATCTCTAAGTACAGCGTCCCTGGGAAGGCCAAACAAAGGTGATTGGACTGCGGGATGAAAATAACACCATTTCGACGACATGGCGACAAACACACTCTACAAACGCAACTCTTCTCCGTGGGAGCGCAACAAGACCACGCCCCCTTTTTTGTGTATTCCTGTGGGCGGAGGTTAGTCAAGAAACTGTTTTAGTGATGTCATTAAAGAAGGAAGTAGAGGGATGTAGAACAAACTGGCCGTTCGATGTAGGCGACTTCTGTTAAATAAAATATCTCGCTTGGCATTGAACTTTGAGCTTTAAAATTTTACAGATTTTATTTATACTCTAACAACAACATTACACACTAACTAAAGTTTGAAACATGGGATCACGAAGAACGGGACCTTTAATGTTTTCTGAGGTCCATTTATAATGTTAGCATAATTTAGAATATTACAGTAGGCTATTTTCTCTCGTTTTTGACTAAATGCTTCGTTTTGATTAAAATGTGCTGCATTCAAGACGTGGAAGTAAATGCCCACTGCTACGACTGAGTAACAGTTTTGCATAGCTAAATAATTTAACACCCTTGCCATTACATGAGAGAAGATGTTTTGAAAACTCCCAATGTTGAAAAATGGCAACTGGTGAAATTCAGCCACATGTTAGAGCCGGAGTCTGATTCCGAAATCTGAAGTCAATGAACCTATACCTCAAATAGAGAATACTCTAGTCTGCAACAGCATGGTAATCTCCTATGTATTTGAGGTGGTTATTAAATTATATTATGGTTAAAGATGTTACAGAAATATGTTTATCTCATTACATAGTTTGAACATTTGCCAACTGTGCAACATTTATGCACATTACATATGCTTTTATAAGCCTTGGTTGGAGAGACCCGCAGTCACAGGACAGAAGTGAGGGGCGGAGCTTATACAGTCTTTCACATGGATTTAATGAGATCTACAATATTTTTTTAAATAGTCACTTTTCTGTTCATATATGCACAAGATATCACAAACATTGTGTTTGTATCCATGGGGGACCTAGTATGCCCCATTTTACAAGACATAAAATATGTCTCTGATGTCCCCCTAGTGTGTATGTGAAGTTTTAGCTCCAAATACCCCACAGATATTTTTTATACCATTTTAAAATTGCCACTTTTGGTGAGCCAAAACGCACCGTTTTTGTCTCTCATTATATGCAAATGAGCCAGTGCTCCTGTCCCAGCCTCCTTTCAAGAAGAGGGCAGAGCTTCAAGAGCACATGCTCCAGCATACCATCAACAATAAAACGAAATCTGCTATTTTTAACTAGGAAACTCGTTTTTATGACAATTCTGATAGCATGTGAAGATAGTGTCAGTGAAACCTTTAGCAACATCAGCCACAAGCCCTTTCAGAAGGGCAATTTGGAAGGACTTACAACATATGGCGTGATACTTACTTTGTGTGGATCTGAAGTTTGCGGACGCAGCGTTGGTATTGACCCATATTTCAGAATCAACCTTTGTGAAAATCCAGCGTTGAAAAGACCCTCGTTTGCAAAGCAGTCCGGCGCAAAATGATTAGCGCAAACATACAAGACTTTAACTATTTTCCTCGGGACATTTCCTTTGAAAATGAAATTTAACCACGATGTCCTCTGTGACTCAGATTGCGGAAGTCTATGGAGACTCTTATGTTCACTGGTACATCCCAAAACATGACACTTGTAATGCCTCTTTGGCGCAGACATTGTACAGCTACAGTGAGGATACCGAAATGGCGAACTCTGTCTATTTGCCAATAGGGCAGATAGTCATCGGTGGTGGGCGGGGCTTCTCCCTAAGATGACATCATTGTAGGGGGAATCTGAATCAGCTAGTTTGAATTACTGCTTTTGATTTATGGGTATTATAAAACAAATGAGGGAGTGGATTTTTACCATTATAGGCTGGTTGTTCTCACACACTGTAGACACACAGTGTTCAGTGAATTTTGCATAATAGGTCCCTTTAAACATGATTAAGACAATGCATCGAAGTGCCTATTTAAAATTATATTTAAATATCAAAATCCATGTGAAAATAGCTCATATCTAATAAAAGAAAATTAAGCACCTCACTTCCGTACTATGGCTGCTTGTCTGAAACTGCTGGCACTGCTACTGGAGCAAATAAAGTTCAAGCAGTTCTTTAGTTGTGTCCCAAATGACGCACTACACTTATACACTGTACTCAACCGTGTGGTGCATGAATTCTAAAAGGTTTTGTCATTCATCATTGGGGTCTGATAGCACCGCCCCCTCCTTTACGTAATTAAAGCTGCGACAGATGAGTACATGAAGCTTCTCAACATTCCACAATTCTTCGCTTTTAGGTTAATTAAATTCATATTCTGGCTATTTTAAGTGTGCTATAGTGTGAGCACACTACTAGCACTTTACCACAACACTGGCACGCACGATTTGAGTTACCAGTTATAGCTGACAAAAGGATAACGGTGTTTCGTGTAAACTAATTCATCATTTTTAGTCAAGTAAAAACGTATACATTTATGTGCATTTGTGGAAACTGTGCTGGGTTGTTGCCTAAAAACGTATAACTACTCATCAAACGATCTGTAAAAGACAAAGCAATAGTGACGCATGGTAAACATATTGTTACTCACACATGTGTGTTGGGGCATTACTGTCGGCTCCAGTATAGTCGGCACAGCATCATCTTTTATTTTCAGTCTCTCTGAAAAGCCTGCGTCGAACTGCGACTTGTTAATAAACGAATCCGGAGTAAAATGAAGCGAACAAACAAATAGTGTCTTATTGACGCGATCTGGAACTTCGTTAAAAATAAAGTTCATCCACGCTTTACTAACGTTAGGATCACGGGGAAGGCAATGCAAAGATTGTGCTTTTCCACAACTTAGTACTGCACAACGTCTCGTAATCCTCAGAGGCATCTCTATCGTTTCGTTGCTCGAGTAATCCTGTGTTTGGGTCTCTCGCGCATTTGCTCTTCCTACTACATGCGTGAATCGGTGGGCGGGGCGGAACAGGCAATGACGTAGAAGTAGGCGTTAAAGGATTAGTTCACTTTCAAATTAAAATTTCCTGATAATTTACATTAAATATAAGTTTTAACCATAAATGCTCATCTTGAACTAGCTCTCTTCTTTTTTATTTGAATTCCAGCAGTGTAGACGCTGCTAAGTGTATTACTGCCCTCCTCAGGTCAAAGTTTGAACTAATTGTTATTCTTGCACTTGCATACTGTACATGACAATTTAGCTCAAACTTTTCCCTGAGGAGAGCAGTAATACACTTAGCAGAGTCTACACTGCCGGAATTCAAATAAAGAAGAAGAGAGCTAGTTCAAGATGAGCATTTATGGTTAAAACATATAACTTTTTTTTTTTTTTTTTAAGAAAATGAGTGATGGTTTCTCTAGATAAGACCCTTATTCCTTGTCTGGTATCGCTGTAAACTGTAATTTTGACCTTCAACCATTTTGGCTCCATTGAAGTCCACTATATGGATACTGGAATGTTTTCATCAAAAACCTTAATTTCTTTTTGACTGAAGAGAGAAGGACATGAACATCTTGGATGACATGGGGGTGACTAAATTATCAGAATTTTAATTTGAAAGTGAACTAATCCTTTAATCTTCTGTCTTTCTTTTGAATAATAATAATATTAATAATAATAAGTTTTTGGACTAAGGAGGTGGTTTTGAGTTCTGAAACTTACAGGATGTTTTTAAAGTACAATATACTCATGTGTCAAAATATCAAGGGGAATTATTTCTCAATTCATGACCCCTTTAAAAGTACCCGGTTTCGGATTGAAAGGATTCCCCTGCATCCCTAAACAGTTCCTCCCCTCCTTTTAACGAGCATACTCTGCTCTGATTGGTCAGATGGCCCAGTGTTTTTTGAATTTCAGCTACGGAGGATTCGTTAGTTTGTATCATTGATTTAGCACAACTATTTCGAGAGATAGCCGGTTAGCAGAGGCCTACTGTGTATAAAACACAAAACTACGTATTTTGAACACTCGCCACAAAATATATACATCATAATCATACTTACAGGTTGTATTAAAGTTGATCCAGAGGCGCAAGAAGGCCCAAATAATGTAGGTATTCCCCCATCTTTAATGAATAAACGTTTTGCAAATCCCGCATTGACCTCGGAGAGATTTGAGAAGCAGTCGTCCGTAAAATGACGGGAACATAACAAAATGTTGGGGTTAAACTGCTGTGGTACCATTGTAAAAATGAATTTCAACCACTGACTCTTCACATCCTCATCCCTTGGAAGTCCATGCAGCGTGGTTTTGCTTTTGCAGCGCAGAAAACAGCGTCTTCTCGACATGTCGACAACACGAACCAAACTCTTCCAGGTCTCAGCTACAACTACAGGCAGTTCACAATAGGTTCCTTCTTTTTGGAGACATTTGTCGTGCGCTTTTGGTTTACTAAAAGAGGCATGTTAAATGCAAATGAGCTGCTGCTCCCGCCCACCCGCTTTCCCTGCTACTGAATACTGGAGTCTGTAAACCTGAGTCGGACACTGAAGAAGAAAAGTCTCCGGCAAAAGTAATAACTTCATGGAGAATGCACGAGAGCGATTCTGAATGCTTTGTTGGCGAATTATATAATTGTTGTAGAGTTTTTCATCCGTTTCGCAACACACACTAAATACTGTAAGCCCAGCTAACACAAAGAGATATGATGTATGTAACGTAGTATAACTTTTTCGGGGGGGGGGTTATGTTGCGTTATGCTCATTTATTAATTATTGTACACGCACACGTTAATAAAATATCGATACTTACGTCTTCTGGACGTGAAGTTGGAGTACGGACCGTTGGTATTGATCCATCCTTAATTAACAACTTTAATGCAAATCCTGCCTTGTACTGACCCTCGTTTACAAAGCAGTCTGGCGTAAAATGGTTAGCACAAACATATACGTATTTACCTATATTTTTGGGCGCATTCCCTTTAAAAATAAAGTTAACCCATTGCTTCTTCAGTGGCACAGATGCCGGAAGTAAATGAATGCTTTTATGTTCATTCCTACAGCCGATAACATAACATCTTCTACTACTACGTTGAGACATTTTTGTATTACTAGCTGCTCTAGCAAGGAGATAATCATAGCCACTGTAGTGTGTAAGGGCAAAATCTTTAGATATATATACCGAGGCGTGATCTCTTTTTCTTCTTGATTTGCGGCGGTTCGCAACACCAATGTACATTACCGCCACCTATCTCTCGACTGGACCATTGACACGCTACTACGTGTGCCTACTTTACATCAGTGCATATTCAGCCCCCGTGGTTATATAAAAAATATTATTATTGCTATAATTTTATAATAGTAATAATATCACCCTTATACATTTATACCTGTAATTCCCAGATACTGCAACTTTAATGAGGTTCTGGATCTAAATCTCTTTCCCTTGTATATTCATTTCCCAAACAAACAGTATTCATTGCATTCCTGTTGAATGTTTAACTATTAAGTGCATTGTTCAGCTCTGTATGTCCCAATTTTAGGCTTGTTATTATTCTCTCCTAGTCTCTGCTCTCACCTGATAATATTCCCACTCCTGGCTGAATGAAATACAAATGTCTGCCTTTTACTTTGGTATCCCAATATAATGTTGCCATTTATTATGAATATTCTTTTTGATTTTTCATCTAATTTCTGACCTAAAGGAATACTGATGTCCACTATGTCTCGTACTTTAGCCCTGTTTTGCTAATGCATCTGTATCTTCATTACCTTTCAATTGCACTGTAACTCATGAAGACTGTACACCAAAACTTTTTTAGCACCAAAAAAGGTGCTATAGCACTAAAAGTTGTTCTTGGCTGGTAATCATGGGGAACCACTTTTGGTGCTATGTAGCACCATATCTTTAAAGGTGCTCTACAGCACCTTTGTCAGATGGTGCTATGTAGAACCCATAAGAGGTGCCATATTGCATTTTATTTCTTCAACAAAAATGGTGCTAAACAGCACCAACAGTGGTTCTTTGGCTCGTAAAGAGCCTTTAAAGGGGCTTAATATGGTTCTTTGTATGGCAGTGGTGCTATATAGCACCTTAACCACCCCAAAGAATCACTGAAGAACTGCTGAAGAACCATACAGGGGCTTAAAAGGTTCTGTATACGGTAGTGGTGCTATATAGCACCTCAGTCATCCCAAAGAACCAGTGAAGAACCACTGAAGCACCATCTGACATGGTTATACACGCTTGTGTGTTGCGATATTATTGTCGGGTTCAATATAGTTGGCATGGCATCCTCTTTTATTAAAAGTCTCTTGGCAAAGCCTGTGTCAAATTGTCTTGTTTACAAAAGACCCCACCGTAAAATGTACAGATCAAATAAAAAGTGTCTTACTGACATCATCCTGCACTTAAAATAATGGAAAATATGGAAGGCAGTCTGGCGGAAGCTAGATATTTTACCTTATAAATTGTTAAATTTGGATATTTTTCTTACACAAATGCATCACTTCGCAAGACCTTTATAACCCCCTGGAGCCGTGTGGAGTTTGTTTATAATGGATGGATATGCTTTCTTCAGCTTTATACTTGTTCCCAATGTCATTATAAAGCTCGGATGCATCAGGTTTTTATGAATATAACTCCGATTGTGTTCATCAGAAAGAAGATAGTCATATACACTTAGGAAGGATGGCTTGAGGGTGAGTGAGCTTGGGGTAATTTTAATTTTAAAGTGAACTAATCCTTTAACAGCAATAATACTCTCATTGTCGTGGTAACATTTCATTTGAAGATAATTATATGCTCTTTTATTGCTTCCTTTGTCAAGTGCGTTCTTCCAAACGGCTTCATTATTACCCACAAGTGCCCTGCTTCCTGCTCTGCCCCTTCGGAGTGAGTAAACAGGGCGCTAAACTCACTTTCTTTTGGAATTTGTCCAATGACTTTGGTCACAAACAGTTCATATGCTTTCTTTTTCATGTTCATTCTCCTGCTCTGCTTTCTCTTCTTCTTCTATAGGAGTACCCTCAAGTTGAGCATAAATAGGCGCATACCGCCACCTATACTGTGCTGTAGGTCTAACATACAGATGATTTCCTATGTCCAGACTGAAACTTCTCCTGTTCTTAGATTTAAATTTTGCCAATTCACCACATCCAGAATCAGCCCGGTATTCTCTCTGGAGTTGAATCCATTCATGGTCAAGTAGATACTATAGATAGATGCACAGTGATCTTATTAATTGCACACCTATTAAAATGAAACATTTGTGGAAACAAAAAAAAAACAGTTAATATGAAATTGCACAATCTTCACTACAGAAATGCATTCACAATATCACAGCTATGACAAAGAACACGTGTGGATTAGGGTCACGGAAAAGACCCACCACTAATGCACAGGCTGAAAGTGCAAACAAAGACAAGCAGAGTGACGAAAACAGTCCCATTTGGACTGCATATAAGCACTCTTGAACTTTGCGTGTGCCAATAAAAATCAAGGAATAAATACTGTATATTATATGATTCTGTTATAGTGGAGAGTGCATTTTTATAATGAAAAAATAAGCAACTCTTTGAACTGAGCAAGCCACATCATGCCTGGTGAGTGATGAACTAGAAGATATGAATTGTTTATCTCAGATAATGCATTCATGTGCATTCAGAGTGGCCTGAATGAAAAGGTTGTGGGTTTCCTGTTTTGTTATTTTTCATGAATTTTCTCACAACTATTAATCAAAGAACTTGAGAATTTGTCTCTGGCCCAGTGATTCCCAATCTGTCCTTATACCTGATTCAACTCATTATCTCATTAAAGGAACTACATGGCCTGTATTGTGCATGAGAATTTTGATTCCCAAGGTCAGTTTACATTTTCACAACAAATGCTCTTCTGCAATAAAAGTATGAAATGTATTCATTGATACAACCAAATTAAAGGAAACTGGTGACTGGTTGACACAGCTCTCATTTTTCATATGCAATTCAAAACCCTGTCTCAAAGCATTAAAACTTTCCATTGATGTGAATCAATCAGATAAGAGCTGACGTCTGCATCAAGACCCTCACCAGTGTCGGTTATTCACAGTCACTCACTGAAATGGAGAGGTCAATCGTTGCTTTCAACGTGCTTTTATGTAAGAAAGATTATATTATTTTTTTATTTTATTTACATTGCAATTTATAAGATTTTGGAAGCAGGTCAATTTCAGTTTGTATGGAAGTAAATAATGCAAGTTATTTTGCACTTTTACAGGTGTTTTGTTGTTCAGTCAGAACAGAATCTCTGAAGCAGAAGAGGAGATGAAAGTCAGACAGGGAGACAACATCACTCTACTGTGATCGCTCTTTAACTCATGGCATCATTGTATGGATAAGAAACTGCTCTCAGGAAAATCAAACCTCTCTTATAATAGATTTTACAAAATGGGGCCAGGAGATATTACAGCATTTCAGCTCTCTCCACAACCACTCCAGTAATTCTTATGATCTACATATTACTAACATCAGTGTCTCTGATCTGGGACTGTTACTGTGCAGATGTGGAGAATAAGGTCAATTATGAAAATGGCATCATCTCCTCATCTAAAGTGTACTATTATGGAAACCGAAAAACTCGTCTCTCTCTTGCAGGTAAAAAACAAACAAAACAAAAACACATTGCAAACTGTTAATTTTTTATTTGTGTTATTATTATTATTATTATGACAAAGATTATTGTATTAGTTTGTTTAGAGCCTCCTCCTGTAAAAATGACTTGTTTAAGTTTCTTTTATTGTCAGTGTCTCCTCATGCTGAGCAGTTCAACATCACCTCCACTCCTCGTGTATCAGACTGTGTTCTCTGCTGGACGCTGCTGTTTGGTGTAAAGATATGCACAACAAAGGAAATGCTATAACAGTCTCAATATGGAAATCACAGGAGAACTTAGGAGATTGAACACAACCACATAATAATACGATGTCACGAAACAAAGAACAAAGTGAGGGCTAATATAACATGACATGGAACACCTGCATAACTTAACGACCATAGAGACAAACCAGCAAAGGAAACACAGGCAAACAACTAAACAATGAACACAAAACCAAAACTGACTATACAACTGACATTTTATGTATTTAATAGCACATACATATTTAAAGTTACAATTTTCAGACTTGCATTAATTGCATATTTTCATATGACCTTTAGGTTCTGAGCAGAGTGCAGAGATACTCACAGTGAATTTTATTAAGGTATCTATATTGTTTCAGTAATTTGTTTTAAGAATTGCCATATCAAAGACAATAGTTTAGTTTGTTTCATGTGTATCTCATATTTATTTCAGGGGGATCCTACAGAGAAACATCAGTGTGAGACGAGAAAAACTGGAAAGATCTGCCTCCACACTGAAGTCTCTTATAGACTCCTGACATCTTCATATGTCCCCTATGCCAAGATGTGATTCTACTGCTCAGTTTAAACAACTTACTGAAAACTTGCTGCTTTCTATTGCTTTTGTACTCAGCAACATCAGCTATGATTTCTGAACTCTTTCACCACATTTAGTACACATGCACACACATACAAAAAACTTGCAGCACATTTTTATATATAATTATACTTTCACATATGCAATTATGCATGATACACAACACATTCACACTAATGCCATTAAAAACAACATTAATCTTTTATTGGATTAAACAAAATAATAATAAAAAAAACAAGCTTCAAATAATAACTTTGTTGTCCGTGTCATTCTGGGCCATGGAAACTAAATAAAAGTGAATATCTGAATAAAATGAAGCTCTGAATGAAGGTAAGATTTAATTCCACATTCTTTGTCCTCACACATAAGACATTAACATGGGTATCTTCTGTGCAGCAAAATGTAGATCAACAGGATGTTAAAATGGGTTTCCTGTGCATCTATCAGCCGCTCTCATTCTTTCTCTCTTAGTATCAACCACAAATGTTTCCACTTGACCCTTTAAACAGACATGCATGAGTGTATTTGTCTGTCAATTATATGTTTCTGTCAATGCATAATAACCACAAATATTTTTCTGTAGACAGAAAATGCACATGTAAAGCTAATGTACATGTGATAAAAACAGTATTTCTGTGGCTGAATCAGTTTTATTGCAGTTGAATCAGTTTTATTATGGCCAGTTGCCCTGATGTCACATGTAATGAAGACCATGGAGCGGGTGCAGCTACACCACATGAGGCCACAGGTCCACCATGCCCTCGACCTTCTGCAGTTTGCATATCAGGAGAAGGTGGGAGTGGAAGACGCTATTGTCTACATGCTACATCGATCCCTCGCCCATCTGGACAAGGGCAGCGGGGCTGTGAAAATTCTTAGATTTCTCCAGTGCCTTCAACACCATCCAACCGCTGCTCCTCAGAAACAAACCGACAGAGGTGGGAGTGGGCTCACATCTGGTGGCGTGGATTACGGACAACCTGATTGCATGCCTTATTGGTTTTGTATACTGCTGGAAATTGTGAATTTCCCACTGGTATAAATAAAGTATCTATCTATCTAGAATGCGCAAGTCGACTTGCACCAAATGACGCAGGATGTAGGAGTATCGTAAGCTTATATGCCTTTCCGGGTTCAAACAAATAGCATTAGTGTCAGTGCTGGCAGGTCACGTCAGTCAAGCTCGTATCAGCTGACTCCCAGGTGATTCACGTCTACCTATGGGAATACGATGCCTATCACAGCATCCTTATATAAGCTCCTCAGTATTATCAGCAGCTATTGCATTTCTCAGGAGCAAATTACCCTCCTCCATCCCCAGCTCCTCCTCTCTTCAGTCAGGATTTGCCTTATTCCCCTGAATCAAACTAATTCTTGATATATGTGTATGTTAAAGGGTTACTTCAGGATTTAGCATTAAGCTTTGTATTAGTAGAATACCACTAGTATTTTCGAATTAGCGTGCTTCCCCCCTTCATATCAGCCCGAGATGAGAGATTTATGCATTTTTATTCTGTAAAAAAGCCTCCGATGACGCAAAAATCGTCATTTTGCGTCATCTGAGGCTTTTTTGGCCAGAGGCTTAAAACTACAGCTAGTAATAGCAGGTAGTTCTGCATTTTTTCACCACGCCCATACATATGCGCGTTTGAGGTTACTCACGGACATAGATCAAAGATTTTATCAAAAGTGGGTGTCAATTATATTTTTAAGCTTACAGTAATTAACTTTATTTTGTCTGCACTACATCAGTGGTTAATCTCGCAAATTCATCGGTCTCTGCAGTCATCTCAACCAATACAGCAACAGGCTTTTGTGGTAACGTTAGCATAAATAGATAAATAAACTCAGTTTTACAGAACAGAGGCTTTACTTTGATAACAGTCAACTTATATGCAACTTATATGTAATTGTCTATCTAACGTTACTTTGCTAAGTTTGCAGTTTTACTGCTCCCTACAACACTACATATAGGCTACTGTGTTATCAGTCTAGTATCAGCGAGTCTTACCTCTAGGCGAATACGCTTAGTAGGCTACCAGATGGCCCAGGCTGTTCGTCCTCTGGGAAAGTGAATATAGATGGTATCGCGGTGTCCTTCAGAATGGTTCTCTTCTTTGCAAAGATATTTGGTTCGTAGTCCTCGTGCTTGAAATGGAGACTACATATTCTGCGTTTTTTTAGGTTTTCTATAACGGTGTCATCTCCAAACTTCGGGTGTTTGATGGCCCGCAGCCACTGTTTACATCGCTCCAAATCTTTAACTTAATCGGAAAATGATGGAAACTTACTTGTCCTTTCCTGGTTTTGGGTGTACATCCAGGTACAAAGCAATTTAGCACCATTTCGCTGTAAATGTATGAACTAACTCACGATTTATTTGTTTGAATTTTCCTGGTAATGCCGCCTGTAACCGATAGGCGTGGTTTGGGCGTGGCCTCGCAAGGGCAGCAAAACAAGTGCATTCTGGGAGTTGTTGTCTTTCATCCACATTAGTCAAAAATACATGTTCTGCCTTTTCTCAGTCTAAAGCTCCAAATTCAAAAATAATTTCACATTTCTACTACATAAATGACCAATTTTAAATACACATTCATCTTTCCAGGGGTGAAGTACCCAGGGGCGTAGCACCAAATTTTGGGCCCTGGGTACAAACCATCTTGCTGGGCCCCTGTACCAAATACCATAGTGATACCAATGGGTGGGGTATTGCATTTTTATCATAAAAACACTTAAAATGTAAACAAAATAAGCCACACTCTGATTAATATATTTTTGTTTCATTGTCAAAAGTACTACTAACTTGCTAAAATATCCTTTATTGTCACAATACCCTTTTTAAAGTGTAGGCTAAGTACAAGTTAATTGCTGATTATTTGTCTGTTTAAAATAAATGCAGACTATAGAATCACAGGATACACTAACCGCCAAACTAGACATTCAGTCTTTGAATTACGTTTTAAAATAAGTCATTTTCAATCATTAAGATGTGCATTAAACTGAGAACAATCCTGTACTTAATGTAAGAGCGTGCGCGAGCTAATTTGCATAACAATGCGGTAAAATAGGCGCTAACGATCTGTGTTTTCGCGGGTGTTAGATTTTGATAATGGAGGGAAATATACAGTGTTTTCATGTAAAGTTCTGACTCTGGGGAGAACTGCAGCAGAAAAGGAGACAAGCTGCGCAGGCTCCGCCTCCGTCTGCTTCTCACTCCGTTATTTACTCAGAAATATTGTTTGCTCGCTATGTAGGGTGTGATACTATAAAGTATTGGTATATTATTCAAATAGAGTAATGTATGCTATTCTACCTGGAGTAACGTTAGATATTTATGTTAAAACAATGTCAATGCTCGATGATGCATTTGTAGCTCACCTTTCTTTTCAAAAACCTGAGTGAGCAACTGCTTGCCCTCATTTGCCTTTCTCTCTTTAATCTTCTTTTCTTTTCGTTTTTGAGCCCCTGATTTTCCTTTCTTAAGGAAAGACATGACTCTTCCCCTGTCTTCCTAGTTCATATCACGGCTAACTCCAGCTCCTGTCTCATTAACTGATTCACGAATCACCGCAGGTCCGCAGAAGCACCTGACCTGCGGGTCGTACCATTTACATTGATTCGAGAGGGGTGGTGGGGCCCTGCACAGCATGAAAATGACTTTTTTTTATACCAAACCAGTGCCTAACTACAAGTTTAGTTTTGCACAGCAACTTTTTTATTTGTAAATAAATGCTATACAAATGTTAGTGCATGTATATGTATGTATAGAAAACTGACTTCTAAGGGCCCCCCCCTGCCTCGGGCCCTGGGTACTCGGTACCCTTTACCCCCCAGTCCGACGCCCCTGGAAGTACCCCTTTGCATTACTGACATTAATTATATCTGCATATGTTGGTTCTGTTCTGTTACCCTATTATTGCGGCTCTCCCTGCTCTTATCCATGCTAGGCCGCATGGATGCGCAGGGAGTTCTTAACCAGAACAGAACCGTTCTGCCAATACAAACTATCAATCATATTTGATGATAGTGGTCCTGACAGAAATAGGGCTGTGCAACAAATTTAAGCTCCTCTTCTTTTATATTGAAATCCTCCAACATTTCTCTTTAAAAATGATCATTTAAGATTTATAATCTGTGACCGGTGATTTGTTCTTCTCTATCCTCTGTGCCTCCGTGTTCATAATTATGTTGTGTGTCAGGTCTAAGGATACTCTTCCGCTGCAAATCAACAAGAAGCTTGTTATTTTAAGTTATAAAGTTTTAAAAATGTATATTTACAAAAATGCATATAGCTTCGCTTCAGAAGACCTTTATTAACCCACTGGAATCATATGGATTACTTTTTTATAGACGGATGCATTATTTTTGGCTTCAAAATGTGGGCCCCCATTCACAACCATTATAAACCTTAGAGGACTAAAGATATTTTTTTTAGATATATCTCTGATTTTGTTCGTCTGAAAGAAGATTTACATTTACATCATTTACACCTATGGCTTGAGGGTGAGTAAATCATGGGATAATTTTCATTTTAGGATGAACTATCCCTTTAAAAACTATTAATTGCTCATGTATTAAAACATTTGTGGAAACCAAAGCTAGGTAATAATGACACAATCTTCACTGCACAGATGCATTCACACAATTACAGCTATGAAAAAAAGGGTTTAGGGTCATGAAAAAAAAAAAAAAAAAAAATCACACAGCACGAGTGATGTAATAGTGAAAGCCTTGAATATGTTTGACTGTATATTTTAATCAATTTCAAGGGATTAGCAGTTTGGACAACGTTGCATATTAACTGATGTTATAGTGGAGATTACATTTTCAACAAAATAACAATAAAAAAACCCAAAACGGTTTGATCGCAATAAAGCATGAACTGGTCTAAGCAAGCAGATACATAAACACAAAACCACATAGGTTTATAGGCTAATGGAAACCTTTGTGCTTGGCAAGTGATGAACTAGAAGGTAAGATAATGCCTTCATGTGCATTCAGAGTGGTCTGAATGAAAAGGTTGTGGATTTCCTGTTTTGCCATGTTCAGATTTACTTTAGAAGACCCACAACTATTAATCAAAGAATCTCATGAATTTGAATCTTGTCCATTCTCAATCTGTCGGTTTGTTTGTGTCCTTACCTGTTTCAGCTCACCATATAGATTAGATTCACAATGTCAGTTTACATTTTCCTCAAAGTTCTTCTGGAATAAATATGAGCAGTTGCTCGAAAAAAGAAACAAATGAAAGGAATCTGATGACTGGTTGACACAGCTCTTATTTATTTATTTGAGACCCTTTGTCTCAAGGCATTAAAATTTTCCATTGATGTGAACCAATCAGATGAGAGCTGATGTCTGATGTCAAGACCCTTACCAGTGTCACAATCACTCACTGAGATGGAGAGGTCAAGTAATGCTGTCACTGTGCTTTTATGTAAGAAAGATACTGTTTTTGAGATTTCTTTTTATTTTTTTTTTTTACAAAGCAGGTCATTGTAAATACTTTTGTATGGTAAGTACATAATGCAATTTTAAATGCTTTAAAGTTATTTTGCTCTTTTACAGGTGTTTTGTTGTTCAGTCAGAACAGAATCTCTGGAGCAGAAGTGGAGATGACAGTCAGACCAGGAGACAACATCACTCTCTACTGTGATCACTCTTTAACTCATGGTTCCCTCATTGTATGGATAAGAAACTCTCATGAAAATCAACCCTCTCTCATAATAGATTTTACAAAATGGAGCGAGGGGATATTTCAGCGTTACAATTTTATCCACAACCCCTCCAGTAATTCTTATGATCTACATATTACTAACATCAGTGTCTCTGATCTGGGACTGTATTACTGTGGAGAAGTAGAGAATAAGGTAAATATAGATGAAAATGGCATCATCTCCTCATCTAAAGTGTACTATTATGGAAACCGAAAAACTCGTCTCTCTCTTGCTGGTAAGAAAACATTTCTAGTTATTATTACGTTATTGCTTGTGTAATTCTAGAGATATTTACCTTAAATTTTTCAACATACCTTCATATGAACATTGATACATTCTATTTATTTTATATAGAGGAAGTAACTTCATGTTCTGGACTGAACATTGTATCAGACTGTGTTCTCTGCTGGACGCTGCTGTTCAGTGTGTGTCCGGTGTGTGTTCTCCTCTCCTCACTCCTGTCCTCCATCTGTGTGTACTGCCTCGGTCAGAGAAAAACTGCAGGTATCTCGTTCGCTGTTCATTTCCTTGACACAAGCTATTTAAAAATACTCTCATTCTTGTGTGGTACACAATATTAAAGTATGTTTAAAATTTTAAGATATTTTTTTAATATTTTCTGTCAGAAAATAATGTGCTCATAGTTATCCAAGTGTAATGGTACTGACATTTTTATGTATTGAAGAGTACATACATGCTTAAAATTAATAGGCTGTATTATTTTCTCACTGTACTGTCATATTTTCATTTGGTCTTTAGATTCTGAGCAGATTGCAGAGATACTTACAGTGAATTCTATTAAGGTATCTAGATTGTTACTTGTTTTCAGTAAATTGTCTCTATTGTTACTTGTTTTTAAAGCTTTGCCATGCCAAAGACAATAGTTTAATTTGTTTCATGTGCATCTCCTATCAATTTCAGGGGGATCCGACAGAGAAACATCAGTGTGAGACGAGTAAAACTGGAAAGATCTGCCTCCACACTGAAGTCTCTTATAGACTCCTGACTTCTGAACATCCCTATGCCAAGATGTGATTCTCCTGCTCAGTTTAAACAACTTACTGAAAACTTGCTGCTTTCTATTGCTCTCTTTTTACCGCTTACTCCACATTTAGTACACATGCACAACAAGCAACAAACCTGCAGTGCATTTTTATATAATGTACATTTACATATAGGCTACAATTATGCATTTGTTATAAAATACTAACAAAATAAAAAAAAAAAAGTTTAAAGTTGCTATCACATGTTATTAGCAGAAATTTCAGGTCACAAATTATATTTTCATAATTCAATAACAATGATTTTTAAAAACAACATTAATTTTAAATCTTTTATTGGATTTAACAAAATAAGAAAACAAAAAAACAAAAATAATAATAACTAATTACAAATAATAACCAGTTTCTGTTTTTGTCAATATGTCCTTCTGTGGTGTAAAAGCTAAATTTAGACTGATCAGTAAAACATTAAAGTGAGTAACAACAACTTAAATGCAGATCTGTTTTCCTTTTCAGTCCAGAATCAAAATAAGACTAATCTTTACATTCTCTGTTCTCACACTATCAACAGGATGCAAAAATGGGTTTCCTGTGTACGTTTGCTACTCATTCTTACTTTTTTCCTTTACTCTCTTCTTGTGGGCAGCTATAAGTACCAACCACAAATGTTTCCACTGGACAGAAATGCACAAATTGACAGAAACACAACTATTTTTCAGTAGAATTAAAATAACGTGCATAAAGCTAATGCACTCATCACATGTAAAAAAGTATAAAAATAAACATGTTACTAAATACTGCATTATTATTTCAAAACTTAATATTTTGAGCACATTCCATAGCATTAATCCAGTTTAGATTTCTGTGCAGCATTAAACAATAAAAACACCGTTTCATACCGATTAATTTTAAAAGTCAATTTAATAAGAAATAATTATAAAGGAAAGCAAAACTCAATGGCTCCATCTAGTGGCTAATATTCTGAACCTTTCAGGTGCAGTCGATAATTTCTCCTCATTAAAGTAAATTGGAACGTGTTGTGGCACAACTTTTGTTATCCAACAATCTTTTCGAACCTTTTCAGTCTGGGTTAAGAAAGGGACACAGTACAGAGAAAGCCTTGGTTTGAGTTAAGAATGATCTGCTTGTCTCAGCTGACTCTGGAGCTTCTACCATCTTGGTCTTGTTAGATCTCAGTGCAGCATTTGAGTTGATCATTCTATCCTGCTAAATAGGCTGGAGAAATGGCTTGGTATCACTGGTACTGTGCTTAATTGGTTTAAATCTTACCTCACTGATTGTTCCCAGTTTGTTGGGAAACAACAAATCTGAAATTGGACAGGACTGTCATGGTGTTCCTCAGGGATCTGTCTTGGGTCCCATATTGTTTAGCATTTATATGCTTCCTTTGGGGCAAATCATCAGGAAATATGGTTTGGGCTATCACTTTCATACTAATGATACCCAAATTAACATCATTTCCAATTCTGATTTTACAGTCACCTCTACAATTCTCTTGGAGTGTGTGCAGGAAATAAAAACATGGATGCACAATAATTTTTTAAAACTGAATTGTTCTAAGACAATGGTTCTACTCATTGGCACACCAGTGCAATTCACAAAGGTAGCAATTTTAATTTGATTATGGAGGATAGTGTCATACTTCCATCTACTCAAGCTTGTAACGGTAGTGTGATCTTTGACACTCATCTGACACTAGACTCACATATTAAAGGTACAATATGTAGAATTTTTGCAGTAAAATATCCAAAAACCACTAGGCTAGAGTTATATATTTTGTCCAGCTGATTACAAACAATATCGCTAATGTTTTCAACTACTTGTAAATCATGAGAAAATTCCCATTCTAAACAGTGACACGGGGCAGTGCAGTCGCCTGTCAATGACGTCAGTTACCTTTGTTACCGCCTTTACTGACGTAGAAACCACATGACAACAGTGCCGTGGACAAATGCGGAAGTAGAGTCTAGCGTCCAGCAAACCACTAGCTTGCTTCAAGCAGTTCCTTATTTACTTCTTGCACGTTTTATGGTGGATTGTGTTAATTATTTATGGAACATAATTACTGTTTACCATCTGCCGCTGGTTCTGTCGACAAGGACAGCTCCCGTAAACTCATGACCGGAAAAGCGGAAGCGGCGCCGGCGACTGTGTCATAATAAAAGTCCCGCTGCTCGTGAGGCGTGTGTTGATCAATCGCTCCAGCTCCTCGTTCAGCTCCCGCAACACTCGGTCCTGCTCTGCTTCATACTACAGTAACGTTAATAATCGCATCCACGAACATGAGTTCTTCCAGACTCCAATCCCTATTCTTTTGCACCGTCCGTTGAGATGGAGACCACATGTCCCAAGTTTCCGCTCTAAAACTTGGCGTCATCAAACTACGCCTTTGTTTTGAATAGGCTTCTAGCGACCTCTAGTGGAAAAAAATATCACAAATTGTACCTTTAAGAGGATTGCAAAATCTGCATTCCATCATCTCAGAAACATTGCAAGAATTAGACCTTTCCTCACTCTACCTGACGTTGAAAGGCTTATTCATGCATTTGCATGGATTGTTCATGCATTCCAGGATTGATTATTGTAAAACACTATTTGTTGGTTTACCTGCTAATCAATCAAATGGCTGCAGTATACCCTGAATTCAGCAGCACGTGTTTCATCACGTCAGTCAGCACATCACAGACGTGCTTTTCAGTTTGCATTGGCTTCCTGTTCAGTCCCGTGATGTTTTTAAAACTCTCACACGAACATACAAAGCTATGCATGGAATAGCTCCGTCTTATATCTATGACTTAGTCACCCTATACTGATACACATCCTTCTTTATTACTTCTCAGTAATATGAAGCAAAGAGCTCAAGAAGAACACAAAGATAGAGCTCCATAACATAGACAATAACCAACAAGTAACTAAACTTAACATGGAGTATAAATACACAGGACTAAATTAATGAATTAATAAGGGGCAGGAGGACACAATAGGTTACAATGGTAACAAACAGGCATACACTAGGAATGCTAACATTTAAACATCCCTATGCCAAGATGTGATTCTACTGCTCATTCAAACACTCTCAGCTGTTGCTAGTAGAGCTTGTATAGCTGCTTACGTATTATTTTTGCTTTTTTGTATACTTTTTGCACTAATCACAATAAAGCAAGCATGCTTTCAATAAGCACATGACACTTTTTTGTACAGTCTATTTATATCAAATGTTTTTTTATTTTATTTTTTATTTTTGGAATGCTTTAAAGCCACTATTTCATCCAATACTTTAGGGTTTTAAGTTTTTCTTTCTTTCTTTCTTTCTTTCTTTCTTTCTTTCTTTCTTTCTTTCTTTCTTTCTTTCTTTCTTTCTTTCTTTCTTTCTTTCTTTCTTTCTTTCTTTCTTCAAACATTTTACCTCATACATTTGGGTGTAAATTGTCAAATAATGTTCTGTCAGTAATAAGCACAAGTTTGTCAAATGTTTAGACAGAATTGTCTAATATGCTTTTGTTATGAGAGTGTCTGTGAATATGAATAAATCTAAAAAAAAAAAAAGGAAGTGATGAACTTGGCTCCATCTAGTGGCTCCATCTAGTGGCTAATAATAGTTCAAACTTGTCGCAGAAAGACGTCATAAACACTTAGCCACAAACCATTTCATCAGGACTAAATCATGATAAGGACACAGAAGTCAGGAGATGCTTTTATGAGTGATAGACTGAATAAAATGAATCACATGTGTGCTCAAATTAGTTTTTTTTCCCTCATAATTGTAATTGTTAATGTTATGCAATGCTCAAGAGATAAGATGAGACAATGCTCAATATTCAAGAAGAAAACAATGCTGAATTAAACCATTTATGCTTAAAAACTTGAATAGTGTTTAACAGTTATTGGTCGTCAGTGGCTAGATAGACATAATTTGCTTGAGCAGATTGATACAGAATATACTGTAGGCGTTGCATGCAGGTGTTATATCACAAAATGCAACAGTGGCTTTTTGATGCCACAGGATGTAAGAAGAGGTTTTCATGTGTGAATTCAGTGATATTTATAGGTCGTCATGGCGATAAAGAGAGTTCGGCCTTCTGTTTGTTTTTCTGAGGTAAAAGTCCAAACCACAAATGTTTCCAGTGGTCTTTGTGACTGTCTTCTTGTCTTGCTCACTTCCTTTTTAGCCTGTTCATTTTACAGGTTTATTTTGTTTTCAGTTAAAGTTGATATTTTTATTAAGTTAAAAATATTTGTTTTCAATTTATTTCATATTCAAATGATCTGTTATCAATGTGTGTCCTCCATGTAATTATTCTCAAATATGGTAAACAAAGTAGTATTATGTTTAGATGTGGTTATTACTGAGCTGTTCACTGTATGTGGCGCTGAAACTCTTTTGTTCTGTTTTAATATTCACTTCAATTCACTCATAATTCAGTCCAGTCTTGCAGAAGGGCTGCATTTCAAAGAAGTAAAGTAGGTTCTCCTCCCAATTCTGAAACACAATTTAGACATGCTAAAACAGGAAACCACAAGCATGTGATTATGTAAGTGCTCTAGTAAGTGTAATGGAGCCAAATGTGGTTACAGCCAAAAAAAAAAAAAGGTTTCTAACAATACAGGTTTCTAACAATATTTCAGGACCCAGGGTAATAAACACCTCAAGTAAATGCATTGTTATGCAAATATATAAAAGCATAGTTAATTCTGGTGTCTCTGGTGGCCAATGAAAACAATAGCCATGTAGATGAAAGAGGCAAAACAGGAAACCAATAATGACGCTCAGCACTGTAGCTCATCTCCACTGTCATGTTAAACATCATTTCATTGTATAAACTAATAATAATAATAATGTCATTGTGATATCGTCTGTTTCAATTTATGACCTCTGCCTTACACATTTACAAGTACATAAGTTTGCAAACTGTTAATCATTCAGACAAAAAATGTACTTCAAAATGAAGTTCAATAAGAAGTTATTTAACTGATAGTAAAAACCCAAAATAGCTTTTCAAAGTGTGTTTCTAAAAGAAGAAATGAGTGGACCAGTTAAAGAAAAAAAAAAAGAAAAAGAAAAAGGGGGAAAAAACCCCTTTGTGATCGAAAGCTCTTCAGCAGAAATACCGCCCACAATGATCCAGGCCGTTCTCACTGAAGACCCTCAACCTTATCAGTCACTGAGATGGAGAGAGCAAGAGTAACACTCTTCATGCTTGTGTGTAAGTCCATTTGTGTGTATTTGAAATGTAATTTTGCATTATTTACAACATATTGATTTTATTGACAATCTTTTTTTCTCATGAATTTAAACTTTTATTTGCTTTTGCAGGTGTTTTGTTCTGTGAACACCAGAGAGTGTTTGGGACAGAAGTGGACGTGAGAGTTAAAGCAGGAGACAACATCACTCTCTACTCTGACTGTGTCTTTACTTTTGGATCACACATTATTTGGTTGAGAAACTGCTCACATGAGCATCAACCATCTCTGTTAATAGAGACTAAAAACCTGTTCGGGGGGATGTTTCCACGTTTCAGTTTTGTGCAAAACAGCTCCAGTAACTCCTATGATCTACATATAGAGAATGTCAGTGTCTCTGATGAGGGAATATATTACTGTGCGAAAAGAAAAACAGAAGTAACTAAAGATGTACACAGCATCAAGGCAAATTATGCGTTTGAGTATGGAGACAAGATAACACGTTTATCTGTCTTGGGTAAGAAAACATTTCTACTATTGTCTGTGTTGCTTTTGTTTTGTGTTGACAAATTCTTTTAATTTCTTTATATTTTACTTTTAATATAGTTAATGCAAAGACTTACCTACAAACCTACAAGTAAAAAAAAAAAAAATGTATATATATATATATAAATATATATATATATATATAAATAATAATAATAATAATAAACATACATGCAAAATTATTTTAAATAGTGTAACTAGTATGTTAAAACAAAATATATTAATTGAATATTAATCAAAAACTGTGAGGGTGGTTAAAAACGGCTTATGTTTCATTTAGAGTCAGTGTCTCCTCCGGCAGAGCAGTTCAACATCACCTCCACTCCTCTTGTGTTAGACTGTATGCTCTGCTTCAAGCTGCTGTTCGGTGTGTTTCCTGCATGTGTTCTCCTCTTCTCTCTCCTCTCGTCCATTGCTGTGTACTGCCTCTGTCCGAGGAAAACTACAGGTAATCATTCGCTCCTGAACTGCAGCAGTCTGATGATATTACAGCTCTAGATTTGCTTTCAAATTATTGTCATATCACCTAATAAAACATAATTTAAAACATCACAATCAGAGTTATTAAAACTGTATAAAATGTCAACAAGTCAGCTGAGCTTTGAAAAAAGAAGTATAGTTTTAAACCTCACTTCATTTGTTGTGAGTCCCAACAAGGACATGGTTTTGGAAAAGTATACTTTTTCTTCCCATCTCATATTGTTTTCCCATCACCATGTTCCTTTAGGTGTCCAGACTTCTGAACCAAGATTAAATGATTCTTAAGATATTTTAATATCCTGTAGGTTCTGGGGCTGAATCACAGACTCCGAACAGACATGATGAGGTATTGTATTATGTATTACATGTATACACCCCTAAAAAGATTTAAATAAAATGTATTTACACTTGTTTGGCAGTTGAAAGCTACATAAATTACAGCAGTATAATATAATTTTAAATATAATGTAATATAAGTGTTTTTATCATATGCATTGAAGTAAACATGTAGTAAATAATATTAATATAATAAAATATATATATTTTTTCCAGGGTGATGGTGATGAAGTGTGTTATGCTTCATTGGACATGCCTTCCATATGTCAAAAAAAGATGAAGGAAAAAAGAGTTCAGAGTTCAAACTTTAGTGCTTATTCTGAGGTCATTTACAAAAAAGTACAGTCTTAAAAATAAATGTTCTTTCAAAAGAATGAGATAATAAAATATTGTTAACACTCTACAATATGCTCTCGTTTGTTAACATTAGTTAATGCATTAACTAACATGAACACCAAGCAATACATTTTTTCAGCATTTACTTGCCTTTAATGTTAGTTAATAACAATTTTCACACACTCGTGTTAGTTCACAGTGCATTAACTAATGTTAACAGATACAACTTTTGACCTTAAAAATGATTTATTAAATGTTGAGATTAACAATAAAAGTAAATGCTGTAGAAGTATTGTTCATTGTTGGTTCATGTTAACTAATGTAATTAACTAATGTTAACAAATTAAAACTTATTGTAAAGTGTTGACAAAATATTAGAATATGGCAACCAGCAGCATTTGGCTTTTTTTCCCTTTCCCAAATCTGGAAACTTTACTTTTAAGAGTGTTGGAGTTGTGTATGATGTATGACATGCTGTGTTCCAGTCAAAGAACATCATTTCATGGTTAAATTAAAATAAAAAGCAGACTGCATCATAATACATTTTCTAATAATGCAGTTCCAATTCCATATTATTCAAGTTATGTAATAAAGACACAAATGAATTGTGATGTAATGAACAATAAATATTTATTCAGTATTTATTTTGGTTGTGGAATAACCTGTGATTAGTCATTGTTAATTATAGTAGAATAATTATAACATGTAACACTGACACTATATGCACAGTGTTAGTAATAATATATTAATGATAAATAGACATTGACTCACCGCAGAATTGTAACCTCAGAAATGATTACTACATTATTACTTTATTATTACAACATTCTTACTAAATATTATTTTCATTGTATTATGTAATATATAAATATATATGCTGATATGTAAGTTTGCTGACACATGTGGTAGTGTCTGAGAAAGTGAGAGTACAAACCACAAATGTTTCCATTTGTGCCAAACATCATAAACGTGTTTGTGGTCAACCTTGAATGTCAAGCATGAACATGCATGCTCGACATGAGCAACAGTGTAAGGGTAAAAACTGTGGTTTGACAAAAACAGAAAGAAGCATATATGAAAAGGTTAACTGCAAGGGACCTTCCTCAACCAGGAAATCAGAAAATTCTTCAGATACTGAGGAAATTAGAAAATGGTTGCTCCCAATTCCAGTTTGCTTTATTACTACATCTGTAATGCAAAGCAACCAATAGCGCATCCTACATTTAATTTTATATCAGCATTTAATAATAGTGTTTGTTATATGCATATAATATTAGTTCTCATCTTTGTATTAGATGACACTTTATACTTTATACTGAATATTATAAAATTTTAAATATATACCTATACCAATTATCCAAGAACTGTAACAGCTTAAGGCAATACATTTTCTTTCTTTAAAAAAAAAAAAAAAAAAATGATTGAAATGGTGTTAGCTAACAGTCATGCTGAAACCATTTTCATTTATCAAGTAGTTACAGGTCTTTTCTGGTTTGTTACAGCACCACCTTTTGGCTAAAGAACTTGCCATCTCACTTGCCATGCTTCCCTTGTGACAGCTGACTTACTGCATTTAAAATCAAATCAAATGGCCCTGCCCAGATCAGTTTAACCTAATACTAAAACTTTTTGAAGTTTTAGTTGATCTCATATTTTTGATTGTTTACAATGGGACTCTAGAAAATGTAGCAGGTACATTGAGATGATGTACAAATTCAAGGACTAGTTCATTAAAAAAAGTTCATTTCACAGAAAAAAATACAAAACAATAATTATACAATTGTTTTTCAAACAAATATTTATTGATGCAACATTGCTCATTAAAATATGTGAATTATTAATGTAATGAATATAATGTAATTGGCAGGTTCATGAATTTTTTCTATATGCATTGCCAATGGAAAAGACATCTAATGGCTTTTCACATTTAATGGGTTACTGGTTTAAGAGCGATAAAGAAATGTATATCAAACATTGTTCAGTAAATGAGAAATGTACATAATCTCACACACTGACCTTACAATTCATGAGCATAGTGAACGTAATTAGAAAAGATTTTTGGTGTGGAGGATCAGAAGTAATTCAGTACATTGGACAGTTCCCAGTGCTGAACCCACTGAACCACATCTGCAGAAGAATTTCTGAATGATGAAGATGTTTTTGTCCTTCCTGAAAATTAAGTATTAAAAAAGCCACATCTGCACCAGCACCTTGCAGATATAATTAAACAATTATTATTTAAACAATTATTATATAAATTATACAACATATAAAATATCATCCAGATAATACATTTTAGACTGAGAGGTTTGGATATTGTTGATAATCACATGGAAAAAATAACTGGAAACTGTAATCCATATCTGGCCATCCATATCAGCCATTCTTAAATTAGCTGTGCTGACTAAATAAAAATGAATCAAAATTGAAGTGCTTAATTAATTAAATGTGAAGAGTTTACAATTAAAAGTCTATTGAGCTTGTTTGGTATACAGGTGTGCTTAAATTGTATATTCCAATGGTTATATTTTGTCAGTTTTTAACAGAATATAACATTGAGTTTATATAATAAGTTTAATACACACTTGATTAAAAGGCTATTAGGATACTACATGGAAAACTTTCCCTATGAACTACTTAAGCATGATGGCCTCAGGCAAATACATGACCGGCTTTAGCTTCTGTGCCTCAGCAAGTGATCTGTATCAAACTGTGTGTCTTATTTATATTGTTGCCTGTCCCAATATAGTGCAGTACACAGTCACATTATGGTGAACCAGACATTCAAGTGGTGTGTTTCTCCTTGCCCACATTTCCTTATGGATGGAGATACTCACAACTTGTGTGTTCTGTGTTTGGGAGTGGAGCATGCTCTGTCAGTTTTCGAGGGGGCTGACTGCAAGCATTGTGAGAGGCTGCTGCTTTGCACACCTTGCTCCCACCGGTCACTTTTTGAGGAAAGAAATCAGGCTCACGTTCCTCATGGCTCTGGACCCACTGCTGCCGAGGCATGAAGTGCTGTTTAGTTTAAGGCATGTGTACTTCTCTTAAAATTGATGACCACAGATTTCCCTGAAACACACTTCTTGAAGAATGAGAGAGAAGCATTCTGGGACTGCTGAACAGGAGAGTGCGTTTAGATCACAGCTGGTGACAAGCAGACAGGTACCATGTGAAGTGGGTTGTAAAATGTAAACAAAGTGTTGATATGAATTTTAGTGTCTTACAATTGCAAACAAAATAGAAAACCTACATTCATGCCCACTTTGCAGTCTACTCCTTTTTAGGTTTTTCTTTTAGGGTGGTGCATGTTAAGTCTGCCTTTTACTAACGGCACCTTTGATTCTTTAGTACATTTAAAATGAAACTGAAAATATATTTGAAGTGTTTCTTTTGAAACCCTAGAGTTGTTCTTCAAAGGAGCTTAACTACCCTGTTCTTTTTTTTTTTCTCAAGGAAGGGTCTTGTATTTTTCTCAGTTAAAAGATAACCATCTAAACCACAAATGTTTCCATCCAGTTTAGTGCTTGTGTGCATATGAGACAGAAGTAGGAAGACGGTTAGTTTGTCAGTGTAAATGCCTATGTGGTGAATTTGTGGTGAAATTGGTTTGTTTGCATGCAATGAGTGTAAAAGCTTGATTTACAGTGGCAGGCTTTCTTTAGACTCTTTGATGTATAAGGAAGTATCACATTGACTGTGTCTCTCAGAATGAAGCACAGACTGCGGGTTTTAGCCTAGAAGTTAATGTGTTAGTTCATCCAAAAATGAAAATAATGTCTAACAAAGATAAGATTAACAAAAGGTAACTGCATGACGGTAAGTAATAAATTACATTTCATTTTTGGGTGAACTAACCCTTTAAGGCTCTGAGATAGACTTCACACATTCCAAATACAAGATGAGAAAAATATTGACACACATTTAAGTTACTCCAAGGGAATATCTTACTTGATGAATGGATTAAATGTATCTACTGAAGTAAAAAAGGAACAACTTTGACATTAACTAACACTGGGTAGATAATCTGTTGTTGAACCCAAATGCAGCATATTGCTACAACAATCCATAAAGACATCACCCTTAACAATGATTTACAATGAGCTCTGTTAGAGTTACATGGCTATCTATTGTTTCAATAAATATCTTACCTGTTGAGTAAGAAAAAAGCCATCTCTGAGCCATCTTTAACTCTTTTAAATCTCAGAGTTCTCGCCATCCAGAGTGGGATGGGACAGATAGGTAGGGCAGAAGATCACCACAGCAGATCAAATGGGACTGAAGACCCCCACGGCAGAGCAGAAGACCACCACAGCCAAGAGGACGAGCTTGAAGATGCCCATGATGGAGCAGAAGACCACCACAACTGAGTTGACAGGACTGAAGACCCCCACGGCAGAGCAGATGACCACCACAACAGCGTGACCACCACAGGGGAGCAGGGGGGGCTGAAGACCATCAAGGCATTGCTAATAAATGCATGTGGGGCTAAAGCCCACCAAGGCGTAGCTGAGGACCACCAAGGTGGAGCAGGCAGAGCTGATGACCACCACAACTGATCAGACGAAACTGAAACACAGAGCAAAGAGAGGTTCGGATTGCCTTCAGGGGCTGTGTTAGAACAAGCAGGAAGCTCAAGTGTGTCCTCCATGGTCATAACAGGATTGGCAAGGTGTTCCAGATCAGCCTCTGTGGTCATTTCGGGGCATACAGGCAGTTCCATAAATGACCTCTGCAGTCTTGTCGAGGCAGACAGGCAGTTCAGGAACAACCTCTGTGGTCATTTCAGGACGACCTTTTAAACCCTTTTAATTATTCACCTTTAAATGTATGGAGGACCAGTATAAATTCAGCACATCGGACAGCTCCCACAGCTTCCACATGTTTGTCACACTTTAATATTTCAGATCATCAAAAGATGTTTTATTTTTTTGCATGTTTGTCACACTTTAAAGTTTCATCAAACAAATTTAAATATGAATCAAAGATAACACAAGTAAACACAACAGGCAGTTTTTAAATGAAGGTTTTTATTATGAAGGGAAAACAAAATCCAAACACACATGGCCTTGTGTGAAAAAGTGCTTGCAGCGTACAGTACAAATGTACTCTTCCAATAACGAAACTTACGTCACACACAGTGTATGCTGACCCTTGTGTTAGCGTAAAAAATTAAGTATACTTTCCACTACAACCACTATACAATCATTATAAAACCTTTGTTTGAAGAGGCGTGTCTGCATTCAGACCAGAGGGCTAAAATAACAACTTTAACAACTTACATCAAATTTATTCAAAACATGTTCAGCTTTTTAAAGCATTTTCAATAATTTATATCAAAATACAGTATATGTGTGCCTCTGGACAAAGTTTTATTTCCATGCCTAATAAGTAATATATTTATTAAGAAGCTGCTCATAGAGTAAATTTTTGTGAGGTTTGCTAAAAAAATGGAAAACTTGTCAGGGCTTAAATACTTTGGAAATTACTTTTGTAAAAGGAACAGGGCATATGCATGATACTTCACTCCCCTTTTAATGAAAAAAATCCCTGTTGTTTTCTTACTGCCATGCCTATTTGACCCATAGGGACTGGTTTGTCTAACTAATATTGCTCTCTCCTTTATAGTTAGCAAGTTGTGTGTGTGTGTACTTGAATGTATGTCTCCTCTTGTGAACCATGCTCTGATTCCAGTAGAGTAGAGGGACCAAAAAAACGTGTTGCAGAAATGTTTGTTTTTGTGAATTGTGGGGACATTCCATAGGCGTAATGGTTTTTATACACTACAAACCGTATTTTCTATCCCCCTACACTACCCCTAACCCTAAACCTAACCATCACAGGAAACTGTGCACATTTTTACTTTCTCAAAAAAAAAAAACTCATTCTGTATGATTTATAAGCCTTTTGAAAAATAAGGACATGGGGTAATGTCCTCATAAGTCACCCTCTCCGTGTAATACCCATGTCATACCCATGTCATTATACACATTTGTGTCCTAATATGTCACAAAAACAAGCACACACGCACGCACACACATTTTAGAATATAATGCAGCTAATTTCAGCTCAATGGACAGCCGTCAGTGTCAGTATAACCACAGTATAGACAAGCTGAGCAAACTTCCTTCATGCAAATGTGTGAACTCTAACCAACACACAAAACCACACATAGTCTAATGGAAACATTTGTGCTTGTTGACCAGTGATCAAGTAAGAGATGTGAAGTGAGAGTTTGACAACATGTCACTGCAGCAAATGTGAAGGTGTAAGCATTAAGTAGTCTGAATATAAGAGTTGTGGTTTCCTGTTTTGACATGTTTACACGTTGCTGGTTTGTACCCACTACAACAGAGAACATCATGAGTTTTACATGCAACTGAACTTCAATAAAAAAATAAATGTAAATGAAAATTGAAATGTAAAGCACATCATTTCTCAAGTGAAGATTATTATCTGCATGTCTGGAACAAAATTATTTGATGCTAAATATATCTATCATGTATCAGACAAACAAAAGTATTACCTCCTCTTCATATCTGTTTGATGATTTCCATTTTTGTGAACCAATTAGAGCCAAAAAATCCATAAGTGATTGGCTAATACTGCTCTTACTCTTTGTACATACACATGATAACCTAATTTATTGACCAACCCCTCTGTGACGTGAGACATTTTAGAAAAGATTTTCCATTGACGTGAACCAATCAGATGAGAGCTGCTGTCTGTAAGACCCTCACCAGTGTCAGTTATTCACAGTCACTCACAGAGATGGAGAGGTCAAGACTTGCTCTCGTCGTGCTCATGTGTAAGAAAAGATGGTTTTGAGAAAGTTTTCAGCTGCTGTGAGGGTTTTTCAAATGTATATGTCAATAGTACTGTGAATATTTTTATATGTTAATACATATTTCAAGTTTAAGTGCTTTATTAAGTTATTTTGCTCTTTTACAGGTGTTTTGTTGTTCAGTCAGAACAGAATCTCTGGAGCAGAAGTGGAGATGAAAGTCAGACCAGGAGACAACATCACTCTCTACTGTGATCGCTCTGCAACTCTTGGTTTCCGCTTTGCATGGATAAGAAACTGCTCTCATGAAAATCAACCCTCTCTCATAATAGATTTTACAAAATGGTTCCAGAAGACACTTCAGCGTTTCAGCTCTGACTACAACCGCTCCAGTAATTCTTATGATCTACATATTACTAACATCAGTGTCTCTGATCTGGGACTGTATTACTGTGCCGAAGTAGAGAATAAGGTAATTAAAGATGAAAATGGCATCATCTCCTCATCTAAAGTTTACTATAATGGAAACCGAACAACTCGTCTCTCTTTTGCAGGTAACTAGACATTTCTGCTATTTATTCTTGCTTGTGTAATGTATATATATAATATATATATATATATATATATATATATATATATATATATATATATATATATATATATATATATATATATATAACTAAAATTCATTGATACATCTGTTTATTTTATATTGAGCTTCTTGTTCTGAACCTGCCACAACTCATTACTTTATGCTTTAGGATTTTATTTCAATGAAGAAGAAATATGAGCATAATAATAATAAAATCAACATTCATTGATATGTTTATGTTTATTTTATATAGAGGAAGTAACTTCATGTTCTGGACTGAACATCACCTCCACTCCTCGTGTATCAGACTGTGTTCTCTGCTGGACGCTGCTGTTCAGTGTGTGTCCGGTGTGTGTTCTCCTCTCCTCCATCTGTCTGTTCTGCCTCTGTCAGAGGAAAACTACAGGTATCATTCACTTATTGACACTCTTCTTTCGCACTACCACAGTTTTACTTTAATATGCAGATAAACAGCTTTGTTAATTAGAGTACTTAAAGAAAAGCCTGCAAACAAAAATTGATAGTAAAGTAGAAATTCAAATGTAATTGCATAAACTAAACCAGTGATGTTCTAATTTAAACAATCCATTGTAGATGCTGCGACAGATCAAAAAGACCATTCAAGAGGTAGAAATACCATTGAGGTATGAACAATGCAAACACACATTCATTAAATACATATAAATGTAATACGTTTCAGAAAGCAACTTTATTAATTCATGAATTTTCTTTTATTCCAGGGTGAAGATGAAGAGGTGTGTTATGCATCTTTAGATGTGAAAACCAGGAGACAAAAACAACGCAAGACAAAGCGAGCGCAGTGTTCAGACTTCAGTACATATGCTCAGGTCAGAACAGACACGCAATAGAACTAAAATAGAATTGAGGTGCTTTCTGAAACTTTTCAAATATGATAAAGGTCATAATGATACAAGGTATTTTTGTTGCATCTCAGTGTAAAAGATATGTAATTCCATACTTGGATACTGTTACAAGATACTTTACTTTATATTAAGTGTCTTTAACTACTAGCCTATGTACTAACATTTAAATTATTAATATGATACAATGTCCTTATTGTGTAGACATGTTTTTACATTGTAAAAATACCTGCATGTAAATACAGCTATAATTCATATCTGTAATCACATCTATAATTATAATTTATCTGCTAAACTTACCGAATCCCAACTAAGCTGAAGCAAAAGTGTTTTAATACAAATAAAAATGTACCTACCTGCAGTACAGTGTTGTATTCCTCTATTTGTTGTTTTAGTACAGTCTTTGTGAACACACTGATGACCCGAATAACAGGATGTAGAAGTGGATTTCCTGCTGCATTTACTGGTGCATGTTATGTCTGCCTTTTTTTTTCTAATTTCTAACAGTTAAAATTTAATTGAAATCAAAACAAATTTTCAAAGCTTCTTCAGAGTTTTACTGAAGCACACTGTCTGTGTCTTTTCTTGAGGAAGGGTCTTGCTTTGTTTCCAGTTAAAGAGATAATCTTAACCACAAATGTTTCTATTCAGTTTAGTGCTTGTGTGAACATGAGACAGAAGAGGTTGGTGTGTATAAATGCTTATGTGGTGAGTTTGTGGTGAAATTGGTTTGTGTACATCATGCAGCAAAAGCTTGATTTACAGCGGCAGTCGTTCTTTAGACTCTCTGATGGATGAGGAAGAATCACATTTACTGCATCTCTCAGAATGAAGCACAAAGAGCTTGTTTCAGTACATGACCACTCAAATGATGTTCAAATGAGACTAAAGATATCAGTGCTATGCCAATTAATAATAATGTGTCAAAAAGAATGTTTCTCTTATATGTACATTTTTGTCACTGTATATAATAGATAGTGATGTTTATATGTATATTTTTACTTGTCCATGATCTGTTATTTCTGAAAGAGACTCATGGTGGTCAGAGCCGTCAGTGTGTTTAGTTTTATTAGTGGCCTGAGGGGGGCAGTGTGGATTTGCTTTTCCTAAAATGTCTAAAACATTTTAAATGCTTGTTACATCCACATTCATTGACTTATATTTTAAAGCACATTTTTATGTGAAGGTCATATAGCAAATAAGTAAGTCATATCAATTCATGGTGTCATTCAGCTGTCCCTAATTGTGCTTGGCAAATCATTAAAGATATGTTAGTTTGCCACTTATCTTTAATATATGTGGGAGGAACATATTAATTTATTATTATTGTTATTGTTGTTGTTTATTGTTTATGTATGTATGCATTTCAGGCCCTATAAAAAGAAATGCCAAAAAGTAATGGGATTGACCAGTAGGTGGCGCTCATGGAGTTTCTACAACAGTGTTTTACTGTCGAGTCCAACAAAAAATCCATTCCACACTTTGCAGAAATGCAAGTCTGACAGAGAAAACTGGATTATAGAGTTTTTAGAGGGTTATTGCAGTAAATCTGTTTGTAGTTGAATTAAAAGGGCAAATAAGGTGTGGGTGATAAAGAGACATTTAGACCATTAAAGGGTTAGTTCACCCAAAACTGCATAGAGATCAATGGCATTTCCTCTCTCAAGATCCATAAAGGTACTAAAAACATGTTTAAATCAGTTCATGTGAGTACAGTGGCTTCATACACTGATTCATTTATGCTTCGATGCTTCCTGAAGCAGTGTTTTGAAATCGGCCATCACTTAATAAGTCATTATTTTGTTTTATTTTGGCACTCCAAAAATATTCTCGTCTCGTCATATTGAACCACTGTACTCACATGAACTGATTTAAATATGTTTTTAGTACCTTTATGGATCTTGAGAGAGGAAATCTCATTGCAGGCCTCACGGAGCCATCGGATTTCAACTAAAATATCTTAATTTGTGTTCCGAAGATTAGCGACGGTCTTATGGATGTGGAACGGCATGAGGGTGAGTCATTAATGACAGAATTTTCATTTCAAGTCCATTCAATCATTTATTTATTCTATAACTAAAGTATCTCATCCGCACAAAATCTCCTTCAAACCATAATAGTATATCAATAATAAAATAACACTGCATAAAATATATGACATTAAAGATCCACCTGTTGGGTCACTTCACTGCCATTCACAAATTCACACTGCCATTTCTGTCCCGTGGCCTCATGGGATAGTAAAGTGTCTATCATATGTGCACTTCAGAATCTCGCCGGAAGCAGTAGGCCATCTGGGTACCTACTCTTTTATGAGTACTGTGTATTCGGACACATTTCTTTTGTCACATACTGTTTTTCACCTACTTTATAGGGAAGTATGCAATTTCATCCTAGATCTTTGAGTCTGGAAGATGGGATGCCTTCAGAGGGTCACAATGTAAAACTTTTGCAAAATGGGCCACAGGCAACTCCAACTAAAAATGTAGCAGTGCGTTTTAAAACATATGTGTTACGATCACCGTCTGTTCCTGTCAGTTCCTGGACTCTATTTCCCATAATCCTCCCTGCCAGTCACATGCACTCACTCCACCAATCATCTATTGACACATACTGCTTAGCCTACTACCTGGACTATATAAGACTCACACACACACCAGCTCAGGGCCAGGTCTTGTTTACCCAGTGTGGCATTTCCTAGCGTTTTCCCTTTGTATATCCTGCCTATTTGTTCCGGTTCCTGTTCCTGTCTGGATTTCCTGTTTATAATTCTTCGCTGCCTGCCCTCTGGATTGTTTATTGATTCCTGGTTTTGTGAACGTTTTCTGCCTGCCCTGATCTACTGCCTGTATCCTGACCACGATTCTGCCTAGCCCTTGCTGTTCCTGTTTGTGCCTGTTTGACCCTGCCTGTACGACCACGCACCTTTTAATAAAAGCTTGCATTTGGATCCCTATCTGAGTCCTGCCTTCGTTACAATATGTACACAAATGAGTTGTATGTGGCATTTGTTGTGGGCAACAATGGACTCTGAGGGAAATGAACATCATCTTCAGTTTGACACAAGAAACACACACGCAAACCCAAAAACAACAGCAATAAAATAGCATGACCTTATTTTGGATTTGGTGTGAAGTTTTTTTTCCTTGCGGCATTAACTTCTGTTTCCACGTGAGTAGATAGCAGACATTCTTCCAGCTTAAAAACAGAGCAGTCAAACATAGACAATGTCAATGTCGGTCAGTCGAGGAACAGATGATTTTATATATTTTTTTTAATTGTACATTTTATTATATATATATATATATCCTGTGTCCTCGTAAACCAAATGTCATTAAAAAACACAGAAAAGTTCAACTGACCTGATCTGGGAATCTCTACTTCAGTCTTGGACATGGAAAAACACTCAAAAGTCTGAAAAAGAAGGAGTGTAGAGGACAGTGATATTATACATCCAGTGCTGTAGGGGTTGAAAGGGCTGCTGTCAAAATAGAAGCAGCGTTTTAACTTGAGCAGCAGTTTCACTCCATCTAGTGACCTATGCAGGACCAGTATAAATTCAGCACATTGGACAGCTTCCACTGCTGAACGTACTGAACAACAGATGAAGTATATGTGGTTCTACTTTCTGTTTAAGTATGAGGAAAAGCACATGTGCATTTAGCTCCTTTAACAATATGTGATGTGATCTGGGAAAACCCATCACATGGTGAAATTTTACATATCACAGGTTATAATACCATCTGAAAGCTGAATTTGAGCCCTTTCCAAATCTGTTTTTACTTTAAGATCTGTTTTAATAGCTTTTCTGTAACAAAAGTTATGGTTATCTGAAGTTGGCTGATCTCTCTGATTATCAGGAACGGAATTCTGAGAAAAACAGGTTTAAATAACTGTCACCCCCTTTTTCACATAGACATGAAAATGCACTATCCAAACATAAATGGTTGTAATTCAAGAATGCTTTGGAATCTAGACCTAAGGTTGGCCTTGCATTAAAGAAGACACTAGTCAGATTATTGTAAAACTGAAATAAATTATGAAAGTGAGATAAAAAAAAGTTATAGAAGTTTATAAAAATGTAAAAATGTAATTGTTTATATTTTATAATAATATATTACAAAACATGTTTTACTCTTAAACTTCTGTAAAATCAAAGCCAAAAATGGCAACATTCCAAGTTTTAGGTTGATATAAAAATGAGTTCAGTAAGATTTTGTTTGGGCGCAGTACCAAACCTTTTGACACCCAAGCTCCATTACTGACCATTTAAGGGCGCCTTATTTGAGTGATCTGAACCATATATTTCCATAATGTCATACATTTTATGAAGTAGACATCATATTCAATAATAATAATAATAATAATTTTTAATTTATGTCTTTCAACACCTCCCCCCAAAAAACGTTGCGTGCCGTAGTTTATACAGGACTGGCGGGAAATTTGCATTCGCGCATCCGTCTCAATACTGTAAAACTTGACGTACATTTGCATCACATGTTACACTGCACTTATTTCCAATCACAAAAGTTAATTATTTGTACGTGCTTTAAAGCATTGCCGGTTAAACATTTCATTCGCGTGCTGTTCTCTTAACCAGAAGCACGCGTGCACACCAACAGCTTCCGATTAGTGGACTTTATCTTTTGCATCTGCACTAATACTGTCAAATACACACAAAGTTTAAATAAACAGTTGGTTATCTAAAGTGAAAGTAATCCGTTGAGATAAAATCATGCGTGCCGCTCTTAAAGAAACAGAAGCCTAAAGCCCCGGGTATAGCCTACTTCTCTTTCCGCGCTCGCTCGCATCTCGCGCGCAGTCGCGTCGGCGCGTCCTTCAAATACCTTGTCCAAATACCCACACTTGCGGTCTTGTCCACTTGAGAGCTCGCGCACGTGACAGGGAGTAAGTGCGCAAGACTGTCCCATGTCTAAAAAAATGCCCAAGTGCAGTGCCCTTAGTGCACACTAAACCCACACTACCTTGAATACCGCTTCATGCATTATGTTTGGAACCTCACGTGCCCCGAAATCGTGGAGCTCACGTCACCGTCTCGAGTGCAGGCAAGACAGACAGGAATAGTTCCTGAGCGATTTCACTGTTTTATATGATTTGACTGTACATACATTGATATAATAAAATGATACGTGGAAAAGAAACTTTTGGCAGTCTGGTGAGTTTGATTCATACATTGATAGTTTGTGTTGTTAATTATATGATGCTGTGAGCAGTTTAGCACTGCTGCAGTTCATTACAGTTTCCCCTGCATTGTGATTATTATTAGGGACAAGAAAATTGATTATCTGTCAAATTCGAACTTTTTAGTGTTTTTCGACAGTTTGAGTGAGTTTAATTTGTTTATAGAACGATCGTTAATCTAGTTAAGGATTATTGCACTGAGCTCTGCAGTCACAACACTACAGCAGCTAATTATTTTAAACCTAATTCCTAGTCAAATAGAATTATTTCTGTTTTATATATCATTTATGAATGCGTTTTCTGTAGATATCATTCTATCTACCAATGATATTAGGGCCCGCAGCTTCACTTTTCAGGACGTATGAGGCACAGAGACAGCACTAGGAACGCCCACAAGCGATTTCACAGTAGGAGACTAGACATGCAGCGGAAAAGTGGCTGGCGGTGTGAACGGGGCTTAGGCCTATAAATCACTATTTTTCTGCACTTGACAGGCGAATTTGAAGATGTTATAAGATGACATGACAAACATGACAAAAAAACAAAAAAAAAACAAAACAAAAAAAAAAAACATGACAAACATGACAAAAAAAACAAAAACAAAAAAAAATGACATTGACCTATTTTTTTTTACTTTACTGAAAACGTTCCAGCGCGACATCCGACGGGTTTTCCCAGATCAGATCGCATCACATATTTATTTCATATTTAACAACATCACATTTATTCAAAACATGTTCAGCTTTTTATATCATTTTCAATAATGTGCAAATGTCTGTGCCTCTGGACCCTGGAGAGCTTTGTTTCCATATAAAGTAATATAGCTTACTTATTAAGAAGCTGCTCATAGAGTAAGTTTACTTTGTGATAAAGTAGCTAGCCTAAAGGACACACACACACACACACACACCTACACACACACACACACACGGACACACACACATACACATACACACAGACACACATGCACACTCACACACACACACACACACACACACACACACACACACACATACACATTTTAACAATTTATTTAAATCCACTTATAAGAAATAATCCACAGGGACATAAATAGTATAGGTGCAGTCAAATACATGTACAATAAAATCATGGACCAGTGGCATACAGCAGATCGTCACAATATTAAGCATAGCTCAGTTTTTATTTTTTTTTTTTTTATTTTTTTTATGGGTATAAATAACAACGCCTTCGCCAAATATGGCGGCTGCCTATAATAGCAGACAAAGCACAGTACCTTGCTAATCGCTTAGCCCTTTTTTTGGTCATCCCAAACTGTTGAAGCCCTTTGACTACCAGCCTGTGTGTATGTCCTAAGCTGCCAAATATAAGAACAAGTAATCGGGCCCGATAACCTACCTCTGAAATGATGTTTAGAAGTGGTTGGTACTTAAGTACTTTAGTTATAAAAGCTTCCTCCATACTGGAGTCAAAAGTACAAGCAACCTCCAAAACAAACACTTCTCTAGACTCCTCATTAATCACAACGACATCAGGTGTATTAGCCAACAGATGTGAAAAAGTTTCAAAGTTACTATTACAACACTGAAACATGTGTGGTTTTACGCAAGAATGTTTATACACTTTTACTGAAGATGAGAACTGACTTGATATTTCTTTTGTTATAAAATCCACAATTCGGTCGTGACGTGCTATATACATTCCCTTGTAAGCATGGCAGCCGTTCAAAATATGCGGCAGTGTTTCAATAATCTGTTCTGTGGTGTGATGCAAACAATAAGGAACCTGAGTTGTTGAAAACCAGATGGAAAGGTTAAATCTAGTGGGAAGAACTAGCTTTTACTGTGAAAATAACTATGTCCTCATTGAGTGCTGTATTCTTAAGGAATGAATGAGAAACGGAGTGATCAGCAGATGGAAGACATGCAAGTTTTCCCTGAAGTTTCAGGCCCGCCCAATGTTGTTTTTAGTTACACACACACACACACACACACACACATACACAAACACACGCGCGCACACACACTTGCGCACACACACACACACTCAAGGACACAACGGACACACTTCAAGACACACACTCACGGACACATACACATACACATACACTCACTCACACATGCACACTCATGGACACACACACACACACACATACACACACACACACACACACACTCGCACACACACTCGCGCACACACACACACACACACACACACACACACACACTCAAGGACACAACGGACACACTTCAAGACACACACACTCACAGATACACACACACTCACGGACACACACACATACACTCACTCCCACACGCACACTCACGGACACACACGCACGGACACACGCGCACACAGGCACACACATACACACTCAAGGACACAATGGACACACTCACAGACACACACACTCACAGATACACACACAGACACACACACACTCACGGACACACACACACACACACACACACACACACACACACACACACACATTATTGTTTTTTTTTGTTTATTAATCTTAAATGAAAATAATTTCCCCTCTCTCTCTTCTCTTATCTGATGACGTGTTAACTGTCATTCACATGACATCACAGCAATAGCAAACAACAACCATCCAATCAATTCCTAATGGACAAAATCAAATCCTGCCTTACATTTCCTTGTTTGAGAAGATATTTCACTTGGAAACAGGAAGGATGATCACAACTTTCATTTCATGTCACTAATGGTTGTTATAAAAAGCATTACGAAAAAGACAGACAAACACACACTGTCCAAGGTGCAGGTCAAGAGAGATACATTTATATAAATGAGATCTGACCACACTCACTTGCAAATACTTTATTATCCAACATTTCAGCAAAAAGCCTTTGTCAAGGTATGTCGAAACAAAAAAGCATCACACACTTTTGTGTATTGTGTTGATTTATCATATGAAGTATTGATCTTCACATGTGTTACTGTTTCTGTTTTAGAATATAATGCAGCTAATTTCAGCTCAATGGACAGCTGTCAGTGTCAGTATAACCACAGTACAGACAAGCTGAGCAAACTTCCTTTGTGCAAATGTGTGAACTCTAACTAACTCACAACACCACACATATAGTCTAATGGAAACATTTGTGCTTGTTGACCAGTGATCAAGTAAGAGATGTGAAGTGAGAGTTTGACAATGTGAAGGTAGTCTGAATATAAGAGTTGTGGTTTCCTGTTTTGACATGTTTACACGTTGCTGGTTTGTACCCACTACAACAGAGAACATCATGAGTTTTACAGCTAAACTTTGATTAAAAAAAACTCGACCAATTGAAATGTAAAGCACAAAATTTCTCAAGTGAAGATGATTGTCTGCATGTCTGAAACAAAATTATTTGACACTAAACATATCTTTCATGTATCAGACAAAAGTATGACCTCCTCTTCATATCTGTTTGATGATTTCATTTTTGTAAATCAATCAGAGCCAAAAAGTCCATAAGTGATTGGTTAATACTGCTCTTACTCTTTGTACGTACACATGATAACCTAATTTATTGACCAACCCCTCTGTGACGCGAGACATTTTAGAAAAGATTTTCCGTTGACGTGAACCAATCAGATGAGAGCTGCCGTCTGTAAGACCCTCACCAGTGTCAGTTATTCACAGTCACTCACAGAGATGGAGAGATCAAGACTTGCTCCTGTCGCGCTCACGTGTAAGAAAAAATGGGTTTGAGAAAGTTTTAAACTGTTTTGAGAGTTTTTCTAACCTAAATGTCAATATTACTGTGAATATTTTTGAATGGTAATACATATTTCAAATTTAAGTGCTTTATTAAGTTATTTTGCTCTTTTACAGGTGTTTTTTTGTTCAGTCAGAACAGAATCTCTGGAGCAGAAGTGGAGATGAAAGTCAGACCAGGAGACAACATCACTCTCTACTGTGATCGCTCTGCAACTCTTGGTTCCCTCATTGTATGGATAAGAAACTGCTCTCATGAAAATCAACCCTCTCTCATAATAGATTTTACGAAATGGAACAAGGAGATATTTCAGCGTTTCAGCTCTGACTACAACCCCTCCAGTAATTCTTATGATCTACATATTACTAACATCAGTGTCTCTGATCTGGGACTGTATTACTGTGGAGAAGTAGAGAATAAGGTAAATAAAGATGACAATGGCATCATCTTCTCATCTAAGGTGTACTATTATGGAAACCGAACCACTCGTCTCTCTCTTGCAGGTAAGAAAACATTTCTGCTATAGTTATTATTACATTTTTGCTTTTGGAATTCTGGAGAACTTTACCTTTGTCTGTGAAGATATTGTTTTAAGATATAGGTTTTTTTGTATATGTTTATGTTTATTTTATATAGAAGAAGTAACTTCATGTTCTAGACTGAACATCGTATCAGACTGTGTTCTCTGCTGGACGCTGCTGTTCAGTGTGTGTCCGGTGTGTGTTCTTCTCTCCTCACTCCTGTCCTCCATCTGTGTGTACTGCCTCTGTCAGAGAAAAACTAAAGGTATCTCGTTCACTATTCGTTTCCTTGACAAATTTTTATTATGATTTTCTCAATATAAAACCTAATGTCTATGGTCAACAATCAAAGCTGCAAACAAATTGTAAATTAGAAATCTATTTATCTATCTATCTACACCATAGCAACCACCTTGAGTACCCTAGCAACCATCCAGAATACAATAGCAACCGCATAGCAACATCCTAGCAACAACCTTGAGTACCCTAGCCACCGCATAGCAACACTCTAGCAGCCACCCAGAATACCCTAGCAACCACATAACACCCTAGAAACCACCTTTAGTACCCCAGCCACCGCATAGCAACCACCTGAGTACCCTAGCAACCACATAGCAACACCCTAGAAACTGTCTAAAACACCCTAGTGACCACTTAGCAATACCCTAGCAACCACCCAGAACACCATAGCAAACAGCATGGCCTTAAAACCTTCACTTTTAAGGCCACTTTTAAACTTAAAACTACTCCAAACTTTCTGGCTAGGCTTTATCAAGCTAACATAAAATTTGTATACAATTTTTTCCATCTAGTTATACATTTAAGTACTGAGAAATATTAATTAATAACATGTACTTATACTATAGGGTTAGGATTAGGGTTTGGTTTAGGTTTAGTTGTATGTAATTATGCATAACTTACTGTTATTACTATAGTAACAACATGTAACATGTAACAATTACATTGTAAAATTAAGCGTTACCAAAATTTTTATTGTGTAGCCGCCTTAATGTGAGCTTTTTTGAGAAGCTGATTCTGAAATGATTTTTTTTCCCCACATATTTAATGTTGTTTATATAGTAAAAAATGACTAAACTCTATTAGAATGATACAGTAGCATTTGTGTTGTGTTTACATGGTACAAACATTTTTATGTATTTAAGAGCACATACATGATTAAAGTTACTATGTTCAGCATTATTTTCTCACTGTACTGTCATATTTTCATTTGATCTTTAGATTCTGAGATTGCAGAGATACTCACCGCAAATGTTATTAAGGTATCTAGATTTTTACTTGTTTTAAGGAAATTGTATCTACTGTATATTGTTACTTGTTTTTAAGCTTTGCCATGCCAAAGACAATAGTTTAGTTTGTTTCATGTGCATGTCATATTCCATATTCATTTCAGGGGGATCCTACAGAGAAACATCAGTGTGAGACGAGAAAAACTGGAAAGCTCTGCCTCCACACTGAAGTCTCTTATAGACTCCTGACATCTGAACATCCCTATGCCAAGATGTGATTCTCCTGCTCAGTTTAAACAACTTACTGAAAACTTGTTGCTTTCTTTTGCTCTCTTTTTGTACTCAGCAACATCAGCTTGAACACTTTCTCCACACTTAGTACACATGCACAAACATGCGACAAACTTTAAACATTAAAGTGAGTGACAACAACTTAAATGCAGATCTGTTTTCCTTTTCAGTCCAGAATCATAATTACTTTCTTTGTCATAGAAGGGATGAGAAAATAAACTTTACATTCTCTGTTCTCACACTATCAACAGGATGTTCGAATGGGTTTCCTGTGTACGTTTGTCTACAGCGCATTCTTTCTTTTTTTGTTTTTCTCTCTTCTTCTGGGCAGCTATAAGTACCAACCACAAATGTTTCCACTGGACTCTATCAACAGAAAAACACAAAGTGACAGAACCACAACTATTTTTCAGTAGAATTAAAATGTGATCTATTCCATATACATAGAAATTCCATATTATATTAGAAAAACTCTCAAAGCTAAAATAAAAAATACATAAAAATGAGTGAAGAGATTGTTGCTGTTGTCGTGACAGTCTATTTTACAATTTATTATTTCCTTTTTTTATTTACAATTTCATGTTTTATAGCTTCATATTTTGAACATATTTCATAGCATTAATCCATTTTATATTTCTGTGCAGCATTGAACAATAAAGACAGTTTCGTAATGATTAATTTAAAAACAGTCAATTAAATAAGAAATAATTATAAAAGGAAAGCAAAACTCAATGTCTCCATATAGTGGCTAAAACTCTGAACCTTTCAGGTGCAGTCAATAATTTGTCTCTATTACAGTTTTTCTTAATCGATTTGGTCAATTGTGACTTTTTTTCTCTCAAAACAATAAGTTTAGATGTCTGAACAATTCATTTTTTGTTCACATCGGATTTAAATTTCTTAATTATTTAAGTAAATTGCATGTGTTTTGGCACGTGTGCAAAAGAATAAGTACAGTTGTATAATTTGCACAATAACTAAATGCACATGGCTTGTTGATCTAAAGTGATAAGTTGATTCTTAGTGAAACTGCTGTCACTCATCATGTGAGCCATTCAGTTATCAAAATCTGTCAGATGTATATTCCATGTATATTGTCTGACATGGAATGTTTGTAATGTCTGCTAAATTAGCCTGCCATTATAATGAAATAGGAATCAAAATCTTACTAATCAACCAATCAAAGATTGGTTTGTGAATCATTTGACACTTGCCAGCTCCAGTAGTAATGAAAAGATTCATCTTAGGGTATGGGGGATTCATTTAAGGGTATGGGGGAAATTTCAGACCCAGCTTAACAAAGCAAGACAGGAAATCAACACTGAAAACAGAACAAAGTTAAAATCAAAATAAGAAAATCACAGCAGAACATAAACCTGACACACATATTATTATTATTGTTATTATTATTATCATTTCAAACAAGTAAGGTAAGTTCTTGACAATGAAAGCTGGTAGAAACACAGAAAACCACAACTTTAGGATTATGTGTATGCATTATTATGTGCAGTGTTTGAGCTGCATGCATAGAGCGGATGGAATGGAACGACTGGTGGTTTTGACACTTCCTCAGGATATATCTCAAGCAAATTTACCTCAGTTACGCCATTTCAGTTTGGTTTTTAAAATGGTCAGTTTATCTGTTATTGACTGTGATATGCTGATGATAATAAAACATTTTATACATTTTCAAAAAATATTATATTTTTAAACTACCTGGTTGTTAATAACTAAACCAGTGACCAGTGATCTAAACAAAAGAAAACAAAGTGTATCAAAGCCCTTGAGCAGTAAAACCTCCCACCACAGACAGCCAATCAATTAAGAGACATCCGCATTAAAGACCCTCACATTTATCAGTCACTGAGATGGAGCAAGCAAGAGTTACAGTCATCATACTTCTGTGTATGTATACTTTTGTGTACTTTTTAACATTATGTTTTGTTGTAATGTTTAGTTATGTTAAGTTATTTGAAAGTCCTTTAAAGATGTATTTGCTTTTGCAGGTGTTTTGTTCTGTGAACACCAGAGAGTGTTTGGGACAGAAGTGGACGTGAGAGTTAAAGCAGGAGACAACATCACTCTCTACTCTGACTGTGTCTTTACTTTTGGATCACATATCGTTTGGTTGAGAAACTGCTCACATGAGCATCAACCATCTCTGTTAATAAAGACTATAAACCTGTTCTGGGGGATGTTTCCACGTTTCAGTTTTGTGCACAACAGCTCCAGTAACTCCTATGATCTACATATAGAGAATGTCAGTGTCTCTGATGAGGGAATATATTACTGTGGTGTCATGGGCTCACTGTACAAGTATGGAAACAGAAGAACTCGTCTGTCTGTCTTAGGTAAGAAACTATTTCTACTGTTGTTGATGTTGTTTTTATGCATGTTGGTCAATAAAACAATAAAACCTCTTAATCTTAAATACAAAACAAACAAATAAAAAAAATATATTTATTTTCGGCAATAACAAAGAACTGATTAAAATATGCAAAAAAAAACCCCCAAATGATCTTCATAAGTAGTTTTCATCCTCTTGCACTGTCAGAAGCACATATTTGAAATTAAAAGGTTCAATTAAGTAAGGGATAATGTACATCCAGCTGGTTGTTATCTCAGAATAAACCCCAACAGGGTGATGCAGGACCCCGACGTGAAGCGGAGGAGTGACAAGTGTAACAAGAGTGTAATAAGTGTAATAACCTCTTTTAAAATTGCATGGAGGAATGTTGCTATGCTTAATGGTTGTAATTATTACAAAACAACTTAAAAAACTTCATTTGCATGTTGATGCTTATGTTTTATTTAGAGGCAGTGTCTTTCTCTGACTCCACCACCAGCTCTCTTATTTCTGTATCAGACTGTGTTTTCTGCTGGACGCTGCTGTTCAGTGTGTGTCCGGTGTGTGTTCTCCTCTCCTCACTCCTGTCCTCCATCTGTGTGTACTGCCTCTGTCAGAGAAAAACTGCAGGTACTCATTCAAACATTCACATTCATTTTGTAGACAATCTTTGTGTAAAAACATTCAATTTAATAACTGAATGATTAAAATAAGGAGTAAGTTGTTATAATATACCAGAGGGCAAAATATTACAGGGAGTGCAGAATTATTAGGCAAGTTGATTTTCTGATCATATTTTTTTTCCAAGCACATTTTACCAATTCCAATCCACATCAATCTTAATAACTACTATTAATATTGTTTTTAATCATTTATAAGTGATATATAATTGTTCATGAAGGCTGGAAATGAAGAATGCCCTATATTCAGGTGTGCAGAATTATTAGGCAGGTTTTCTTTTACAGATAAAATGAGCCAAAAAAGAGATTTAACTCAGACTGAAAAGTCAAAAATTATTAAATACTCATGAGAAGGACGCAATACTAATGTAATACTAGAAATTGCAAAGTTAAAGCATGACCATTGGACAGTGAAATGCTCATTGGGTCAGCTGGGTCATACAAAAACAGCTGGAGAAGAAAAGACACGTTAACTGCAAAATAATTAAGAATTAAGGTGAAGAATTAAGTGTGAAACCATCAGGAACCCTTTAGTCTCCAGTGCCACCATTTCCCAGTACTGAAACCTACCTGGAGTCTTCAGAAGTGTGAGGTGTCAGGATCTCAGAGACAGACAGCTTGAGAGTGACTCCTGAAGGACCAGCACCACATCCTCTTGTACCACTGTTTGAAGAATTTATCTTCCAGAATCTGGCAGTAAGGTGTGGGAGTTCACTTTTAGTCCATCTCTTATCCTGAAATGTCCATCTTACAGAGATGGACTAAATGATCTTCCAAAACTTACTGCCAGATTCTGGAAGATAAATTCTTCAAACAGTGGTACAAGAGGATGTGGTGCTGGTCCTTCAGGAGTCACTCTCAAGCTGTCTGTCTATAAGGCCTATAAAAACCCAGTCTTCATGTATTTTATAACACTTCAGCTTGTGATTCTTATTAAGAGCGGGTCATTTTTTAGGATTCTTCACCTAACCTAAGTCTCTGAGATCCTGACACCTCACACTTCTGAAGACTCCAGGTAGGTTTCAGTACTGGGAAATGGTGGCGCTGGAGACTAAAGGGTTCCTGATGGTTTCACACTTAATTCTTCACCTTAATTCTTAATTATTTTGCAGTTAACGTGTCTTTTCTTCTCCAGCTGTTTTTGTATGACCCAGCTGACCCAATGAGCATTTCACTGTCCAATGGTCATGCTTTAACTTTGCAATTTCTAGTATTACATTAGTATTGCGTCCTTCTCATGAGTATTTAATAATTTTTGACTTTTCAGTCTGAGTTAAATCTCTTTTTTGGCTCATTTTATCTGTAAAAGAAAACCTGCCTAATAATTCTGCACACCTGAATATAAGGCATTTTTCATTTCCAGCCTTCATGAACAATTATATATCACTTATAAATGATCAAAAAAAAAATATTAATAGTAGTTATTAAGATTGATGTGGATTGGAATTGGTAAAATGTGCTTGGAAAAAAAATATGATCAGAAAATCAACTTGCCTAATAATTCTGCACTCCCTGTAAACTGTTTATTTGTTACGAATATGTGAAAGTGCTGCAATGTCTGTTTAAAAGCACAGGAATACAGAGCAAATGTATGTTTAAAGTGTTTGTATTCTATATACATGACAGACTACTCATTCATTTTGCCATTTTTCAGACTTTTCATGTTTTTTAGGTTCTGAAATGAGTGCTGAGATACTCAAAGCTATTGTTCTTCAGGTAACTATTCTATATTATTACTTGATGTCAATAAGCTTCACTACTTCAGAGATTTATAAGTTGATGAGGTTTTTCACTAGTTTAGATTGTTCTCTCTTCCTCCATCTGAATCATTTCAGGCAGATTCTGTGAAGAAACATCAGTGTGAGACGAGTAAAACTGGAAAGATCTACCTCCACACTGAAGTCTCTTATAGACTGCTGACATCTGAACATCCCTATGCCAAGATGTGATTCTACTTCCTCATTCAAACACTCTCAGCTGTTCCTAGTAGGGCCTTTATAGCTGCTTACAGTATGCTTTTTTGTACATATTTTTGTAAATACATTGCACTAATCCAAGCAGTTGGTCTAAAAAGTAAAAATAAACTCATACTATTTTATATCTATGTTTTTATTTGTAGATCATATGAATATTTATCTCAAACATTTGGGTGTAAGTTGCTTGAGCAGATTGATACAGAAATATATTGTAGACGTTGCATGCATGCATATTACAAAATGTGTCATTCAACAGTGGCTTTTGGATGCCACAGGGTGTAAGAAGTGGTTTCCATGTGTGAATTCAGTGATATTTATAGGTCGTCATGGCAATAAAGAGAGTCCGGCCTTCTGTTTGTTTTTCTGAGGTAAAAGTCCAAACCACAAATGTTTCCAGTGGTCTTTGTGACTGTCTTCTTGTGAATGCTTACTTCTTTTTTAGGCTGTTCATTTTACAGGTTTATATTTTTTAAGTTAAAGGTGATATTTTTTATGAAGCTAAACATATTTGTTTTCAATTTAATTCATTTTCCAAATGATCTATTTCCAATTTAGTAAATACTATGTAAAATAAATGTGCATTGTATTGCAGCCTGTAAAATCCATATTGGTTGAAGTCATAAGACACTGTAGCTATGCTTTTAGAGTTTTACATTTACATCTATCTATCTATCTATCTATCTATCTATCTATCTATCTATCTATCTATCTATCTATCTATCTATCTATCTATCTATCATCTATCTATCTATCTATCTATCTATCTATCTATCTATCTATCTATCTATCTATCTATCTATCTATCTATCTATCTATCTTTTCTACATTGCCTGTCATTTTTATCTTTCTATAAAAAATATTGCCAAATTACACTGACAATAATAAGACATGTCCATGTTTGCCCTGGTACAAAGTATTAATAGTTTGTTTAGATGTGGTTATTACTGAGCTGTTCACTGTATGTGGCGCTGAGACACTTTTGTTCTGTTTTAATATTCACTTCAATTCACTCATAATTCAGTTCAGTCTTGCAGAAGGGCTGCATTTCAAAGAAGTAAAGTAGGTTCTCCTCCCAATTCCGAAGCTCACTTTAGACATGCTGAAACAGGAAACCACATGCATGTGTTTATATAAGTGCACTAGTAAGTGTATTGGAACAATTACACACAGAAAAGAAGAAAAAAAAGTATAATAATTTAACCCTCACTTAAAACAAAACAAAACAAACAAAAAAAAAACAACAACAATCCTATGTGATTCAAAGCTCTTCAGCAGAAATACCGCCCACAATGAACCAGGCCGTTCTCACTGAAGCTCACCTGTGAATGGTATTAGATAACACTTGCCTCTGAACGTAATAACATTTTGTGAGTTTAAATATATACCTATAGTTATGTTATGTTTGTAATAGTTTTTGCTAACAGTCATGCTGAAACCATTTTCATTTATCAAGTAGTTACAGGTCTTTTCTGGTTTGTTACAGCACCACCTTTTGGACAAACAACATCTCACTTGCCATGCTTCCCTTGTGACAGCTGACTTACTGCATTTAAAATAAAATCACATGGCCTTGCCCAGAATAGTTTATTTTCCTGAGGTTGCTTTTTGAAATTGTAGTTGATGTTTTTGTTATTGTTTACAATGGAATTCTAGAGAATTAATGTGACAATTAACTGAAGTAGCAGGTACATTGAGATGAGGTAAACATTTCTGGACTAGTTTATTAAAAAAGTTCATTTCACAGAAAAAACAAAACAAAAACAAAAAACAAAAAAAAAACAAAAAACAAAACAAATAAAAAAGTTCATTTCACAGAAAAAAACAAAAAAACAAAACAAAAAAACAAAAACAAAACAAATAATAAAAAAGTTCATTTCACAGAAAAAACAAAAACAAAACAAATAAACAACCAAACAAACAATTGTTTTTGATACAAATATTACGTGAGGCAAATTTGCTCATTAAACTTTTAAACAAGCTGATTTTTCTTTTTACTGTGGGAAAATACACAGAAAGATAAAAAAAGAAAGAAAGATGTGAATTATTAATGTAATTGCCATGTTCATGATTTTTTCTATATGCATTTCCAAAGGTAAGGACATCTAATGGCTTTTCACATTTAATGGGTTACTGGTTTAAGACTGATAAAGAAATGTATATCAGACATTGTTCAGTTAATGAGAATATCACAGTTAATTGTCATATCACACACCTTACAATTCTGGAATATAGTGAATGTAATTAGAAAAGATTTTTGGTGAGAAGTAATTCAGTACATTGGACAGCTCCCAGTGCTGAACCAACTGAACCACATCTGCAGAAGAATTTCTGAATGATGAAGATTTTTTTGTCCTTCCTGAAAATTAAGGAAGTATTAAGAAAAGTCATATCTGCATTAGCACCTTGCAGATATAATTAAATATACAACATATAAGATATCATCCAGATGATACCTTTTAGACTGAGAGAGTTGGGTATTATTGAATAATCGCTGAAGAAAAAACGAAAAAGAAAAAACACTGGAAACTGTAATCCATTTCTGGCCAACAATCATTCATTCTTAACCCAGCATGGCCACAATGTAACAATGTTGAGTCAGTGTTGATGTGTCAACGCCAATTAACATTGAATTAGCATCACTCTTGCACCCTCAGTTAATGTTGAAGCTGATAATACTGATATTTTAACCACAAATCAATGGTAATAATATTGATTAAACATTAAAGTTATGTTTTTTTCAACACGTCTTTGGCACTTTTGAAATAATGTTGAGATTCCAACCATAAATCAATGGTAATATTATTGATTCAACATTATGAAGTGATATTTTTTCAACATCACTTTTGCACCCTCAGTTAAAGCTGAAACAATGTGGAGATTTCAAAAATAAATTAATAATATCATTGAATCAACATTATGAGATGATGTTCAATTTCACGTTTACACCCACATTTAATGTTGAAACAATGATGAACAAAAAATCAATGGCATTGCTATAGAATCAACATTACACTATGATTTATTCTACATCACTGATATTGAATCAATGACATTAACACAAATGATCAATGGTATTATTGTTGAATCAACATTACACTATGATTGATTCTACATCACTGCTGTTAAATCAATATTGAAATGAACAATAATAATTTGTAATATTGTTTGATCAGTGTTAATGTGATGTTGAACTGAAATGTCAACATAAAATAATGTTCTGAACAACATTAATATTTCAGCTACACTTCAATGGTACATCAACAAATTTCTGACCATTTCAAAGTTTTGGGAAAATCTTTTAAAACTTAAATGACACCTTTCCAGCAATTGAGTCAGGTTTTTTTAATTAATTTATTTGACAGTTTAACACACTCAATGACAAAGAGATAGAAAATTAAATTCTTTAAGAGTGGGGCAAAAAGGACAAAAGTATTTTAACCTTTAAAAATAACACTACTTTCAGAAGTCTTATGTCATCAACTACAAGTGGTCCAAAGTTTTCAAAATCTGGCTTGCATCAGACAACTGCCTCTTTTCCTTTGGGTTCTCTGAAATCTGAAAAAGAAAGCATGATGTTAACTAAGAACAAGTCAATTCAGTTGCCATACATAGTCACAGTCAACAATGTTAATATGCTAAACACAATATAATTAACTTTTTATACACTGCTAAACACAGAATATTCGAACAATATTTATAATACTGTTAAATTATATATATTTAATTTATCAACACATTTATCAACACAGCTAATAAAGGTCATTAGGATCAATTGAAACTTCCAAGCAGGTGTGTTGGAGAGGAATAAACACATCTGAACTATGGCCAAATATCAGTTCATTTTCTGTGAAACTAGCATTCAAGTAATCTTGCATAATGAAAAAACTGTTTCTTTTTTTTTCTCCACAAAAATTTATTTAAAGCTGCAGATTCACCTTATGTAGACCTTAATCTGTTTAAATATCACAAAATAGCAATGTCATTCACTTTCTCAAATACAATATGTTGTTTTTCTTTTATTTCTTAAAAAAAAAAAATGTGTTTCAGTGGAAACAGGCTAAACAGAATGGAGATTAGTTGCATTCCTCAAATTTAATACAGATTCAGGAATATGAATGATTACCTGATTAAGCAGTAATCAGGGAGCAGGAGATAAGATACATGACAACGTCAAGTCTCAGGTCAGGTGATGATCCTATCGACTACAACTTAATGTATTATCAATGTTACATTTATCAAGAGGGTGTCAGGTTTGGTGGGTGGTGGAAGGAGCGAGGACTCAATTGCAGGAAAGGAAGGGCTTTATTGATAATAAAAATAAAAATAAAAACAAAAACACAACAAAAACAACCCCGAGGGGGAAAACAGACTATAACTAAAACTTGACTTGACTTGACTTGACGACACACAAGGAGAAATACGACAACGAACCAGCACAGGACTGCAAACACAAGGAGAATAAATAGGAGAGCAAACAAGGCAGGTAACGAGGGAGGACAGGTGGGGCAAATCAACCAATAATGAGGTAACAAGGTGGGCGGGGTCAAGACAATAGACGTGAGAGCACATGGCACAAAGAAACACATGACAAGCCATGTGCTCACACCAAAACAAAACAAAGACACAAGCACATGGCCAATGAAGACAAAAGGTGTGTTCGACATCGGCTGCGGCTGGATGTAACCGATCGGCGAGATTAGCCGCGTGCAGGCGGGGAGGAGCTGAAAACGGAGACGTGAAGTCGGACACGCTGTGGCTCCCGTAGTTTGCTGCAATTACGTCAGTCATGGCAGATCACGTGGCGTTTGCTTACTTGATCGCAGACGAGCTGGAAGCAATAGAAAATCCATTATTTTTGCAATACATTGAGCACGATGAGCAACGAAGGTGAGTAAAGGTTAAATGTAAAAAGTATATTTTTAAACAAATTATAGACACATTATCAATTTAGCTTTAAAGTTACTAGACCTATACCTAGAATTGGAAAATTATATGTTGAATAAAAATACTGTATCGAAAGTCTAAAGTCTTTGCAATGATGTAATGGGTGTTTTTTGTAATCAATAGCTCTTGTTGCTTGCCTTTTAACAATAATTGTTATTATTTTGGTTTAATTAGAGAGAATGACTCATTCTGACAGATAAATAATTGAGTTTTACTCAAATTTTAACACTTCTGTATAGACTAATTATTTAATTAAAATACCTATTCAACATAAAACACTGATAATAAATGTTTGACTAATGTTACATGTGTGTTCAGGTAGGCTACATGTACTGTATATAGTGAGTACAATTCCTCTTGTTCTTATATAGAATGGTTCCAAGAATAGAGAATTTTGTGGAGGATGTTGTCCCTCTCTACAGTCTCTCAGAATTTAGAAGTCATTTCAGGCTTTCCAGAGAACAAGTGGAGGTTTGTACTGGACTGGTTAATATAAAATTCATTGAACTATTACAAGTGTTAGCATGTTGTCTTGATTACCTATTTTTCTACCTTTGCAGGATGTCATCACTACCCTTGGTCCTGTGTATATGAATTTACAACAGACCAAACTGCCACTCACGAACAGTGTTCTTGCCTGCCTTTGGACATTGGTGAATCAGGAGTCATATCGTGGGGTGGCAGATAGATTTAACATGTCAAAATCCACTCTTGCCAAGCATCTCCATGAGTTTTGTTACAATATTAACACATACATGGCCCACCACATATCCTGGCCCAGAGGTCAAAGGCTGAAGATGTCAAAGTTAGGGTTTGACACAGCAGGTTTCCCCAACACTGTATGTGCAGTAGATGGGTGTCACATTCCTATAATGAGACCCCACTGTGATAATCCCCTAGCATACATGAATAGGAAACAGTTTTATTCTGTAAATTTAACTGGGTTTTGTGACAGTCAGCGGCGCTTCTGTCACATTAGTGTGGGTCACCCTGGGAGTTGGCATGATGCCAGAGCATTTCGATTCACAGAAGTTTGTCGTGTTCTTGAAGAAGATCCTCATTCACTTGTTCCACAGGGAATGCACATAATTGGGGATTCTGCCTACCCTTTGTTGCCTCAACTTATGAGGCCTTATAGAGACAATGGCCACTTGTCTGCTAGGCAAAGATATTTTAACAGAAAGCTCAATGCAGCTCGCGTGGTCATTGAGCATGCATTTGGCATTCTAAAATCTAAGTTTAGGAGGCTCCATTACCTGCAAATGAGAAGCATTTCTAATATCAGCTCAGCAGTCTCAGCCTGCTGCATTTTGCATAATCTTTGTTTAGAGCCCAGTGATCAAGTAGTTGTGGTAAGTGATGGTGTTGATGATGAACCATACCCCCAGCAACCCCACAACACTAATGCATGTCATTATAGAGACCAGATTTGTGGCCAGATCTAACTTGTATGTGTATAGTTAACATACAAAACAAAAGATGAAAAGTAAAGATTTGAATGTTCAGAAATATTCAAAAAATGATAAAACAAACAAACAGATTTTGTGTTGAAATAAAGAAATTTGTTTTATTGAACAAAATTAGTTTGTCATTAGAAATTGTTATTTGGGGAAAAAAAAACATAGGACATTTTGGGGAAAGGTGTAAATCAAAAGAGATAACATCTTTAGATTATAATTTTATTGGGGTTCATGTGGGTTCTGTAATAGATGCATAATTTGCTCTTGTCTTTTCCCCATTTTTTTTAGCTCCTCCATAATTGTTCCCAAGCTGGTCACCATCTTTTTTCGAAGGACCTTCTCCGCCTCTCCTTAAGTCGCCACCATCTCTCCAGATCTGGCCTTACCAGGGACTCAAGCACAGCAGTCCTTCTCTCTGCATGCTCTTCATAAGCGTCCAGGAATTGTAAGGGTTGTGGTCGTCTTTGCCTTCTTGTGATGTTTGCATTTTGTATGGTAGCAGTTCCTGGCTGTTCATCCATACTAGCACCTACCGGCTGGTCTTGAAGAGAAGACGTTGTGGGCCTGCTTGTGGAAGAGGTCTCTTCCAAACCCAGAGGTGTGGAGTGAATGGTGCCAGGTGGTGCAGTACCGATCCCCGATGACCCAAATAACTCATCCATTAGCTGGTGGGGGTGGATGTAAAATGAAAATGACCAATGTTTCAGTCTTGTAACACATGACAATGTTATTTCAGAAACAAAGTAAAGCAGTCTTCAACTTACTGTATAGTACTCCCAGGTGATCTTCCCTTCCCCAGTTGCACGGCGCCTGTCTTTCACTCTCTTATAAGTAGTTAACATGTTTGCTAGCTTTTTTCGAATTTTCTCACTTGACAAGTTGTAGCCCTTTAGTGAGAATAAGTTTTGTATTTTTTTATAGAATGCCATTTTGTTCCGAAAATAAAGGTGCTGATGAGTTTTTGTAAGGTCCAGTAGAAATAGTGTCATTGTATGTGTTATTTCTGTAAAATGGAGGGGATAAGGAGAGAAATAGATCAACAAAGAAAATTATGTAATTTAACAACAGTATTGCCATTTATCTTCCTTACAGTATTTGATGCAATACCTTGAGATTCATGCCTGTCTGACTGGAAGGAAGGGGATGAAGGTTGAATGGATGCTGAAGGGTTTCCACACACTGCACCAGGTTGCAGAGTGGAAGGTGGTGGGTCCTTGACAGTGGAGGTAAGTAGTACAGGGGGCCTAGTGGTAGTAATGGGACACTGGCTGGTGGATGGTGGAGGTGGTACAGGGGGCCTAGTGGTAGTAATGGGACACTGGCTGGTGGATGGTGGAGGTGGTACAGGGGGCCTAGTGGTAGTAATGGGACACTGGCTGGTGGATGGTGGAGGAGGTACAGGGGGCCTAGTGGTAGTAATGGGGCACTGGCTGGTGGATGGTGGTTTCACAAAACTGAGGTTTAGTGGTGCCGGTGATCTAGTGGAGGTAGTGGGACATGGAATAGGAGGTTGGAGAAGCTTTGCAGCACAAGCTGGGCCACTGAGGAGAGCTGTTTGGAGATGTGGTCAGTGTCACTCAAGAATTATTTCCTGTATATTCTTGTTCATTAAGTAAATGTGTACCTTTTGTTTCAACAGCTGATACTTTCTCCATGACAGAGGAAAGGAACATTTGATCTGGGGGAATAAATGATAAATAAAACACTTGCACAAATCATTGGTGACTTGTAATTATTTCACAGTCATGTGGTTTACTTACCATTTTGCATCCTTTCAGCAATGTCCTTGGAAACCGTTAGCATGACAACATTGCCTTTGCTGTCTAACACATTAATGGTTACGTTGTCCATTTTGTTGTGTGTTACACAGGGTAATGCAGGTTCTTTATATATCCTAAGGAACCATGGGACCATAGCCAACACCTGTTCCATTCATTACTTATAGTTAGCAACAATTGCAATTACCATTTTAAGTCCACTTTCAGTTTTGGCTCAACATTTGTATCAGTGACTTCCATTGTTTTCATGATTTAGTGATTAAGTAACTCTATGTATTAATGGTATTAACACGCGTTTAAGATGTGTGTATAAGTGGTGTTTTGGAAGGGTGTCTTCCAAAACAAGATAACATATTGGATATATACTTTAGCAGTATGACATAGGTGTTTCTGCTAATACAAAATTATAAAAGTAACCTATAAAAAAATTCCCTGGTGGGTATGTGTTTTTTAAGAAGGTTTCAGCAACAAGATTTACAGTACCCTCCAGCTGAGCTCTTTTTAACATTTTAAACATAACACCATTGATTTTCATATACAGAAAAGCACAATTCTGTTGGATTTATATTGTGATTTAGACCAACTATTTGAAAATGAACAGAATGTTGTCAAGTTGTTAAGTTGAAGTTACAGCAAGTTGTTAGCAGTTTGCTAACCACATGCAGGTGAAGTATAAACACAGCAAAATAAACTAGAGAATATGAAGAAACCAAACAAATGGAGGAACATAATGTATTATGTATCATTTGTATAGGAGCATACATTTATGACCACATTAGATTGTATGTTTTTAAGATTAACATTTTAGTTATTAAAAATGCTCATTTGAATAGGTTGCTGAATACTGTAAAAGGTCTGTATAAAAAAGAAAGTCATGCAAAATAAACATACACAAACTCTATATTAACAATAAAGTAAATACAGTAAAACAATATTTAATAAATATGATTTATAAGATGAAGACGACATAAAAACGTATTGAACTGATTTAAAAGTCCATATGAGAATTTCTGAAACTGAAGTCGTCGCAATAAACTTGAAACGCACGTCATCGGTGTCATCAGTGAATCCAGCCAATCGTGGATCAGTTGTGTCGTCATCAGAACCTGTGCAGCCGCTCTTCAGAAGCTGCGCTGGCTGAGTTCTCCGGCTACTCTCGAATCGCTCTCGCGGTACTTTGATGGCACACGTCACAGTCACGTGGCGTCAGCGCTGTATCAAGTCGGACAAAATTTCTATCCGGCATGCACTGCTTCAAGTCAGCCGACGATCGGTCTTTGCGGCGCTGCATCAAGTCGAACAAGCCTTTTATCACAGCTGAAGTGAAATAAATGCAATATTTGACTAATACACTGATGTTTCAGAGACATTTTCATTCAATACTTTATGTACTGCTTACAGTGTCTGTTTTTACAAGAATAAAGTTCAACATAAGCATGTATTATTTAAATGCCAATATAGTGGGGTCTACGTTTTTATCAGTTTTATTTTGATAAACATGACACAATATAACATCGTGACTTCATGAAAAGAGCTTTAACTGTTTTAAAAATACAGATTTGTAAGCATTTGTGGAACTGAAGGCGTGAAAATAAACACGAAACTCACGTGATCGTTGTCATGCGGTGAATCCGGCCAATCGTGAAACAGCTGTGTCGTCATCACAGCTCGTGCAGCTCCTCTTCAGAAGCTGCGCGGGCTGACTCGGGCGGCTGATCTCGTATCGCTCTCGCGGTACTTTAAAGCCATACGTCACAGTCACATGACGTCAGCGCTGTCTCAAGTCGGACAACATTTCTTACCGGCATGCACTGCTTCAAGTCAGCCGCCGATCGGTCTTTGCGGCGCTGCATCAAGTCGAACAAGCCTATAAATCACAAGCCATGTGCTTACACAAGACGAGACATGAACACGTGACTATGAAAACTCATAAGCCACGTGTTCACACAAAACAAGACAACATGGAAGCACGCAGCCCGTGAAACACAGACTGCGTGCTGACACAACACAAGACAAAAACACAACATGAAAGCACGCGGCAGGTGGATATCACCGCGTGCTACACAAAACGTGAGACAAGAGCGCACGGCAAGTGAAGGTACACACAAACCGTGCGCTCACAATAAAAGACAGGACTGGGAGCGCGAGTGTCCGAATCCCGACACGAAACCGAAACCAAACTAGACACGAGTGCCGGGATCCGAACGCCACGCTCCCAACATGAAACAAGGCACGCAGACAAGAGAGCGCACAGCCCCGAGAACCCTCGAGACCGTACGCTCACACAAAAACCCGACAAGAACGGGAGTGTCAGCGCTCTGTCACAAAACCAAGAAATAAACAAGACTGTATTGACAGAACCCTGACAGAGGGTGCTTCTCTTTTTTAATTTATTTATTTATTTTTTTTATTGTCCATTCTCCTCTGCCTTTATTCCTATTAAAGGAAAGAAGTCAAGGTAATCTGCAAGCATTGAGTAATAGATGCAATACATGGGCTATGTGTAAAGTATGATTCTTGCTCCTGTTCATGTCACTTGCACTAATACATAAATATATCCTAATAAATATTCCTAAATCAACATGCATGCACTATTTAAGAATTTAGAAAAATGGATGGTTTATTCAAATACTTTAATAACTTTTTAAGAAAAAATAAATAAATAAATAAATAAATATCTTATTAGATTCAGTAACAATAAATGAAATGCAAATAGCAAGCACAAACAAACAAAATAACATAGAAATAATAAGACCTTAATAATAATAATAATAATAATAATAATAATAATGCAACTTTGCTTGAAACCCAGAGAAGTCAGGTGGTTCAACAAACAACACTACTGTGTAGGATGCACCTGTGTTTTCTCTCTTATGAGGAGGAATTGATTAGAATACTGAGAAGTGCACATGCAAAACTAAAATGGGTGTTTACCAATCACTGGCCAAATTCAGAAACACATGCCTGCAATCAATCACAGAATACGTATGAGAGAAGTGGTGCCTTGTTTTAAATTTATTTTTTTAATTAATTTAATTGAGCTTTTTTAATGTAATGTATTAATAATTAAATCAATGAATTATATTATTTAAATGAATTTTAAGTTATCTTGGAAGATCACTGAGGACCCCTAGTGGGCCGCTGTGCTAAAGGACCAGGGTAGCGTTTCCCAAACGCATCGTAAGCCTAAGTTGATCGTAGCTCCATTGGCATTGGCAGCCCTGGATGGTGGTGAAGTGGTTGGGCCTGACGCAGTTTGAGAATGCCCAGAAGCCCCAGCCATCAAGCTCGTCATATACAGTGGGTACGGAAAGTATTCAGACCCCCTTAAATTGTTCACTCTTTGTTATATTGCAGCCATTTGCTAAAATAATTTAGGTTCTTTTTTTTTTCCCTCATTAATGTACACACAGCACCCCATATTGACAGAAAAACAAGAATTCTTGACATTTTTGCAGATTTATTAAAAAAGAAAAACTGAAATATCACATGGTCCTAAGTATTCAGTCCCTTTGCTCAGTATTTAGTAGAAGTACCCTTTTGATCTAATACAGCCATGAGTCTTTTTGGGAAAGATGCAACAAGTTTTTTACACCTGGATTTGGGGATCCTCTGCCATTCCTCCTTGCAGATCCTCTCCAGTTCTGTCAGGTTGGATGGTAAACATTGGTGGACAGCCATTTTTAGGTCTCTCCAGAGATGCTCAATTGGGTTTAAGTCAGGGCACTGGCTGGGCCATTCAAGAACAGTCACGGAGTTGTTGTGAAGCCACTCCTTCGTTATTTTAGCAGTGTGCTTAGGGTCATTGTCTTGTTGGAAGGTAAACCTTCAGGCCAGTCTGAGGTCCTGAGCACTCTGGAGAAGGTTTTATCCCTGTACTTGGCCGCATTCATCTTTCCCTCAATTGCAACCAGTCGTCCTATCCCTGCAGCTGAAAAACACCCCCACAGCATGATGCTGCCACCACCATGCTTCACTGTTGGGTCTGTATTGATGATATTGATGATAAATGATTTTAGCAAATGGCTGCAATATAACAAAGAGTGAAAAATTTAAGGGGGTCTGAATACTTTCCGTACCCACTGTAGATCGCAACAGAAGGAGAGTGTCATATCTTGTGCCCAGCCATAAAAATTTGGGGGTTGGGACTGCACTCTTACCTGAAGCCTTCTAAGCAGAAGCCGGATCAGAGGACCGTTCAAGCGAAGAAGGCTTTGGGCCTTAGTTGTCAGGCCTCTGAGGGCAGCACCCGGCAGAGTGGAGCAGTGTACACCTCAGTATATGGTGCCCGCCCCACTTCGTTGCCCTCAGAGGGCCATTCTGCCAACCCCACCACCCTCTGTGCTTCGGGGGACAGTGGTTGCCAGCAAGTTCATGACTCAATAGTCAGGCTTGCAACCTCTGAAGAGGGTAAGCAGTCAAATTGGTTGTTTCCTGCCAGTATTAGTGCTAATATTAGCCAGTTAGCCAGTAATATTAGTGCTAATATTAGCACAGCATCGAAATGTCTTTCTCACTCAAATGCAGAAATTGGGCTTGAGACTGAACACCAAGAAGAATGTGCTTTCTCCAGTACAGAGGACCACCGTTCTTGGTGGCAGTTTCAGAGACTACTGGGTCTGATGGCAGCTGCGTCCAACGTGATACTTTTTGAGCTGCTGTACATGAGACCCTTGCAGTGGTGGCTCAGGACCAAAGGGTTTTCCCTGAGATGTCTCCGCACCTTGGTTATATGAAGGAAACCTTTGTTCCTGTCCCAGGGTCCTGTGTTAGGAGTTTAATGTTGTCGAGTCACTCTCAAGACAGATGACTCTCTCACAAGCTGGGGAACAGTAATGAAAGGTCGCTCAGCTCAGGGTCTGTGGAGGAATCACAGTCTTTTGTGGCACATAAATTGCCTGGAGATGATGGCGGTCTTCATGGTTTTGAAGCACTTCCTCCCAGATCTGAGAGAGCATCATGTGCTTGTTCATACAGACAACACATTGGTGGTCTCTTACATAAATCACCAGGGGGGTTTGCGTTTGCATCCACTATGCATGACTGGCGCACCAGATCCTCCTGTGGTCCCTAGGGAAAATGCTCTCCCTTAGAGTCATATGTATTCCAGGGTGCCAAAACGTAGGATCTGACATCCTGTCAAGACAGAAGCTGAGGCCAGGGGAATGGAGACTTCACTCCGAGGCGGTGAAGTACAGAGATTGCAGAGGCTACGTCTTTATGCTTTCCCCCAATTGTTCTGCTCCCAGGAGTTCTGGAGAAGATCCGACGGGAAGGAATAAGTCTACTGCTAGTAGCGCCGTACTGGATGAGCCGAATATGGTTTTTAAACCTAGTGTTTCTCCTCTATGGCTCTCCCTCTGAGATTCTGGTTAGCAGGGACCTTCTGTCTCAGGTGGGAGGCACTATCTTTCACCCCCGCCCAGAGATGTGGAACCTGTGGGTTTGGCCTCTGAGGGGGCCCAACTCATAGACTCTGGTAGAACTCATAGACCATACTTTACTCTAGTGCTTCATCCACAAAGAAACTTAATACCCTGAAGTGGAAAGTTTTCACTTCTTGGTGCGGAATGTGACAATGGGATCCACTTAAATGCCCAGTTGGTCCAGTGCTGGAGTTCCTGCAAGATCATTTATCAGCAGGGCTATCCCTTGCACACTGAAGGTGTAGGTGGCAGCTATCTCAGCTTACCATGTCCCTTTGGATGGTGCATCTGTGGGGAGGAACTCTATAATAACACATTTCCTTTATGGCACTTTGAGGCTGAGGCCTGCAACTCGTACCAGGATTCCTGCCTGGGACTTGGCCATTGTTTTAGAAGGCTTATCTGTAGCTCCCTTCGAGCCTCTTGATACAGTTACAGAAAAGTTTCTGACCCTGAAAACTATATTCCTTCTAGCCTTTTCGTCCCTTAAAAGAGTAGGAGACCTTCAGGCCTTAAATGTCTTGAGTTCACACCAGGGATGGTCAAGGCATTTCTTTAACCTAAACCGGACTGTGTCCCTAAGGTGCCGACCAGTGTACCATGGCCTATCTGTTGCAAGCTTTCTGTCCTCCTCCTTTCTCAAAAGCGGACCATGAAAAGCTGAATCTTGTTTGTCCAGTGAGGGCGCTGGATACCTATGTCCACAGAGCTGCCCTGTAGAGGAAAACAAATTGATCAGTTGTTTGTCTGTTTTGGATCGTCAGAAAAGGTTCTCCCTGAGTCCAAACAGACAGTCAGCAAGTGGATAGTCGAGGCTATTTCTCTTGCTTATGAGGTCTCTGGTCAGCCTTCACCTTTAGCTGTCAGGAAAAAAAAGTAGAAATATTGCTGAGTTATGACATACACAAACATACACGCTTAAAGCACGCTTTATAATAAATGATTTATCCATGCCAATGATTATTTAAAATTTTTAATTTATGAGCCTTTGTTATCTGTAATCAAAATAATTTCCCCTCACTCTTACAACGAAACTAATACCTTTCTAATGACGTGTTCACAAGTGCAGGGGCGGGACAATCTGACACTCACATGACATCACAGCAATAGCAAACCACAACCATCCAATCAATTCCCGATGGACAAAATCAAGTCCCGCTCTACATTGTTTCTTGTTTGAGAAGCAATTTCACTCAGATATACACTATAATAAGGGAAGAAAATACTATCGCAACTTCCATTTCATGCCAACATTAAGGCTGTTATATGCATAACACACCTCTTCATGTGTTATGCATTTTTAGACTTGATGACCAGGACACAAAAATGGCACAATAAAAGAGTGCAAATTTCTGACTTCAGTACTTACGCGCTCATGTCAGAGAATGAATACATTACAAAGTTGCAGGTGCCATGATCATTTGAACTTCATATTCATGTCTGTTGGTTGATATATTTGTCTGTGATTAAATCATAGATAAAATATTTAGCAAGAATTATAATGCTTCTTTCTTTATTCTTCAGTTCTTTAAAGTCAAGAATTGGCAAATAAAAACCCAATTTCCTTTTAAAAAAGTATGTCATTGTTTCCACACAGTCTTTGTGGACACACAGTAATGACCTTCATAACAGGATGTAGAAGTGGGTTTCCTGTATGAAGTGCTGTTTAGTTTAAGCTATGTATACTTCTCTTAAAATGGGTGACCACAAATATCCCTGAAACAAACTCCATTCTGAATGAGAGAGAAACATTCTGGGTCTGCTGAGCAGGAGAGTGTATTTGGATAACAGCTGGTGACAAGCAGTCAGGTACCATGTGAAGTGGGTTGTAAAACGTAAACCAAGTATTGATATGAAAATCTTAGTGTGTCTAACATGCCCATTTTAGTTCCTCTGCAGTAAGATACAGTTCTTGTTTATCTTTTTTGTTTTTCTTTTAGAGTGATGCATGTTAAGTATGTCTTTTGCTAAATGCACCTTTGATTATTTAGTACATTTAAAATGAAACTGAAAATATATATTTGAAGTGTTTTTTTGAACCCCCAGAGTTGTTCTTCAAAGAAGCTTTACTGCCTTGAACTTCTTTTCTCAAAGAAGGGTCTTGTCTTTTTCTCAGTTAAAAGATAACCATCTTAACCACAAATGTTTCCATCCAGTTTAGTGCTTGTGTGCATATGAGACAGAAGTAGGAAGACAGGGGTTAGTTTGTCAGTGTAAATGCCTATGTGGTGAGTTTGTGGTGAGTTTGTTTGCATGCAGTGACTGCAAAAGCTTGGTTTACAGCAGCAGGCTTTCTTTAGACTCTTTGATGAGTTACAATCTTTGATAAAATTACATTTTACTGAACAGTTTTTTGTTACTGTAGGTAATGGAAATGATTTAAAATATAAGTGTACATGTCCTTGAAATGATTATGACTAAAAGAGACTCAATTTAGTGGGTAGAGCACTCAGTGTGTTTAGTTTTACTAGTGACCTGAGGGGGCAGTGTGCGTTTGTAAAATCTTTTGAAATGTCCAAAATATTCTTATTATTCTTATCAACTGTCTAATGCTTGTTTTCCCATATTTATTGGGTTCATTTTTTAGCAGCACTTTTGAACTGCACATTTTGCTCGAAAAGTGAACCAGGCTTTTATAGACAGGTAATGAGGCTGATGAGTAATAGCTGTAGACAATCAGTGATGATGAAACAGGGCAGAGGATTATGGGGGATATAGTCTTTGATGGAATGGAAAAAGTCTGTGATGGTGTGCCCCCTGGTGGCTCTCAAAGGCACTCCTGCTAGTAATTATGACATAACCCCCCCCACCTTAAGGAGCGTATTCCAGACGTTTCTTAAACAGACACAAGAATCCAGGAGAGAGGTAGAGGGGGGATGAGACAGTCCATTGAACAGAGCAGGGACTGGAGGTGGAGGCAGGTTGGTCAGGTGACCAGGGTGGCACAGGCTGGGCAAAAGATCACCACAGCAGTGCAGACAGGACTGAAGACCCCCGAGGTGGAGCAGAAGACCACCACAGCAGGTCAGATGGGACTAAAGACCACCATTGCGAAGCAGAGGACCACCACAGCCAAGTAGACGAGCTTGAAGATTGCCACGGTGGAGCAGAAGACCACCACAGCCTCATTGACAGGACTGAAGACCCCCACAGCGGAGCAGATGACCACCATAACAGAGTAACCACCACGGCGGAGTGGGAGGCTGAAGACCAGAGTGGAAGACCCTCAATTTTCAATATTACTGCATATGGCTACATTTTCGTCAATGAATACAAGCAGTCAGACACATGAGCTCCCTTTTTTATTGAAGGTGGCAACCGTGCCCTGGGGGCCTCAATTCACAAGGTAGTCATAGGAAAACTACATAAACAGAACAGATCTGAACAAATGCAAGATACAGCGACAATAGAGGCCTACATAGATGAGAGATTGTGCGAAGAAGTTAGAAAGTACCCTCATTGTACAACTCTAGCATGAAAGAATGCAAAGTTGTTTATATGGGTTGCTGTTCGTGGCGAGAGATTGTTCAAAACTGCACATATATTGAATGCCTGTGTATGCGTACAAGTCAAATAAAGTATACTCAGGGCTTAAGTCTGAACACAGCATACGACAGAAACATTAAGGTCCTGGGTATACTTAATTTATTTGTGTACCCTAGCATACATGCACAGTCAACGCACAGCCTTGCAAAGTATTCACTTGACACTTACAGATTTTTGGGTAATCACTTACCATGAGTTAAAACACATGTAAATATCTTGCTCACACACACTCTCGCACGCACACACACACATTTGCTCGCACACAAACACTGGCTCAGAAGACAACAAGACACTGTGTAGTGCCAAGGTGATGAAAAACACAGTCTTTATTGCCTTTTTTCTGATCCCAACAATAGGAAAGGCTTTATTTTTAAGTTCCAGACCACGTCAGTAAGAACTTGGTCCTTGTTCACTTCATTTTACCATGGATTCGTTTACAAACAATGCACAATCGACGCAGGATTTTCAGCAAGATTGAAAATAAAAGACAATGCTATGCTGACTATATTGGATCTGACAGTAATGTCGCACCACACAAGTGTGAGTAATTGTTTTTATTACATGGTTATTTGATTTGTCTGTTATTACAGATCACATCATATGTACTGAGTATTTATGTTTTTAATTGTGATTACAGATATATACAGACAGCAATCAAAGAATGGTCTCTTTCTAATAGCTGAAGCTGTCGATCACGCAGCATGAGTTTATCTGGACTCTTTCCAAAACTCATGTTATGAATCTCTAACTGTATTTACTGTATTTTGCACTGTTTGTAATTATATAAGCATTTATGAGAGTGCAGAAGCAAGTTCCAATGACATCAGGGATTTGTAAATTTTAATTTAAGTTTTTGTCCACTAGGCGGCTTCAAACCTTTAGACATGTTCTCCTTTTATAAATACATTCTTTACTAAAATTTGTACCACAAATCCATTTTGCATTCAGATATCTTGTATTGATCCTTCATTAATGTTTCAGAGAGCACAGAGTGTTTTAACTAGTGTAGGTTTAACTAAGGCCTGGTTTCACAGATGGACTTAGCCTAAGCCAGGATTAGGCCTCAATTAGGACATTTAAGTAACTTTTATAAACATACCTTAGAAAAAAACATTACTGGTGTGCATCTTGCGACAAAACAGGCACTGACTTAATTTAAGATTTGCCAGTACTTTCAGTTAATAATGTAGTTTAGTCTGGGAAGCTTAAGCCTTGTCTGTGGTGATTTAGCTTAACAATATATATAAGATTTAATTTTGGTATATTAATGTTTAATAATAATCTTTAATTACCCATTTTCAATAAAGACCAGAAGAAAAAGTTTGTATTTAACCACTTTATTTTAAACTTCATTTTGATTGTCAAATGATTGCCCTTTTCTCCTTTTTACTTTCTTTCTCTCTGCAAATGTTCAATATAATTAAACTATCTTTATTGTATTAAGTGTCTATTGAGACATATAGACCTTTAGTTTGTTTTTCTTTTCCAACATTTTAACATGTAACATTAACTGTTAAAAATAAAATACATTCATAGGAGTTGGGTCTGTCTGTACGCGGTCTGAAGCCCAGAGCTGGACCATATTGCAAGCAACAATGATTCAGCATCACTGACGGCTAGCTAACGCTGATTCAGCATAATTGATGGACAGCTAGCTAACGTTAGCTACCAACTTTCAACTTTTTCTTATTAGTTACTCTATTATGACTTAACGCCCGTTCATCAGCTTGCAAATAAAGTAAAGATAAGATCATTTCAGCAAGTCATTGACAGATTTTTTTGAGTTTATCGTTTAAACGATTGAAGGTCAAAATTACAGTTTCAGTGCAGCTTCAAAGCGATCCCGGATGAGAAATAAGGGTCTTATCTAGAGAAACCATCACTCATTTTCTAAAAAAGAATTACAATTTTATACATTTTAACCATAAATGCTCATCTTAAACTAGCTCTCTTCTTCTTCTTCTTCTTCTTCTCTATTAGAATTCCAGCAGTGTAGACACTGCTAAGTGTATTACTGCCCTCCACAGGCCAAAGATTGAACTAAATTGTCATATACAATATACTAGTGCAAGTATATAACAATTAGTTCAAACTTTGACCTGAGGAGGGAAGTAATACACTTAGCAGCGTCTACACTGCTGGAATTCTAATAGAGAAGAAGAGAGCTAGTTTAAGATGAGCATTTATGGTTAAAATGTTTATAATTCTTTTTTTTTTTTTTTTTGGAAAACGAGCGATGGTTTCTGTAGATAAGACCCTTATTCCTCGCCTGGGATCATATAGATCTCAATTAAGCTGCACTGAAACTGTAATTTTGCCCTTCAACCCTCTTGGCCATTAAAGTCCACTATATGGAGAAAAATCCTGGAATGTTTTCATCAAAAACCTTAATTTCTTTTCGACTGAAGGGAGAAGGCCTTGAACATCTTGGATGACATGGGGGTGAGTAAATTATCAGGAAATTTTAATTTGAAGTTCACTAATCCTTTAATGGGAAGAGTGTTGTTTGTTTATCGTTTTGGCATTTGCTCATCCCTGATAACTTGCTTCAGTTTCTTTTATGTTTATTTCTTTGTTACGACATTGTTTGTACTCTCCAAAACTGCTACCGCATGAAAAGATTGATCAAAAGATCAACTAAGAAAATAAAAATTAGTACTTAAACAGCCATGTCATTTATGTTGCGGTCCTGACCTAGACCTGGGGCGTAACAGTTCAGTCATTTTAATTCAGTATTTCAATTGTTCTACAATCAACTTCGGCTTATGATGCTTTTGGGAAACGCAGCCCAGGTCAGTCAGAATTGGGTAGTGTTACAGGTCACAGTCAGGGTCTTTGGTCGGACCATAGTTTGGAGGCCCTAAGCAGCTGCTTAGTTCACTTATAGGAAGGACCAGCTCTGCCTGCCATCGCACGATTATTGGCTACAATGCTAATCACTGAAGTTTTCATGTGGGAGCAGACCTAAATATAGTGCTATAATCAACACTTTTCATAATTAGTTAATCTTAACAGCTTTGGGCCCTAATAGTAAAAATGTGGTAAGTTTTCAGAGTGGGGGTTCAATCCCTAGTTCTGCATGTAAGATTTCCAAACATGTCAGCCAATCACAGCAGTGGGCGTTTACACTGACGTCTCACAGAAGACGTGCCTCTTCAAACAGAGCGTTCAGACCAGAAGGCTAAAATCAGAGTAGAAAAATAGCCTTTATTTTCTAAATTATACAATTATGTATACAATTATTAAATTATACAATTTTTGGATGTAAAATACTAACTAACATTATAAGTTCACCTCAGGAAACACTATGAAATATAAAATGCAGTTCATGTACCCTTTAATAACCTACATCACAAAACTAAGTGTTTAAATGTTTAGCTTTTTATATCATTTTTAATAATGTGCAAATATCTGTGAGCCTCTGGACAAAGCTTTGTTTCCTTGTCTAATAAGTAATATACTTACTAAGAAGCTGCTATTAGAGTAAATTTACTTTATTCATGAGGGAAACTTGTCAGGGCTTCAATATTTTGGAAACTACTTTATTTTGTAAAAGCAACAGGACATATGCATGATACTTCAGTAATAAAGTAATAAAAAAAATAAAATAAAATAAAAGACCTGTTGTTTTCATACTGCCATGCCTATTTGACCCATAGGGACTGGTCTTTCTTGCTCTCTCCTTTATAGTTAGCAAGTTGTGGAGCTAAAAGTGTGTGTACTTGAATGTCTCCTCTTGTGAACCATGCTCTGACTCTAGTAGAGTGTTGAACTTTATCTGAATGTTTAATCTATTTTTTCACTAGGGCCCTAAAAAGTCTGTCTGTCACACACGCCTAACCTTGCCCATCACAAATAAGTTCCAAACCTGAACCATTACCCTAAACCAAGTCTTGACCCTTAAACAGGCCTTTAAAGTGGTCTCAGAAGTGAGGACAGGCCAAAATGTCCTCAACTTACTGTCTTTGTCCTTTAATAAAACATTGTTTAGTATGTTTTTAAAGCTATTTTAAATATGAGGTCTCATGAAATGCAATACCCATGTCATTATACAAAGTTGTCCTCAACACACACACACTAACACACACACACACACACACACACACACACACACACACACACACACACACACACACACACACACACACACACACACACACACACACACACACACACACACACACACACACACACACACACACACACACACACACACACACACACTTTAGAATATAATGCAGCTAATTTCAGCTCAATGGACAGCTGTCAGTGTCAGTATAACTACAGTATAGACAAGCTGAGCAAACTTCCTTCATGCAAATGTGTGAACTCTGCAGCTCACAAAACCACACATAGTCTAATGGAAACATTCATGCTTGTTGACCAGTGATCAAGTAAGAGATGAAGTGAGAGTTTGACAACATGTCACAGCAGCAAATGTGAAGGCATAAGCATTAAGTAGTCTGAATATAAGAGTTGTGGTTTCCTGTTTTGACATGTTTACACGTTGCTGGTTTGTACCCACTACAACAGAGAACATCATGAGTTTTACAGCTGAACTTTCATTAAAAAAAACTTGACCAATTGAAATGAAGGGCACAAAATTTCTCAAGTGAAGATGATTATCTGCATGTCTGAAACAAAATTATTCAATGCTAAACGTATCTATCATGTATCAGACAAACAAAAGTATTACCTCCTCTTCATATCTCTTTGATGATGATTTCCATTTTTGTAAACTAATCAGAGTCAAAAAGTCCACAAGATATCCAGTGATTGGTTAATATACTCTTGCTCTTTGTACATACACATGATAACCTAATTTAATGACCAACCCCTCTGTGGTGTGAGACATTTTAGAAAAGATTTTCCGTTGACGTGAACCAATCAGATGAGAGCTGCCGTCTGTAAGACCCTCACCAGTGTCAGTTATTCACAGTCACTCACAGAGATGGAGAGGTCAATAAATGCTTTCTTCACGTTTATGTGTAAGAAAAGATGATTTTGAGACAGTTTTAAGCTGTTTAGAGCATTTTTCAAATGTAAATTTCAGTATTACTCTGAATATTTTTGTATGGTAATACATATTTTAAATTTAAGTGCTTTATTAAGTTATTTTACACTTTTACAGGTGTTTTGTTGTTCAGTCAGAACAGAATCTCTGGAGCAGAAGTGGAGATGAAAGTCAGACCAGGAGACAACATCACTCTCTACTGTGATCGCTCTGCAACTCTTGGTTCCCTCATTGTATGGATAAGAAACTGCTCTCATGAAAATCAACCCTCTCTCATAATAGATTTTACGAAATGGAACAAGGAGATATTTCGGCGTTTCAGCTCTGTCTACAACCGCTCCAGTAATTCTTATGATCTACATATTACTAACATCAGTGTCTCTGATCTGGGACTGTATTACTGTGCCGAAGTAGAGAATAAGGTAATTAAAGATGAAAAAGGCATCATCTCCTCATCTAAAATGTACTATAATGGAAACCGAACAACTCGTCTCTCTTTTGCAGGTAACTAGACATTTCTCTTAGTTTTTGTTGTAATTCTGGAGAACTTTTTCACTGAAGAAGTAAGATGAACATAACAAAATAATATTTTTACTAACATTCATTAATACCTTTGTGATTATTTTTCATTGAGTTTCTTGTTCTGAACCTGCCACACCTCATGATTGTAAGCTTTACCTATCTTAATGAAGAAAAAAAAAATATGAGCATTATAATAATAATAATAATAATAATAATAATAAAATCAACATTCATTGATGTGTTTGTTTATTTTATATAGAGGAAGTAACTTCATGTTCTGGACTGAACATCACCTCCACTCCTCGTGTATCAGACTGTGTTCTCTGCTGGACGCTGCTGTTCAGTGTGTGTCCGGTGTGTGTTCTCCTCTCCTCCATCTGTCTGTTCTGCCTCTGTCAGAGGAAAAATACAGGTATTCATTCACTTATTGACACTCTTCTTTTGCACTACTGCAGTTTTACTCTAATATGCAGATAAACAGCTTTTTCAATTAGAGTACTTTGGAAAATCAAAGCCTGCAAACAAAATTTGATAGTAATGTAGAAATTGAAATGTAACACTTAACCATTGCATAAACTCTAAACCATTTATGTACGTGATGTTCTAATTTAAACAATCCATTGTAGATGCTGCGACAGATCAAAAAGTCCATTTGAGAGGTAGAAATACCATTGAGGTATGAACAATGCAAACACACATTCATTAAAGACATATACATATAATATGTACGTTTCAGAAAGCAACTTCATTAATTCATGAATTTTCTTTCATTCCAGGGTGAAGATGAAGAGGTGTGTTATGCATCTTTAGATGTGAAGACCAGGAGACAAAAACAACGCAAGACAAAGCGAGCGCAGAGTTCAGACTTCAGTACATATGCTCAGGTCAGAACAGACACGCAATAGAACTAAAATAGAATTGAGGTGCTTTCTGAAACTTTCCAGATATGATAAAGGTCATTATCATGTAACATCACATAATGTTACATCTTAGTGTTAAAGATATGTAATTTTATACTTGGATACTTGGTCCCACATTATATTGTGTCTTTAACAACTAGCCTATGTACTAACATTTAAATTAATAATTTGATACAATGTCCTTTGATACAATTGTAATTGTATCATTGTAATTTTGATACAATGTCCTAGCAATGTCCTTTTTTCTAATTGTGCTGTTAATTCTTTTGAACAGTTAAAATTGAAATCAAAATACATTTTCAAAGCTTCTTCAGAGTTTTACTGAAGCACACTGTCTGTGTCTTTTCTTGAGGAAGGGTCTTGCTTTGTTTCCAGTTAAAGAGACAAGCTTAACCACAAATGTTTCCATTCAGTTTAGTGCTTGTGTGAACATGAGACAGAAGAAAGAAAGAGGCTGGTGTGTATAAATGCTTATGTGGTGAGTTTGTGGTGAAATTGGTTTGTGTACATCATGCAGCAAAAGCTTGATTTACAGCGGCAGTCTTTCTTTAGACTTAGAAGTATCACATTTACTGCATCAGCATCCCTCAGAATGGAGCACAAAGAGCTGGTTTGACTTTGTTTTGTTTTTTACATTACTTTTTACTTTGGCAATCCCACATAACCACTCAAATGATGTTCAAATGAGACTAAAGATATCAGTGCCATGCCAATTAATAATAATGTGTCAAAAGGAATGTTTCTGTACATTTTTGTCACTGTTTATAATGGATAGTGATGTTTATAGTATGGCAATGTATATTTTTACATGTCCATGATCTGTTATTTCTGAAAGAGACTCATGGTGGTCAGAGCCGTCAGTGTGTTTAGTTTTATTAGTGGCCTGAGGGGGGCAGTGTGGATTTGCTTTTTGCAAAATGTCTGAAATCTTTTAAATGCTTGTTACACTCCACATTCATTGACTCATATTTAAAGCACATTTTTATGTGAAGGTCATATAGCAAATAAATGTGTCATATCAATTCATGTTGCCATTGAGTTGTCCTTAACTGTGTTTGGCAAATCATTAAAGATATGTAAAAGATAACTGGCAAAAGAACATATTTGGGAGGAGCATATTCATTTATTATTGTTGTTGTTGTTGTTTATTGTGTATATATGTGTTTCTGGCCCTATAAAAAGAAATGTTAAAAAAAAATTCGAAGGGCACTCTCTCTATGACCAGTAGGGGGCGCTCATGGAGTTTCTACAACAGTCTTTTACTGTCGAGTTCAACAAAAAATCCATTCCACACTTTGCAGAAATGCAAGTCTGACAGAGAAAACTGGATTATAGAGTTATTAGAGGGTTATTGCAGTAAATCTGTTTGTAGTTGAATTAAAAGGGCAAATAAGGTGTGGGTGATAAAGAGACATTTAGATCATTTAGTCATTTATTTATTCTATAACTAAAGTATCTCATCTGCACAGTATCTCCTGCAACAAATTTTCAAGAATTTGGAATCAAAATCAGGATTATTATTAACTACTAACCTATTATTACTATTACTAACTTTTATCATTAACTGAAATAATATATATATATATATATATATATATATATATATATATATATATATATATATATATATATATATATATATATATATATATATATATATTTCAGCTAGCTGCTAGCTGCCAATGAAACATTTCTGTTTCATTTAGTTTAAGTCAAAATTCTAAAATAACTAAATCAAAACTAAACAACTAAAAAATAAATAAAAAATGACTAATAAAAACGGAATGAAATTAATAATTAATATTATAATATAATGATAATTAATACTACATATTTAAACTAACAAAACTAATAAAAATGACAAAAAAAAATAAATAAAAAAATAAAATTGAATTCAAAACATTAACAAAAACTATAATAGTATATCAGTAATAAAATAACACTGCATAAAATATATGACATGAAAGATCCACCATATCCATTCATAAATGACTATTTATTAACAAAGTTCAGGAGGAACAAAGTCAAACAAGCTAGCCAATTATCACATCATCTCAACCAGCTGTCAACAATCAGTAATCAACATATCTACCCAATCAGAATGAGTACAGGCCTATATATAACCACAGTCAACTCACTCATGAATCCTCAACAGTTTTCAGCATCCCTCCACCACCCCGTCTCCTCACACTCACTTGGTTACTTCTTAACCTAAAATAGGGGAGAGGGGGTACTATGTGTTTGGGCCAATTACCGAGCTCGGATGTCGATGTAGGTCAGTCAAAGAACAGAATATCACCTCCTTGGTTGTGCCAGCTGCTGTCGATGTCATTCTGTGTGTGAGTGTGCATGTGTGTGTGAGTGTACATGTGTGTTTGAGTGCAGGGCACAAACGGGTCATTATTGCCATTATTTTTTTTTAACTGTGCAGTACCATGGAATGACATGAACAAAAATGCTAATACTAAAAGATAATAATTAAAATGTACAATTTAAAAAAAGATATATCTATTCAAATATATATAAAATATATATTTAAATGATTTACTTTATTTTGTTTATTTATTCATTTTCTTTTGTATTATTTTTGTCTAACCAAAAAAAAAAAGAAAAAAAAAAAGACATTTTATTGATTTACTTCATTCAATGTATCTTAAAAAGGGTATTTTGTGGGTAGTTCCATGAGCTTTAATGATTATTATCAAGCTGAAAAGACTGAAAAATGTGTATAATGATACTGGTTTTACAATGTGAACTTGGTTTATGAGGACACTTTGTGTTTTTTTTTTTTTTTTTAATTCAAAATATATCAAAAGTTTTCTGTGATGGGTAGGTTTAGGGGTAGGATCAGTGTAGATGGATAAACCACATACGAGTAAACCAAGTATTTTCGAGTAACACAAGTATGTTTGTGTGTGTGTTTGTGTGTATGTGGTGCTATTTTTGACCAACTAATCAGTCATTCACATGCACTCTTTGGACATGTTGATGTTAGCATTTTATGACAGTGTTGCAAAAGACATACATGCATAATACAAAAAAAAAAAGAGAGATAAAGTAACGGCAATTACATGTTGTCAGGCTTGGCGACACTTTTCTCCTCTGCTGTCACTGTGTGTTTTAGCTCTGATGGGAAATAATATTACAAGATTGTCATTTGTTAGATAATCACATGAACACATCCATATATTCTTGTATAAGGTGTCTCATTGTCATTTCTGAAATAACCACGTCTGTGTTTGATGCTGTTCTAAATATACCATTCACATCCATCTCAAACACAGAAAAGTTCAACTGACCTGATCTGGGAATCTCTGATTCAGTCTCGGATAAAGATATAGTGGAAAAAACACTCAAAAGCCTGAAAGAGAAGGAGTGTAGAGGACAGTGATCTTATACATCCAGCGTTTTAACTTGAGTAGCATTTTCACTCCATCTAGTGACCAATGCAGGACCAGTATAAATTCAGCACATTGGACAGCTCCCACTGCTGAACGTACTGAACAACAGACATGTACATTCTGAATGATGAAGTATATGTGGTTCTACTTTCTGTTTAAGTATTAGAAAAAGCCACATGTGCATTAGCTCCTTTAACAATATTTATGTCATATTTAACAACTTACATCACATTTTTTCATAACATGTTCAGATTTTTATATAATTTTTAATAATGTGCAAATATCTGTGCACCTCTGGACAAAGCTTTGTTTCCATGTCTATTAATACACTTATTAGGAAGCTGATAATTAAATTAAGTAAATTTACTTTATTTGTGATACACACACACTTTTTTTTTTTTTATAATTAATCTTGAATCAAAATAATTTCCCCTCCCTCTTGCAGTGACATCTCTTATCTGATGATGTGTTTACTGGTGTGAGGGCGGTACAACCTGTCAATCACATGACATCACAGCAAACGACAATCATCCAATCAATTCCTGATGGACAAAATCAAGTTCCGACTCCCAATTCACTTGTGTATTGTGTAGCTGATTTATCATATGAAGTATTGATCTTCACGTGTGTTACTGTTTCTGTTTTAGAATATAATACAGCGGATTTCAGCTCAATGGACAGCTGTCAGTGTCAGTATAACCACAGTATAGACAAGCTGAGCAAACTTCCTTCATGCAAATGTGTGAACTCTAACCAACACACAAAACCACACATATAGTCTAATGGAAACATTTGTGCTTGTTGACCAGTGATCAAGTAAGAGATGAAGTGAGAGTTTGACAGCATGTCACAGCAGCAAATGTGAAGGTGTAAGCATTAAGTAGTCTGAATATAAGAGTTGTGGTTTCCTGTTTTGACATGTTTACACGTTGCTGGTTTGTACCCACTACAACAGAGAACATCATGAGTTTTACAGATGAACTTTCATTAAAAAAAAAAAAAAAAAAACTTAATCGGAATGTAACACAAAATTTCTCAAGTTAAGATGATTAGATTATTATTTGATACTAAACATATCTATCAGACAAACAAAAGTATTACCTCCTCTTCATATCTGTTTGATGATGATTTCCCTTTTTGTAAACCAATCAGAGCAAATTAGAGTAAAAAGTCTATAGGGTAACCAATGATTGGTTTATACTACTCTTTGTACATACACATGATAACCTAATTTATTGACCAACCCCTCTGTGACGTGAAACATTTTAGAAAAGATTTTCCATTGACGTGAACTAATCAGATGAGAGCTGCCGTCTGTAAGACCCTCACCAGTGTCAGTTATTCACAGTCACTCACAGAGATGGAGAGATCAAGACTTGCTCTCGTCGTGCTCATGTGTAAGAAAAAATGGGTTTGAGAAATTTTTAAACTGTTTTGAGTGTTTTTCAAACCTAAATGTTAATATTACTGTGAATATTTTTATATGTTAATACATATTTCAAATTTAAGTGCTTTATTAAGTTATTTTGCTCTTATACAGGTGTTTTGTTGTTCAGTCAGAACAGAATCTCTGGAGCAGAAGTGGAGATGAAAGTCAGACCAGGAGACAACATCACTCTCTACTGTGATCGCTCTTTAACTGGTTCCCGCTTTGTATGGATAAGAAACTGCTCTCATGAAAATCAACCCTCTCTCATAATAAATGTAGTAAGTTTGGACCTGGGGACACTTCAGCGTTTCAGCTCTGACTACAACCGCTCCAGTAATTCTTATGATCTACATATTACTAACATCAGTGTCTCTGATCTGGGACTGTATTACTGTGGAGAAGAAGAAAATAAAGTATTTGAAGATGAACAACGCAGGAGCAACCGATATAAAGTGTACTATTATGGAAACCGAACAACTCGTGTCTCGTTTGCAGGTAAGAAAACATTTCTGCTAGTTATTATTGTATTATTGCTTGTGTAATTCTGGAGCACTTTCTCACTGAAGAAGCAAGATGAACATAATATTTGTACAAACATTCATTGATATATTTATTTTATATTGAGCAATGGACTTTGTGTTCTGAACTTTCCACACCTCATGACTGTAATAATAATAATAATAATAATAATAATAATATGTTTATTTTATATAGAGGAAGTAACTCCATGTTCTGGACTGAACATCACCTCCACTCCTCGTGTATCAGACTGTGTTCTCTGCTGGATGCTGCTGTTCAGTGTGTGTGCGGTGTGTGTTCTCCTTTCCTCAATCCTGTCCTCCATCTGTCAGAGAAAAACTGCAGGTATCTCATTCGCTAATCATATCCTTGACACTTTTATGATTTTCTCAATATAAAACCTAATGTCTTTGTTCAGCAATCAAAGCTGCAAACAAATTATAAATGTGTGCAAATATTTGTTTTAAATCCATCTATCTACACACTAGCAACCACCCCGAGTACCCTAGCAACCACATTGACTACACTCTAAAAAATGCTGGGTTAAAAACAACCCAAGTTGGGTTAAATATGGACAAACCCAGTGATTGGGTTGTTTTAACCCAGTGGCTGGGTTAAATGTTTGACCCAAACTGCTGGGTAGTTTTATTTAACTCAACTATTGTTTAAAAATGACTATATAGCTGGCTTAAAATGAGCCCAAAATATGTTGGAAATTAAAAATCAGATACACAATTACTAGAGGCAACAATAATATCAAAAGGTGAACATTCATTAAAAAGCAATTTAATACATGTTTATTATTTAATTATTATTATTAATTAAACATATTAATAAATGTTAATTTCCAACCTATTTAGGGTTCATTTTAAGTGATCAATAAAGTAATTTTTAAACATTAGTTGAGTTAAATAAATCTACCCAGCAGGTTGGGTTTAAGATTCAACCCAACAGCTGGGTCAAAACAACCCAATCGCTGGGTTTGTCCATTTTTTTCCCCCAACTTGGGTTGTTTTTAACCCAGCATTTTTTAGAGTGTACCCTAGCCACTGCATAACAACACCCTAGCAACCACCCAGAATACTCTAGCAACCAAATACCACCCTAGCAACCACCCAGAATACCCTAGCAACCACATAGCAACACCCAAGCAACCATCCTAAATACCTCAGTAACCGCATAGCAACACCACAGCAACCACATAGCAACAACTTAGAAACAGCTAGATTACCCTAGCAACTGCATATAAACACCATAGCAACCACCCAGAATACCCTATAAACCGCATAGCAACGCCCTAGCAATTACCTGAGTACCTTAGAAATACCCTAGCAACTATCCAGAACACCCTAGCAACTACCCAGCAACCACACAGAACACCCTATCAACCACATAGCAGCACTCTAGCAATTGTCTAGAACACCCTAGCAACCACATAACAATACCCTAGCAATCACACAGAACACCATAGCAACCTTGTAGTAACTGCCTTGAAACCACACAGAACACCAGAGCAATAGCCTTAACGGTTTAGTCCACTTTCAAATAAAATTTTCCTGATAATTTACTCACCCCCGTGTCATCCAAGATGTTCATGTCATTCTTTCTTCAGTCGAAAAGAAATTAAGGTTTTTGAGGAAAACATTCCAGGATTATTCTCCTTATAGTGTACTTCAATGGCCTCCAAACGGTTGAAGGTCAAAATTACAGTTTCAGTGCAGCTTCAAAGGGCTTTAAACGATACCAGATGAGGAATAAGGGTCTGATCTAGCGAAATGATCGCTCATTTTAGAAAATAATGCAACTGTATACACTTTATAAACACAAATGATCGCCTTGCATGTGCTTCCACTTTCCATATTCTTCAAAAAAGCTTGCGCTGTATGTCCTACGCCTTCCCTATAACTTACAGAAGGAACGTGAAGCACCAGTTTCGTTTTTTTCCGTAAGTAGAATAGGATTCTGTATTAGTGGAGAACAGTAGTATGTTTGCCGTCGAGGCTGAGAGGATGCTAACATTAGTAATACCTCAAGCGGTTAAAACAATGTGACAAAAACACCATCTGTTTAAAGCATTATCATTCATTTGCATTAGTTTATATCTATTTGTTCGCTGTTACGCATTCGTTATCCAGCGAAGTTGCATATTTAAACTGTATCCTCAACATGCAGTGACAGAAACATGTATTTAATTTCAGTTCTTTTTACACATTTTGACTCGATAATCATCAAGTTTTCTAAAATAGAGGCAAATAATGTGTGATAGTTCACATAAAGGCTAGATCTATGCTATGCCTTAACATTAAATAAAGTTAATAAAAGTATTGTTCAAAAAGTAAATTTCAACATTTACATATGAACATTTTAAAGTTGTCTCTTATATTAGTTATAATGCACTATGAATTAACATGAATGATCAATGTATAATTAATATATTTGTATTTTTTATATTTAAAACTTGCAATAAACATTTTGCCATTTTTTTTAATTCAAGGAAAACAAAATATAAGACACCTTATATTAAAACAATCTTGCTGCTCAAACAGTGTATAGAACAATTTTTGTATTTTACATTTATTTGTACTTTTACTTTTAATACTTAAGTACATTTAATATATAAAAATACTTTTCACACTTAAAAAAATATCAAATACTTTAAAACTTTTACTCAAGTAATATTCTAAACAGTGACTTTAACTTCAACCAAAGTCATTTTCTGGTAAGATATCTATACTTTTACTCAAGTATGGCTTTCAAGTATAGGCTACTTTATCCACCACTGGTATGTAGATAGAAATGGCTCATTCTAAGGTAATAAAAACATAATGTTTAGTTATGTATATTATATTGCATTTCTGTCAACAGATCCTCCTAAATATTACACTGTGACTAGACCTTTAAAACTGTCAAACTTTTAAAACTACTCCAAACTGTAAACCTTCAAACTTCAAGCTTTTAAAGATCCGCCGAAGTGTCTTGGAATGGGCAGCATCATTCAATGTGTTGATGTAATTTCAACTGAAATAGGAAGACAGGGCGATATATCGAACAGCCCCGCCCCTTTTTAAAAATAACCAATAGCGTTTTGTTTATATCACAGCTCGGCCTGAGCTGTTAAACTCAGTTAAACCTCTGCCTCCTTTTAGTATCTAACCTTTTATCCTCCTAATCTCCTAATATCACTTTAAAATATAGCATTCTGTGCAGAATTCAAATAGGTCCAATACCTTTCGTGGTTTGAGCCGACTCGCGGATTTGATCGGCTCTGTGCTCTCATGTTCCTGGGCCAGAGAGTGCTCCCGCTGTGGCGGTTCACATTATACTAACGCGTAAACGGACTTAATTTGCGTCAATGTAAAGCATATTTACACTGTCTGAATAGCCTTAGTGAAATTCATTCATATGCATTACTGAAATGAGAAAATATTTAAGTAGTTGGTGAGAGCTAATTTCACTTGAAAAGGAAGCTGTTGCTGCACTTCCATTTAATTTGGTGCGTCTCACAAACTCTTTCAGGCAATGGCGGATGTGAATGAATACGCCCTTAGGGTTAGCATTAGGGTTTGGTTTAGAGTTAGTTATATGTAATTATGCATAACTTACTGGTATTACTATAGTAATTACATGTGACATGTTACAATTATATTGTAAAATAAAGTGTTACCGAAAATTGTTATTGTGTAGCGGCTGTAATGTGAGCTTTTTTGAGAAGCTGATTCTGAACTGTTTCACATATTTAATGTTGTTTATATAGTAAAACATGACTAAACTGTATTACAATTATACAGTAGCATTTATGTTTAAATGGTACTGCATTTTTATGTATTTAATTATTTTTTTATGTATTTAAGAGCACATACATGATTAAAGTTACTATGTTCAGACTTGCATTTTTTTCTCACTGTACTGTCATATTTTCACTTGATCTTTAGATTCTGAGCAGATTGCAGAGATACTCACCGCAAATGTTATTAAGGTATCTATATTGTTACTTGTTTTAAGGAAATTGTATCTACTGTATATTGTTACTTGTTTTCAGTAAATTGTCTCTATATTGTTACTTGTTTTTTGTTTTTTAAGTTTGCCATGTCAAAGACAATAGTTTAGTTTAGTTTATTTCATGTGCATGTCATATTCCATATTCATTTCAGGGGGATCCTACAGAGAAACATCAGTGTGAGACGAGAAAAACTGGAAAGATCTGCCTCCACACTGAAGTCTCTTATAGACTGCTGACTTCTGAACATCCCTATGCCAAGATGTGATTCTCCTGCTCAGTTTAAACAACTTACAGAAAACTTGCTGCTTTCTATTGCTCTCTTTTTGTACTCCGCAACGTCAGCTATGATTTCTGAACTCGCTTTTTCTCAAGCCTGCTTTAACCACATTTACACGTGCACACACCTAACTAACTAGCAGCACATTTTTATATAATTGTACATTTACAAATACAATTATGCATAATACACAAAATATAATTTTTTTTTTTTTCAAATGTTTAAATAAAATACTAATGAAATAAAGTATTTTTTAAAAGTATTGCTATTACATTTTATTTGCACATTTTCTGGTTGCAAATTATATTTTTGTAATGAAATAACAGATTTTTTTAAAAAAAACAATATTAATTCATAATTGTTTATTGGAATTAACATATTAAGAAAAAAAACTATTTTACCTAATTACAATCAATAACTGTTTATTAGCCAGTTTTTTTTTTATTAGTCTTTTTTTTTTTTTTTTTTGTAAATATGTCCTTCTGTGGTATAAAAGCTAAATTTAGACTGATCAGTAAAACATTAAAGTGAGTGACAACAACTTAAATGCAGATCTGTTTTCCTTTTCAGTCCAGATTCATAATTACTTTCTTTGTCATAGAAGGGATGAGAAAAATAAACTTTACATTCTCTGTTCTCACACTATCAACAGGATGTTCGAATGGGTTTCCTGTGTATGTTTGTCTACTGCTCATTCTTACTTTTTTCTTTTTCTCTCTTCTTCTGGGCAGCTATAAGTACCAACCACAAATGTTTCCACTGGACTCTATCAACAGAAATGCACACATTGACAGAACCACAAATAGTTTTCAGTAGACTTAAAATGTGATCTATTGCATGTGCATAAAGCTAATGCACATAATAAAGTATGAATATGAAAATAAACAAAATTATTTTCACCAAATAAGTTTTGTTGCATTGCAACAATAAAATAAATACAAAATGAAGGAAAATGACTGAAGAGATGGTTGCTGTTGTCATGACCGTTTATTTTACAATTTACAGTTTTTTCAACTGCTTACACACATTTCCAAATTTTTGCCTTTTTTTCTTTTCAAAACTTTACAAAAAAAAAAGCCTCACATCTCTTGTAAAATGGAGCACCGCATTCAAAATATCACAAACGCGTCTCAAAAACAAAAATTTACATTGCAAACACCTTTGCCATATTATTCTATTTGTTGATATCATATACACACAGTTATCCAAAACCTAAAGCTCTTCTTTCATGAGCTCCTGTGTACATTTCTGTACAATATTGAAAGTTATTGGTAGAGATGTTGAAAAATTCACGGTAAACATGAAAGCAAGATTAAAACCAAACTTTTTTTTTTTTTTTTTTACTGTAAGCATGTGTGGTTGTGAATACAGTATTACACATTATTAAAGAAAACAAAATACATCAACTATGTGTAGTTGGACAGAAACAATGGTTGTGTTTGAAAAGATGTGTTGTGTTTTGCCAAAGTGTTTCATGAAGTTGAAAACTCATTAAAGGTCAAAGAATTAGTGTAATGTAGGTTTTGCAGATTTGGTGTATGGTTCTGGTGTTTGAGTTTCAGGTGTTGGAAACTGTGACAAGTAAGGATTTTGTGTGTAAACAGTTGAAAAAAAAACAACTGTATTATTCCATATTTTTATTTATAATTTCATGTTTCATAACAGATTTTATAGCATTAATCCAGTTTAGATTACTGTGCAGAATTTAACAAAGACACCATTTCGTTTTTAATAAATTAAAAACAGTCAGTTGAATAAGAAATAATTATAAAAGAAAAGCAAATGTCAGTGGCTCCATCAAGTGGCTTTCAGGTGCAGTCAAATAAGTGCTGGCCAATTAACTGACACATTAACTAGGTTTTGAAGCATGAATTAAATGTTTTGTGTGAGTAACTATATTTTGCAGACATGCAATATAGTTCTGATGTTTCAACAAACAGCTGTGACAACTGTACAGTGAGATCAGGGCAGAACTTTATTTACAAAACTATACTTCTCAGTAATATGACGCAAAGAGCTGAAGAAGAACACAAATGTAGAGCACCATAACAGACAATAACAATTAACTAAACAGAAGTATAAATACATAAATGAGTGAATTAATAAGGGGCAGGTGGAAACAATAGGTTACCACAGTAAAAAAAAAAAAAAAATTCACTAATCCTTACATTAGTCACTAATACAGTTTACTCTTAGGAGTGAGTGAAAACAAGTAAGTGAATTCAGACACTGAGTATGCAGGGAGGGCAGCTGCTTTTGAGTAGTTTGTACTTGCTGTTTAAAAATCATTAGACACTTATCTAACCGGCAGCTCCAGTAATGAAAAGATTTTTCTTGAACTCTGTCATGGAAATGTCATGTATAAACCTTTATTTTGTACCTGTATGATATTACGCTGTACACACAGTTTGGAAAAAGGCTGGCTGGATGATTCAGCTGTGGGCGCCATCTTCTGGAGAGATGTGGGAATTCATTTGGCATGTCCATCACAATGCATTATGGGTAGTCTCTAGCCATTGAGTGTACATTAGTTGTGCACTTGATATTGCAGTGCATTATGGGATTGAATGAGTGCACGCGATAACGTTGCCACAGCCGTATCACCCTGTAGCCCAACACTGGTTTCCCACTGAAGCTAAGCAGGGTTGAGCCTGCAGTACCTGTATGGGAGAAAACTGCTGGAAGAAATGTTAGTGAAGCCAGCAGGGGTGCTCATCCTGTGGTCTGTGTGGTACTAATGCCCCAGTATAGAAGCTACACTGTAAAAATCACCAACATTAAACAAGGTCCTGATCCTCTGTGGTCATTTAAAGTCCCATGGCACTTCTCGTAAAAGAGTAAGGGTTTAACCCTGGTGTCCCGGCCAAATTCCCTCAACTGGCCCTTATCAATCATAGCCTCCTAATAATCCCCATCCATTGAATTGCTCCATCACTCTCTCTTTCTCTCTCCATCTATAGCCGCTGCACTGTGGCTGTTGTCTTATCATCCATGTGGATGCTGCACTCTGGAGGTGGTTGAGAAAAGACCCCTGATATGATTGTAAAGCGCTTTGGGTGTACAGTAGTACATAGTAATACAGTATATAAATGCCTCATTCATTCAACATCCGCCATGGATTTGGACACCACTACAACTGGATGTTCCCTCAAATAGTGCCCTATTTAAGGGTATGGGGAAAATTTCAGATCCAGCTCAACTAAGGAAGACAGGAAATTAACACAGGAACACTGAGAACAGAACAAAGTTAAAATCAAAATGAGAAAATCACAACAGAACATAAACCTGACACACACACATATTATTATTATCATCATCTCAAACAAGTAAGTTAAGTTCTTGACTTGACAATAAGAGCTGGTAGAAACTGAGAAAACCACAACTTTAGGATTATGTGTATAATTATTATGTGCAGTGTTTGAGTTGCATGCATAGAGCAGATAAATGGAATGGATCAATTGGTGGTTTTGGTCAAAGCCCTTCAGCAGTAACACTTCCCACCACAGTCAGCCAATCAGATAAGAGCTGACACCCACACTAAATACCCTCACTGAGATGGGAGAGCAAGAGTTACAGTCACACTTCTGTGTATGTATTTTTATTTTTTTTTAACATTATGTTATTTTTTATATTATGTTTATTATTTTATTTTATATTATGTTAATATGATGGGTTTTTTTTTTTTTTTTTTGGTTGGTTGGTTGTTATGTTTTGTTAAGGTGTAGATAAAATTAATAGTCCTTTAAAGTTGTATTTGCTTTTGCAGGTGTTTTGTTTTATGAACACCAGAGAGTGTTTGGGACAGAAGTGGACGTGAGAGTGAAAGCAGGAGACAACATCACGGTCTACTCTGACTGTGTTTTTTTCATTTGCATCACACATTGTTTGGTTGAGAAACTGCTCACATGAGCATCAACCAAAACTGATGATTGCAGAAGCACATATTTGAACTTTAAAGGTTCCTCTTTAAACCTCTTTTAAAAATGCATGGAGGAATATTAAACACATATTTTGTATTTATTTTGTTGTTGTTTCTTCACTATAATAACTAATAGGCTTCACTATTTCAGAGATTTATAGGTTGATGTGGTATTTCACTAGTTTAGGTTGTTCTCTTTTCCTCCCTCTGAATCATTTCAGGCAGATTCTGTGAAGAAACATCAGTGTGAGACGAGTAAAACTGGAAAGAGCTGCCTCCACACTGAAGTCTCTTATAGACTGCTGACATCTGAACATCCCTATGCCAAGATGTGATTCTACTTCCTCATTCAAAGGGCCTATATAGCTGCTTACAGCACTTTTTTTTAATACTTTTTGCACTAATCACAATAAAGCATAGTTCAATGCTACTTTAGGGTTTTACATTTTATTTTCTTTATAATATTAACATAAATTATTTTCAGTGTGTTAAGATTATGTTAAAAGTAAAGAAAAGTATTATTATTTAGATGTTCCAAGTAGCTGGTATAAAAGTAAATGCATACAGTTTTGTGTCTCTGTTTTTATCTGTAGATCATATGAATATTTATCTCAAAATACATGTGGGTGTAAACTGTCAAATAAAGTTCAGTCAGTTCAATGAACACAAGTTTGTCAAATGTTTAGACAGAATGTCTAATATGATTAGGCTATGAGAGTGCCTGTGAATATGAAATTCTGCCTGTGAAAATTCAATGGCTCCATCTAGTGGCTAATAATAGTTCAAACTGGTCTAGTCCTAATGACATCATAAACACTTACCCACAAACCATTTCACCAGGACTAAATCATGATAAGGACACAGAAGTCAGGAGATGCTTTTATGAGTGATAGACTGAATAAAATGAATCACATGTGTGCTCAAATTAGTTTTTTTCCCCCTCATAATTGTAAGTATTCATGTTACGCAATGCTCAAGAGATAAGAAGAAAACAATGCTGAATTAAACCATTTATGCTTAAAAACTTGAATAGTGTTGAACAGTTATTGGTCTTCAGTGGCGGAGCAGAGACATAATTTGCTTGAGCAGATTGATACAGAATATACTGTAGGCGTTGCATGCAGGTGTTATATCACAAAATGCAACAGTGGCTTTTTGATGCCACAGGATGTAAGAAGTGGTTTTCATGTGTGAATTCAGTGATATTTACAGGTCGTCATGGCAATAAAGAGAGTTTGGCCTTCTGTTTGTTTTTCTGAGGTAAAAGTCCAAACCACAAATGTTTCCAGTGGTCTTTGTGACTGTCAGCATTAAACGGCCCCTCCTCTGTATCGAGTGCGATATGTACTCGATATGTACTTTTTGTTCTTATGTGAAGAACAAAAAAAGTTTTGCATGCACCAGATTCGAATGGAGGGAGAAGGGAAGACATGGGAAGAATACATCCCACTAATCATACAAGCTACTGTTCACCTGAGTAGATGACATGATTCTATCCTTTTCATATTGATCCTGCGCACTATTTATTTATTCATTCATTTATTTAGCAATACTAGAATGGTCTTTTTTTTTTTTTTTTTGTAAATACATTTGTGTATAATTAAAATGTTTTGTTATGGCATCACTCACTCAAACAAACAAACAAACAAACAAACACTGACTGGTTTAATACCATTAGGGAAATAGTAAAGACTCTCTTTAAACAAAGTCATATCTAACCAGAAGAATAATTCACCAGTATATGTATGGAGGACCAGTATAAATTCAGCACATTGGACAGTTCCCACTGCTGAATGTACTGAACAACAGACATGTACATTCTGAATGATGAAGTATATGTACTTTATGTTTGAGTACGTATTAGGAAAAGCTACATATGCATTAGTCTCAGCCTCAAATGTCATGCCCACCGACCGTTGGCTAAACATCTGATGTATATGGGGCCGTTCACATATCGCGTCTTTTCCGCGGGCAAGTCAGTTATTTCAAATGTAGGCGTGGGGCAGTGTTATGGGTTTTTATCTCATCTCCATAAATATATCTAGTAGTAAAGCTAATGCAAGGGCTAGAAATCAATTTATCCTTTGTTAAAACTTCCTACTCCTCGTGGAGAGCGCAGTTCATGGTTGCATAGCAACGACAGACGCCACGGGAGCGCAAGCGCTTTGGAAACTTTCCACGCGTTTTTAGACGCGATATGTGAACTGCCCCTATGGCACACTTTTCCCACGGTAAAAGTCACATTCCGGGAGGTAAAACCTGCGTTTTTGGCGGGGCTCCTCTGGTAAAATTCGCATTACAGGGACTAAATGTCACATTATTTGGGGTCGATTCAACCCGCAGACATGAAAAACAACCTGCGGCAACAGTGTAAAAGTAGTCCAATTCCACGGGAAAACCGCGGACTTGGCAACACTGCCGGTCTCTTAATGAAGGGTCATCGACTTCACATTTTCACACCCCTAAAGCTGGAGCGGAACAAAACGAACTGTGATTGGTTGCATGTCAGTCAAACGTCCTCTTTGGCGGTCCTTGGCCAATGAAAGACCGGTCTAGACCTTCTGCCGTCAGTCTGAAGGTCTGGCTACGTGAGACTACAGCTGTGTCCCAATAGGCCTTTTTCACAAGAATCGGAAATCACGTGACGCAGGGTAAAGTTAGTTCCGCTATGCGTCTACGGCTATTAGATTGATATGCTCTTTTCTCAAATATCGCTTCTTACCTTTTATGTTTTGTCTGTTTTCCAAGTCGCTTTTGTATAATCTACAAAGAAATTATTTTCTACTGGTTTGTAGCTTGTACGGCCGCTAAGACCGTTGCTCGAATTTACCGGCAGGTGGATTTATATCACAAGCTGTCATACAGTAAAGGCTACGCAGCTACTCATTCAGCTATTCCCCCGATCGTATTACCTACGACGAACATTATTTATATAATTTATTAATTAAAAAATAACTCTCAATATATACTTTAATGGGGGATATAAAATCGAGATACATAATATTGTCGTGAGTTTAATATGTTTTAAAAATATATAGCATGTAATATCATATGGCATCATCCCACATTCAAGCATATGTTATAACTAATCCTGATCGATTAAAATGATTAAACTAAGACATAATTAATTTCCAACACCACATTGTACAACTATCAGTCTTTGCATTAATGTTGCAACAGCACAATAATACTGCGCATAATACACACTTTAAGATGACGACAGGAAAATGAGTGAGAGACTGAAGTGTTTATATCATAGACTGTAAGGTTTATATCCAGGAATATCAGGGTGCGAGTGGTCCTGTTTCATGAATCAGAGGATCTTGCGTGATAAGGGAGCTTCCAGCTGATCATTTCCCCAGCACGTCGCTAAAAGCACTCTATACTCCCAAAGTGCATACTATCCACCCTAAATAGCACTGAATATTAGTACACATAGACTACTATTTACTATTTTATTACACATAGACTAGCACTTTGAGACGCAGGCACCGTCTGTACAGCACATGGAGCGCGATAATGCACAGCCGCGCCAAACAGGCACGAAGAATATAACCAGTTTAACCGCCATCACTTCAAATTATTTATTAAATTTTGCTCTTAATGAGAGCTCTGTAGTCTCACCAATAATTCAACAAGAACGTTCAAACATTTTCATGACATTTAATTCGTAAAACGACTTTGATTCCCGAGCTGGTTCTGATCGAGGCTATCTATCACTGTAACCGGAAAAAGTTTTACACTGCGTGGATCGTTCCGGAAGCCAAAAACCCGGAAGTGTGAAATTGGCCTAGGCGTTTCTCAATGTCAAGGAAGGATCCTCGGAAGCCAGAATTTCGAGGATGCTACGTCATCGACATCCGTCAAAGGACTGTTCCAATGTCGAGGATCCTCGGAATTTCAAACAAGGACTGAGTCCTTCGTTCGAAAAATATCCCATACACAGGAAAGGATGCATATGTGTATCCTTCGCGCTCTTCACGCTCTCAAATCACCCACAATCCTATGTGTGCAGCTTTGCAATCTTGTTCAAAAATCTTTTTAAAACATGTTGGACGTTAGCGGGCAATATGCTTTCAAATGTAAGTATATTTACGTTACCAAACATTTGTCATAACAGTAGTAAATATGTCAGATAAATAAAGTTTAACGTTTAAATGCCAGTACAAATTACTACAGTATTGATATTATAAATTATACATATACAAATTACGTTATTGATGGCTAACTGAACCGGACCGTTGTTAGCTTGTTTGCCATCACCGGCATCCTTTATAAATAACTAGTTAAGTTGTCTAAAGTAATTTAACGTTAATATTATACCATTTATACCATTCACAGCGTTATTCATAGCTTTCTCGTATTTTTTAACGGGGACCAAGGAACAAACGGAGGCGTTCATACGTCTACGTGTAGAAAACGTAGACTGTAAAGGTAGAAAACAAGCAGCTGTTTACCGGGGGGTAATGACGCAATGACGTGCACTTGCTAGTCTGTTCCATTTACGTGTTCTCTGAATGCTAAAGAGGAGCCTCTCCTAGACTCTGAAGGAAGTGACTTGGAAGGACCAGTCCTGCCAAGGAAGTATCCTTGACATTGAGAAACGCCTAGGGTCCGCACACTTCGGAGTGCATGAAAGGGGTGGGGTTTTGGAGTGGAGGGTTGCCAGGTCTGCGCAACAAAACCATCCCAAAAGTAGTCTAATCACAGCACAAGTGTAAAAGTATCCCAATCCCAGACATGGCAACAATGAGCCGAGTGTACATGGCTAGCGGCTGTGTGACAGACAGCTGACAGTTGACGTTTATGTGTGCATTTTAAAGTTTATGACTTTCTATTGGGTTTTGACATGCTTCACTGCCAGCGACGATGGGACACTGGACCAAAATATGTATGGTTAAACTATGTAATGTTAGTTTTATATCGTTAGCAACTAGTTAACCTTGTTTGCTTTTTATGTTAAATTTATGTTAACTGAAAATATATACATTCATATTTATACATTTACTCTATATTTAAAGGAACACTCCACTTTTTTTGAAAATAGGCTAATTTTCCAACTCCCCTAGAGTTAAACATTTGAGTTTTACCGTTTTCGAATCCATTCAGCCGATCTCCGGTTCTGGCGGTACCACTTTTAGCATAGCTTAGCATAGTTCATTGAATCTGATTAGACCGTTAGCATCGCGCTTAAAAATGACCAAAGAGTTTTGATATTTTTCCTATTTAAAACTTGATTTAACTACAGAAGAGTCAAGTTTTAAATAGGAAAAATATCAAAACTCTTTGGTCATTTTTAAGCGCGATGCTAACGGTCTAATCAGATTCAATTACAAATAAATTACAAACATAATGTATAACTTATGCATTTCATTTTTAACTTGCATCACAAAAATAAGCTGTACAGAAATTAGACAAAGTGACATTTAAATAATATTGATAGACACATTTTAATGTGCCCATTTTATGCACTATTCTGTTCTTGAGAAAAGTAGGGGGAAAGCGGCCTTTGAAGTGCGATTCACCGCGGCGCGAGAAGGGATGACGTAATTCGAGAGCGACTTCAAGTGCACCCTCTCCGTTTCCCAGTGGAATGAAGCGCCGATTTCAAGACACTTTGTGGTCTACACTATCCCACAATTCATTGCGGGCCAGTGACGACAGGAGTTCTGTGTGAATTCACCTATTTTTTTACAGTCTATGGAATTCACATAAATGTAAGCAATGCCCCGTGTTCACCAATATCTAAATCAAACTGTAATATCTGGTTTTCATAAGTACAGTATTTGTCTCTGAGATGGAGTGCAGTTGAATACAATCCTAATGTACTGTACTTTAAATTCAGACTTAAATACAGAATAATTGTAGAAATATGAATGCATATATTTTCACAGTTAACATTAATGTAACAATTTAATATAAAAAAAAACAAACAAGGTTAACTATTGCTAACGATATAAAACTAACATTACATAGTTTAACCATACATATTTTGGTCCAGTGTCCCGTCGTCGCTGGCAGTGGAGCATGTCAAAACCCAATAGAAAGTCATAAACTTTAAAATGCACACATAAACGTCAACTGTCAGCTGTCTGTCACACAGCCGCTAGCCATGTAAGGACACTCGGCTCATTGTTGCCATGTCTGGGATTGGGATACTTATACACTTGTGCTGTGATTAGACTACTTTTGGGATGGTTTTGTTGCACAGACCTGGCAACCCTCCACTCCAAAACCCCACCCCTTTCATGCACTCCGAAGTGCGCGGACCCTGAATTGGGACACAGCTTACATGTGCATTAGTGTTACAGTTCCCATCAGCTCTGGACTCAATCTCCCATCATCCTCCCTGGCCTACACCTGCACTCACTTCCTCATCACTTCTCCTGATCAGTAATCACCCGCACCTGCAATTCATCCACTCATCACCACAGAACTACTTTAGCACCTCAGTATGTGGTATGTTCTTGTTCATATGAAGGACTATCCATATGCTGCTCCAATACCTCGTGGTTACTTACCTTATCTACTCCAGTGTGCTTCCCCAGTCTTCGTGCCATTGTATTTGTGTGTGAGTTCACCTCCACCTGCCATCCACGATCCATCAGCCTGTAAGACAGAGGACTATATCAGTATTCCAGTTTCCTCACTGCAAAGACTCATTATATCATCCACTTACCTGTTCATCTGTGTTTCAACTACTCTGTTAATAAACTACGTGCAAACCTGTTGTCTCCTAACCTTCTGTCCATAACTATTACTTCCTTTAACCATATTTATTTCATATATAACAACGTCACATTTATTTAAATTCAAATTTTTATATCGTTTTTAATAATGTGCAAATATCTGTGAGCCTCTGGACAAAGCTTCCAAAGTTTTCATGTCTAATAAGTAATAAACTTTTAAAGAAGCTGTTCATAGAGTAAATTTAAAGTATACTTCACGTCAAACCGTGCAAATTATTATTATTGTTATACTTTGTTCTCAAATTGTTAATGTTAACATCAGCATTGTGTGACTGTGTATTTAGTGTATTAGCGTTACCTGTAGATTTTAATTTTTTTTACAGTCTAATCTCTAACATTTATTTGTCATATCATAAAATCCGCCATCAAAATTATAAGTTTAATTATTCCAGCTGCTGTGAGAAAAGGCTATAAATGATCCGCCACTTGCAGCATCCTCACATGATATAGCCTACTAGCTGGGACTCGTTCTTTATGTAAACTGACGTGACGTAATGACACAAAGACGAACGGCTGCATGCTCGAATTTCCCACAGAATCCTACCAGTTCCACTCAAATTAGAAAACATTATTACAAGCTTTCCATTGTGAATCGGGCTAAGCCAAGAAGATAGTTTTGAACACTGGCTGGTTATGTACTTGCTCAATTCGATTTTGGATAATTTTTAACTTAAAAAAGTTATAGACAACAGCTTTAATAAATGTTCATTTATTAAATATATTATGTAAAGTATAAGCAAGCAATACAGTATTTTGAAACAATGGTTGAGTTGAATAAAATTACACAGCAAACTTAACCCAACCACAAGGTTTGTCCTTCTTCAACCCAACTTGGTTTGCTTTTAGCCCAGCATTTTTTAGTGTGTAGTTTGTAAAAGGAACATGACTCTGCTTCAATCTGCTTTAATAATAAAATACATGCTGTTTTCTTACTCCTATTAGCCATTCCAAAATTGCTCTCTCCTTTAGGTAGCAATTTGTGGAGCTAAAAGTGTTTGTGCTTGAATATGTCTCCCCTGTGAACCATAATCTGATTCCAGTAGAGTGTTGAACTTTACCTGTCATTTATTAATATATTTTTTAGAACTAGAAGCCCCAAAAAAGTGCCTCTCACTCACTCACTCACTCACTCACTCACTCACTCACTCACTCACGCACACACACAGACGCACCATGTGCATCATTATTTTATTTTATTTTATTTTTTAAATGAACATGCCCTCATAATCTTGAATCAAAATTATTTTGCCTCCCACTTTCAGCGACATCTCTTCTCTGATTATGTGTTCAATGGCATGAGGGCAGGACAACTTCACAAAACATCACAGCAATAGCAAACCACAAACATCCAAACAATTCCTGATGGACAAACTCAAGTCACAACTTACATTTCCTACATTTTACTTTTTTGAGAAGATATTTCACTTGGAAACAGGAAAGATGAACACAACTTCCGTTTCATGACAACTTTAATGGTTATTATAACCATTGATTTGTAATTGATTTATCATATGAAGTATTGATCTTCACATGTGTTACTGTTTCTGTTTTAGAATATAATGCAGCTAATTTCAGCTCAATGGACAGCTGTCAGTGTCAGTATAACCACAGTACAGACAAGCTGAGCAAACTTCCTTCATGCAAATGTGTGAACTCTAACCAACACACAAAACCACACATAGTCTAATGGAAACATTTGTGCTTGTTGACCAGTTATCAAGTAAGAGATGTGAAGTGAGAGTTTGACAACATGTCACAGCAGCAAATGTGAAGGTGTAAGCATTAAGTAGTCTGAGTATAAGAGTTGTGGTTTCCTGTTTTGACATGTTTACATGTTGCTGGTTTGTACCCACTACAACAGAGAACATCATGAGTTTTACAGATGAACTTTCATTAAAAAAACTTGATCAACTGAAATGTAAAGCACAACATTTCTCAAGTGAAGATGATTATCTGCATGTATGCATCAAAATTATTTTATACTAAATATCTATCCAACAAACAAAAGTATTACCTCCTCTTCATATCTGTTTGATGATCCATTTTTTTAAACCAATCAGAGCAAATTAGAGTGAAAAAGTCTAAAGGGTAACCAATGATTGTTTTATACTACTCTTTGTACATACACATGATAACCTAATTTATTAACCAACCCCTCTGTGACGTGAGACATTTTAGAAAAGATTTTCCATTGACGTGAACCAATCAGATGAGAGCTGCCGTCTGTAAGACCCTCACCAGTGTCAGTTATTCACAGTCACTCACAGAGATGGAGAGGTCAAGACTTGCTCTCATCGCGCTCATGTGTAAGAAAAAATGGGTTTGAGAAAGTTTTAAACTGAGATTAAAACTTTTTGAGAGTTTTTTTTAATGTAAATTTCAATATTACTGTGAATATTTTTGTATGGTAATACATATTTAAATTTTAAGTGCTTTAATAAGTTATTTTGCTCTTTTACAGGTGTTTTGTTGTTCAGTCAGAACAGAATCTCTGGAGCAGAAGTGGAGGTGAAAGTCAGACCAGGAGACAACATCACTCTCTACTGTGATCGCTCTTTTACTGGTTCCCGCTTTGTATGGATAAGAAACTGCTCTCATGAAAATCAACCCTCTCTCATAATAAGTGTAGTAAGTTTAGACCTGGGGACACTTCAGCGTTTCAGCTCTGACTACAACCGCTCCAGTAATTCTTATGATCTACATATTACTAACATCGTGTCTCTGATCTGGGACTGTATTACTGTGGAGAAGAAGAAAATAAAGTATATGAAGATGAACAACGCAGGAGCAACCGATATAAAGCGTACTATTATGGAAACCGAACAACTCGTCTCTCTTTTGCAGGTAGGAAAACATTTCTGCTATTTATTATTGTATCATTATTGTATCATATGTAATTCTGGAGCACTTTCTCACTAAAGAAGCGCAATGAACATAAAAATATTTGAACAAACAATCATTGATACATTTATATTTATTTTATATTGAGCAATGGACTTCTTATTCTGAACCTTCCACACCTCATGACTGTAATAATAATAATAATAATAAAATCAACATTCATTGATGTGTTTGTTTATTTTATATAGAGGAAGTAACTTCATGTTCTGGACTGAACATCACCTCCACTCCTCATGTATCAGACTGTGTTTTCTGCTGGACGCTGCTGTTCAGTGTGTGTCCGGTGTGTGTTCTCCTGTTCTCGATCTGTCTGTTCTGCCTCTGTCAGAGGAAAAATACAGGTATTCATTCACTTATTGACACTCTTCTCTTGCACTACAACAGTTTTAATTTAACAAAGATAAACAGCTTTGCCAATTTGAGTCCTTTGATAAGCAAATCTGCAAACAAAATTTGATAGTAATGTAGAAATTGAAATGTAACACTTAACCATTGCATAAACTCTAAACCATTTATGTATGTGACGCTCTAATTTAAACAATCCATTGTAGATGCTGCGACAGATCAAAAAGACAATTTGAGAGGTAGAAATACCATTGAGGTATGAACAAATCAAACACGAACATTCATTAAATACATATAAATGTAATATATATACGTTTCAGAAAGCAACTTCAACTTTTCTTAAATTTCAGGGTGAAGATGAAGAGGTGTGTTATGCATCTTTAGATGTGAAAACCAGGAGACAAAAACAACGCAAGACAAAGCGAGTGCAGAGTTCAGACTTCAGTACATATGCTCAGGTCAGAACAGACACGCAATAGAACTAAAATAGAATTGAGGTGCTTTCTGAAACTTTCCAGATATGATAAAGGTCATTATCATGTAACATCATGTAATGATACAAGGTACTTTTGTTGCATCTCAGTATAAAAGATATGTAACTCCATACTTGCATATTTGGTCACACTTTATATTAAGAGTCTTTACATACTAGCCTATGTACTAACATTTAAATTTATAATGTGATACAATATCCTTATTGTGTATATATGTTTTTACATGTACTTATATTTGAAAATACCTGCATGTAAATACAGTTATAATTAATATCTATAATTATAATTGATCTTTCCATTCCACCTTAACCAACCCTCAAAGTTACCATGAAACATCACTAAACTTACCCGAATCCCACCTCAACAGAAGCAAAAGTGTATTTAATACAAATAAACATTTTGCCTAACTTTATTTAAGTACATAGTACAAGTACAAGTTAAACACACCTGATATAAAAAGTGACTGGATACTTAAAATTTTTTTTCACACATTGATAACCTTTTTTTGTTTGTTTTAAATGAGTAATTACTCTTACTGTCACTCTTACTTTGTTGCTACTCTGGGGTGCGTTTCCCGTACAACGATGCATACGATACATCTTTGAACAAATCAACTAGCTAGTCCTGAAACCGTATTGTTGCAAACCTGTCGTTCAACCACATTGGTGATAACTTATTTAAAGGTGCTCTAAGCGATGTCACTCGTTTTTAGGCCAAAACATTTTTTGTCACATACAGCAAACATCTCCTCACTATCCGCTAGCTGCCTGTCCCCTGAACACACTGTAAAAAAACACGGTCTCTGTAGTTGCCACAAGCTCCGAAAAGGGAGGGTCTAGCCTCCGTTTTGTTTGACAACACTTCGAACGTCAACAGGACGCCACTCAGGATCGCTTAGAGCACCTTTAAATGAATCATTAGCCAACTAACATTTCAAGTTCCGTCGTTAATAACATACAGTTGTAAGAAAAAGTATTTGAACCACTTGCAGAATCTGTGAAAATGTGAAAATGTTTAACAAAATAAGAGATCATACAAAATAAATGTTATTTTTTGTTTAGTACTTTTGTTTAGATGTTTATATATAGTCCACAAAAAAAAAAAAAAAAAAAGAAGCTGAACCCCCCGGCTCTTAATGCATCGTGTTTTCTTATGGAGCATCTGAATGGTTGAACCTTTTTTAATAGTTGTGTTTGAGTCCCTCAGTTGTCCTCAATGTGATAAAATGGATCTGAAAATCATACAGTCACTGCTGGAAAGGGTTCAAATATGCAAAAAAAAAAAAAAAAAATGCTTAAAAACTGAAGAATCTGCAGGACCTGGAGGATTTTTCTGAAGAACAGAGCTCAGTTTAACTGCTCAGGACAAACAAGGGACTCATGAACAACCATCACATAACAAAAAACAGTCGTAGAACATCCAGGTAACCACACCAATGCTTCACATACTTTTGAATGGGTCCATTTGAATAATTTTTTTTTTTTTTTTTTTTTTTCTTTTGGACTATAAACATCTTTTATGTAAAATATCTTACTCAGGACGGTACTGAACAAAAAATAACATGCATTTTGTATGATCTCTCTTATTTTGTTAAAATTTTTTCACATTTTGACAGATTCTGCAAGTGGTTCACATGGTTCACAACTGTAGTTCAACGATTTGGTGTTTCCCAAAAACATCGTTCAAACGAACATTTGCAAACTTGTGTGTTTGGATCAACAGCTGTCGAGCTGTGATTAGAATCATAGGCTAGTTTCTTGTTTTTATGACATGTGGATTTAATAAATGGTCATCTTGAACAAAATAAGCAAGCTGACATTAAGTACAATGTATATCTTTTATTTTATAATAACATAATAATAATAACTTTATTTTGTATAGCGCTTTTAAAAGTCATTTCTCAAAGCGCTTTACATAAGTAAAAATTAAGATAAATAAAATAAGCAAAATAAAACATTACAAGAGGTATTTATAAACAATAGGGAAAAACATCCCATGACAACCACAAGAATCACTTTTCACCCAAATGCTTCCCTAAAATAATGAGTTTTAAGTGATGATTTAAACATTTTTAGGGATGCTGCATTTCTAATCTCGGAAGGCAGAGAATTCCATAACTTTGGGGCAACTGAAGAGAACGCCCTATCACCCAGTGTTCTTAACTGTGTTACCGGAACAACTAAAAGACCAGCATCAGCCGAACGAAGTTCACATGTCGGAATGTATGGTATTAAAAGCTCAGTAAGATATTGAGGAGCAAGTCCGTTTAATGCCTTGTAGGTTAACATAACAATTTTAAAATCAATACGAAATTTGACAGGCAGCCAATGCAAGGTCTCTAAAATAGGTGTTATATGATATCTTTGTCTGGTCCTAGTCAAAATACACGCAGCAGAGTTTTGAACCCACTGTAGTTTGTTCAAAGTAGATTTTGATGCTCCTGCTAACATGGCATTACAATAATCAATTCTAAATCAATTCTATTTTGGATATATACAAAAGTAATTTACATATTGTAGTTTGTCGTCGGATTTTAAGCACCGTTTTTGAAGAGTGCGCATGTGCGTACGTGCTCTAGTACGTAAGAACGATCCTATGATTGAATCTGGAAAAAAGCAAAATAAATGAGAAAAATGAGAACTAGTTATCAGATGACAAAAAAAAAAAAGAAAAAATCTAGCATTAATTCAATCTCAAACAGATTCATTTAGAAGTTATTACTCCACCACCTGCATGACATCACTCACCAGCGTGGCTAAACGACAGATTTGCGACAATATGGTTTCGGGAAAAAGTCGTGACTAGCTAGTTGATTTGTTCAACGATGCATCGTACTATGTTAGTGAAGCAGCGAGTTACGTCGTTGTATGGGAAACGCACAACAGGTCCTCAGTGCAGTACACTGTTGTTTTCCTCTGTTAAAAGTGTTACAGCCTGTGTGGACACACTGATGACCCGAATAACAGGATGTAGAAGTGGGTTTCCTGCATGAAGTGGTGTTTAGTTTAAAGATAGCACACATATGTCTGCAAGATGTCTGTTAAAGACCACTTCATCTGGAAAGCATCTGCTGTTTACAAACATCTGATAGACATCTTTAAGATGTCAGTTTTACATATATTCTAAATCAAAAACATTTTAAAGACATCTTCTAAACATCTATTTGACATCAGACAGGAAACGTCCTATAGACGCATTGCACTCTAAAAAATATGTCTTCCAGACGTAAACACAGACATCAAATATATGTCTCCGAGATGTACGTGTGCTATCAGTTTATTAAACTTATTCTTAATCCGAATGATTGCAACATTTATTTGATTCAATTGTACAGCTACTAAATTTTGCCAAAAACATACTCCATGTCGGATGAAGCATAATGTGTTTGAGTAGGTAAGTGTGTTTGTATGAGTTAGCAACAAGTTAACATTCAAACTATATATTTCATCTTAAAACTATCTTACAACTGTAAAGGTAAAAGAAAAAAACTGCCCACTTTAATTGCTTCTCTGTAGTAAGATACATTCTTGTTTTTGCTCTTGTTTTCTTATTTTTCTTTGAACTGGTGTATGTTATGTCTGCCTTTTTTCTTATTGTGCTTTTAATTATTTTGAACAGTTAAATCAAAACAAATTTAAATATTTAAAGCATCAGAGTTGTTCTTCAAAGGAGTTTTACTGAAGTGCACTGTCTGTCTTTTCTTGAGGAAGGGTCTTGCTTTGTTTCCAGTCAAAGCGATAACAAGCTTAACCACAAATGTTTCCATTCAGTTTAGTGCTTGTGTGAACATGAGACAGAAGAAAGAAAGAGGCTGGTGTGTATAAATGCTTATGTGGTGAGTTTGTGGTGAAATTGTGTACATCATGCAGCAAAAGCTTGATTTACAGCGCAGTCTTTCTTTAGACTCTCTGATGGACGAGGAAGAATCGCATTTACTGCATCTCTCAGAATGAAGCACAAAGAGCAGATTTCATTTGTTTTATTTGCTTTCATTTTTACTTAGGCAATGCATCTCACATGAACACAAATAATGTTCGGTGCCATGCCATTTAATAATAATAATGTGTAAAAAGGAATGTTTCTTTACATTTTTGTCACTGTATATAATGGATAGTGATGTTTATATGTATATTTTTATATTTGTCCATGATCTGTTATTTCTGAAAGAGACTCGAGGTGGTCAGAGCCGTCAGTGTGTTTAGTTTTATTAGTGGCCTGAGGGGGGCAGTGTGGATTTGCTTTTCCTAGAATGTCTAAAACATTTTAAACTCCACATTCATTTGCCTCATTCATTTTTTTATGTGAAGCAAATAGCAAATAAATATGTCATATGTCATATAGCAAATAAATGTGACATATCAATTCATGTTGCCATTGAGTTGTCCTTAACTGTGTTTAGTAAGTCATTAAAAGGTGCCCTAGAACCCTATTTCACAAGATGTAATATAAGTCTAAGGTGTCCCCTGAATGTGTCTATGAAGTTTCAGCTCAAAATACCCCATAAATTTTTTTATTATTCATTTTTTAACTGCCTATTTCGGGGCATAATTAAAAATGAATCAGTGTATCAAACTGCCAACGGCTGAAATCACGTGACTGTGGCGCTAACGAGACTGATGCTAACGAGACTGGACAATGAGCATGACTGAATGAGAGTCCTTTATACTGCTGGTAATGAGAACGTGAATGATGTGCAGGTGCATGTGATCAGTATTCCGGTGATAGAGTTCGCTGTGATTGGTTGATGGTGGAGCCTGGCGCACCAAAAATATTCTCGTCTCTTAATAATTGTAACGAAGCGGGACTGAGGCAGAGATCCAAATGCAGCATTTATTAAAGTAGAGTGGTCGTACAGGCAGGGTCAATCAGGAGCAAACAGGAACAGCGAGGGACAGGCAGAATCGTGGTCAAGATACAGGCAGAAGATCAGGGCTGGCAGATATCATTCACAGAACAGGATGGCAAGGCAAGGGTCAAAGGCAGGAACAGGAACAGGCAGGAACAGGAACAGACAGGGAAACAGGATAATCACAGGGAAACGCTTAGAATTGACACACAGAGTAATCAAGATTTCGCAAACTGGTGGTGTGAGTGTGAGTCCTTTATAGTCCTGTTAATGTACTGCAGCTGGGTGTGGTGATTAGTGAGGAGTGTGTGCATGGCTGTATGTGGCGACAGGTGATTGGTGTGGAGTGACCATGTGACTGGCAGGGAGGATTGTGGGTAATGTAGTCCGGGAACTGACAGGAACAGACGGTGATCGTGACAATAATATTAATATTGAGCCACTGTACTCACATGAACCGATTTAAATATGTTTTTAGTACTTTTATGGATCTTGAGAGAGGAAATGTCATTGCTCCTTATGAAGGCCTCACTGAGCCATCGAAGTTCAAATAAAATATCTTAATTTGTGTTCTGAAGATTAACGAAGGTCTTACGGGTGTGGAATGATATAAGGGTAAATAATAAATGACAGAATTTTCATTTTTGGGTGAACTAACCCTTTAATACTGGCTTGTCTAATGCCTTGAACATGGGCTGGCATATGCAAATATTGGGGTGGACATATTAATGATCCCGACTGTTGCATCACAGTTGGTGTTATGTTGAGATTTGACTGTTTTTCAGAGGTCTTTTGCACAAATCAAATTTACATAAGGAGGAAACAATGGTGTTTGAGACTCACTGTATGTCATTTCCATGTACAGAACTCTAATTATTTAACTATGCTGAGGTCAATTCAATTTTCAGTTCTAGGGTACCTTTAAATATATATTAAAGAAATGTGGCAAAAGAGCATATGTGGGAGGAACATATTCATTTATTATTGTTGTTATTTATTGTGTATATGTGTGGATATATATGTATTTCTGGACCTATAAAAAGAAATGTCCAGTCCAACAAAAAATCATTTCCACACTTTGCAGAAATGCAAGTCTGACAGAGAAAACTGGATTATAGAATTATTAGAGGGTTATTGCAGTAACTCTGTTTGTAGTTGAATTAAAAGAGCAAATAAAGTGTGGGTGATAAAGAGACATTTAGACCATTAAGTCAATTCAATCATTTATTTATTCAATAACTAAAGTATCTCATCTGCACAATATCTCCTGCAACGAATTTTCAGGAATTTGGAACAAAAATCAGGGTTATTATTAACTACTACCCTATTATTAAACTTTTATTAACTAAAACTAAAACCATAAAAATATGTCCATTATGTAAAATAATCATTAGCTGAAATAAAATTTAAATAATAATAATAATAATAAAAAATATTTCAGCTAGTTGCAAATTAAACATTTCTCAGTTTCATTTAGTTTAAGTCAAAGTTAAAAAAATACCTAAATCAACAAATAAATAAATAAATAATATTAATAAACTGAATAAAATCAATAATTAATGCTATACAGACATTTAAACTAACAAAACTAATAAAAATAAAACAGAAAATAAAAAATGAAATCGAATTCAAAATATTAAAAAAAAGAGAAAAAAAGAAATAAAGATCCACCATATCCACTTAAAGATAATAAAAATCAACAAACTATCAATAATTATATAATGTAATTATACTTGTGTTTATTGAATACAACTGCTTTATATAACAGCTCAATAAACAAGCACTGAATGAATCATTGAGTGATCATTCGGGAGTCCATTTATCATTGCACTGAAACTGTGCCTGCGTCCACATACTCTCTTGAGTTCTGTGTGGCATTTGTTGTGGGCCACTATGGACTCCGAGGGAAATGAACATTATCTTCAGTTTGACACAAGAAACACACACGCAAACCCAAAAACAACAGCAATAAAATAGAATGACCTTAATTTAGGTGGGTGGGGGGTGCTATTTTTGACCAACTAATCAGCCATTCACATGCACACTTTGCACTCTTTGGACATGTTGATGTTAGCATTTTATGACAGTGTTGCAAAAGACATACATGTATAATACAAAAAAAAAAGAAAAAAGGAGATGAAGTCACGGGCAATTACATGTCGTCAGGCTTGGCGACACTTTTCTTCTCTGCTGTCACTGTGTGTTTTAGCTCTGATGGGAAATAATATTACAAGACTGTCATTTGTTAGATAATCACATGAACACATCCATATATTCTTGTATAAGGTGTCTCATTATCATTTTTGAAATAACCATGTCTGCGTTTGATGCTTTTCTAAATATATCATTCACATCCATCTCAAACACAGAAAAGTTCAACTGACCTGATCTGGGAATCTCTGATTCAGTCTTGGATAAAGATATAGTGGAAAAGACACTCAAAAGCCTGAAAGAGAAGGAGTGTAGTGGACAGTGATCTTATACATCCAGTGCTGTAGGGATTGAAAGGGCTACTGTCAAAATAGAAGCAGCGTTTTAACTCCATCTAGTGATCTATAGAGGACCAGTATAAATTCAGCACATTGGACATCTCCCACTGCTAAACATACTGAACAAAGGATGAAGTATGTGGTTCTACTTTCTGTTTAAGTATTAGAAAAAGCCACTTACATCACATTTTTTAAAATCATGTTCAGCTTTTTATATCATTTTCAATAATGTGCAAATATCTGTGCGCCTCTGGACAAAGCTTTGTTTCCATGTCTAATAAGTAATATACTTATCACAAGGCTGATCATAGAGTAAATTTACTTTATTTGTGATACACACACACTTTTTTTTAATTAATCTTGAATGAAAATAATTTCCCCTCCCTCTTGCAGCGACATCTCTTCTCTTCTCTGACGATGTGTTTACTGGCATGAGGGCGGGACAATCTGTCACTCACAGCAAACCACAAGCATCCAATCAATTCCTGATGGACAAAATCAAGTCCCAAAATCAAGTCCCGACTCCCAACTTACTTTAGTGAATAAATAATTGCAAAACATAAATGAAACGGCGTGAAAAGCAATGATTTTGCAATACATATTTTCCATGGTCATATCTATTAATTTATTTGCAACGCTGCTTTTATTTTGCATGTCAGTCTAGCTTGTTAGAAAATAGTATTTTGTAATTTGTATTTGACAATTATTGATCTAGAGAGTCCATAGAATTGTCCTGCACTGGTTTTGTTCCGATTGGGCGAAAAACCTAGGACTAGTTTGCAAAAGTAGGTTTTTCACATATTTGCGAATAATTAATGAACGATTTGATTGACAGCATTAGTTTTTGAGGCAAAGTTGTTAAGCATGAGGAGATCTATCAAATGATATGCATATTCTGTGGATCTTTGAAACACCACATGATTACTGAGTTGTAAAACTCGTAAGCACCAACTTGTGGCTGATTTCTTTCAAAATTCTTACAGACCTTTAGGGCCATAACTCAAACATGCCCAACGAGTTTCGTTCCAATCGGACTCTGTTAACCTTGTCTAATAGGTGCTCAAATTTCATTGGCCAATGGTGGCCATGTTTTTTGAGATACGCCAATGTCCTCATAGACCATCATGCCCCCTTGGACCAAGACACAGCATGCCAAATTTCAAGTCAATCGGACTAACGGTTGCATAGTTATAGTTGTTTTCATGTTCTTTTCAAGTTATAGCACCACCTAGTGTTCAATAAATTTTTTTATCGTGACCAAAGATTGAGCCCGTACACACGTGAACCGAGTTTGGTGCAAATATCGAATTTCTTTCTTGCGTTATAGCCATTTTAGTCGAAGTGACTCTGCCCACATTGTACGTTTTGGTGCCCCTTGGCGACCAAAATTTAGACTTTTTTTTGATAACTTTTGACATTCAGACTCCAGAGAACACTTCTGCACTGCGTTGGTTCCAATCGCACGAAAAACCTAGGACTAGTTCGCAAAAGTAGGTTTTTCAAAAAACCCAAAATACCCGAAAATTTCGCCAGGGTGACGAGAGAATCCGAGACATACATCTTGTCCGCCTTGAGCCAAGGATTCCATCGATATTAGACACTTGAGACACCTAACGGTTCAGGAATTATGAACCATTTCATACTTTTGACCGCTGTAGCACCCCCGTCAGGCAGAGCCGAGTTCAGACTGCACGATTTTAGCCCCGATTTTGGCTCGCCGACAGGTTATGAGAAATCGCAGACAAATGCCTGAAATCACAGGCAAATCGGTGCTCGTTCACGTGAGTGACAATCACGCAGTGTGAATGAGCAAAGATGCGATCTGAGAGAATCGCGACGAGTCCGTGAGATATTTGGCATGCTAAATATCTGGACTTGTCGCCGATTCAAAATCCTGCTGTGTGAAAAGTGTTCTGGCTGAAAACTACATCGGCGATGACCGACAGCCAATGAGAGAGCAAGATACAGAGCAGCGGGGAGTTCGGGGAGGAGTTATAGATCACTCTCATTGCAGAACACACAATCCTTGTTCCTCGCGTCTCCCCAACCATTTCCTCCTCCATATTCTTATTTTCTTTTTTTTGTTTTCGCTGCAGATCAGCGCACAGGCAATTCGTATTGCAAGCTTCTTGTGGGCTACCATTTTTAATAATAATCCCAGTCTCATGTTGAGAACTCCGGTCCTGCACGCGTGATATCGCGTTGGTTCCCTGTCACATCTCGCGTGTGTTTGGTTGTGAAATGTAGTTTGCGTGCCAGACAGAGTTGTCTGTGATTCTTCCTATTGTAAAGTCATGCAGTGTGAAACCTTCTGTCGCAAATCCATTGTGCAGTTTGAACACAGCAGCAACTGAATGCTGGCCAAGATAGTCATGCAGTGTGAAAAGAACAATGACCCGACTACTTTGAAAATTGTGCAGTCTGAACTCGGCTTAAGAGTACTACCAGCCCTCAAAGTTTCAAGTCTCTACGACTTACGGTATGGTCTGTCCGATCACTTTTATGGGAGAATGCTGAACCTTGGAAAATTGAACAATTACAATAGGGTTTCAGCGCTACGGGCTTGAACCCCTAAATATAAAGATGCAGCAGGCAGCAGACTTTAACAATAATGCCTTCTACTGGATACATCAGGAAGTACGCTCTACAAACTATCAAAATAGGAGTCCATCAATAAAAGACTTAATTTCTCCAGGAGCCTTTTATACATTTTATACCTGTTGAGTAAAAACAAATAAAACAAAACAAAACAAAAAAAAAATCATGAAAAAAATAACTAATAAAAAAAACTAGTAACATTGAAATCAAAATTTACAATGTTTTGTTTTATATATATTGCAGTACTATTTATTTATTATAAATGATTTATCTGTGCACTTTATTTATTTTAATTCATGCACCCTCGTAATCTTTAATCAAAACAACTTCCACTCCCACTTGTAGCAGCATCTCTTCTCTTCTCTGATGACCACAACCATCCAATGATCCAATCAATTCCCAATGGACAAAATCAAGTCCCACCCTACATTTTCAGCCATCTGTTTTATTTGGATATACGTCACAATAGTGAAGAAAATACTATTGCATCTTCTGTTTCATGCTGACTATATTCAAAGATACCTGTACATCTGTAGTTCTCAGTTTCATTTAAATCTACAGCATTAACCGACCCATCTTCTGTATCGACTGCACTCACTGAGCTTATGTAAAGAACAAAAAAAGTTTTGCATGCACCAGATTCGAATGGAGGAAGCAGGGAAGGCATGGGAAGAATACATCCCACTAATCATACTACGTAGCTACTGTTCACCTGAGTAGATGACAGGATTCTATCCTTTTCATATTGATCCTGCGCACTATTTATTTATTTATTTATTTATTTATTTATTTATTTATTTATTTATTTATTTATTTATTTATTTCTTTAGCAATAATAATACTAATCCTAATAATAATAATAATAATAATAAAATAATAATATTATTATAATAATAAAAAAAAAATATTCCTATTTTTTTGTAAATAAATTTGTGTATAATTGAAATGTTTTGTTATGGCATCACTCAAACAAAATAAATAAATAAATAAATAATAACAACTGGCACTATAGGAAATAGTATGTATAGACTCCCTTTAAACAATGAAATATTTATATTTCCTTGTCATATCTAACCAGATTGATTTTTAAGAAGAATAATTCACCAGTAAATGTATAGAGGACCAGTATAAATTCAGCACATTGGACAGTTCCCACTGCTGAATGTACTGAACAACAGACATGTACATTCTGAATAATAAAGTATATGTGGTTGTACTTTCTGTTTGAGTAAGTATAAGGAAAAGCCACATGTACATTAGCACCTTTAACATTATTTATTTTATATTTAACAATTACATCACATTTATTCAAAACATGTTCAGGTTATTATAGCATTTTCAATAATGTGCAAATATCTGTGTGCCTCTGGACAAAGCTTTGTTTCCATGTCTAATGAGTAATATACTTTTTAAGAAGCTGGTCATAGAGTAAATTTAAAGTATACTTTATTTGTGAGGTTTGCTAAAAAACTGGGAAAACTAGTCAGCCTCAATGCAGGGCTTTGAACACTACACTCTTAAAAAATGCTGGGTTAAAAACAACTCAGGTTGGGTTGAAAATGGACAAACCCAGCAGTTGGGTTAAATGTTTGCCTAACATGCTGGGCAGTTTTTTTTTTTTTTTTAACTCAACTGCTGTTTAAAAATTATTATATGGCTGGCTTAGAATGAACCCAAAATCAGACACATAATTACTAGAGGGAATAATAATAATAATAATAATCAAAATTGAATAAATGTTTTAAAGCTGCTGTCCCAAACTTTTTTGGTGTTTAAAATGTGCAAAAATTATATAATGAGAATGTACAACATGAATCCATTTTCCAAACCGTGTTTTTGTCTTACCCTGAATCATTATGTTACAATTATAAGAAGTGTTTATATTCCCGCCGCAGAGTATCACAGTAACTGTGTGACTCGCCATAGACATACACAGAGAAAAGTAGCTCCGGCTACAATGTTCTTCTGCAAGATGTGTGGAGTTCTGTTTATTAACCACTAGAGGGCCAACAATCAAGGACTGCAGCTTTAATTATTATTCATTGGACTTTTTAAAGCTGCATCCCATAAGTTTTGCCTCTTTGTCACCATCTCTGTTCAAAAGTTATTTGCGGAATTATCATCTTTACGTGGGTTGTGCATCGGCATGGCTCATCAGTGCGGATGAATCTAATGTTTTGAGGAGAATGTGTGGCTGTCAGTCACTGCACTAGTGGATACTGTACAGGTACTTCGGAATCACAGATTGTAGTCTTGGAAGTAGCTATGACCAAAATAACAATTTTCACTGGAAAATGTCATCTGAGAAAGTAAGTAGCAAATCTGTCACTTCTGACCAACTGGGAAAAAAGCATTGCAATAAATCGCGCTGGTGATTAAATCTAACGATTGCTTAGCTCATATCACATCAAACCATGTAAATTATTATAATTGTTATACTTTGTTCTCAAATTGTTAATGTTAACAACATCAGCATTGCGTGACTATGTGTATTTATTGTGTATTAGCCTTACCTGTGGATTTCAAAACAAATTGGGTTGTTTTTAACCCAGCATTTTTGTGTGTACTTTGTAAAAGGAACAGGGCATACATCTCTTTTCTGATGGTGTTTACTGGCATAAGGGCGGGACATCATAGCAAACAACAACCATCCAATCAATTCCTGATAGACAAACTCAAATCCCACCTTACATTTCCTACATTTTACTTGTTTGAGAAGATATTTCACTTGGAAACAGGAAAGATGAACACAACTTCCGTTTCATGACAACTTTAATGGTTGTTTTAAAAAGCATCACACAATTTGTGTATTGTGTAATTGATTTATCATATGAAGTATTGATCTTCACATGTGTTACTGTTTCTGTTTTAGAATATAATGCAGCTAATTTCAGCTCAATGGACAGCTATCAGTGTCAGTATAACCACAGTACAGACAAGCTGAGCAAACTTCCTTTGTGCAAATGTGTGAACTCTAACTAACTCACAACACCACACATAGTCTAATGGAAACATTTGTGCTTGCTGACCAGTGATCAAGTAAGAGATGAAGTGAGAGTTTGAGAACATGTCACAGCAGCAAATGTGAAGGCATAAGCATTAAGTAGTCTCAATATAAGAGTTGTGGTGTCCTGTTTTGACATGTTTACATGTTGTTGGTTTGTACCCACTAAAACAGAGAACATCATGAATTTTACAGCTGAACTTTGACTAAATAAAAAAAATGACCAATTGAAATGTAAAGCATAAAATTTCTCAAGTGAAGATTATTATCTGCTTGAATCAAAATTATTTGATACTAAACATATCTATCATATCTATAAGACAAACAAAAGTTTTACCCACTCTTCATTTCTGTTGTTTGATGATGATTTCATTTTTGTAAACCAATCAGAGCAAATTAGAGTAAAAAAGTCTATAAGGTAATCAATGATTAGTTAATACTGCTCTTACTCTTTGTACATACACATGATAACCTAATTTAATGAACACCTCCTGTGACGTGAAACATTTTAGAAAAAATTTTCCATTGACGTGAACCAATCAGATGAGAGCTGATGTCTGTAAGACCCTCACCAGTGTCAGTTATTCACAGTCACTCACAGAGATGCAGAGGTCAAGCCTTGCTCTCGTCGTGCTCATGTGTAAGAAAAGATGGTTTTGAGAAAGTTTTCAGCTGTTTTGAGAGTTTGTTTGACCTAAATGTCAATATTACTGTGAATATTTTTAGATGGTAATACATATTTCAAATTTAAGTGCTTTATTAAGTTATTTTGCTCTTTTACAGGTGTTTTGTTGTTCAGTCAGAACAGAATCTCTGGAGCAGAAGTGGAGATGAAAGTCAGACCAGGAGACAACATCACTCTCTACTGTGATCGCTCTTTTACTGGTTCCCGCTTTGTATGGATAAGAAACTGCTCTCATGAAAATCAACCCTCTCTGGAGATAGATATAATGAGATTGGACAAGGAGATATTTCAGCGTTTCAGCTCTGTCCAAAACCGCTCCAGTAATTCTAATGATCTACATATTACTAACATCAGTGTCTCTGATCTGGGACTGTATTACTGTGCAGATGTAAAAAGTAAAGTAAATGAAGATGATAAAGGCAGGGGCTATCAACATGAAGTGTACTATAATGGAAACCGAACAACTCGTCTCTCTTTTGCAGGTAAGAAAACATTTCTGCTAGTTATTATTGTATTATTGCTTGTGTAATTCTGGAGCACTTTCTCACTGAAGAAGCATAATGAACATAATATTTGTACAAACATTCATTGATACATTTATTTTATATTGAGCAATGGACTTCTTGTTCTGAACCTTCCACAACTAATGACTATAATAATAATAATAATAATAATGATATGTTTATTTTATATAGAGGAAGTAACTCCATGTTCTGGACTGAACATCACCTCCACTCCTCGTGTATCAGACTGTGTTCTCTGCTGGACGCTGCTGTTCAGTGTGTGTCCGGTGTGTGTTCTCCTGTTCTCGATCTGTCTGTTCTGCCTCTGTCAGAGGAAAAATACAGGTATTCATTCACTTATTGACACTCTTCTCTTGCACTACCACAGTTTTAAATTGTGGTATAATGCCACTTTTACAATATGTAAAATAAGTCTCTGATGTCCCCAGAGTGTGAATGTGAAGCTTTAGCTCAAAATACCCCACAGATCATTTTTTATAGCATGTTAAATTTGTCACTTTTTGAGGGTGAGCAAAAACACTCAGTTTTTGTGTGTCTCTTTAAACGCAAATGAGCTCCTCTCTCAAGAAGAGGGCGGAGTTTCAAGAGCTTGTGTTAACACTTAGCAGCTCCAATGACCTCATGCAGACTCACTGAAAATGTCACTGTTCAGCCTTTTATGTCCAAAACGGAGTTGGACAATGATGGAGACATTGAAGAAGAAGTGACAACATTTTGAATGCAACAGGACGTTTCTGAACGGTTATTTGATGAATTTATGTAGCTGATGTGGAGTTAACTATCTCAAAGTCATTAGCATATTCTGTCATCATAATCTATAAATCGCTCATGTAGGAACTGTTGTAAGATGCTTACAGACCCAGAGAATATATGCTAGAAGATAGAACAGGTATAGTTTAGTTTAGTTTAGTTTAATTACGGTTATAATGTGACATTTTGTGTTCTTGCTTTTATGACATGCTATTGCATTTGTGTTACCTACCGCCAGTGTATGGAGTATGACGTCTGATCCCCGGGTGTCATGACACGTCAGCGCCGGGGGCAGCGTTTGGGGCGTGTGTGTGATAGCTTGTTATTCCGGCTGTTGTCGCCATTAAAAGCAAGTGTTAACCAGCCTCTCGAGTCGGCGATTCATTGTCTAATCTACACACTGGCGTGGTGGCAGCGTTACCGAATCCACTCCTTAAATGTTTTCTTTGTGCTCATGTGAGATCAGTTCACGCTACGAGTGCATATAAACTAGCAGCGGATTATCTTTGCCGACGAGACGCGAGCCGTAACCATGGCGAACACACACAGAGCGCCGAAGCAGTGTTGCCTCACTAAAGTCGAGACAGTGAACTCCTTTGAGAACTGGCGTCAGAACCTCGTTTATACGTTATCACTGGACACTGAGTTTGCCCCGGTTTTAATGGACGGCATAAACTGGGAAAAGAAGACGAGGGCTTCGCCATATAGGGGTTTCACAGATGATAATGAGGAAATTCCTGCAGCTCAATGACGCACGCGCCAACAAAAGGTTAGCATGCTTGAGCTTATGCTGGGGCAGATCGCTAATTACTGTCCAGTCATATCCCGCAATACTATTGTTAAGAATTCCACTTGCATTGACCATATATGGCAAGTAATCAGACTACACTTTGGATTTCAGTCCATTGGCGCTCATTTCATTGACTTTACTGCTATTAAACTAGAGCCCAATGAGGGTCCGGAGGACTTATACCAGAGACTAATGGCTTTTGTTGAGGACAATTTACTCTGCAAAGACTCTGGCATTACTCATGGAGGTGTACCCGTTGTGGAGGATGAAGAACTCTCCCCCACAATAGAAAATATCATTGTTCTCACATGGCTTCGACTTATACACAACGAGCTGCCAAAACTCGTAAAGCAGAGGTACGGTACTGAATTACGGTCACGCACACTGGCGTCTATAAAACCAGAGATATCCCAAGCCCTCAGCTCATTACTGGATGAACTTCAGTTGTCAGATGATGCCAGAACAATGCGCACTGCGGTGTCCAGCCTTCCAAGGCAAAGACTGACATCTCTGGGTCGATCCAGGAAGTCGTGTCCACTGTGTAAAGAGGCTCACAGACCAGATAATCATTTTCTCAGTAAATGCCCCTTTCTGCCTCCTCACGACAGGGCATTCATTGCTAAAGCACGGCAAGTGGCAGGTTCGTCGGGTCACACAGAGGGTGAATCTGATGATGGCAACGATGACTCCGTGTGTTGCCCGATGGCAGTGCAGCGCGTTCGTATCATGCAGTCTCCATGCCTCGATGCTTTCCATAGTTATGCCCCAGTCAGACTGACCATCGACAGTGGTGCTACGGGAAACATAAGAGCAGCTTGTGCTAACAGACTGGGTCTTAAGGTCACCAGCAGTACTCAGTCAGCTCACCAGGCAGATGGCTCTTCACCCTTAAAGGTAGTTGGAGAAACACACACCCACTTTCACAGAGATGGACATGAGCTTTACTTTGAAGGGTTTGTCGTAGAAAATTTAGACTCTGATATTCTCGCTGGCATACCGTTTATGGAATGTAATGACATCTCCATCCGCCCTGCTAGACACCAGGTCTGTGAAGGGTCCAACACATATGAGTATGGTGCCAGACGGACTGAGGGGGATACTCATGCTGTCAGGCGAGCTCATGTCCTCCGTGCTATGTCATCTCATACTGTTTGGCCTGGCGAATTTGTTGAGCTTGAGCTTCCAGGCGAGCTGGTGAACGTTAGCGAGGAGCTCGCTGTTGAGCCACATAATGCCTCTACACAGTGGCTTGCACCTGCCCTGTATAAAGGAATATCTGGTAGAATCAGAATTCCCAATTTGACTAACACACCGCAGGGTATTAAGAGAAACGATCATGTGTACCGCATTCGCATGACTTATGTCCCAAAACCACTACCCAAACAGGCCCCGTCTGCGGCCCCACAGACATTTGCACCCAACTCCAGTCTGACACTGTTTTCTGACCTCATCTCATTAGACCCAGACAGCATAATGACTCCAGCCATCAGAGACAAATTTCAGGAAGTCCACACGGAATTTGAGGAGGTTTTCAACCCACAGTATAGGGGCTATAATGGCGCTGCTGGCCCCTTCCAGGCTAGAGTAAACATGGGTCCCGTCCAACCGCCTCAATGGAAGTGTAGAGATCCTCAGTACTCAAGAGGCTAGTTGCAAGAACTACAGGCTCAATTCGACATGTTAGAACAGATGGGCGTCTTTCAGAAACCTGAGGACGTTGACGTTGCGGTTGAGTATGTCAATCCATCATTTCTTATCAAAAAACCGAATGGGGGATTTCGTCTTGTGACAGCATTCACTGATGTAGGACGGTACAGTAAACCTCAGCCATCGCTCATACCAAACGTCGATGCCACTTTGCGTCAGATAGCTCAGTGGAGATATATTGTCGCAACCGACCTCACAAAAGCGTTCTATCAGATACCCCTTTCAAAGGACTCCATGAAGTATTGTGGAGTAGTTACGCCATTCAAGGGAATCCGGGTGTATGCCAGATGTGCTATGGGTATGCCTGGATCAGAAACTGCCTTGGAAGAATTGACCTGTCGGGTTCTTGGTGACTTAATTCAACAGGGACAGGTGGCCAAGATTGCAGACGATCTGTACTTTGGTGCTGACAACTTTGAAGAGCTGCTTGCGGTTTGGAGAAGAGTCTTAGCGGCCCTCCAGGCATGCAACCTATGTTTATCCCCTGTAAAGACAGTTGTTGCTCCTGCACAGACCAACATCCTGGGATGGGTGTGGAACCAAGGCACCATCAGCGCTAGTCCACATCGCATTGCCACACTAGCCTCATGCACCCCCCCTACTTGCGTTAGTGGACTGAGATCTTTTATTGGTGCTTATAAAGTTTTAGCACGTGTACTAAAGGGCTGCGCATCCATCCTTGCCCCCCTTGATGACATGGTAGCTGGGTGTGAGTCGAAAACTGCAGTTGTGTGGTCAGATGAGCTTCTCCAATGTTTTCACAGGGCTCAGCAGACGTTATCCAATAACTGTGCGGTGACAATACCGCGACCCGACGACCAGCTTTGGATCGTCACTGACGGTGCTCTCAGGGACCCAGGCCTTGGTGCGACAATGTACGTTACACGTGAGGGGACATTACTGATGGCTGGCTACTTTAGTGCTAAACTTCGCAAAAACCAGATCAATTGGCTACCGTGTGAAATCGAAGCTCTAGCTATAGCTGCTGCATTAATGCACTTTGGTCCATTTATCATCCAGTCTACACAGAAAGCGTGTGTCCTCACTGACAGCTACCGTGTGTGCAAGCTTTCGAGAAGTTATGTAGGGGCGAGTTCTCTGCAAGTCCACGAGTCACCACTTTCTTGTCAACTGCAAGCCGCTTCCAGGTTTCTGTCCGCCATGTTGCTGGAGCCGCTATTCTCCCTTCAGATTATGCTAGTCGCAATGCTGTAGAATGCAACAGCCCCATGTGTCAGGTGTGTGGCTTTGTCCAGGATTGCATGGCCTTGGTTGTGCGCCGTTCTGATGTTGTTAACATTATACAGGGTGTGCAGAAGATACCCTTCTCAAACAGAGCATCATGGTTGTCCATACAGGCGGCATGTCCAGACCTCCGTAGGGTGTGTGCACATCTTCGCCAAGGTACACGCCCCTCCAAAAGAGTAACCAATGCCAAAGATGTGAAACGTTATTTGAACACTACCACTTTGGCCAAAGACGGGCTCTTAATCGTATGCCGTCATACACCGCTGGTGAGCTCCTCCGAATGCATTGTCGTTCCAAGGAATGTGTTGCATGGCTTGCTTATGTCATTGCACATCAGATATAATCACCCTTCTGCACATCAGTTGAGACTCGTGGTCGGCCATTACTTCTATGCGTTGGATTTGGAGGCAGCTATCCAACATACCAGTAGGGGTTGCCATCAATGCGCCGCACTGGCGAAATCCACCTCATTTGCGGTGGAACAATCCAGTTGTGACCCACCTGAGGCTGTGGGGTCCTCCTTTGCAGCTGATGTGTTAAAACGTGCAAGTCAGCTCATCCTAGTTGTTTGTGAATGTGTGACATCCTTCACTGCCGCCCTTCTAATCGCAGATGAGCGCAAAGAGACGTCGCGGGATGGTATCATAAGCCTGTGCATCAGTCTCCATCCACTCGATGGTCCGTTGGCTGTGGTCAGGACTGACCCAGCGCCAGTATTCGCAGCATTAACAAATGATGAGGTGCTCGCTCAGCACAGGTTGGTCATCGAGGTAGGCGAAGCCAAAAATGTCAACAAAAACCCTGTTGCTGAAAAGGCCATTCAGGAGCTGCAGGGTGAGGTTTTGCGCTTGGAACCACACTGTCAGGTTGTCACTCCCCTTCTTTTGTGTGTAGCTGTTGCTCAGTTAAACAGCCGTATCAGATCACGTGACATGTCAGTTCGGGAGATGCTGTTACAACGTGACCAGTTCTCTCTCAAACAGTTACCAGTCCATGATCAGGAGTTAATTACTCAACAGCATGCACAATGTCTAGTGAATCATCCCCACAGCAGTAAGGCCAAATCACCATCGAATCAGTTCGCAGCATGCCCAGATGTTATCCCAGGTGATCTAGTGTACTTGTATAGTGATTGGAACAAGTCCCAGGCACGAAGTCGATATCTTGTGCTAAATACTGACGGGGCATGGTGCAACATTCGAAAGTTCACTGGCTCTCAACTTTGACGCAGATCATATAGGGTCAGACTGAGTGACTGTTACAAAGTTGAGTCTATCCCTGAGCAAATGGTGCCTATTGAAGATGATGCAGACTCAGAGAGTGAAAGTCTGGATGCGAGCTCTCCTCCACCGGTTCCTGACATTCCTCTGGCAATAGCCGAACCAGCATCATCACCCGTCGTGCCTGTTAGCAGCACAAGTAGCCTATGCAAGAGCAGGAGTGCATCCCCGTCGAAGTTACACGTCCCGATGCCGACCCCTCGGGGGTCTGGTCGTCTCCGTCAGCTCCCAGTCAAGCTGATGGACTACGAGCTGCAATAGGCCTGCAGCCTTACCTTGTATCCTTTGTTGGGTGTGGGGGGGAGTTTTGGTGTTATGTATCTTTGTTTGCGGTGTTCTTTTATAGCCTACTAGGCTGTACTGTATAGTTGATTGTGACATTGTTTCTTGTTGCCACACATTGCTATTCTGGTTACCCCGCTGTGTTTCACAGGTCAGCAGTCACTGTAGGAGAGGGAGTGTGCTTTATGGAAAATGGGTGGCGCCAGTGTATGGAGTATGCCGTCTGATCCCCGGGTGTCATGACACGTCAGCGCCGGGGGCGGGGTTTGGGGCGTGTGTGTGATAGCTTGTTATTCTGGCTGTTGTTGCCATTAAAAGCAAGTGTTAACCAGCCTCTCGAGTCGGCGATTCATTGTGTCTCATCTACACACTGGCGTACTGTAATCATAGACTGTAAAAAAATATGGACGTAGTGTCTGTGACATCACCCGTAGATTTCTGAAGAGCATTTTTGAAGCGAAAATGAGGCCAAAGATTATATTATAGGGAGATTAAAGGGTCTGTATCTCTTACCATTGGAGAAAGCATAACGGCTAACTTAATCACATGTGGCACCTCTCAGCCTATCATGTAATGGCAGTGACATCAGTCGCAACATTCCCTAGTCTGTCTTCTCTTAAAAAATAAATTTTTATTATGGATGCACCGATACCGATACCAGTACTTGTACTCGTAAATACCTCAGATACCAAAGACCGATACCTCACGTGACGTAACTGACATAATTTTCCATGCACAGAGACATCGGCGGCAGCAGCAGAAACAGTATCAGCCTCAAGGGAGTGGAAATACTTCAAATTAATGATAAGAACACACACATTTCGAAATGCATGCTCTCGTTCACAATTCATTATCGATTAGTGAAGGCAGGATAAGTGGAATCGTGCTGAATGACACAGACCAGAAGCCTCTCTCTCTCAGTTCTCTCGATCAGTTCTCCTTGTGCCTGAATGATCAAATGCACACATAGTTGTCAAAATGTTCGTCGTGTGAGGTATCTCACGTAAATAGTTGGTTATGACTTGTGTTCCGCACCATCGGCTGAAGTTGGTCCTCGTCGACGTGTTGAATCGGCGTTGGAGCTCGTCGGTCTGTCGGGCCATCTGATCATTCTGATTGGCTATTCAGCTACTGCCACCTGCTGGTACAGAAAGGCATTTCATCTTAGGCAGGCGCAGAACTGACTTGGCTGTCGAGCGTTGGTTTGGTGTGTCAGGCCAACTTTGGACACAGACGCTGCCGACGTGAGCCAACCCCTCAGTCTGCTTTTGTTGCCACTAGTTCGTCGGCGTCGGTTTGGTGTGTTAAATAAATGTGTACATGGTAAATAAACCTACTGTATCTGAAAAACAAGTTTATTTAATTTGTATCTCTATAGTATTTGTTGTATTGTTTGTCATTTTTTTGTAAATTTCTTTTTATATAACAATTATATATTTTATTAATTATGCCCTTTGAAGTTTACTGGACACTGTGAAATTTTTGTTCTTTAAGTTTGTGATAAGCACATAAAAATTATTACTTGTTTTCATTAGAGTAATAATAAAAAAGCTGTCCTATATTCATTAGTCTCACTGTGTTGTGCTTGGCAATATCACCAAAAAGAGAGAGAGAGAGAGAGAGAGAAATTAATAAATGTGTACGCATCGGTATCGGCGAGTACTAGAAAAAAGTATCGGTACTCGTACTCGGTCCTTTAAAAAATGGTATCGGTGCATCCCTAATTTTATCAAACTAAAATCTAAAAATTGTTCCCAACGAAAGTATTGTTTAGTGTAAAACATGCTGAAGATTAGCAAACAGGCTGTCCATTAATTAAATGATTAGCTATTTCCCCACAAAAGCTGTGTAATCACTCTCATCCATTGACATCCATTCAAAAAACAGTCTCTGGTCTCCTTCCCTGCGTAACGCCAGAGGCGGAATGCTAGCATTTAGCCGGTTTACTTTTTTGGCTAAAGGTTGCAGGCTTGCCTTCCAGTGGCTTTGATGAGGCCGCTGCCATCTTAGCAGCGCATCACTGCACGGCACACATAAAATATGCACATTTTATTTAATATGCCATATTATTTTATAATTGTATATATTATTATTTTATAATTGTATAAATAATCCCGAAAAAAGCACACACGTGGCAGAAATTCAGCAGCTGGAATTAGCTGAGGTGATGGCTCACAGACAACAGCGTCAAACCTGTAACCAAAGTGACCACGCCCTTAATTATGCAGAACTTTAAGGCTTAATATAATTTAAACGGTTGAGTTATAAAAAAATTCACCCCCCTAGAGTTGTCATGAAGGGCAAAATTAACTGTATAGACCAAAACCACAATTTGATCCAGGCTGTAAAAATGTTTTTTTCTGCTGATGTTGGCCATTTTAACATGGGGCTCAATGAGATTCTGCTCTCTTTTGGAGCCTGTCCCTAGTGGCCAGTCGATGAATCACAGTTTAAGTCACTTGGCTTCAAGAGAAACTGGGGGAGGTTGCAGCTTGACTAATGCAATAACATGGCCTCATGGCCTTTTGTTGCGTGTTCTCAGGGGCAGGATTTATGTAAATTCTAGGGTTAATGATGCCACCAACTGAGGAAGAAGCTTGTAGTCCCAACCAGCCGTTTATTGTAGTCCTTAAACAGAAAAACAGAGAAATTCTTTAAAAGACAATATATTCATTTGCTTTGACCTTTCAGTGCTGAAACTTTGCAGATACTGTTTATGCTCAAGCAGCAACATTACACACTAACTAAAGTTAAAAATCGCAATGAACCACCCCTTTAATATACAGATAAACAGTTTTGTGAATTAGAGTACTTTGGGTAAGCAAAGCTGCAAACAAAATTGGATGGTAATGTAGAAATTAAAAAGTAACACACTGAACCTTTGCATAAACTGTAATCCATTTATGTACGTGATGTTCTAATTTAAACAATCCATTATAGATGCTGCGGCAGATCAAAAAGTCCATTCGAGAGGTAGAAATACCATTGAGGTATGAACAATGCAAACACACATTCATTAAAGACATATAAATATAATATATGTGTGTTTCAGAAAGCAACTTCATTAATTCATATTTTCTTTTATTCGAGGGTGAAGATGAAGAGGTGTGTTATGCATCTTTAGATGTGAAAACCAGGAGACAAAAACAACGCAAGACAAAGCGAGCGCAGTGTTCAGACTTCAGTACATATGCTCAGGTCAGAACAGACACGCAATAGAACTAAAATAGAATTGAGGTGCTTTCTGAAACTTTCCAGATATGATCAAGGTCATTATCATGTAACATCATGTAATGATACAAGGTCCTTTTGTTACATCTCAATGTAAAAGATATGTAATTCCATACTTGTATATTTGGTCACACTTTATATTAAGTGTCTTTAACTACTAGCCTATGTACTAACATTTAAATTAATAATGTGATACAATGTCCTTATTGTGTATATATGTTTTTACAAGTACTTCAATGTAAAAATACCTGCATGTAATAGTTGTAATTAAAAAACCTATCCCTAAACCTACCCGAATCCCACCTCAACAGAAGCAAAAGTATGTTTAATACAAATAATCATTTGGCTGAACTTTTTATTTATTTATTTTTTTATGTTAGTACATAGTTAAATACACCCAAAAGTGACTGGACACTTTAACTTCATTTCCACACATTTATAATTTTTTTTTTTTTTAATGAGCTGTTGTTACTCTGTTGCTACTCTGGGATGCATTTCCCAAAAGCATTGTTAGCCAACTAACACTGCAAGCACTTCTATAGTTACCAGGGCCAACCCTAGCTTTGATGGGGCTCTAAGCAGAATTTCATTTGGAGGCCCCTCGGTTAAAATAACTAATGATAAACAGTATCGTTTTATATAAAAAAAATAAATGTAAATGTATAGAATGGACAATGTTAAATACTTAAATAATTACATAAAATTAACAGTTTAGATGGACCTGTAAGAAATGAAGACAACAATAATAAATATATTATTAACATTAAAGGGATAGTTCACCCAAAAATTAAAATTCTGTCATCATTTACTCACTCTCATATCAAAAGTGACTGGATACTTTAACTTCTTTTCCACACATTTGTAATTTTTTTTTTTTTTTTTTTTTTTTTTTAATGAGCTGTCACTCTTATTGTTGTTACTCTGTTGCTACTCTGGGGTGCATTTCCCAAAAGCATAGTTAGCCAACTAACACCCCATTTCTATCATTACTAACATAGTTGGACGATTTGGTGTTTCCTGAAACCACAGTTCAAACGAAAATTCGCAAACTTCATCGTCGCAAACTTGTGTGGTTGAACGACAACTGTCGAGCTGTGGTTAGAAGCATAGTTTTTTTTCTTTTTTTTTTTACATGTGGACTTAAGAAATAGTTATTTTGAGCAAAATAAGCAAGCTGACATTAAGTACAATGTGTATTTTTTTTTTTTAAATATAAACAAATGACATTTACATATTTTAGTTTGTTAAGAGACAGTTAAAATATAATTGAAATCGAAACAAATTTAAATATTTAAAGCATCAGAGTTGTTCTTCAAAGCAGTTTTACTGAAGTGCACTGTCTGTGTCTTTTCTTAAGAAAGGTGTTTGAAAGAATGCTTTGTTTCCAGTTAAAGAGATAATCTTAACCACAAATGTTTCCATTCAGTTTAGTGCTTGTGTGAACATGAGACAGAAGAAAGAAAGAGGCTGGTGTGTATAAATGCTTATGTGGTGAATTTGTGGTGAAATTGGTTTGTGTACATCATGCAGCAAAAGCTTGATTTACAGCGCAGTCTTTCTTTAGACTCTCTGATGGATGAGGAAGAATCACATTTACTGCATCTCTCAGAATGAAGCACAAAGAGCAGATTTCATTTGTTTTATTTGCTTTCCTTTTTACTTTGACAATGCATCTCACATGAACACTCAAATGATGTTCAGTGCCATGCTATTTAATAATAATGTGTCAAAAGGAATCTTTTATCTGTACATTTTTGTCACTGTTTATAATGGATAGTGATGTTTATAGTATGGCAATGTATATTTTTACTGGTCCATGATCTGTTATTTCTGAAAGAGACTGATGGTGGTCAGAGCCGTCAGTGTGTTTAGTTTTATTAGTGGCCTGAGGGGGGCAGTGTGGATTTGCTTTTTGCAAAATGTCTTAACATTTTACAGTTTTTTACAGACGCTAGGACACATTTCTCAATACTTATGTCACTTTTGCAAAACTCTTCACACAGTGAGCACAACAGAAGTCTATGTGGGGATCAAACTGAGGATCAATTATCATTGCTTTTGCACAAAATGCATTCAATGACTACATCTCTCAAATTTCATGAATTCTTTTCTCACTCAGACACAACAACTGCCAAAACTCTTTGTACGTACACGCCAATTTGCACATGCTTACATACTGTTTTCAAAACTGTTAAACTTATGTTCAAAACAATAACATAATACAAAACTGAATAAGACAGAAATTTGCTACATTCCTACAGTAATATTTTAATGAAATATATTTTAAATCTGAAAATTAAATGCTATAAAAACAATTGAATTGTATCTGTATCAGTGGATGGTGTGTATACAAATTCTTGTATTTTGGAATTATAAAAAAAATTATAAAAATAAATAAACAACATCAAATATTGATGAATTCTGCATCATGTCTGATTCATTCCAGTAACATATATTGTAGTGAATTATAAACTGAGATGTGTCTTTGTTTTACACAAGAAAACATTGTATAATGTTACATGTTGTTAGTGTTTTTTAGGTCATTGTTTTGTGGGTGACAAAGTGTGTTTGTCGGCTGTCAACCTTTGCTAGTGTTCTGGAAGAATGAGTTGATTTGAGACCTGAATAAAGTGTTTTGGTAGTTGTAGTGCATCTTGAGTGTGAAATGAACTGCTTTGCCAAGCTGAAAGTTGGTTAGGAGAACTGTGTGAAGAGTTTAGCAAAAATGACCTAAGTATTACAGTTTTTTACAGATGCTAGGACACATTTCTCAATACTTAGGTCACTTTTGCAAAACTCTTCACACAGTGAGCACAACAGAAGTCTATGTGGGCTAAACTGAGGATCAATTATCATTGCTTTGGCACAAAATGCATTCAATGACTACATCTCTCAAATGTCATGAATTCTTTTCACACTCAGACACAACAACTGCCAAAACTCTTTGTACGTACAGGCCAATTTGCACATGCTTACATACTGTTTTCAAAACTGTTAAACTTATGTTCAAAACAATAACATCATACAAAACTGAATAAGGCAGAAATATGCTGCATTTCTACAGTAATATAGTTATGAAATATATTCTGAATATAAAAAATCAAATACTATCAGAGGAATTAGATGAAACTGAACACCTACACAAGCATTCGTTTTTCAGTTTCATTACCATATACTATCAGAGGAATATATTCAATGTATACTATCAGAGGAATATATATTCAAAAGGGGAAACTTAGGAATAATTTTGTTCTGTAATGTTAACATGGACCATGTAACATATACTGCGGTGAATTATAAGCAGTAGAGAGTGTCATTCTTGTTTTATAAAGAAATTTAAAAAAAGAAAACATTGTATAATGCTAACTGATGTTAGTGTTTTTAAGGTCGATGTTTTATGACTGACAAAGTGTGTTTGCTTGGTGAAAACCTTTGCTAGTGTTCTGGAAGAATGAGTTGATTTGAGACATGAATGAAGTGTTTTGGTAGATTTAGTGCATTTTGAATGTGAAATTAACTGCTGTACCAAGATGAAAGTTGGTTAGGAGAACTGTGTGAAGAGTTTTGAAAAAGTGACTTAAGTATTGAGAAATGTGTCCTAGCGATTGTAAAAAACTGTAAATGCTTAATACACTCCACATTCATTTGACTAACATTTTAAAGCAATTTTTAATGTGAAGGTCATATAGCAAATACATGTGTCATATCAATTCATGTTGTCATTCAGTTGATTCAGTGTCCCTAACTGTGTTTGGCAAATCATTAAAGATATATTAAAGATAAGTGGCATATTCATTTATTATTGTTGTTTATTGTGTAAGTAAGTGGTATGGGTATGTGTGTGTTTTCTGGCCCTATAAAAAGAAATTTCAAAAAGTCATGGGCACTCTCTCTATGACCAGTAGGTGGCGCTCATGGAGTTTCTACAACAGTCTTTTACAGTCCAGTCCAACAAAAAGTCCATTCCACACTTTGCAGAAATGCAAGTATGACAGAGAAAACTGGATTATAGAGTTATTAGAGGGTTATTGCAGTAACTCTGTTTGTAGTTGAATTAAAAGTGCAAATAAAGTATGGGTGATAAAGAGACATTTAGACCATTTAGTCCATTCAATCATTTATTTATTCTATATATTAAGTATCTCATCTGCACTCAATACTGTGCATAAATATATTTCCGTTACAAAAAATTAATTGTTAAATTATACTGAAATACCAAAATTTATTCAGACACCTTGAGCATTTTATTCATTCATACGGTTTATTCACTATAGTTTAAAAAAGGGTAATAAAATATATCTCAGAGTTAAACTGTCAGAAAAAAAAAAATCAGATAACACAAGCAAAACATGGTCAGGTGTTACGGATTGAACAGAGCAGGATTGGACAGATTGTAAGAAGGCAGCATATTAATTCATATTAATTAATGACAGAACTTTCGCAAGGGCTGTGCCAAGTGTGTGAGCGCATAGGGGCTCGCGCCAAAGTAAAGTGACAACTGACTTGAAGTAAACCATACAATTCATGTTTTTGTCCTTCGAAATATTTTAATACAGTGATTCATGTGCATATATGTCAGTCAGTGTGGAATCGCACATCAAGTTCTGAGAGAGCTATTCAGTCCATTATAAATTCTGATTTTGGCCACCTCTGGAATGAATCAAACCATAGATATTCAAGTGAATACGCTGGAAATTCACGCTCATTCAAGGGTGTGTATGGAGTCAACACTTTTGATGTGTACACTTTTATAGCATTAAAATGTGTATTATTTCATTTGGTTAACTGCATGTGTATTAACAGTGTTTGTTTAAAATCTCTTAACCTGTGGGAGGACTCCAGCGCACAGAAACAGACATAAACGAATTTCGGCCGAACTGAGGGAGCATTTTCCTGGAAAACCAAGTTAATCCACCTTGTTTTCAGCAGCTCAGATTTAAGGAGTAAATGGAGAGAGCTATGATTAATACATCCAGCTACAAAACAACTAAAACACTTGGGAAACATTGTCCTCAGTGGAGCAATGGCGGACTCGCTGTGAACGCGTACAGGGCGGTTCTATGTTCAAATGGCAGTGTCTGTCAACATTCGTGGCTGGGGCCTGTGGCTGTTGTGACGTCACACTGCCAGGGATCTAGAAACGGCTTGTTCTGAGACACTGCTTATGATTAATGGGGATTAAAAAAAAAAAAAAAAAGGAGTGGGTGGATTTTTATCACTATAGGTGGTTGAGAGACAACACAACAAATCTAGACCAGAACTATGACTGTTCCATGAAAATGCAACGTGTAATCTTATTGGCTGAGAATGAACTGCACATGGAATCGCTGAAATCAGTGTACACTCACCTAAAGGATTATTAGGAACACCATACTAATACTGTGTTTGACTCCCTTTCACCTTCAGAACTGCCTTAATTATACGTGGCATTGATTCAACAAGGTGCTGAAAGCATTCTTTAGAAATGTTGGCCCATATTGATAGGATAGCATCTTGCAGTTGATGGAAATTTGTGGGATGCACATCCAGGGCACGAAGCTCCCGTTCCACCACATCCCAAAGATGCTCTATTGGGTTGAGATCTGGTGACTGTGGGGGCCATTTTAGTACAGTAAACTCATTGTCATGTTCAAGAAACCAATTTGAAATGATTCGAGCTTTGTGACATGGTGCATTATCCTGCTGGAAGTAGCCATCAGAGGATGGGTACATGGTGGTCATAAAGGGATGGACATGGTCAGAAACAATGTTCAGGTAGGCCGTGGCATTTAAACAATGCCCAATTGGCACTAAGGGGCCTAAAGTGTGCCAAGAAAACATCCCCCACACCATTACACCACCACCAGCCTTCACAGTGATAACAAGGCATGATGGATCCATGTTCTCATTCTGTTTACGCCAAATTCTGACTCTACCATCTGAATGTCTCAACAGAAATCGAGACTCATCAGACCAGGCAACATTTTTCCAATCTTCAACTGTCCAATTTTGGTGAGCTCATGCAAATTGTAGCCTCGGTTTCCTATTTGTAGTGGAGATGAGTGGTACCCAGTGGGGTCTTCTGCTGTTGTAGCCCATCCGCCTCAGGGTTGCGCGTGTTGTGGCTTCACAAATGTTTTGCTGCATACCTCGGTTGTAACGAGTGGTTATTTCAGTCAAAGTTGCTCTTCCATCAGCTTGAATCAGTCGGCCCATTCTCCTCTGACCTCTAGCATTAACAAGGCATTTTCGCCCACAGGACTGCCACATACTGGATGTTTTTCCCTTTTCACACCATTCTTTGTAAACCCTAGAAATGGTTGTGCGTGAAAATCCCAGTAACTGGGACCAGCAACGTCTGGCACCAACAACCATGCCACGCTCAAAATTGCTTAAATCTTTCCCATTCTGACATTCAGTTTGGAGTTCAGGAGATGGTCTTGACCAGGACCACACCCCTAAATGCATTGAAGCAACTGCCATGTGATTGGTTGATTAGATAATTGCATTAATGAGAAATTGAACAGGTGTTCCTAATAATCCTTTAGGTGAGTGTATATTCAGACTATAAATTGTTCCCATTCAGTCGGTCACGTTCGACGTACGTCGGACAGACCGACGAATAGGAATCTCGCTAGAGAGGCCAATCTACTTCGAGTGTAACTAAAACGAGCCAATGCACATTGGCATGCAATCATATGCATCAGCTGCTCGCCTCGCAGCGCGGGTATATAATGAGCAACAGGTGCGTTGCATCTTCAGCTTTTCGCTTCGGAGCCGAACAGTGTTTGTTCCTGTTCTCTGCAAGCGAGTGTCTGCTAGAAGACGAGTCAAGCTTTTTGGTTGAACTTCTCTTTTTTTCCGAGTGCGGGCGAACAGCACAGCAGCGGGGTCGAAGTCCTCTCTTTTTCTGTTTTTGTTTCGTTTGCCGTTTTTGAGCAAATAGCTGTTTGACAGCGTAAGAAGGCTGTTCTCACGGCCTGTACGGTGTGCTTTTGAGCGCTGAAAAGCCGTTTTTACGGCTGGTAAGAGTGAGCGCCTTCAAAGAGAGAGAAAGCACACGACAGGCTGCACACAATCCCTGTCTGTGTTGCGGTGGCCGTTCCCCTGCGTGCTTCAGCACTTCTAAAAGAGTAAAGTCCCTGAAAGAGCTTACACAAGTAGATTCGCGTCTTTTTAAAGACGACATCCTACTTGTGTTTCTGGATGCAGTCGTTCCTGTCCTCACTGACGGCCACGATCACCGTTTCACATGTCTGGGCGCGTGCTGAAATGATGTTCGTGGGTGTTCATGTTTTCATATGAGAACATGATCACGTCGACACGCCGGTCGTGACTCTTCTTTCTCCGGGAAGCTTGAGTCCCCTCTGTTGTTGGCCAGCTGCCACTTGTGTGTAAAAGCACGGCCGCGGGTCTGCCCGACACTCTGGGAGACTGTGGAGATCAACGAGAGCAAACCTCTCGCTCCTCTGCGTGTCGTGTGCCGTCGAGCTGCCGGGCTGCAGCGCGGGTTGTCACAGCAACCCAGCGCTCGCTCGGCGCTCTAGATGCGCGGTTCCCTTGCGTAATCTCCATTGTAGCGCCCTCTCTGGTGCACCAGAAGAGGTCTACTTTGCTGATATGGCTTGGGTGACATGAGGTTGAGGGGTTCCTTCGGGGAACCAACCCCCTAGGGCCCCTCCCTCTCTAGCGCATTGCAAGCTGTGCAGTTTCTGGATTGAATTGCTGGTCCTTTTCATAGGGGAACCTAGCATTTCATTCAGAGCTCCAGCTGAGGGACAGACGTCGATTGCAGCATCGGAGAGAGTGCTGTTATGCTCTAGAAAAGAGGGTGACACTGCCCACTGTAATGGTGTGTGCTTATGCTGACTCAGATTCTGAGTTTACAGCCATGCTTTCCTGGGTCTTCCAGATGTGCATGGAAAACTTGGCAGTATGGGGGTATATTGGTGCCATAAATATGGAATGCCAAAGGTGCCAGAATCTGCATAAGTTTTTCCTCTCTCACTACCCTCTTGGATGGGGTGGCTGTACACAGACCACACCCACCCTGCATGTGAGGCCAAGGCACTCTTTTTGCATGAGGGCAGTTCTGTGCTGGGGTTGAGATGCGCTTGTTGACTAACCGTGATCAAAGTCACGGCGCAGGCCCTCAGCCAGACGATGACCACCTCAGTGGTCCAGAAGTGCCCCCTGGCTTACCTTGTGAGGTGTGAGAGGTTGTCAAGCTAAATGCTTTCTCAATGCTCCCATCTTACGAGTTGGCCTTTTCGGTGACACTGTCGAGGACTGAGCCCAGCGGTTCTCCTCAGTTAGTAGTGGATCGGGGAGCTTCCCATGACAAACCATTGAGTTCCTCTTGGGCCGCCCCTCAGTCTGCTCGTCGCCAAGGGTGTCGTCCCCTGCAAGAAACTCCGGCCCAGCAGGCTCTGCTGTATCCATTGCGGGGAGATGACGCCTCCCGTCTCTGCAGCTGTTTAACTGGTTGGTGAGAATCACCCCTGAGACGGGCGACCCAGAGATGGGTGGGGCTGCTCTTCCACCCCTGGAGGAGGGCCAGGTGGTAAATCCTTTTATTGGGTTTGTTTTTGTTCCGCCACTGACCCAAGAGGCAGCGGTACCCAAATTTAAAAGAGCAGTTCCTCCATTTCCAGGTCTGAAGAGGGTTTGGAGAGCAGTGGGAGGAGAAAAACCTCACCACTCTCATCCCCCTCTTCTGTCGCCAGCGGACAGCAGCGAGCAGCGGGCAGCCAAAGCCTCGACTGCTCCTTCTGTCCATCCGTGGAGCCAGGTAAGTGTTGCCTAGCACACTGTGACGCCGCTTCGGGCCGCCTCACAAAGAGAGCCCCCTGAGCCGCGTCCCTGTGTTCCACCTCGCTGCCCTGCTGCGGGTACACCGGTGGTCCCTTTGGTCCTGCTTGTACGGTCTCTGCGAGCCGGGTTAGCGCTCCCCAGTCCGTCTCGCTGGCTCCTTCGGACCAACAGGGTCGGCTTTGCGATTCAGTTCGCCCGGCTTCCCCCCCCAGTTCAGGGACGTCCTCTTCACTACAGTGAAAGATGCCGATGCCCCTGTCCTGCGTGCGGAGATCGCAGTCCTACTGGCGAAGGACGCGATAGAGCCGGTCCCTCCAGCCGATTTGAGGTCGGGGTTCTACAGCCCCTACTTCATTGTACCCAAGAAAAGCGGCAGGTTACGACCGATCTTGGACCTGCGAGTTTTGAATCGGAGCCTCCACAAGCTACCATTCAAAATGCTCACGCAGAAACGCATTTTCGAGTGCATCCGTCCCCGAGATTGGTTTGCAGCGATTGACCTGAAGGACGCATACTTCCATGTTTCAATTCTTCCGCGACACAGGCCATTCCTGAGATTCGCATTCGAAGGTCGAGCATATCAGTACAGAGTCCTATCCTTCGGGCTGGCCCTGTCTCCCCGCGTCTTCACGAAAGTCGTGGAGGGAGCCCTTGTTCCCATGAGAGAACAGGGTGTTCGCATTCTCAACTATCTCGACGACTGGCTCATTCTAGCACAGTCCCGGGATCAGTTGTGCAAACACAGGGATTTGGTGCTCAGACACCTCAGCCAGTTGGGGCTTCAGGTCAACTGGGAAAAGAGCAAACTCGCCCCGGTGCAGAGGATCTCTTTTCTCGGTATGGAGTTGGATTCGGTCGAGCAGATACGCCTCACAGAGGAACGTGCTTGGTCGGTGTTGAACTGCCTGAATACATTCAATGGCTGGACAGCGGTCCCACTGAAGTTCTTTCAGAGGCTCCTGGGGCATATGGCGGCTGCTGCGGCTGTAACACCGCTCGGTCTGCCTCATATGAGACCGCTTCAGCACTGGTTTCACGGCCGAGTCCCGAGATGGGCGTGGCAGCGCTGCACATTCCGGGTGCCAATCACTCAGGAGTGCCGCCGAACCTTCAGTCCGTGGTCGGACCCCTTGTTTCTTCGGGCAGGAGAAGGTAGACCTGTTTGCCTCACCAGAAACCTCCCACTGCCAGTTGTTTTACTCTCTGACCGAGGGGACACTTGGAACAGATGCACTGGCTCTCAGCTGGCCCCGGGGCGTTTCCCCCAGTGAGCCTACTTGCACAGACCCTGTGCTAAGTCAGGGAGGATGAGGAGCAGGTCTTGTTAGTTGCGCCTTACTGGCCCAACCGGACCTGGTTCCCAGAACTCTCACTCCTCGCGACAGCCCCTCCCTGGCCCATCCCTCTGAGGAAAGACCTTCTTTCTCAGAGACGGGGCACTCTTTGGCACCCGCGTCCAGACCTCTGGAAACTCCATGTCTGGTCCCTGGACGGGACGCGGAGGTTCTAGGTGACTTACCCCCTGAGGTACTTAACACCATCACTTCGGCACGTGCACTGTCTACGAGACGTGCTTACGCCTCGAAGTGGAACCTGTTCATCGAGTGGTGATCTTCTCGCCGAGAAGACCCCCGAAGATGCTCGATCGGAGTCGTGCTTTCCTTCTTGCAGCAAGGGTTGGAGCGTAGGCTGTCCCCCTCCACCCTCAAAGTCCATACTGCTGCCATATCTTCTTACCACGACCACATAGATGGCAAATCTGTTGTAATCAGGTGACCTGGTCATCAGGTTCCTTAGGGGGGCGAGAAGGTTAAATCCTCCTTGTCCCCCCTCCATACCCTCTTGGGACCTTACTCTGGTGCTCAGAGCACTCCAGATTGCTCCCTTTGAGCCTTTGCTGTCAGCAGACTTAAAGATTCTGTCTATGAAGACTTTGCTGCTGGTGGCATTGGCCTCCATCAAGAGGGTAGGGGACCTGCAGTCATTTTCGGTCGACGAATCGTGCCTAGAGTTCGGGCCGGGTGACAGCCACGTGGTACTGAGACCCCGGCCTGGCTATGTGCCCAAGGTTCCTACCACTCCCTTCAGGGACCAGGTAGTGAGCCTGCAAGCGCTGCCATCGGAGGAGGCAGACCCAGCCCTGGCTTTGCTCTGTCCAGTTCGCGCCTTGCGACTGTACATAGACAGAACTCGAAGCTTCAGGACCTCTACCAGCTCTTTGTCTGTTACGGAGGCCAGCAGAAGGGAAAGGCTGTCTCCAAGCAGAGGATGGCCCACTGGATAGTGGATGCCATCGCCCTGGCTTACCAAGCTCAGGGCATGCCCTGCCCGCTCAGGTTGCATGCTCACTCCACGAGAGGTGTGGCATCCTCCTGGGCGCTGGCTCGTGGCGCCTCGCTAACAGACATTTGTAGAGCTGCGGGCTGGGCGACACCTAACACGTTCGCTAGATACTATAGCCTTTGTGTCGAGCCGGTCTCCTCCCGTGTTCTCGCCTCAGGTCAGAGGCACGGAGAGGCCCCGGCTTAGTGTCGGCTTGCTGCGCTACATGCGCGTTCTATTCTCCAGAGAGTCCCTACGGGCAGACCCTGTTGAGTCCTCCGGTTACCCTTCGGCAGCCGACGTGGCAGAGCGTCTGGCGCCAGGCCTATACTCCATTGTATCCTTGAGAACCGGATTTAGGCTGGGTTCCATATGTGTGACCCTACGGGGATCCCATATGGCTTTTTCCACGGCTGCTCCTAAACGAAGCCCGTGTCTTTCCCTCTGGGAGAACCCATCTCTCACCGAGTGGAGTCACCCCAGTTCTTCCATATGTTGTACAACCTACAAGGTTAGTCCATATGTACTTATCCATATAACTCCTTCGGGGAAGGATATGGCTTCCGCAGCGTTCCTTATCGCATGTAAGGTTACACTTTCCCAGCATTATCCAATTGTCGCACTGAGTGGGTTTTGGGAACAACAGTGATCGACCCTCTCTGTGTGAGCCTGGTCCCACCGTCCTTAGGCAAGGGGGTTCAGGTGGCTCACGACAGAGCGCTGGAAGAGGGCAGCTCCTGTGGCGCTTTGGTAGGGATTCCTATTCGTCGGTCTGTCCGACGTACGTCGAACGTGACCGACTGAATGGGAATGTCTCGGTTACATAGGTAACCCTCGTTCACTGAAGGAGGGAACGGAGACGTACGTCCCGTCGCCACAGGCGTTGTCCTGCTGATGCTGCCGCCTGCTGGGTTCGGCTCCTCAGCAAAAACCTGAAGATGCAACGCACCTGCTGCTCATTATATACCCACGCTGCGAGGCGAGCAGCTGATGCATATGATTGCATGCCAATGTGCATTGGCTCGTTTTAGTTACACTCGAAGTAGATTGGCCTCTCTAGCGAGATTCCTATTCGTCGGTCTGTCCGACGTACGTCTCCGTTCCCTCCTTCAGGGAACGAGGGTTACCTATGTAACCGAGACGTTATTGCAATACTTGCGCTATTATTTAATGTTTGCAACACAGAAGTAGCAATAGTGTGTTGTTGAAAACACTTTGTGAAGCTGTTTAAAACATATAGCTTACATTAGCAATGTAAAAGCAAGTTTAAATATTCCAGTATGATCGTAATTTCAAAGGTTTAATAGAATCGTTGTCATTTAGGAATAAGATTGCGTTCGTTTGATTAATCGTGCATACATAAGAGCTTATAGCTAAAGTATTTTTGTATGTTGTTATGTTTTACGAGACCTCAAAAGAAATTTACTGTGGTGGTTTATTTGATCTCCACATTTCAAGTATTTAGGTAATGATGATCTGACCTGATCTTGTTCTGTTTTAAATCAGAAGATATTTTTTGGTAATTCTTTATAATAAGGTAATAATTTAACTGCATTAGTTAACATTATAAGTAATATAATTAAGTAATATACTAATTAGGAAGCTGATCATAGAGTAAATTTACTTTATTTGTAATACACACATACACTTGAATCAAAATAATTCCCCCTCCCTCTTGCAGCGACATCTCTTCTCTTCTCTGATGGTGTTTACTGGTGTGAGGGCGGGACAACCTGTCACTCACATGACATCACAGCAATAGCACAACCATCCAATCAATTCCTGATGGACAAAATCAAGTCCCGACTCCCGACTTACTTTCGTGTATTGTGTAGCTGATTTATCATATGAAGTATTGATCTTCGCATGTGTTACTGTTTCTGTTTTAGAATATAATGCAGCTAATTTCAGCTCAATGGACAGCTGTCAGTGTCAGTATAACCACAGTATAGACAAGCTGAGCAAACTTCCTTCAAAATGTGCAAATGTGTGAACTCTAACCGAGACACAAAACCACACATAGTCTAATGGAAACATTTGTGCTTGTTGACCAGTGATCAAGTAAGAGATGAAGTGAGAGTTTGACAACATGTCACTGCAGCAAATGTGAAGGCATAAGCATTAAGTAGTCTGAATATAAGAGTTGTGGTTTCCTTTTTTGACATGTTTACACGTTGGTTTGTACCCACTACAACAGAGAACATCATGAGTTTTACAGCTGAACTTTCATAAAAAAAAAAATAATAATTGAAATGTAATGCACACAATGTCTCAGATGAAGATGTTTATCTGCATGTACAGGTGCTGGTCATATAATTAGAATATCATCAAAAAGTTTATTTATTTCACTAATTCCATTCAAAAAGTGAAACTTGTATATTATATTCATTCATTACACACAGACTGATATATTTCAAATGTTTATTTCTTTTAATTTTGATGATTATAACTGACAACTAAGGAAAATCCCAAACTCAGCATCTCAGAAAATTAGAATATTGTGAAAATATTCAATATTGAAGACATCTGGTGCCACACTCTAATCAGCTAATTAACTCAAAACACCTGCAAAGGCCTTTAAATGGTCTCTCAGTCTAGTTCTGTAGGCTACACAATCATGGGGAAGACTGCTGACTTGACAGTTGTCCAAAAGACGACCATTGACACCTTGCACAAGGAGGACAAGACACAAAAGGTCATTGCAAAAGAGGCTGGCTGTTCACAGAGCTCTGTGTCCAAGCACATTAATAGAGAGGCGAAGGGAAGGAAAAGATGTGGTAGAAAAAAGTGTACAAGCAATAGGGATAACCGCACCCTGGAGAGTATTGTGAAACAAAACCCATTCAAAAATGTGGGGGAGATTCACAAAGAGTGGACTGCAGCTGGAGTCAGTGCTTCAAGAACCCCTACGCACAGATGTATGCAAGACATGGGTTTCAGCTGTCGCATTCCTTGTGTCAAGCCACTCTTGAACAACAGACAGCATCAGAAGCGTCTTGCCTGGGCTAAAGACAAAAAGGACTGGACTGCTGCTGAGTGGTCCAAAGTTATGTTCTCTGATGAAAGTAAATTTTGCATTTCCTTTGGAAATCAGGGTCCCAGAGTCTGGAGGAAGAGAGGAGAGGCACACAATCCATGTTGCTTGAGGTCCAGTGTAAAGTTTCCACAGTCAGTGATGGTTTGGGGTGCCATGTCATCTGCTGGTGTTGGTCCACTGTGTTTTCTGAAGTCCAAGGTCAACGCAGCCGTATACCAGGAAGTTTTAGAGCAGTTCATGCTTCCTGCTGCTGACCAACTTTATGGAGATGCAGATTTCATTTTCCAACAGGACTTGGCTACTGCACACAGTGCCAAAGCTACCAGTACCTGGTTTAAGGACCATGGTATCCCTGTTCTTAATTGGCTAGCAAACTTGCCTGACCTTAACCCCATAGAAAATCTATGGGGTACTATGCAGAAGAAGATGCAATATGCCAGACCCAAGAATGCAGAAGAGCTGAAGGCCACTATCAGAGCAACCTGGGCTCTCATAACACCTGGGCAGTGCCACAGACTGATCGACTCCATGTCACGCCGCATTGCTGCAGTAATTCAGGCAAAAGGAGCCCCAACTAAGTACTGAGTGCTGTACATGCTCATACTTTTCATGTCCATACTTTTCAGTTGGCCAAGATTTCTAAAAATCCTTTCTTTGTATTGGTCTTAAGTAATATTCTAATTTTCTGAGATACTGAATTTGGGATTTTCCTTAGTTGTCAGTTATAATCATCAAAATTAAAAGAAATAAACATTTGAAATATAGGGTGAATTCAGGGTGATTGGGACACATTTTGCCATTGAGATGACTGGGGAAAAGTTTCCCAGTCAACCTGAATTCACCCTATCAGTCTGTGTGTAATGAATGAATATAATATACAAGTTTCACTTTTTGAATGGAATTAGTGAAATAAATCAACTTTTTGATGATATTCTAATTATATGACCAGCATCTGTATACATCAAAATTATTTGATACTAAACACATCTATCATATCTATCCGAGAAACAAAAGTTTTACCCCCTCTTCATTTCTGTTATTTGATGATGATGATTTCAGATTCGTAAACCAATCAGAGCAAATTGGAGTAAAAAAGTCTATAGGGTAACCATTGGTTTATACTACTCTTTGTACATACACATGATAACCTAATTTAATGATCACCTCCTGTGACGTGAAACATTTTAGAAAAGATTTTCCATTGACGTGAACCAATCAGATGAGAGCTGACGTTATTCACAGTCACTCACAGAGATGGAGAGGTCAAGACTTGCTCTCGTCGTGCTCATGTGTAAGAAAAAATGGTTTTGAGAAAGTTTTAAACTGTTTTGAGAGTTTTTCTAACCTAAATGTCAGTATTACTGTGAATATTTTTGAATGGTAATACATATTTTAAATTTAAGTGCTTTATTAAGTTATTTTGCACTTTTACAGGTGTTTTGTTGTTCAGTCAGAACAGAATCTCTGGAGCAGAAGTGGAGATGAAAGTCAGACCAGGAGACAACATCACTCTCTACTGTGATCGCTCTGCAACTCTTGGTTCTCTTTTTGTATGGATAAGAAACTGCTCTCATGAAAATCAACCCTCTCTCATAATAAATGTAGTAAGTTTGGACCTGGGGACACTTCAGCGTTTCAGCTCTGTCTACAACCGCTCCAGTAATTCTTATGATCTACATATTACTAACATCAGTGTCTCTGATCTGGGACTGTATTACTGTGCCGAAGTAGAGAATAAAGCATATGAAGATGGAAAAGGCAGGGGCTACCAATCTAAAGTGTGCTATTATGGAAACCGAACAACTCGTGTCTCTTTTGCAGGTAAGAAAACATTTCTGCTAGTTATTATTGTATCATTTTTGTGTCATTTGTAATTCTGGAGCACTTTCTCACTAAAGAAGCGCAATGAACATAAAAATATTTGTACAAACATTCAATATTTATTTTTATTTCAAACATTCAATATATTTATTTTATATTGAGCAATGGACTTCTTGTTCTGAACTTTCCACACCTCATGACTGTAATAATAATAATAATAATAATGATATGTTTATTTTATATAGAGGAAGTAACTCCATGTTCTGGACCGAACATCACCTCCACTCCTTGTGTATCAGACTGTGTTCTCTGCTGGACGCTGCTGTTCAGTGTGTGTCCAGTGTGTGTCCTCCTGTCCTCCATCTGTGTGTACTGCATCTGTCAGAGAAAAACTGCGGGTATCTCATTCGCTGTTCATATCTTTGACACTTTTATGATTTTCTCAATATAAAACCTAATGTCTTTGTTCAGCAATCAAAGCCGCAAACAAATTATAAATGCGGCAAACATTTGTTTTAAATCCATCTATCTACACATTAGCAACCAGCACCCTGCGTACCTTAGCAACACCCTAGCAACCACCTAGAATACCTTAGCAACCACATAGCAAAACACTAGTAACCACCCTGAGTACCCTAGCTACCACATAGCAACACCCAAGCAAACACCCAGAATACCTCAGAAACCATATAGCAACACCTCAGCAACAACATAGCAACATCCTAGCAACATCCAGGTTTCCCTAGCAACCGCATAGAAACACCATAGCAACCACCCAGAACACCCTAGCAACTACCCTGCAACCACACAGAACCCCATAGCAACCACATAGCAGCACTCTAGCAATTGTCTAGAACACCCTAGCAACCACATAACAATACCCTAGCAATCACACAGAACACCATAGCAACCTTGTAGCTACTGCCTTGAAACCACATGGAACACCATAGCAAACAGCATGGCCCCTTTTGGCCCTCTTTGGTCATTTTTGACAGAAAAAAAAATCATATTTTGAAATGTTAAAAATCGTAGCTTCATTGGAATGAGATGACACTTGGTGACTTTTGTCGCATTAGCAATATGAACACACAAATAAAAATCAAGGACATGATTCGGACATAAAAAAATAGTCACACTTCTTTTCTGTCAAAAATGACCGACATAGGAAATAAATGGAAATGCGAAAAAATACAAAAACTCAGAGAATCTGTTGTTGGTACAAACTACAAATCAGACACTGTGCAGAAAATAAAAAAGTGCACAGCACTGAAGGGGTGACACTCTAAAATGCCAAGAGTGCAAAATAGAGACTATATATGAACTAGACAGAGCAAGTTTATACAAATGTGTGAAATAAAATAAAAAAATCAGCTACAAAGCAGTAAAAAAATTAACATCAAGAAAGAGGTTATACTCTAAAACACAGAGAGTACAAAACAGAAACACCCACTCAAACACACACTCACTTACACACATTCACAGACAAACACGCACACAACACACCATTATACACACACAAATGAACCAGTGTGGCTGTAACAATATGGTAAAATCTAGCCAAAACTCAAAAAAGAGGTTGAAATCAGATTAGACCCAGATTTATTAAAGGATTAGTTCACTTTCAAATAAAATTTCCTGATAATTTACTCACCCCCATGTCATCCAAGATGTCCATGTCCTTCTCTTTTCAGTCAAAAAGAAATTAAGGTTTTTGATGAAAACATTCCAGGATTTTTCTCCTTATAGTGGACTTCAGTGGCCTCCAAACGGTTGAAGGTCAAAATTACAGTTTCATTGCAGCTTCAAAGCGTTCTACACAATCCTAGACGAGGAATGAGGGTCTTATCTACAGAAACCATCGCTCATTTTCTAAAAAAAAAATTAAAATTATATACGTTTTAACCATAAATGCTCATCTGAACAATGCTCAACTAGCTCCCCTCTTCTTCTTCTCTTTTAGAATTCCGGCAGTGTAGACACTGCTAAGTGTATTACTGCCCTCCACAGGTCAAAGTTGAACTAATTGTTATATACTTGCACTAGCATATTTTATGGCAATTTAGTTCAAACTTTGACCTATGGAGGCGCTTTGACAGTTAGCAGTGTCTACACTGCTGGAATTCAAATAGAGAAGAAGAAGAGAGCTAGTTCAAGATGAGCATTTATGGTTAAAATGTATCTTTTTTTTCTTTTTTCTTTTTTTTAGAAAATGATTGATGGTTTCTCTAGATAAGACCCTTATTCATCATCTGGTATCGTTTAAAACCCTTTGAAGCTGCACTGAAACTGTAATTTTGACCTTCAACTGTTTGGAGGCCATTGAAGTACACTATAGGAAGAAAAATCCTGGAATGTTTTCATCAAAAACCTTAATTTATTTTTGACTGTAGAAAGAAAGACATGAACATCTTGGATGACATGGGGGTGAGTAAGTTATCAGGAAATTTTAATTTGAAAGTGAACTAATCCTTTAAGCTGTTATAAAACACACCTGTTCATTTTTGTTATTTTTTTTTAATTAAATTTTGACCAATGACAAGTGAGCAGTGAGATCTGTCGTTTTCATAAGAACAAGAAAGAAAAAAAATGGAGAAGGTGCTGGTAGATGGACTTATTGTACTAGTTTCAGAGTGTAGCGCGGCTACAGGAAGTGAATCATTTACACTAAACACCAAAACCTTTAAGAAAAAATGTATTAATGCTGAATACGCCACCCCTTTAAAATAAGGGGAACTGAATATTTGATAGAATCAGACACACAGATTCATTACCATGAAGGGCAGAGACATAGGTATCAGTATACAAAATGTTTATTAAGTTCACAGTAATCAGATAAAACAAATATGGCCTAAAATATGAGGGGCCGTATAGGCCATAATTATTGAAAAGCCTCTTACAAAAACCAGTGAAAATATTGATCAACCTTAGTGAAATTCATTCATACGCATTGCTGAAATGAGAAAATATTTAAGTAGTTGATGAGAGCTAATTTCACTTGAAAAGGAAGCTGTTGCCGCACTTCCATTTAATTTGGTGCGTCTTACTAACTCTTTAATGCAATGGTGGATGTGAATGAATATGCGCTTAGGGTTAGCATTAGGGTTTGGTTTAGAGTTAGTTGTATGTAATTATGCATAACTTACTGGTATTACTATAGTAATTACATGTGACATGTTACAATTATATTGTAAAAGAAAGTGTTACCGAAAATTGTTGTTGTGTAGCGGCTGTAATGTCAGCTTTTTTGAGAAGCTGATTCTGAAATGAAAGAACTGTTTCACATATTTAATGTTGTTTATATAGTAAAAAATGACTAAACTGTATTACAATTATACAGTAGCATTTACGTTTAATTGGTACTGCATTTTTATGTATTTAAATTTTTTTTTTTTTTTTTTTGTATTTAAGAGCACATACATGATTAAAGTTACTATATGTTCAGACTTGCATTATTTTCTCACTGTACTGTCATATTTTCACTTGATCTTTAGATTCTAAGCAGAGTGCAGAGATACTCACCGCAAATGTTATTAAGGTATCTATATTGTTACTTGTTTTTTTAAGCTTTGCCATACCAAAGACAATAGTTTAGCTTATTTCTTGTGCATCTCCTATTCTTTTCAGGGGGATCCTACAGAGAAACATCGGTGTGAGACGAGTAAAACTGGAAAGATCTGCCTCCACACTGAAGTCTCTTATAGACTCCTGACATCTTCATATCCCTATGCCAAGATGTGATTCTCCTGCTCAGTTTAAACAATGTACTGAAAACTTCCTGCTTTCTATTGCTCTCTTTTTGTAATCAGCAAAATCAGTTATGATTTCTGAACTCGCTTTTTCTCAAGCCTGCTTTAACCACATTTACACATGAAGACTTCAGATGCAAAAGCCTCTACATGCCGTCTGAAATTTTCTTCTAAAATTAGCATTTTTATCAAACTCGTATGTTTATGTTCAGTAATTTTACTTTAATGGCAATTAATAGGTCCTTTTTCATTGCCATTAAAGTGAAATAACTGAACATAAACATACTAGCTTGATAAAAATGCTCATTTTATAAGAAAATTTCAGATGGCACTTAGAGGATTTTGCATCTGAAGTCTTCACATGCACACACCCAACTAACTAGCAGCACATTTTTATATAATTGTACAATTATTTACAAATACAATTACGCATGATACATAAATAAAAAAAAAAAAAATAAAATAAAATAAATAAATAAATAAATAAATATATATATATATATATATATATATATATATATATATATATATATATATATATATATATATATATATATATATTATTTTAAAGTAGGCTATTGCTATTACATTTTATTTGCACATTTTCTGGTTGCAAATTATATTTTTGTAATGAAATAACATTGATTTTTTAAAAACAACATTAATTTAAAATTGTTTAGTGGATTAAACATATCAAGAAAAAAACAATTATACCTAATTACAATTAATAACTGTTTATTAGCCAGTTTGTGTGTTTTTTTTTTTTGTTTTTTTTTGGTAAATATGTCCTTCTGTGGTATAAAAGCTAAATTTAGACTGATCAGTAAAACATTAAAGTGAGTGACAACAACTTAAATGCAGATCTGTTTTCCTTTTCAGTCCAGAATCATAATTACTTTCTTTGTCATAGAAGGGATGAGAACATAAACTTTACATTCTCTGTTCTCACACTATCAACAGGATGTTTGAATGGGTTTCCTGTGTACGTTTGTCTACTGCTCATTCTTTCTTTTTTCTTTTTCTCTCTTCCTGTGGGCAGTTATAAGTACCAACCACAAATGTTTCCACTGGACTCTATCAACAGAAATGCAACCCCCAAATATTTTCTCGTTGCCTCAGGGCAACGTTGTGCGACAATGGTACAGAGTCATAGAGAATATTATCATCAAAGTCAATTTTTTTATTGACTCCAACACCTTACTTAACTGTTCTTTGGTACTTTCTTGAACTTTCTAATTGGTTGTTATCATTTAAAGAAAAAATTACTTAACATAGGGCTAAAGAAAACTTTCCGTTGCCTGAGGGCAACACAGAGTCATAGAAATGTCATGTATAAACCTTTATTTTATACAATGTTATAATCAATTACAAAGGTTTTTTGTACCTGTATGATATTACGCTGTACAAAAAAAGAAAAAAAAGAAAAAGCTGTATTATTTAATATTTTTATTTATAAGTTCATGTTTCATAACAGATTTCATAGCATTAATCCAGTTTAGATTACTGTGCAGAATTAAACAAAGACACCATTTCATATTTATTAAATTAAAAACAGTCAGTTGAATAAGAAATAATATATATATATTTTTTTTTTTAAGTGCTGGCCAATTTACTGACACATTAACTAGGTTTTGAAGCATGAATTAAATGTTTTGTGTGAGTAACTACATTTTGCAGACATAGTTCTGATGTTTCAACAAACAGCTGTGACAATTGTACAGTGAGATCAGGGCAGAAATTTATTTACAAAACAATACTTCTCAGTAATATGACACAAAGAGCTGAAGAAGAACACAAATGTAGAGCACCATAACAGACAATAACAAGTAACTAAACAGAAGTATAAATACATAAATGAGTGAATAAGGGGCAGGTGGAAACATAGGTTACAACAGACATACACTAGGAAACTAGGGCTGTGTTCGAAATCACCTCCTATACCCTCATTCACTAATCCCTACATTAGTCCACTAATATAGTTTACTTGAAGGAGTGAATGAAAACAGAATTCAGACACTGAGTATGCAGGGAGGGCTACTGCTTTTGAGTTTGTACTTGCTGTTTAAAAATCATTAGACATTTAGCTAACTGGCAGCTCCAGTAATGAAAAGATTTTTCTGTCATAGAAATGTCATGTATAAACCTTTATTTTATACAATGTTATAATCAATTACAAAGTTTTTTTGTACCTGTATGATATTACGCTGTACACACAGTTTGGAAAAAGGCTGGCTGGATGATTCAGCTGTGGGCGCCATCTTCTGGAGAGATGTGGAAATTCATTTGACATGTCCCTCACAGTGCATTATGGGTATTCTCTAGCCATTGAGTGTACAGTAGTTGTGGACTTGTTATTGCAGTGCATTATGGGATTGAATGAGTGCACGTGATAACGTTGCCACAGCCATATCAACCTGTAGCCCAAGACTGGTTTCCCACTGAAGCTAAGCAGGGTTGAGCCTGCAGTACCTGTATGGGAGAAAACTGCTGGAAGAAATGTTAGTGAAGCCAGCAGGGGTGCTCATCCTGTGGTCTGTGTGGTACTAATGCCCCAGTATAGACACTATACTGTAAAAACCACCAACATTAAACAAGGTCCTGCTCCTCTGTGGTCATTATAGGTGCCCTAGAATCAAAAATTTAATTTATATTGGCATAGTTAAATAACAAGAGTTCAGTACATGGAAAAGATATACATTGAGTTTCAAACCCCATTGCTTCCTCCTTCTTATATAAATCTCATTTGTTTAAAAGACTTCCGGAAAACACTCGGATCTCAACATAACACCGACTGTTACGTAACAGTCGGGATCATTAATATGTATGACCCCAATATTTGCATAATGCCAGCCCATGTTCAAGGCATTAGACAAGGAAAGGCAGTATTAACGTCTGGATCTGTGCGCAGACAAGGTAAGCCAGCAAGAAAAACAGCGATAAATGGCAGATGTAGCAATAATAACTGACATGATCCATGATAGCATGATATTTTTAGTGATATTTGTAAATTGTCTTTCTAAATGTTTTGTTAGCATGTTGCTAATGTACTGTTAAATGTGGTTAAAGTTACCATCTTTTCTTACTGTATTCACGGAGACAAGAGCCGTCGCTATTTTCATTTTTAAACATGTGTATAATGCATAAACACAACTTCATTCTTTATAAATCTCTCTAACAGTGTAGCATTAGCCATTAGCCACGGAGCATAGCCTCAAACTCATACAGAATCAATGTAAACATCAAAATAAATACTTTACTCACATAATTCGAAGCATGCATAGAGCATGCATGACGAACATCTTGTAAAGATCCATTTGAGGGTTATATTAGCTGTGTGAACTTTGTAAATACACTGTAATATAGTCGAGAGCTCGTGTGGCAGGGAGCAGGCGAATTAAAGGGGCGGCGCTGCCAAAACCAGTGCATAGTTAATGATGCCCCAAAATAGGCAGTTAAAAAAATTAATTAAAAAGAATCTATGGGGTATTTTGAGCTGAAACTTCACAGACGCATTCAGGAGAGACCTTAGACTTATATTACATTATGTGAAAAAGCATTCTTGGGCACCTTTAAAGTCCCATGGCACTTCTCTTAAAAGAGTAGGGGTGTCTCTGGTGTCCCGGTCAAATTCCCTCCACTGGCCCTTATCAATCATGGCCTCCTAATAATCCCCATCCATTGAATTGGCTCCATCACTGTCTCTCTCCATCTATAGTCGCTGCACTGTGGCTGCTGTCTCATCATCCAGGTGGATGATGCACTCTGGATGTGGTTGAGAAAAGACCCCTGATATGAATGTAAAGCGCTTTGGGTGTACAGTAGTACATAGGAAAGCGCTATATAAATGTCTTTTTTTTTATATAGTCCTTTGAAGTTGTATTTGCTTTTGCAGGTATTTTGTCCAGTGAATACCAAAGAGTGTTTGGGACAGAAGTGGACATGAAAGTTAAAGCAGGAGACAACATCACTCTCTACTCTGACTGTGCCTTTCCATTTGCATCACACATTGATGGTCGAAAAACTGTAATAGATCCTTCAGATATGTTACTCTTCCAGGGGACATTTCCACGTTTCAGTTTTGTGTTCAACAGCTCCAGTAACTCCTATGATCTACATATAGAGAATATTGCTGTGCTTAAAACATACAGTGTGAAACACTTCATTTGCATGTTGATGCTTATGTTTTATTTAGAGGCAGTGTCTTTCTCTGACACCACATCTGACATCTGAACATCCCTATGTGAAAATTCAATGGCTTCATCTAGTGGCTAATAATAGTTCAAACTGGTCTATTTTATTTTTTTTTTTTTTTTTTACTGCGAAAACCCACTAATACACAAACCTACTAATACACACGCACAAATTTACTCCAATAACAGATGCATTTGGTTGTGGAAGATTTTAATTTTCTGATGATAACATTTTATTTAAATATAATTATCACCATTAAGTTTTACAATCAGAATCATTATAATACAGACTAAACACATGCCAGATGAAAGGTCAGGAGTATGACAACACATAGGAAAGTCATACAACAACAGGTGAATGAGAGTCTAAATGTAAAAGAAAAACATGAACCTCTTCTCTTAGTAAATACAGCCAGGCTGTCCTCTTCAGGTGCCCAATCACTGTGATTTTGCCAAGTAAGAAGACATGTTCCCAGAACAACATTCCTGTTCGAAAACATAGTCCTAAACTTATCAGAATGAAATGATAGGTGAATAACAGTGATGTAGAAGCACCTCATTGATGTTGATCCAGGAACATGTTGTCACACACTCACTCACACATCATTTGATGTTTATCTGCTTACCCCCAGTGCATCCAAGATGTAGGTGACTTTTTTTCTTCAGTAGAACACAAATGATGATTTTTAACTCCAACCGTTGCAGTCTGTCAGTAAAAATAATAAGAGTGAATGGTCACACAATCTATAAGAGTCAATAAACATGCACAGATGAATCCAAATTAAACCCTGCGGCTCGTGACGGCACATTGATGTCCTAAGACACGAAACGATCGGTTTGTGTAAGAAAACGGCAGTGATGTCTCGCGCATATACTTCAATGAGTGCAAGACATCACTGCTGTTGTCAGAGTGCGATCAGACATCACCAAGCGAATGCTGAACGCAGTTGGACATAGTGGTGTATTAGAGGTAAAAAATGATATAAATACTGTTCGTTCGTTTTCTCACACAAACCGATCGTTTCGTGTCTTAGAATTTGGATTCATCTGTGCATGTTTATTGACTCTTATAAACTGTGTGACCATTCACTCGCATCATAAGACTTACAGACATCAACGGTTGGAGTTAAAAATCATAATTTCTGTTCTACTGAAGAAACAAAGTCACCTACATCTTGGATGCCCTGGGGGTAAGCAGATAAACATCAAATTTTCATTTTTGGGTGAACTATCCCTTTAACAATCATTTAGGGCGGAAGGGGCTGATGAAATTCTGTCTGGAAGTCCATTGATTGATATGAAGCTCTGAGAGAAGGTTGAGAGCTGCTTGTCACATACAGGTGGAACCCTCTGGTAAACACTGGAGCTTGTTTCTCAATTATACACCGCAGATACTTGTATCTGCTTCTCAGCTTTTGCACCTCCCTGTCCTCCTCTTCCTTCAGTTTGGTAATAAAGCTCTGCAGAACAGGCATCTCAAACTTTATGTACTGTGCCACTTCATAGGGAATCTCCCAGATCCTGCTTGATGAGAAAGATCTTGCACACGTGCTCACATGGTCCCTGAAGTATTCTCACTGCTAATGGGTAGTCTGTACGCTTCAACTGAACATGCTCTCCGCTGGTATGAACGAGGAAGAGAGTGAAATCATCTGGGCTGTTCTCAATCTTAAACTTGTTAGTTAGTTACGGAACCATATGCAGGTGTGAACACGGCTGTCTTGTGGTTGTAGAAGTGACCGTTGATTGAAAATCTGTCACTAGGAGACCGTTTCCTGCCCAGTCTCAGTACATCACTTTTGGTTCTAAGAAGCTGAGAGGAGACGTCAGACACATCTTCTGCTTCATCTTCTTCATGGTGTTGTGTTGTGCAGTTGCTTGATTGGCCCTCTGGAGGAGTCACTTCCATCTGAGGGGGAGATTGAGAAGTCTGTGTCTGACCCTCCTGACTCTGGTTGTCTAGGTTACACCCTGAGCGCCAGGGGGTAGATGAGGGAGGAGGTTTGATTCGCTCATGGTCATCCTGCATTTGAAGCCTAACTGGTCAGCGCAAACCCCATGAGATATTGAGAAGTCCTTCTATGATCAGCTCCTCCTCTTCCTCTCTGTGTCACAGCTGCAGGTTCTTTCCCTCATAGTAGAGACTGTAGGTCTTTAAATAAGAGAGAATGTTGCTCTTGCTGATGAATTTGTTCTCTCCAACTCATACGTCGTCATTCCGGTCATTTTATCCCAGCCACGACTGCATGGAAGAACTCCCTCTCTTGTAGATCTCTGCTCCCCAGATGTCGATGTCACGATGCCTGTCACTCTGATCAGATTTCAAGGGGTTTAAATCTTATCAGTGTTTCACTCAGTCTGAACGAAATCTACCATCCGAGATGATGTGAACCAATACAGGGCTTTACTTATTCCAGCTCGGACCAAGCTTCTTCTGTGCGTGTATCGGGAACAATCGCAGTTTGAGAGGGGCGTCTGAGGAGGAGCATTCAGACTGGTCTAGTCCTTCTTACTATTGCAGATAATGATGTCATAAAAACGTACCCACAAACCATTTCACCAGGACCAAATCATGAAAAGGACACAGAAGTCAGGAAATTCTTTTATGAGTGATAGACTGAATAAAATGAATCACATTTGTTCTCAAATAAGTTTATTTTCCCCTTCATAATTGTAACTATTCGTGCTATGCAATGCTCAAGAGATAAGATGAGACAATGCTCAATATTCAAGAAGAAAACAATGCTGAATTAAACCATTTATGCTTAAAAACTTGAATAGTGTTTAACAGTTATTAGTCTTCAGTGGCAGGATAGACATAAGTTGCTTGAGCAGATTGATACCGGAATATATTGCACGATATATTCTGAACATTTGGTGATATTCAAAGCTAAGGAATAATAAATTATTTGATTTGGAATATATGGAATTATTTGTTTACGTTGTTGTCTTGGTACAAGGACGATTTTGGACATTTGTTCGGAGTGTGTTTGAGTTAAACAGACAAATTGGCGCATTGAGAGGGAAAAACAATCAAAGATGACCAAGAAAAGACTAAGGTAAAAAGATAAACAAGACTCTTTCATTCACTAGAGAAAACAAAGATTTGACTGAGGATGTAATGGAAGTTGTTAAAGCAGGTAATATGCATTCTTAAAATTCGACGGAGGAGTTGTCCCTCTTCCTGACTCAGCTCCGTGCAAGCTGTACCTACACTCTCTGAGTGGCAAGATAACATTGTGAGGCTTGTGGCTGAAAAAATAAAATAAAATGCAAACACTCTTGCAGACATCTACAGGGCAGTCATTTAAGACCCCGAAGAGAGTCTTCATGCCAAATTGATGTAAGCCATAGGATCGGACGGAGAGAGGATGGCAAAAAATTGGCCGGTGATGACAAGATTTCCATGCAGAAAGTGCGAAGAATTCGGAATTCTTCAAAACAAACAAGTTAAAGTTTGGCGAAGACTTAACTACAAAGGACAAAGAGACACGCACTAAATTGTGGCCCCAGATTGAAGAGGCACAAAAGCAAGAGAAAAAAGCCTTCTTCATCGGAGCCAAAGCCATCAACCCTCTGGCCTTCTTCGGTCATTTCTGACCGAAAGATTTTATATTTTGAATTGTTAAAAATCGTATCTTTGTCGGAATGAGATGACACTTGGTGACTTTTGTAGCATTACCAATATGAACACACAAAAAAAATCAAGGACATGATTCGGACATGTTAAGGCATCGTAAAAAAAATAGTCACACTTACCTTCTTTTCGGTCAAAAATGACCGACATAGGAAATGAATGGGAAATACGAAAAAATACAACAACTCAGAGAATCTTTTGTTGGTACAAACTACAAATCAGACACTGTGCAGAAACAAAGTGTGCAGCACTGAAGGGGGGACACTCTGAAATGCCAAGAGTGCAAAATAGACACAAACACCCCCCCCACCCCCCTCCCCCCACACACATATATATGAACCAGCACGACTATAAGACAGAGCAAGTTTATGCAAATGTGTGAAATAAAAGCAAAAATTCAGCCACAAAGCAGTAAAAAATGAACTGCAAGAAAGGGGTTACACTCTAAAACACCAAGAGTACAAAATAGAAACACCCACTCACTTACACACATTCACAGACAAACACACACACAACACACCATTATACACATACAAATGAACCAGTGTGGCTGTAATAGTATGGTAAAATTGAGCCAAAACTCAAATAAGAGGATGAAATCAGATCAAACACAGATTTTTTTAAGCTGTTATAAAACACACCTGTTCATTTTTGTTATTTTTTATTGAATTTTGATGTTACGTGTAACAAAATGGCGCCCTGTATGTTCAGGTTTGACTGTAGTAAAATTAATGCAAAAACCGATGCTTCAAATCAACATTAAAAAAAAAAAAATCTAAACCGTGACAAAAAGTAGTCTTTGAGAATGTCTAAGTTTAAATCCATATCCAAAACTTAATAAAAATAAGTGTTTGTGTCCAAAAACCACTAGAGAATTTTATATAGAGCTCTATGGGAATCTAGTGGTTATGACATGGCATTGCATAAGTTTTTCTTTTTTTACTCTCACCAAATGGCACTAATCTACCTTCAAAAAAATTTATTTTAAATGCCTTGTCTCTATTTTAACATGGAATACTGCTTTAATTGAAAAATAATTTAAAAATATGTAAAAAAAAAAAATTCTATTATTTTCAATGGGGAAAAATAGTTAATAAAAATTGTATAAATATTGCATAGTATCATAAAATACCCTCAACATTTTATATAATAATCAAAAAATATTATAGAACAAGAATATATTACATTGGTTTTCCTGAGGAACAAAAAAGTTACTTTCCAAGGCTTCGGTCACTTTTGACCGTAAAGAAGGTAAGTGTGACACCTAAACGAAGAGGGCCAGAGGTAAAGAAAATAATGATGGATCGGACTTGATGTTAAAGGAAACTTTCGTTGAGATGTGCAGTTGTATTCTAAATTATATCTAGTGATGTGCTGTTATACCTCATGTTTGAAAGTTAAAAGGTCAGAGAATAATAAACTCATGTTTTTTTTGTTCAAATTAGTATTTAAAATTATGTAGAACATAATTGTGTTTCTTTAATACACCTAAAACTCAGGGGATTTTTTTTCTGAGTCAATTTTAAAACTTTTCAACTTGTCTTTGTCACTTTATTCACTTAATGTGACTGGTATTCAAGAACATATTAAGAGGAAAGTTGTATTTTTATTTTGTGAAAACTTTAAAGGCAGATTTTTTATTTCCTACAAGAAACACACTTTAGCTTCAGATTTTAATTTCTGGAAAAATCAGTGGGGAGATAATACCTGGATGGCTTATGGAAATAGTAAATCAGCTGGTGTTGCCATATTAAAGGGCTCCTTTCAGGGAAAAAAGTTCAAGATTCAGGAAGATGGATTATTTTAGTTATTGAATTTATGGAGGATATAATCATTTTGGGTAATATATATGGTCATAACAAACTTTGAAGAAAAATTTGAAAACAGATAAATGCTTTATCGAATTCCTTCAATAATGCTAAACTAATTTTTGAAAGTGACTGGAATAATTGACCCCCACCAAAGACTGTCAACCTCAAAAATCCTTAAGAGGCACTTACGGAGAATTTAATAATCTCTGTCTGCATTTAAACTGTTGTGACATATGGAGACTAAAAAATCCAGATCAAATCCAGTTCACTTGGAATAACAGAGATTTATCTAAAAGATCCAGGATTGACTTATTTCAAATGAATTACTAGACAGTGTGGAAGAAGCCAAAATAGAACCTTCAATAATTTCTGATCATAATTTGGTTACTTTAGTATTAAGTATAAGGAATCAATCAATAAAATATACCAAATATACCTTTTCAAGGCATCGAAATTAGGAAAAAAGAAATTCAATGTTGTCAGCTTGCTGATAATACAGCAATTTTTTTGAAAGATATGTCACAGGTTAAAAAAGTTATAAAGTGTCTCAATATATATTCTGAAGCTTCAGGTTTATGTTTAAATGTTAAAAAATGTACTTTCTTTCCACTTAAAGACAATAGTATTCCTTTAACTGAATTTCAAGGTATTCCAGTTAGGGAGGAGGTAATTTATCTTGATATCAATATCTGTAAAAATCAGTCAGAAAGAAATTTGATATGTGGGTCATGAGGGATTTGTCACTCAAAGGTAGGGTTCTTTTGTTCAAATCTGAGGGGTCTATCCTGTGAAAGTATAAGATGTACCAAAATCTTTTCTTAAAAAAAAAAAAAAAAATTATTCAACATTATTTAATTTCATATGGAAAAACAAGCTTCCCTATTTGAATAGAAATATTTTATGTAATTCTTATGATCAAGGAGGATTGAATGTGCTTGATTTTGCTACTTCTAATACAATTTTCAAGTTGAACTGGATTAAACATTATATTAAGCATAAAGATAAGATATAATTCCAAATCTTATTTTTGAAAAAGTTGGTGGCATAGATTTTCTTTTAAAATGCGACTTTGAGGTTAACAAACTCCCTATATTATACTGACCCTTGTGAAGAAATGCTCACAGCCTAGGGGCTGATCTAACCAGGAGGCCTCAAGAGAAGCCTTCGACGTATGACCAGCTTAGGGAGCTAAGAACTCAAATCTACTCCCTAGCTAGTTCCAAGCTCAACCTATGAGGTCGACCAGGCTATAGGCTAGGAAATGAAGGTGAACAGGAATAGACACGTAGTAATGTGTGGTCTCGGGAAGGCCAGATTAAAAGGCCAACCGTCACATCGCCAGCAAGTACAGTACTTCAGTCAAAGAATCTTTTTTACAAACATGTGGCAACATACCCTGAGGAGGCCCACTGGGGCCTACTACTTCAGATGAACACGGCCATCAGCTTGTGACACCCACTAACAATAAGCCCTTGCTGACTGATACCCAACCGCTGGGGTCATTGCACTGCTGCAGCCATGGAACGGCAGCAAAGTTCCTTGATTATTACGCCTGAATGAGAGTATAGTTCCTAGCCATATCAGCCTAGAAAATCACAACTTTTCATTTTCCGCCAGTCTTAGTACACGATTTAACTACAGAAGAGTCAAGTTTTAAATAGGAAAAATATCAAAACTCTTTGGTCATTTTTAAGCGCAATGCTAACGGTCTAATCAGATTCAATGAACTATGCTAAGCTATGCTAAAAGTGGTACCGCCAGAACCGGAGATCGGCTGAATGGATTCGAAAACGGTAAAACTCAACTGTTTAACTCTAGGGGAGTTGGAAAATGAGCCTATTTCCAAAAAAAGTGGAGTGTTCCTTTAAGCCTACTGCCCTATAGCAAGTCTAGTAGCAAAAAGAAACTGTATAAACAGTGCCTAAGCCTGGAACCTTTCACATCGCTCACAAGCAGTATACTCAGTAAAAGCACCTTTTACCCTCTAAGCAAGGGGGGTACAACACACGTCAGATGGCCTGAAGGAGGCCCATTTGGGCCAACTACTCCAGATGAACAGAGGTTTACTTTTGCAGTTTAAATAAACTTTACATCTCACATATTTCATCGGGGCATCTTGCTTTTTTAATATTTATTATAATTTTTTTTTAAATAACCAAACTTTAACAACATATGGGCAGATCCCTCCAGTGCAGCTGATGACGCTTTGAAGTGAATCTAAAGGGAGCGATGATATCATTTCACGTCTTCTCCTTGTGTCCTTCCCTCACATAATGAAGGGGTGGAGCTAAGACATGAGGAAAGGAAGCAAGGAAAGGAAACGAGGATGCACAAATAAGAATTGAGAAGCACCCTGGTTCCCGCGGAGACGGTTCCCCTAGTGTTCAGATGCAGCGTGAGTTCCCTTTCGAAAGGGAAGTTCATTTCACAGAAAAAAACAAAACAAAAACAATAATGCTATTTTTTTTTTTTTCATACAAATATTTATTGAGGCAAAGTTTCTCATTAAATGTTTAATTAAAAGGCTGAAAAGTTTTAAGAGTGGTAAAATAACTGTACAGAAAAAAATATATATTGTAATGAATGTAATGTAATTGCCATGTCCATGCATTTTTCTGATCTGATTTTGACTTTGCCTATTGAAAAAAATTTAAGAATGAGAGCTATTTAATCTTAGACATACAAAGATATAACATGAAACATAATTAACCATATCAATAATAAAAAAAAAGATTTATTTGTGCACATTATTTATTTATTTATTTTAATTCATGCACCCTCATAATCTTTAATCAAAACAACTTCCACTCCCACTTGTAGCAGCATCTCTTCTCTTCTCTGATGACCACAACCATCCAATGATCCAATCAATTCCCAATGGACAAAATCAAGTCCCTGTCATGATCACCAGTGAGAGTGCCCTATCAGCCACTAGAGGGCACTCCATCCCAGACTCTTAGTTCCACTCGTTACTTACACTACATATCCCATAACACACTGCATGGACTCGTCATCACTTCATTGCACTCAGCTGTTTTGCATTATGTCATAAGTGTCTATTTATACTGAGGTTTTTCTGTCTTTGGTTGTGGTTCATTGTTAATGTTACGTGTTCTTCTGATTCTCGTGTTTGGGTTTCTTTGTGTTATTTTGTACCTGTTTGTTTGGACTGTCTTCATGGATTTTGACCCTTGCCTGTTCTTTGGATTATGACTTTGGATTACCCTTTAATAAATGCTTCTGCCGCAATTGGATCTACCTTCTTGTTTCTGTGTGAACCCTGACAGTCCCACCCTACATTTTCACCCATCTGTTTCACTTGTATATACGTTCTCAGTTTCACACATTTGAATCTACAGCATTAAATGACCCATCTTCTGTTTCGAGTGCGCTCACTGAGCTTATGTAAAGAACAAAAAAAGTTTTGCATGCACCAGATTTGAATGGAGGGAGAAGGGAAGGCATGGGAAGAATATATCCCACTAATCATACAAGTTACTGTTCAACTGAGTAGATGACACGATTCTGTCCCGATTCTGTTCAAACAAACAAACAAACAAATAAATACTGACTGTTTAGTAAAGACTCTCTTTAAACAATGAAATATGTATATTTCCATGTCATATCTAATCAGATTGATTTTTAAGAAGAATAATTCACCAGTAAATGTACGAAGGACCAGTATAAATTCAGCACATTGGACAGCTCCCACTGCTGAACGTACTGAACAGCAGACATGTTCATTCTGAAAGATGACGCACATGTATTTTCTGTTTGAGTAAGTATTAGGAAAAGCCACATGTGCATTAGTCTCAGCCTTAGACCACGCCCACTGACCACTGGCTGAACGTCTGATGTATATGGGGCCGTTCACATATCGCATCTTTTCCGCAGGCAAATCAGTTATTTCAAATGTAGGCGTGCGGCAGGGTTTCGGGTTTTTATATCTCATCTCCATAAATACACTATCTCACAGAAGTGAGTACACCCCTCACTTTTTTGTAAATATTTTAGTATATCTTTTCATGTGACAACACTGAAGAAATGACACTTTGCTGCAATGTAAAGTAGTGAGTGTAAAGCCTGTACAACTGTGTATATTTGCTGTCCCCTCAAAATAACTCAACACACAGCCATTAATGTCTGAAACCCACAAAAGTGAGTACACCCCCAAGTGAAAATGTCCAAATTGGACCCAAAGTGTCAATATTTTGTGTGGCCACCATTATTTTCCAGCACTGCCTTAACCCTCTTGGGCATGGAGTTCACCAGAGCTTCACAGGTTCCCACTGGAGTCCTCTTCCACTCTTTCATGACAACATCACGGAGCTGGTGGATGTTAGAGACCTTACGCTCCTCTACCTTCCATTTGAGGATGCCCCACAGATGCTCAATACGGTTTAGGTCTGGAGAAATGATTGGCCAGTCCATCACCTTTACCCTCAGCTTCTTTAGCTTTAGGGGTCCCACAGTAAAAATTGCATTCCGGGGACTAGATATCACGTTATTTGGGGTCAACAATGTAAAAGTAGTCCAATTCCACAGGAAAACCGCTGACTTTGGAACACTGCCGGTCTGTTATTGAAGTGACATTGGGTGCTTCTCGATTCTTATTTGTGCATCCTCGTTTCCTTTCCTCGCTTCCTTTCCTCGCGTCTTAGCTCCACCACTTCAGGATGCGAGGGAAGAACACAAGGAAAAGAAGTGAAGATGGATGAATTGAATGATATATGTGAAATGATATATCCTCGCTCTCTTTACCGTCACTTCAAAGCGTCATCAGCTGCACTGGAGGGATCTGCCCATATGTTGTTAATGTTTGGTTATTTAAAAAAAATATATAATAAATATTAATAAAGCAAGATGCCCCGTTGAAATACGTGAGATGTAAAGTTTATTTAAACTGCATACATTAAAGCATAGATTTAAATTATATATATATAAGTAGTCATTTTATAAATTGTTATGCTGAGACAAAATTATTCAAGTTGAGGTGACATAGTTCCTGTTTGAGAGTGGAGCTCCACTCGCTCATGGTCTGCAGCCAGACCCTTCTCAGGAGCGAGGAAACAAGGAGGGATATTGAGAAGCACCCATCGACTTCACATTTTCATGCCCCTAAAGCTGACATGGAACAAAACAAACTGTGATTGGTTGGCCAATGAAAGCTGCAATAGAGTCCAGACCTTCTGCCATCAGTCTGAAGGTCTGGCTTTGTGAGACTACATGTGCATTAGCTCATTTAACAATATTTATTTAATATATAACAACTTCACATTTATTTAAATTCAATTTTTTATATCATTTTTAATAATGTGCAAATATCTGTGAGCCTCTGGACAAAGCTTCCAAAGTTTTCATGTCTAATAAGTAATACACTTTTAAAGAAGCTGTTCATAGAGTAAATTTAAAGTATACTTCACGTCAAACCATGCAAATTATTATTATTGTTATACTTTGTTCTAAAATTGTTAATGTTAACAGCATCAGCAATCACGTGTGACTATGTGTATTTAGTGTTTATTAGCGTTACCTGTAGATTTCAATTTCTGTACAGTCTAATCTCTAACATTTATTTGTCTTACCATACAATTTGTCATCAAAATTATAAGTTTAATTATTCCAGCTGCTGTGATAAAAGGCTATAAATGATCTGCCACCTGCAGCATCCTCACATGATATAGCCTACTAGCTGGGACTCGTTCTTTATGTAAACTGACGTGACGTAATGACACAAAGACAAACAGCTGCATGCTCGAATTTCCCACAGAATCCTACCAGTTCCACATTTTTACAAGCTTCCCGTTGTGAATCGGGCTAAGGTAAGGAGATGTACTTGCTCAAAATTTGATTTTGGATCATTTTTAACCAAAAAAAAAAAAGTTATAGACAGCAGCTTTAATAAATGTTCATTTATTAAATATATTAATAAATGTTAATTTCCAACATACTATGGGTTCATTTTAAGTAACCAATACAGTATTTTGTAAACAATAGTTGAGTTACATAAAACTACCCAGCAGGTTGGGCAAACTTTTTACCCAACCTCTAGGTTTGTCCATTTTCAACCCAACTTGGGTTGCTTTTAGCCCAGCATTTTTTTAGTGTGTACTTTGTAAAAGGAACAGGACATATGCATAATACTTCACTGTGCTTTAATAATAAAATACATGCTGTTTTTCTTACTCCTATTAGCCGTTCCAATATTGCTCTCTCCTTTAGGTAGCAATTTGTGGAGCTAAAAGTGTTTGTGCTTGAATATGTCTCCCCTGTGAACCATAATCTGATTCCAGTTGAGAAATGAACTTTACCTGTGGTTTATTGATATATATTTTTTCACTAGAAGCCCCAAAAAGGTGTCTTTCACTCACTCACTCACTCACTCACTCACTCGCTCGCTCGCTCGCTCACTCACTCACTCACTCACTCACTCACTCACTCACTCACTCACTCACTCGCTCGCTCGCTCGCTCGCTCACTCACTCACTCACTCTCACTCACTCACTCACTCACTCACTCACTCACTCACTCTCACTCACTCACGAACGAACACACTCACTCACGAACGAACAAATGAATGAATGAAGGTATGCACGCACGCACACACACACACACACACACACACACACAGACCATGTGCATCATTATTTTATGTAATTTTTTAAGTTAACATGTCTTACTGTTTCTGTTTTAGAATATAATGCAGCTAATTTCAGCTCAATGGACAGCTGTCAGTGTCAGTATAACCACAGTATAGACAAGCTGAGCAAACTTCCTTCGTGCAAATGTGTGAACTCTAACCAACACACAAAACCACACATAGTCTAATGGAAACATTTGTGCTTGTTGACCAGTGATCAAGTAAGAGATGTGAAGTGAGAGTTTGACAGCATGTCACAGCAGCAAAGTGAAGGCATAAGCATTAAGTAGTCTGAATGTAAGAGTTGTGGTTTCCTGTTTTGACATGTTTACACGTTGCTGGTTTGTACCCACTACAACAGAGAACATCATGAGTTTTACAGCTGAACAGAAATGTAAAGCACAACATTTCTCAAATGAAGATGATTATCTGCATGTATACATCAAAATGATTTGATACTAAACATATCTATCAGACAAACAAATGTATTACCTCCTCTTCATATCTGTTTGATGGTGATTTCATATTTGTAAACCAATCAGAGCAAATTAGAGAAAAAGTCTATAGGGTAATCAAAGATTAGTTAATACTGCTCTTACTCTTTGTACATACACATGATAACCTAATTTAATGACCAACCCCTCTGTGACGTGAGACATTTTAGAAAAGATTTTCCATTGATGTGAACCAATCAGATGAGAGCTGCCGTCTGTAAGACCCTCACCAGTGTCAGTTATTCACAGTCACTCACAGAGATGGAGAGGTCAAGACTTGCTCTCGTCGCACTCATGTGTAAGAAAAAATGTGTTTGAGAAAGTTTTAACTGTTTTGAGAGTTTTTCTAACCTAAATGTCAATATTACTGTGAATATTTTTGAATGGTAATACATATTTTAAATTTAAGTGCTTTATTAAGTTATTTTGCTCTTTTACAGGTGTTTTGTTGTTCAGTCAGAACAGAATCTCTGGAGCAGAAGTGGAGATGAAAGTCAGACCAGGAGACAACATCACTCTCTACTGTGATCGCTCTGCAACTCTTGGTTCTCTCTTTGTATGGATAAGAAACTGCTCTCATGAAAATCAACCCTCTCTCATAATAAATGTAGTAAGTTTGGACATGGGGACACTTCAGCGTTTCAGCTCTGACTACAACCGCTCCAGTAATTCTTATGATCTACATATTACTAACATCAGTGTCTCTGATCTGGGACTGTATTACTGTGCCGAAGTAGAGAATAAAGCATATGAAGATGGAAAAGGCAGGGGCTACCAATCTAAAGTGTGCTATTATGGAAACCGAACAACTCGTGTCTCTTTTGCAGGTAAGAAAACATTTCTGCTAGTTATTATTGTGTCATACGTAATTCTGGAGCACTTTCTCACTAAAGAAGTGCAATGAACATAAAAATATTTGAACAAACAATCATTGATACATTTATATTTATTTTATATTGAGCAATGGACTTGTTCTGAACCTTCCACACCTGACTGTAATAATAATAATAATAATATTGATATGTTTATTTTATATAGAGGAAGTAACTTCATGTTCTGGACTGAACATTGTATCAGACTGTGTTCTCTGCTGGACGCTGCTGTTCAGTGTGTGTCCAGTGTGTGTTCTCCTCTCCTCACTCCTGTCCTCCATCTGTCTGTTCTGCCTCTGTCAGAGGAAAAATACAGGTATCATTCACTTATTGACACTTTTCTTTCGCACTACCACAGTTTTACTTTAATATGCAGATAAACAGCTTTGTTAATTAGAGTACTTAAAGAAAAGCCTGCAAACAAAAATTGATAGTAAAGTAGAAATTCAAATGTAATTGCATAAACTAAACCAGTGATGTTCTAATTTAAACAATCCATTGTAGATGCTGCGACAGATCAAAAAGACCATTCAAGAGGTAGAAATACCATTGAGGTATGAACAAATCAAACACGAACATTCATTAAAGACATATAAATATAATATATGTTTCAGAAAGCAACTTAATTAATTCATATTTTATTTCATTCCAGGGTGAAGATGAAGAGGTGTGTTATGCATCTTTAGATGTGAAAACCAGGAGACAAAAACAACGCAAGACAAAGCGAGTGCAGAGTTCAGATTTCAGTACATATGCTCAGGTAAGAACAGACACGCAATAGAACTAAAATAGAATTGAGGTGCTTTCTGAAACTTTCCAAATATGATAAAGGTCCTTATCATGTAACATCATGTAATGATACAACATCTCAATGTAAAAGATATGTAATTCCATACTTGCATAATTGGTCACACTTTTTATTAAGTGTCTTTAACTACTAGCCTATGTACTAACATTTAAATTTATAATGTGATACAATGTCCTTATTGTGTAGAAATGTTTTTAAAATTTAAAAATACCTGCATGTAAATACAGCTGTATTTACATCTATAATTATAATTGATCTTTCCATTCCACCTTAACCAACCCTTAAACCTACCCATACCATGAAAGTTATCCCTAAACTTACCTCAATCCTACCTCAACAGAAGCAAAAGTGTGTTTAATACAAATAAACACTTTGCCTTACTTTATTTATTTATTTTTTATGTAAGTACATAGTACAAGTACAAGTCAAACATACCTAATATAAAAAAGTGACTGGATACTTTAATTCTTTTTTTCTTTTTTTTTTTTCACACATTGATAACTTTTTTGTTTGTTTGTTAAATGAGCTGTTACTCTTACTTATAATGTCACTCTTATTGTTGTTAATCTGTTTTAATACTCTGGGGTGCGTTTCCTAAAAGCATCGTTAGTAGTTCAACGACCAAATTTGGTGTTTCCCGAAACCATCGTTCAAGCCAACATTCGCAAACTGCATCGAAAACTTGTGTGGTTGGAATGACAGCTCTCAAGCTGGTTAGAAGCATAGTTTCTTGTTTTTATGACATGTAAATCATTATCTTCAGCAAAATAAGCAAGCTGACATTAAGTAGTGTATATCTTTTATTTCAAATATATACAAATGTCATTTATATATATTTTAGTTTGTCAAGAGATTTAAATCACCGTTTTTCGTGTGTACGTGTACGTCAGAACAAGCATTTGATTTAATCTGCAAATAAAGCAAAATAACTGAGGAAAATGAGAATTAGTCCTCTAATGCCATGTCCGTAATTTATAGCAAAAAATCTAGCATTAATTCGATCTCAAACGGATTAATTTAAATAAGTTATTTTGCTGCGTTCACACCACCTTGTATTTACCGGAATCTTGAGATGACAACACGTGATGTTATGGTGCGTTCAAGTCTTCCTGGGAAGTTCGTATTTACGAGGTGGGAAATCGTGTGTACGACGGTAGGTGTGTTCAAGTCACTTTCGTCGGAGTATGATGGCGGTGTGCCTTCTCTAAATTAATTACACAAAATTACAACACTTCTGCTTCTAGAAAATGTAGAGCAAATAATGTACATTAGTTGTATGTTGCTTTTTTATGTTTTTTAATTAATTTATGAAGCTGTTGTAAACTTTATTGTTGCATATTACATTTTTATACTGTGATGCTATTGTATTTTTTGCTGGGAATCAGCTTACTTTGTTGTAAATAGAAAAGCCTGACAATTCACTGCTAAATACCTGTAATATTGTGGTATTTCGCCATGTTTCTGACTGACACGCCCCCAACTCGTACAGATCGGAGCTTAAAGAAAATTACGAGCTTCCCACTGGTATTTACGACATTGTGGTGGCATTCATGTCAGTTCTGCTCGTAAATACGATCTTTCCGACATGACTTGAACGCACCATTATATTCAGAGCTGTTCACGTCCTTGGACTGGGAATTATGCGTTTCCATGGCACCACTATCAACGTCGATGAATCTACAGCGGTGAGGTGGTACAGCACAGCAGCCACATGGTACATCTGGGAGCTTTCAGAACACTCCCAGCTTTACAAACTAATTACGAGCTCTACGAAGATGTGGACGCTTTTTACAAGCTAGAATCTCGTAACTACAGCAATTACGAGGCCGCGTGAATGCACCTACTCACCACCTGCGTGACGTCATTCACCAACGTGGTTGAACGACAGGTTGCGATAATACGGTTTCGGGAAACAGTCGTGACTAGCTAGTTGATTTGTTCAACGATGCATCGTACTATAGTAGTTCAGCAGCGAGTTAGGCCTACATCGTTCGGGAAACGCAACCTTGGTATGTGTTTCCCGTACAACGATGCTTACGATGCATATTTGAATAAATCAACTAGCTAGTCACGACTGTTTCCTGAAACTGTATTGTTGCAACCCTGTCACATTGGTGAATAATGTCACACAGGTGGAGTAATAACTTATTTAAATGAATCATTAGCCTACTAACATTGCAGGTTCCATCATTAATAACATAGTTCAACGATTTGGTGTTTCCCAAACCATAGTTCAAACGAATATTCACAAACCTGCGTGGTTGGAACAACAGCTGTCGAGCTGTAGAATCATAGGCTAGTTTCTTGTTTTTATGACATGTGGATTTAATAAATGGTCATCTTGAACAAAATAAGCAAGCTGACATTAAGTACAATGTATATCTTTTATTTTGAATATATACAAATGTCATTTACATATTGTAGTTTGTCGTCCGATTTAGTTTTTTAACCGTTTTTGAAGAGTGTGCATGTGCGTACATGCTCTAGTAGTCTACGTCAGAACCAGCCTATGATTGAATCTGGAATAAAGCAAAATAAATGTGAAAAATGAGGAGTAGGCCTAGTCATCAGATGACATGTCCATAAATAAGTTTTCAAAACGGATTCATTTAGAAGTTATTACTCCACCACCTGCATGACATCATTCACCAGCGTGGCTGAACAACAGATTTGCGACAATATGGTTTCGGGAAACAGTCGTGACTAGTTGATTTGTTCAACAATGCATCGTGAAGCAGCGAGTTACGTCGTTGTATGGGAAACGCACAACAGGTCCTCAGTGCAGTACAATGTTGTTTTCCTCTGTTAAAAGTGTTTTAGTACAGCCTGTGTGGACACACTGATGACCCGAATAACAGGATGTAGAAGTGGGTTTCCTGCATGAAGCGTTTAGTTTAAAGATAGCACACGTACGTCTGCAAGATGTCTGTTAAAGATCACTTCATCTGGAAAGGATCTGCTGTTTACAAACATCTGATAGACATCTTTAAGATGTCAGTTTTACATATATTCTAAATCTTAAACATCGTCTATTTGACATCTGACAGGAAACGTCCTATAGACGTATAGCAGATGAGCAAACACTCTTAAAAAAAATACGTCTTCCAGACGTAAACACAGACATCAAAACGTCTCCAAGATGTACGTGTGCTATCCGTTTATTAAACTTATTCTTAATCCGAATGATTGCAACGTTTATCTGATTCAATTTTACAGCTAGTCTAATTAAATTTTGCCAAAAACATACTCTATGTCGGATGAAGCATAATGTGTTTGAGTAGGTTAGTGTGTTTGGATGACAGTTAGCAACAAGTTAACATTCAAACTATATATTTCATCTTAAAACTAACTTATAACTGTAAAGGTAAAAGAAAAATGCCCATTTTAGTTGTTTCTCTGTAGTAAGATACATTCTTGTTTTTCCTCTTGTTTTCTTATTTTTCTTTGAACTGGTGTATGTTATGTCTGCCTTTTTTCTAATTGTGCTTTTAATTATTTTGAAAAGATTAAAATCTAATTGAAATCAAAACAAATTTAAATATTTAAAGCATCAGAGTTGTTCTTCAAAGGAGTTTTACTGAAGCACACTGTCTGTCTTTTCTTGAGGAAGGGTCTTGCTTTGTTTTCAGTTAAAGAGACAAGCTTAACCACAAATGTTTCCATTCAGTTTAGTGCTTGTGTGAACATGAGACAGAAGAGGTTGGTGTGTATAAATGCTTATGTCGTGAATTTGTGGTGAAATTGGTTTGTGTACATCATGCAGCAAAAGCTTGATTTACAGCGCAGTCTTTCTTTAGACTCTCTGATGGATGAGGAAGAATCACATTTACTGCATCTCTCAGAATGAAGGAAAAATAGCAGATTTCATTTGTTTGTTTTTTTTGCTTTCATTTTTACTTTGACAATGCATCTCACATGAACACAAATAATGTTCGGTGCCATGCTATTTAATAATAATGTGTCAAAAGAAATGTTTCTGTACATTTTTATCACTGTATATAATGGATAGTGATGTTTATAGTATGGCAATGTATATTTTTACTTGTCCATGATCTGTTATTTCTGAGAGACTCATGGTGGTCAGAGCCGTCAGTGTGTTTAGTTTTATTAGTGGCCTGAGGGGGGCAGTGTGGATTTGCTTTTTCTAAAATTTCTAAAACATTTTAAAACTCCACATTCATATAGCAAATAAATGTGTCATATCAATTCATGTTGCCATTGATTGTCCTTAAAGGATTAGTTCACTTTCAAATAATCTTTTGCTGATAATTTAAGCGAAGCTCGGCACCGCGCCTGCGCCACGTCGTTAAAATTCGAACGCATTGTTTTCTATGAATGTACACACCGGCGGCGACATTCGACGCCTGTCCGCGGTGTCCAGCTACGACTCCAAAATCCTGCCGCGCCACAGAGCGCCATGTACATTGTTTTACATTAAATTTCTCTCAAATCGTCGTTAATGTACATACTGACTTCACCCTGTGCTACAAGATACATTAGTTTTACACTTTAACAGCTTGAATAAAGTCTAAAAATGTATAATAAACGTAGCCTTTTCTTTCATTTTGCTCTGTTGTGCCATTTTCCATGTACACTAACCTCAGTGCGAAATATTAAAGCATATGTAACGTTTCCCTGTTGACGTAAAACACTCCCATTGTGCAGCTCTTCTATCAGGAGTCGAGTCAAAATTGAGCTCGCGCGTATATGTGTGACAACACAGGATGGAAGAACCATTAGTTGTTTTACCTTTTTTTTTTGTAAACGGCATTTGACTTACCATGTGTCTCAATCAGCTCCCTAGTTCAGTAGTCACGGCACTGATCAGGGAATCAGCCACATTCACTTTCATGATATACTGATTCACGACCTAGGGAGGAGCTGATTTAGACGCAGGTGTGTCTCATACGTTCTGAAAAGTGAAGCCACGGGCTCTTTGATCGCCCCCTGGAGGCTGGATGCAGTACAGGTCATAAACCCCGCCCTCTCAAAGCAGTCGAATGAGACTTCAGTGAAAACTTAAAAATAAATTCTGCTTCAAATAAAACTTTCTGAAAGATGGTTTTGGTCATTTAAGGTAGTTGTTATCACACTGATATATATTCAATTGTTCGTTTTTGTGATGATTTAGATTTTAGCTAGCAATTTGATTCTATAAAAACGGGGCGTGTCGTCATGATTCGAAGTTGATTGACAGGTTGTCTGAGGACTGTCGGAGCTTCGAGGGGAGATTGAAGATGTATTAACTAACTGCTAATTTTCGATTTCTTTGTCATTAACACCAACAAAATGAGTTGTTCAGCAGTAAACTGTACTAACCGACCTACAGGATCTGACGGATCACTGAACTTTTTTTCTGTAACATCAAATGTGGACGTTATAAGCTAATTAATAAATGTTATTAGTTAAGATAACACACCTAATGTTAACCATGTCGGGAAAAAGCAGGTGATCGTTATCTGGCAGTTACTTATTATTTTTATGGGTATAAAATAATAATTAGCAGGACAAAACTAATGATAGCTTACTCTAATTACAGCAATCGATCTCCTGTAACGTTAGTTGAACTTGATTTAAAATGGCAGGACCGTTTCTGACGATTTAGAGTTGTTTCTAGTGGCATATTATATTGATTTTATCTACTGAATTTGCTGTTTCAAAAATATTATTGCTCTAGAAACAGAATAGCCTATTATTTTATAGGTAGACTTTTAAATTGTGTATAATTTTTATAGTCTATTTAAAATACTAGAATGATGACGCAGTCGTCTGGGCGGAAGTTTGATATCGCGACTCCGCCTCCGGCTCAACTGACGATTCCTTCTGCGCATGCCCAGGCTCCAAACTTTTTTTTTTTTTTTGACGTATTGCGTAACGTGTCAGCGCCCATTCATCAGCCCATTTTGGCTTCAGTTCAATACAATGGAAGGAAGCGACGTTGCGTCGTCCATCTTTTTTTACAGTCTATGGTTAGTATTTGCACGTTCAAGTTGTAAACACGACTCTGTACTTCCGCCTATGTCAAGCGTGACCTTTTTAATGTAATTGCGTATTACGTGACGTCACGAACGCGCATCCCAGAAGTTAGAGCAAGGCGAGCATTTGTGCTTATGAAACGTAAACTTTTTTTAAATTTTTTTTTAATGTCCGAACGTTTCGCTAGATAAGACCCTTATTCATCGTCTGGTATCGTTTAAAGCCCTTTGAAGCTGCATTGAAACTGTCATTTGGACCTTGAACCATCTGGTGCCCATTGAAGCCCATTATAAGGAGAAAATATAAAGGAATGTTTTCGTCAAAAACCCTAGAACCCTATTGCACAAGATGTAATATAAGTCTAAGGTGTCCCCTGAATGTGTCTATGAAGTTTCAGCTCAAAATGCCTATTTTGGGGCATAATTAAAAATGTGCCGATTCAGTGCGTTTCCCCTTTAAATGCTCGCGCTCCCCGCCCCCAAGCTCGCAACTCTATAATACATTGCATAAACAAAGTTCACACAGCTAATTTAACCCTCAAAATGGATCTTTACAAAGTGTTCATGCAACATATTAGATCACGCAAGTATAGTATTTATTTGGATGTTTACATTTGATTCTGAATGAGTTTGATAGTATGCTAACGTGGCTAAATCTAACATTACACTGTTGGACAGATTTATAAAGAATTAATTTGTGTTTATGAATAATATAGACTGCAAGTGTTTAATAATTAAAATAACAACATGGCTCTGGTGTCTCTCATGTCAGTTATTATTGCTCCATCTGCCTTTTTTTGCTGTTGTCCTTGCTTGCTTACCTGAATAAAGTCTGTTGATTTGGCTGTGCAGCTCCAGACTTTTAAGGGTAAGTTCACCCAAAAATTAAAATTCTCTCATTTATTACTCACCCTTATGCTGTTCCACACCCGTAATACCTTTGTTAATCTTCGGAACACAAATTAAGATATTTTAGTTGAAATCCGATGGCTCAGTGAGGCCTGCATAGGAAGCAATGACATTTCCTCTATCAAGATCCATAAATGTACTAAAAACACATCTAAATCAGTTCATGTGAGTACAGTAGTTCAATATTAATATTAATATTATAAAGCGACGACAATATTTTTGGAGTGCCAAAAAATATATAGTTTTGGGTGAACTAACCCTTTAATTCTGGCTTGTGTAATGCCTTGAACATGAGCTGGTATATGCAAAAGTTGGAGGTGTACATATTAATGATCCGGACTGTTGCGTCACAGTCGGTGACGTTCTTCACAACACATTCGCCTGTTCTTCAGAGGTCTTTTGCACAAATCAAATTTACATAAGAAGGAGGAAACAATGGTGTTTGAGACTCACTGTATGTCATTTCCATGTACAGAACTCTAATTATTTAACTATGCCGAGGTAAATTCAATTTTCAATTCTAGGGCACCTTTAAATATATATTAAAGATAAGTAGCAAAAGAGCATATGTGGGAGGAACATATTCCTTTAATATTGTTGTTGTTTATTGTGTATGTGTGGATATATATATATATGTTTCTGGACCTATAAAAAGAAATGTCAAAAAGTCATGGGCACTCTCTCTATGACCAGTAGGGGGCGCTCATGGAGTTTCTACAACAGTGTTTTACTGTCCAGTCCAACAAAAAATCCTTTCCACACTTTGCAGAAATGCAAGTCTGACAGAGAAAACTGGATTATAGAATTATTAGAGGGTTATTGCATTAACTCTGTTTGTAGTTGAATTAAAAGGGCAAATAAAGTGTGGGTGATAAAGAGACATTTAGTCCATTAGGTCGATTCAATCATTTATTTATTCTATAACTAAAGTATCTCATCTGCACAATATCTCCTGCAATACATTTTTCAGGATTATGGAACAAAAAAAATCAGGGTTATTATTAACTACAATCCTATTATTAAACTTTTATTAACTAAAACTAAAACCATAAAAATATGTCTGTTATGTAAAATAAATTAATCATTAGCTGAAATAAAATGTAAAAAAAAGAAGAAAAAAAAAGCTAGTTGCCAATGAAACACTTCTCAGTTTCATTTAGTTTGAGTTGAAGTTATAAAATAACTAAATCAACAAATAAATAACAAATAACAATTACTAATAGAAACTGAATAAAATCAATAATTAATGCTATAATATGATAATTAATACTATACAGACATTTAAACTAACAAAACTAATAAAAATAACAAAACAGATAAATAAAAAATTAAACTGAATTCCAAATATTCACAAAAACTATAATAGTATATTAATGATAAAATAACACTGCATAAAATGTACAAACCTGATTCCAAAAAAGTTGGGACGCTGTACAAATTGTGAATAAAAACAGAATGCAATGATGTGGAAGTTTCAAATTTCAATATTTTATTCAGAATACAACATAAATGACATATCAAATGTTTAAACTGAGAAAATGTATCATTTTAAGGGAAAAATAAGTTGATTTTAAATTTCATGGCATCAACACATCTCAAAAAAGTTGGGACAAGGCCATGTTTACTACTGTGTGGCAGTGGCGCAAAAAGTGGGTATGCGCTATATGCGGCGCATAGGGGCGCCAAAGCGATGGTTAATTTTTTTTTTTTTTTTTTTTTTTAATAAGTTAAATAAATTTAAAAGTTATATAAATCTATATAAAAGTTATATATATAAAAAAAGTTATATACATTTTAGAGGACTAACAGGCTAGAGTAGGCGCCGGTGCCCTCATAAGATTCCATCATAGAATTTATCGCGAGTGGGCGGGGCGCAGCGCTGAGTGAGCAGCAGTGACGTTAGTGAGTTGTAATTGAAACTCGAAAAAGATGGATAAAGCAAAAAAGCTATCGGGGGCTAAAAATAGAAAAAGAAAGAGGGAAAAGGAGATGACATGTCAAGGGATGCGACAGCAGCTAAATAAGTGGACTGTGAAAGGCAACAGGTAGGATTTAAAATGTGACGTCTATGCTTGGAGGCTTGCAAATACGTTATTCATGTTAACAGACTAGCTAGCATTTGCTAACACTGGGAATGTAGCAGACAGAATATGTAGCTAGCTTAGAATATGCAAAACCGAGGTTGCTGAGCTGAAAACTGAAAAATATAAGGTAGCATGTACAATAAATGACAAGAATCTGGAAAACAACTTTAATATCTCTGGTTTACCGTGGAAATTATGCATATATTTGCTACCAAACTTGGAGGCTTGCAAATATTAATGTTGACTGACAAGTGTTTACTAACTTACTGCAAAATAATGTTGCTGATATCTACATTTAGATTTTGGTTAAACCCTTTGGTACCAATCCCATTCATGAGGGTTTGGGGTCGCCAAAATTTTTTGCTGCATACCCCTCTAACACTGGATAGTTGCGCCCCTGCTGTGTGGCATCCCATCTTCTTTTTATAACAGTCTGCAAACGTCTGAGGACTGAGGAGACAAGTTGCTCAAGTTTAGGAATAGGAATGTTGTCCCATTCTTGTCTAATACAGGCTTCTAGTTGCTCAACTGTCTTAGGTCTTCTTTGTCGCATCTTCCTCTTTCTGATGCACCAAATGTTTTCGATGGGTGAAAGATCTGGACTGCAGGCTGGCCATTTCAGTACCCGGATCCTTCTTCTACGCAGCCATGATGTTGTAACTGACCCAACAATGCAGAAGAGCTGAATGCCACTATCAGAGCAACCTGGGCTCTCATAACACCTGAGCAGTGCCACAGACTGATCGACTCCATGTCATGCCTCATTGCTTCAGTAATACAGGCAAAAGGCGCCCCAACTAAGTACTGAGTGCTGTACATGCTCATACTTTTCATGTTCATACTTTTCAGTTGGCCAAGATTTCTAAAAATCCTTTCTTTGTATTGGTTTTAAGTAATATTCAAATTTTCTGAGATACTACATTTGGGATTTTCCTTAGTTGTCAGTTATAATCATCAAAATTAAAAGAAATAAACATTTGAAATATAGGGTGAATTCAGGGTGATTGGGACACATTTTGCCATTGAGATGACTGGGGAAACGTTTCCCAGTCAACCTGAATCAGTCTGTGTGTAATGAATGAATATAATATACAAGTTTCACTTTTTGAATGGAATTAGTGAAATAAATCAACTTTTGATGATATTCTAATTATATGACCAGCACCTGTATGTCACAATAGTGAAGAAAATACTATTGCAACTTCTGTTTCATGCTGACTTTATTCAAGGATACCTGTACGCCTGTAGTTCTCAGTTTCACGCAGCATTAAACGGCCCCTCCTCTGTATTGAGTGCGCTCACTGAGCTTATGTAAAGAACAAAAAGAGTTTTGCATGCACCAGATTTGAATGGAGGGAGAAGGGAAGGCATGGGAAGAATACATCCCTAATCAAGCTATTGTTCAACTGAGTAGATGACAGGATTCTATCCTTTTCATATTGCTCCTGTGCACTATTTACTCATTCATTCATTTATTCATTTATTCATTAATAAGGAATAATAATAATAAAAATAATAGTATTATTATAAAAAAAATATATATTTTTTGTAAATAAATTTGTGTATAATTGAAATGTTTTGTTATGGCATCACTCTAAATAAATAAATAATAACTGGCACTACCTATAAAGAAATAGTATATATAGACTCCCTTTAAACAATGAAATATGTTTATTTCCTTGTCATATCTAACCAGTTTGATTTTTAAGAGGCATAATTCACCAGTAAATGTATGGAGGACCAGTATAAATTCAGCACATTGGACAGTTCCCACTGCTGAACACTGAACAACAGACATGTTCATCCTGAAAGATGAGGTATATGTGGTTGTACTTTCTGTTTGAGTAAGTATAAGGAAAGCCACATGTGCATTAGCACCTTTAACATTATTTATTTTATATTTAACAATTACATCACATTTATTCAAAACATGTTCAGCTTTTTATATCATTTTCAATAATGTGCAAATATCTGTGTGCCTCTGGACAAAGCTTTGTTTCCATGTCTAATGAGTAATATACTTTTTAAGAAGCTGCTAATATAAAGTATACTTTATTTGTGAGGTTTTCTAAAAAAATAAAAATAAAACTTGGTAAACTAGTCAGCTTCAAAGTACGGCTTTGAACACTACACTCTTAAAAAATGCTGGGTTAAAAACAACTCAAGTTGGGTTGAAAATGGACAAACCTGGCATTTGGGTTAAATGTTTGCCTAACATGCTGGGAAGTTTTTTTGTATTTATTTTTTTTAACTCAACTACTGTTTAAAAATTACTATATGGCTGGCTTAGAATGAACCCAAAATCAGACACATAATTACTAGAGGCAACAATAATAATCAAAATTTAATAAATATTTATTGTTTAAAGCTGCTGTCCGCAACTTTTTTTGTGTGTTCAAAATCTGCAAAAATTATATAATGAGAATGTACAACATGAATCCATTTTCCAAACGTGTTTTTGTCTTACCATGAATCATTATGTTACACTTATAATAAGTGTTTATATTCTGACTATTTCAGACCGGACTGGTAGGACCCGCCACAGGGTATCACAGTAACTGCGTGACTCACCATAAAAGTAGCTCCGGCTACAATGTTCTTCTGCAAGACGCGTGGAGTTCTGTTTATTAACCACTAGAGGGCCAAAAATCACGGACTGCAGCTTTAATTATTATTCATTGGACTTTTTAAAGCTGCATCCCATAAGTTTTGCCTCTTTGTCACCATCTCTGTTCAAAAGTTATTTGTGGAATTATCATCTTTACGTGGGTTGTGCATCGGCATGGCTCATCAGTGCGGATGAATCTAATGTTTTGAGGAGAATGTGTGGCTGTCAGTCACTGCACTGGTGGATACTGTACAGGTACTTCGGAATCACAGATTGTAGTCTTGGAAGTAGCTATGACCAAAATAACAATTTTCACTGGAAAATGTCATCTGAGAAAGTAAGTAACAAATCTGTCACTTCTGACCAATTGGGAAAAAAGCATTGTAATAAATTGCGCTTGTGATTAAATCTAACGATTGCTTAGTTCATATCACATCAAACCATGTAAATTATTATAATTGTTATACTTTGTTCTCAAATTGTTAATGTTAACAACATCATTGCATGACTGTGTATTTAGTGTGTATTAGCCTTACCTGTGGATTTCAAAACAAATTGGGTTGTTTTTAAGCCAGCATTTTTGTGTGTACTTTGTAAAAGGAACAAGACATACACATACATCTCTTTTCTGATGGTGTTTACTGGCATGAGGGCGGGACATCATAGCAAACAACAACCATCCAATCAATTCCTGATGGACAAACAAGTCCCACCTTACATTTCCTACATTTTACTTGTTTGAGAAGATATTTCACTTGAAAACAGGAAAGATGAACACAACTTCCGTTTCATGAAAAACTGTAATGGTTGTTATAAAAAGCATCACACAATATGTGTATTGTGTAGTTGATTTTATCATATGAAGTATTGATCTTCACATGTGTTACTGTTTCTGTTTTAGAATATAATGCAGCTAATTTCAGCTCAATGGACAGCCGTCAGTGTCAGTATAACCACAGTACAGACAAGCTGAGCAAACTTCCTTCATGCAAATGTGTGAACTCTAACCAACACACAAAACCACACATAGTCTAATGGAAACATTTGTGCTTGTTGACCAGTGATCAAGTAAGAGATGAAGTGAGAGTTTGACAATGTGAAGGTAGTCTGAATATAAGAGTTGTGGTTTCCTGTTTTGACATGTTTACACGTTGCTGGTTTGTACCCACTACAACAGAGAACATCATGAGTTTTACAGCTAAACTTTGACTAAATAAAAAAAAATTGACCAATTGAAATGTAAAGCATCAAATTTCTCAAGTGAAGATGATTATCTGCTTGAATCAAAATTATTTGATACTAAACATATCTATCATATCCATAAGACAAACAAAAGTTTTATCCCCTCTTCATTTCTATTATTTGATTTCATTTTTGTAAACCAATCAGAGCAAATTAGAGTAAAAAAGTCTATAGGGTAATCAATGATTAGTTAATACTGCTCTTACTCTTTATACACATGATAACCTAATTTAATGAACACCTCCTGTGATGTGAAACATTTTAGAAAAGATTTTCCATTGACTTGAACCAATCAGATGAGAGCTGCTGTCTGTAAGACCCTCACCAGTGTCAGTTATTCACAGTCACTCACAGAGATGGAGAGGTCAAGCCTTGCTCTCGTCTTGCTCATGTGTAAGAAAAGATGGTTTTGAGAAAGTTTTCAGCTGTTTTGAGAGGTTTTTTTGACCTAAATGTCAATATTACTGTGAATGTATTTGAATGGTAGTACATATTTCAAATTTAAGTTCTTTATTAAGCTATTTTGCTCTTTTACAGGTGTTTTGTTGTTCAGTCAGAACAGAATCTCTGGAGCAGAAGTGGAGATGAAAGTCAGACCAGGAGACAACATCACTCTCTACTGTGATCGCTCTTTTACTGGTTCCCGCTTTGTATGGATAAGAAACTGCTCTCATGAAAATCAACCCTCTCTGGAGATAGATATAATGAGATTGGACAAGGAGATATTTCAGCGTTTCAGCTCTGTCCAAAACCGCTCCAGTAATTCTTATGATCTACATATTACTAACATCAGTGTCTCTGATCTGGGACTGTATTACTGTGGAGAAGTAGAGCATAAAGTATATGAAGATGAACAAGGCAGGTCCAACCGATATGAAGTATACTATTACGGAAACCAAACAATTTGTCTCTCTTTTGCAGGTAAGAAAACATTTCTGCTAGTTATTATTGTATTATTGCTTGTGTAATTCTGGAGCACTTTCTCATTGAAGCAATGGACTTCTTATTCTGAACCTTCCACACCTCATGACTGTAATAATAATAAAATCAACATTCATTGATGTGTTTGTTTATTTTATATAGAGGAAGTAACTTCATGTTCTGGACTGAACATCACCTCCACTCCTCGTGTATCAGACTGTGTTCTCTGCTGGACGCTGCTGTTCAGTGTGTGTCCGGTGTGTGTTCTCCTCTCCTCCATCTGTCTGTTCTGCCTCTGTCAGAGGAAAAATACAGGTATTCATTCACTTATTGACACTCTTCTTTTGCACTACCACAGTTTTAAATTGTGGTATAATGCCACTTTTACAAGATGTAAAATAAGTCTCTGATGTGAGAAAGTATTGTTTAGTATAAAGCATGCTGAAGATTAGCAAACAGGCTGTCCATTAATTAAATGATTAGCTATTTCCCCACAAAAGCTGTTTAATCAGCATAGTGAAGCCTCTCATCCATTGACATCCATTCAAAAAACAGCCTCTGGTCTCCTTCCCTGCGTACCGTCAGAGGCGGAGTGCTAGCATTAGCCGATATGCTTTTTTAGCTAAAGGTTGCAGGCTTGCCTTCCAGTGGCTTTGATGAGGCCTTGATGAGCGTTGCAACCGGGGAACATGAGTGCGTAGCGGCCGGCGGGCTTGAGAGCGAAGCGGCCAGCGGTGCAAACGGCTGCTCTGAGATGGCAGCAGGCCGTTCTGGGACAACAGCGGGCTGCTCTGGGACAACAGCGGCCTGCTCTGGGACAACAGTGGGCTCGGGCTGACAGACTGCTCCCAAGTCCATAGAGCTCAAGTACATCCTCCACGCACGACAGCCAAGACATAAAAAGTGGAAACAGCCCTCTTGGCCATGACAGAATTGACAAGGAGAGAGGGCTGCTCTGGAACAACAGCGGGGACGTGACGTGACTCTGGGCGATCAGCGGGGACGTGACGTGACTCTGGGCGATCAGCGGAGACGTGACGTGACTCTGGGCGATCAGCGGAGACGTGACGTGACTCTGGGCGATCAGCGGAGACGTGACGTGACTCTGGGCGATCAGCGGAGACGTGACGTGACTCTGGGCGATCAGCGGAGACGTGACGTGACTCTGGGCGATCAGCGGAGACGTGACGTGACTCTGGGCGATCAGCGGAGACGTGACGTGACTCTGGGCGATCAGCGGAGACGTGACGTGACTCTGGGCGATCAGCGGAGACGTGACGTGACTCTGGGCGATCAGCGGAGACGTGACGTGACTCTGGGCGATCAGCGGAGACGTGACGTGACTCTGGGCGATCAGCGGAGACGTGACGTGACTCTGGGCGATCAGCGGAGACGTGACGTGACTCTGGGCGATCAGCGGAGACGTGACGTGACTCTGGGCGATCAGCGGAGACGTGACGTGACTCTGGGCGATCAGCGGAGACGTGACGTGACTCTGGGCGATCAGCGGAGACGTGACGTGACTCTGGGCGATCAGCGGAGACGTGACGTGACTCTGGGCGATCAGCGGAGACGTGACGTGACTCTGGGCGATCAGCGGAGACGTGACGTGACTCTGGGCGATCAGCGGAGACGTGACGTGACTCTGGGCGATCAGCGGAGACGTGACGTGACTCTGGGCGATCAGCGGAGACGTGACGTGACTCTGGGCGATCAGCGGAGACGTGACGTGACTCTGGGCGATCAGCGGAGACGTGACGTGACTCTGGGCGATCAGCGGAGACGTGACGTGACTCTGGGCGATCAGCGGAGACGTGACGTGACTCTGGGCGATCAGCGGAGACGTGACGTGACTCTGGGCGATCAGCGGGGACGTGACGTGACTCTGGGCGATCAGCGGGGACGTGACGTGACTCTGGGCGATCAGCGGGGACGTGACGTGACTCTGGGCGATCAGCGGGGACGTGACGTGACTCTGGGCGATCAGCGGGGACGTGACGTGACTCTGGGCGATCAGCGGGGACGTGACGTGACTCTGGGCGATCAGCGGGGACGTGACGTGACTCTGGGCGATCAGCGGAGACGTGAACTGTTGCTGTTGTGATGGTAGCCGCCATCTTGTGCGTGTTACCTGGTGCGGCGGCCATTACGGGACTCACCATGGTGTCGCATTCCTCCGCGACACCCACAGTAAACGGAGAGCCGACAGTCAACAATGCATAGTCCATAAAGCTGCTGAGTGACGAATGCGGTCCCTCTCGTCTTAGTTGATTCTGGAGAGGTTGGTTGACGCCATCACAGAAGAAGTCAATCAGTGCACAGTCCGGAAGATCAGAGAGGTGAGCAATGTCCAGATATTCCTGCACATAATCCTCTAACGATCGCGTGCCCTGCGTACTCCACAATAGCAAATGATCAATATCCATACCGTACAAATGTTCTCTGGTAAAGCTGCTGGATCTTGGTGGTGGCGAGGTCTTCTGTAACGAAGCGGGACTGAGGCAGAGATCCAAATGCAGCATTTTATTAAAGTAGAGTGGTCGTACAGGCAGGGTCAAAACAGGAACAAACAGGAACAGTAAGGAACAGGCAGAATCGTAGTCAGGGTACAGGCAGTAGATCGAGGCAGGCAGATATCATACACAGAACGCTATACCAGGCAAGGCTCAGGACAGGCAGCAACGGGTCAGTACACAGGAACAGGCAAGATCAAACACAGGCAGACAGGATACAAGGTACGCTCAGAATTGTCACTAGGAATCAAGACTTCGCGGTGAGGTGGTGTGTGTGTGAATCCTTTATAGTCCTGGTAATAAGCTGCAGCTGGGTGTAGTGATTAGTGATAGTGATTGGTGGAGTGAGTGCAGGTGATTGACAGAGAGGATTATGGGTAATGAAGTCCGGGAACTGACAGGAACAGACGGTGATCATAACACCTGTAACCAAAGTGACCATGCCCTTAATTATGCAGAACTTTAAGGCTTAACATAATTTAAACGGATGAGTTATAAAAAAAATTCACCCCCCTAGAGTTGTCATGAAGGGCAAATTTAACTGTATAGACCAAAACCACAATTTGATCCAGGCTGTAAACAGGTTTTTTGTTTTGTTTTGTTTTGTTTTTTCTGCTGTAAAGTTGGTCATTTTAACATGGGGATCAATGGGATTCTGCTCTCTTTTGGAGCCTGTCCCTAGTGGCCAGTCAATGAATCACAGTTTAAGTTACTTGGCTTCAAGAGAAACTGGGGGAGGTTGCAGCTTGACTAATGCAATAACATGGCCTCATGACCCTTTTGTTACATGTTCTCAGGGGCAGGATTTATGTAAATTTTAGGGTTAGTGATGCCACCAACTGAGGAAGAAGCTTGATGTAGTCCCAAACAGTCATTTGTTGTAGTCCTTAAACAGAAAAACAGAGAAATTCTTTAAAAGACAATATCTCTGTTTGTAGAAATTAAAATGTAACACACTGAACCTTTGCATAAATTCTAAACCATTTATGTATGTGACGCTCTAATTTAAACAATCAATTGTAGATGCTGCGGCAGATCAAAAAGTCCATTCGAGAGGTAGAAATAACATTGAGGTATGAACAATGCAAACATGCACATTCATTAAAGACAGATAAATGTAATGTATGTGTGTTTCAGAAAGCAACTTAATTCGTGAATTTTCTTTTATTCCAGGGTGAAGATGAAGAGGTGTGTTATGCATCTTTAGATGTGAAAACCAGGAGACAAAAACAACGCAAGACAAAGCGAGCGCAGTGTTCAGACTTCAGTACATATGCTCAGGTCAGAACAGACACGCAATAGAACTAAAATAGAACTGAGGTGCTTTCTGAAACTTTCCAAATGATAAAGGTCATTATCATGTAACATCACATAATGAATACAAGGTACTTTCATTGCATCTCAGTGTAAAAGATATGTAATTCCATACTTGTATATTTGGTCACACTTTATATTAAGTGTCTTTAACTAGCCTATGTACTAACATTTAAATTAATAATGTGATACAATGTCCTTATTGTGTATAACTGTTTTTACAAGTACTTTTATTTAAAAATTCTTGCATGTAAATACAGCTGTAATTAATATGTGACCTGATCCAGCAAAATGAGTCACAGTGACCCAAATTTCAAAATTGAGATTTTGGTATCAATGGAAAGATGAGACAATAAGCTTTAAAATGATATCCTAGTCAAGTTGAATGGTTTTAAAGATATACCCATTTGAATTATGGTCGTTTGCCCTCTTTTTCCTATTGAAAACCTGAGAAAATCGCTTTTAAAGTTTTTTGCCCGTTTTTTTTTGTTGATATCTTTCAAAATCCATTGCATTTAAAGGCATAAACTATTTATTTTACAGCTTAATTTGACCAAAGATATATATATATATATATATATATATATATATATATATATATATATATATATATATATATATATATATATATAAATGCTATTAAACCAGGCTGAAGCTCAAATTATTTTGAAGTATTTATTTGAATTAACCCTTTAAGACCTGAAGGCTTTTTTAGAGTTCTTTTTTTTTTTTTTTTTTTTTTTTTTTATCTGAGCGACACACAAAAGTAAAGACTCATAACTCCAAAACTCTAGCAAGGAGAGTCAAAAGGTAGGTATCATTTGATAGAAAACATTTTAAAATTTAATAAAATATAAATTACATTACATTTGGACATTATCTTGCTGAGAAACAGCTGATAAAAGACAAAAAATATATATATATATAATTTTTAAAAAATATTTTTTTCTTTTTTTATTTGACATGGAATAACTCAGGAACACAATAAGATCACTAAAAAATTCTTTTTTGGTGATGCTCTCCTATATGTGAGCTGCATCTGGTTCAAATTTCGTGGTGATATTATAAAGAATAGTTTGAAAAATTGTTGTTCATTTTTTCCGCAGCCAGGTGGCGCCAACGGGCGGTAAACTCCGGTTCAGAGGTGCTTCTCAGCACTCGTTAGTTTTTCAAATGGTTAGATGCATTAAAAAGATGAGATTCTAAGCTTTAAAATGACATCTATTATGTGTTATTCCACGTTGGAAAACGAACATGGATGGGTCCGGGAACATTGGATACACACTGCATCCCGGAGAGATGAGAGATATGTTTTTTAGCCAAGTACGTTAAATCATTCCGTGAGTAATATCTTGTGATCAACGCAATATATTATATTGATTTTATTATATTATATTATATTGATATTGATTCATTTTAATCATTTTAATCTTGAGAATCTGCTTTAAATATTGATGTGCGATTTTTATGATCTGTGCATTTTTCATGAAGTTATGAGCATGTGGAATATACATACTTGTATTCAGTTAGCTGCTGTGCTGTTTTTGTTGTAAACGCATATTACTCAGACTCATTAGAGGGTGAAAACAACACAACAGAAGCATGTTGGAGGCTTGATATGAAAGTTTAAAGTCTTTGGTTTTGTATGCAAAAACAATTTTTGTGCTACCTATATGGATTCAATTTTTATTAGCTTTTAAAGAGAGACGCAAATGGGAGTTTTATTTTATAAGGCGCGCTAGTCTGACAGGAGGATGGCTGGACCGATCGCGTGCCTGTCAGACGAAACGGGGCTTCCCATTGTTAAAAATCAGCGTTTAGGTCAGTGTGTTTACATTTCTAAGCTTTTTGATTGGTTCTATCCAACGTGTAACACCATATTTGTAGAGCAGAGATAGTGAGGTTTCAGTGGATACCGGGAAATGCTCATAAGTGACGAGAGGAGTTGAGAAGTTCATTTCCAGCGAATTTAGTAAAACCATGTCAAATTTAATAGCCATTTAAATACCTTTACTCAATTATCTGGACTACGAAACTTTGGGAGATTATTTTTGAAAGTCTGTTCTTTGAAATTACCTTAAAAAAAAAAAAAAAAAAGTTTTTTTCATTGTTTTTCCACATTATCGGCCCATATCTTAAAATAGAACGTTGCGACTTCCGACTCATTTCGCCAGATCGGGTCACATATCTGTAATTACATCTATAATTATAATTGATCCTTCCATTCCACCTTAACCAACCCTTAAACCTACCCATACCATGAAACCTATCCCTAAACTTACCCGAATCCCACCTCAACAGAAGCAAAAGTATTTTTAATACAAATAAACATTTTGCTTAACTTATTTTTTTATTTTTTATTTATTTTTATTTTAGTACATAGTTAAATACACCCCAAAGTGACTGGATACTTTAACTTATTTTCCACACATAACAGGATGTAGTGGGTTTCCTGTATGAAGCAGTGTTTAGATTAAGGTATTTATATTAAACTTATTCTTTAACAGAATGATTGTTTGAATTTTACAGCTAGTCTCATTAATTTTCACAAAACATACTGCATGGCAGATGAAGCATAATTTGTTTGAGTATTGTTTTTGGATAACAGTTGGCAACAAGCAAACATTCGAACTAGATATCTCATCTTAAAACTATCTATTTTATAACTTTATAGGTAAAAGAGAAATGCCCACTTTAGTTGCTTCTCTGTAGTAAGATATGTTCTTGTTTTTCCTCTTGTTTTGAACTAGTGCATGTTAGGTCTGTATTTTTTCTAATTGTGCTTTTAATTATTTTGAACAGTTAAAATATAATTGAAATCGAAACAAATTTAAATATTTAAAGCATCAGAGTTGTTCTTCAAAGGAGTTTTACTGAAGTGCACTGTCTGTGTCTTTTCTTAAGAAAGGGTCTTGCTTTGTTTCCAGTTAAAGAGATAATCTTAACCACAAATGTTTCCATTCAGTTTAGTGCTTGTGTGAACATGAGACAGAAGAAAGAAAGAGGCTGGTGTGTATAAATGCTTATGTGGTGAGTTTGTGGTGAAATTGTGTACATCATGCAGCAAAAGCTTGATTTACAGCGGCAGTCGTTCTTTAGACTCTCTGATGGATGAGGAAGAATCACATTTACTGCATCTCTCAGAATGAAGCACAAAGAGCAGATTTCATTTGTTTTATTTGCTTTCCTTTTTACTTTGACAATGCATCTCACATGAACACTCAAATGATGTTCAGTGCCATGCTATTTAATAATAATGTGTCAAAAGGAATCTTTTATCTGTACATTTTTGTCACTGTTTATAATGGATAGTGATGTTTATAGTATGGCAATGTATATTTTTACTTGTCCATGATCTGTTATTATGTCTGAAAGAGACTCATGGTGTTTTTTTTTTTTGTTTTTTGTTTTTTTTAGCCTGAGGGGGGCAGTGTGGATTTGCTTTTTGCAAAATGTCTTAACATTTTAAATGCTTATTACACTCCACATTCATTTGACTAACATGTTAAAGCACTTTTTTATGTGAAGGTCATATAGCAAATACATGTGTCATATCAATTCATGTTGTGATTCAGTTGATTCAGTGTCCCTAACTGTGTTTGGCAAATCATTAAAGATAAGTGGCAAAAGAACATAAGTGGGAGGAGCATATTCATTTATTATTGTTGTTTATTGTGTAAGTAAGTGGTATTGGTATGTATTTGTTTTCTGGCCCTATAAAAAGAAATTTCAAAAAGTCATGGGCACTCTCTCTATGACCAGTAGGGGGCACTCATGGAGTTTCTACAACAGTCTTTTACAGTCCAGTCCAACAAAAAATCCTTTCCACACTTTGCAGAAATGCAAGTCTGACAGAGAAAACTGGATTATAGAATTATTAGAGGGTTATTGCAGTAACTCTGTTTGTAGTTGAATTAAAAGAGCAAATAAGGTGTGGGTGATAAGACATTTAGACCATTCAATCATTTATTTATTCTATAATTAAGTATCTCATCTGCACTCAATACTGCGCACAAATATCTCCTTCAGTGAATTCACGAATTTGGAACCAAAATCAGGGTTATTATTAACTACTAAATTATTATTAACTAAAACTAAAACCTTAAATTTATTTCCGTTACATAAAATTAATGAATTGTTCAATTAAAGTGAAATACCAAAATTTATTCAGACACCTTGAGCATTTCATTCATTAATACGGTTTATTCGCTATAGTTTAAAAAAGGGTAATAAAATATATCTCAGAGTTAAACTGTCTCGCTGGCGCGAGCGAGTGGAGGTGGGACTAATTTTGCATATTCATTGATACGTGTATATTAAATGAGGCAAGAGTGTAGAGTTACATTTAAGCTATTTGAAGGCATGAAATATTTTTTACTTGAATTTTGGTGATCAAAGATGAGTTTTAAGTGATAAAATAATTGACTACAGGGGGACTTTAAATGTAACTTGACAGACGGACAGATCATAAACATGCTCAATGACTGAACCTAGACAGACAGTTCAAAATCTGGCTCATAGACTGAAACAGAATTGGCAGCTGGCATAACATTAGATACGTTAACTGGGACTTCACTGGCAGACAGTTCACCCACAGGGTCATTGGTGGAAACTGGACAGACAGGAACATCAGACACATTGACACACAAATCAGAATCACAAGCATTGATGGGAATTGGACTGGCTGGACAGACGGTTCAAACTCTCCTTGGAAATTACAGGATTAACAGAGCAAACAAAAAGCTCATTTAAGGTTTCCATGGCAGTGACAGGTAGGGAAGAGACTTCATGAACGGCCCTTGTAGCTGTAGCAAAACAGTCGTAATATTCAGACTGCATTGGAAGTGACAGACAAGGCTGAGAGTATGGCTGCACAACTATTAATCACGATTAATCGTTTGCAAAATAAAAGTCTGTGTTTACGTAATATATGTGTGTGTTCTTTGTATAATAATTATGTATATATAAATACATGCACATACATGTATAAATTTAAGAAATATATACATGTATAAATATACATATTTATATATATTGTATATTACATATAAATATTTTATATATACAAATATTTTTTTTCTTAAATTTATACATGTATGCATGTATTTATATATACATAATTATTATACACAGAACACACACATATATTACGTAAACACAGACTTTTATTTTGCAAATGATTAATCACGATTAATCGTTGTGCAGCCCTAGCTGAAAGTTCAAAGTCAGCCTCCTTGGCTGGGTCGGGACAGGGCAAAAGTCCATAACTGGCCTCCATGGCCGGTTCAGAGCAAGGCAGGAGATCATAAGCGGCTTCTGTAGCCAGGACAGGACAAGAGTTCATAAGTGGGTACCATTGACACCTCTAGAGGATCTGCAGCAGATGCCGCCACCTCTGTAGGTTCTACAGTAGTACCATCAGAATACAGGAAGAGTTCAGCAACGATTCCTTTGACCGTGACATGACAGGCTGAAAGTATATTGCTGGGTGCCACCACCACGCAAGGGGCTGAAGCGAGCACCACTGCTTTGGGAGGCAAAGCAGTGAGCGCCACTACCTCAGGAGGTTCTGCAGCATCAGCCGTCCCTCCTGGAGACATCATAATGGACACTGCCACCTCTGGGAGTTCTGTGGTGGTGTATGCAGCCCAAACACACCAAAAAGCGATCCCCATTATGGGAAGTACTTCAGTTCAGGAATAAAAAGGCTAAAGTGAGTGGCAGCCATCTCGGCTGAGGGCTCAGGTGTGGCTCATCTGCGGAGACGTGACGAGGCTCTGGATGATCTGCTGAGATGTGACTGGACTCCTGAAGATCAACTGGGACTTGACCTGGCTCACGAAGATCTGCTGAGATGTGACGAGGCTCTGGATGATCTGCTGTGACTTGACTGGACTCATGAAGATCAGCCATGATTTGACTTGACTCACGCAGATCAGCTGTGACTTGTGGCTGCCATTTTGTGAGCGTGCTCTAGCGTGGCTGCCATCATACTATTGAGTGCAGGATTGCATTCCCCTGCGACACCCACAGTGAACACTGAACCAACAGTCCACAAAACATAATTGAAAGAACTACTCAGTGATGAACGAAGACCCTCATGAATCACTCTTGATTTTAAAGGCTGATTAAGGACATCACAGAAAAAGTCTATTAACAGAGTTCAGTAATTCTGATTACTTCCTTCCGCCACGGATTCAAATCACAAGTTGACAGTCGGACCAAGACCAAGCCTCCATTACTAATTCTAAAACGTCACTTTAGAACTAGTAATGAAGGAACGTTGAGTCCCTCCACTGAAACTCATTTAATTTCATACAGTATTAGAGAGAGAGAGGGATCGCCTGAACAAGTAGGCTATTACCATCTGTCTGCATAACATTCATTCTTCAAGTCGATGTCCATAAAAATATATCCATTATAAAAGTCCGTTTGAATGCCTGCTGAGGAAAGCGATCTTGTATTTGTTCTTTTTACAGCTATGGGAATTTTTCATAACATACTAATTTACCTGTAAAGTTTTGCCGCCATCTAATGGCGTATTGATGTAACTTTTAAATGTGATGTACTACTTCAGTGCAGTCTTTTTGCATGGAGTTTTTGTTTGTTTTGACATGCTTCATGCAACTTTTTTTTCCACCTGTAAAAAAGTTTAAAGAATGAATGAAGTTTTAATCAGTTGTACATGTCAGCTATTGGACTCATTCATCACAATCTGTCATAAACAATAATATCTACTGTTGTCTACTTTTCAAATGTTAATACTTAATAGTGTAATCAGTTGCAGTTTTGGATTCAATTTCTCCAGCCATACAGAAATGGGCTGGATATATCACAGTAAGTATAAGTCTAATCATATCACTTGGTCTGTGTTTTTAAACTTGTAGATGTAGGATTGCTGTACAGTATATTGATCCTATTGCTCAATTGTTGCTTGAAATAAATAGGTCTTAGTTTAACCCAGGATTATGCATTAGTTCAATTAGGACATTTAAGTAGGTTGACAACACCTCCGAAAACCGCCAGTTGCAGAACCACTGCGATGGACAGTGTTAGACTCAGGTTGGCCATCCTTCCAAAAATATACCTTTCCTTGTTGATAATCATCATTCTCTCTTGCAAACATTGTACACTTGAATGCTCTGATCTCTTTTGAAAGTTCAGCACGTAAACGTTCAAGATCTCTTTTCAGTTCAGTCAACTTACTTTTTGTCACCATTTCACCAAGCTGAATCTCCATGTTCTTGAAATCCTGTTTCGTTGATTCAAGTTGCTTAGTAGTTTCTTTAATCACCAGGTTGATTAAGCTGAACACCTGATGTCTATAAAGAGTCGAATGTATGCCACATGTTTGTGCCTGATGAAGACCTGTTGGTCAAAACGTTGCATTATTTACATATATAAACAATTTCCTAAATGTTGACAAGTTTTATATAACATCTGTTTAACTTATATTATTAACCTTATTTTCATGCTATAACTTAGAGAACAAAATTTTCAGTTTTACTAAAATTAGGGTGATGCAAAAATGAGTACACCCCACTGAAAGTCTCTGGAGCAAAGCTAAATTTTCGACTACAAATATCTATTTTAATAAGAATTCAACCACAGATGAGTTTAATTATTCATTACACAGGTGTCCAGCAGACAGTTGACTATAGAGGGTATGCATCGACGTCACTTTCCCGCTGAAAGCTCGCTCCCTCAGCTGGACTGAGTGGCAAAAGAACCTGCTGCATGACTGGATTTAATAGGAGAAACTGCGAAAACGAATTACACTAAAGGTTGGAATTGAATGTGTTTCTTACAACATGCAGCCAGGAGTCGTGTTTCCTGACAATTATGTGTGCCTGATTTCGACGCTGGGGAAACACATAAAGCATCTGCCTGTGAATATTTTATATAACTACAATATAGGTAGGTTTAAATCTAATCACTTAAATCAATGTTATATCGTCATATTGTCCAGCCCTAAAACATGTAGTTTTATAATCAGCCTTGTTTATTGAAAAACACCCAATTATGCAGAATATAAGATGGAAAATATTTAATTGATGATTTGTCAGCATAATATATAACAATACAATATATACGGTATGATTTTACCTCAAAATCTAACAATTTGACAAAAAATGATAACTGCAAAACATGTTTCTCTGCCTGGAGTCCAGCTTTTTCTGTGAATTGCAGTGATCCATTTGCTTATTTTTTCTGTAGCTTTCTGCAGTTTTTAAATATATACCTCAGGTTTTGTGTCAAAGCTATTTGTACAGTCAGTCGCAAAGCTTTTTCCCGTTTTGGATGTGTTTTGTGTGTTTTTCGCGACATTCCTGCTGAAAGGCAATGCTGCCGCTCAGTCTTTTGCCACTCAGTGGGCGTGACCGCAGGCGTAACGGTCGACTGTGACGTCACATGCATACCCTCAATAAAAAGGTGTTAAAACCCCTTCCCATTTCATGCTGTCAGCAACAGCACCACATGAAAAGTGAAGGTGACAAGAACATCAGCAAAGCTTTACTTATCAGTCAGAATACTGTAGCAAAAGTGGTACAAAAATTTAAAAATATGGAACTGCAACCATCTCACAGAGACGTCCAGGTCATCCACGGAAGTTAACACCTCGACAGGAGCATCTTCTGATGAGAAGGGTTGAAGAAATGCATGTAAGTTCACTGCAGTTATCTAAAGAAGTAGAAAGCCAAACTGGGGTGACTATTTCCCATGACACAATACGGCGTACACTGCAGAGGAATGGCATGCATGGGTGCCGTCCACAAAAGAAGTCTCTCCTATAGCCCAGGCACAAAAAAAGCCTGCCTAGAGTTTGCCAGGGCCCATGCTGACAAAGATGAAGACTACTGGGACTCCTTACTCAGGAGTGATGAGATCAAGATAAATGTTTTTGGAACTGATGCTTCAAAACTGTCTGGCATCGCAAAGGTGAGGAATACAAAGAAAAATGCATGGTGCAGTGTCCTTATGTGGGTCTGCATGGGTGCTGCTGGTGTCGGGGAGCTGTTGGAAATTGTTTTTGTGTTCATTGAGATATTGTTTAAAATGTTACTTTTCAAAGGTGGTGTAATCATTTATGCTGAGCACTGTACAACAGCTAAATAAACAAGCACAGTATGTGCACAGTATGATTCCTGAATCAATCAGCATTTTTGAACGAATAATTGAGTGATCAGTGAGTCAGGAGTCCATTTTTCATTGCACTGAGACTGTGGCTGTGTCCACATACTCTCTTAAGTAGGTACTTATTTTGAACAAGTACTTACTTTGCGACCGCTAAAAAAGTACATTTTATAGTATGAATCTGTGTAGTATGGCTATGACTGTCATTTCACTGCCATTCACAAATCCTGTCTCGTGGCCCTAATGGGATAGTAAAGTGTCCATCATATGCACACTTCAGAATCTCATCAGAAGTAATAGGCCATCCGGGTAATTTTTACCTACTGTTTTATGGGTCCTGTGTATTTGGTCATACTTCTTTTGTCACATACTGTTTTTCACCCTAATATAGGCAAATATGTGATTTCAGACACAGCCTAGATCTTTGGGTCTGGAAGGTGGGATGCCTCCAAAGGGTCACAATGTATAACATGCAAAATGGGCAACTCCTACTAAAAATGTAGCAGCGCATTTTAAAAAATATGTACATTTAATATTTAAAGGGGCTCTATGTAAAAATTTTGGACGGGAAGTTCGGTCTGGACTCGATCCATTGTGGAGTAATTATGCTCGGCTCCCAGAAGGCCGAGCCAATCAAATTGCCAGGGCGGGCTTTAATTGATGATTGTTGTGAATGGAGACTCAGGCAGGAGATCCAAGTGCAGCGTTTTATTAAGAATGAGAATGGTCGTACAGGCAGGGTCAACCAGGAACAAACAGGAGCAGCAAAGGACAGGCAGGGTCGTAGTCAGGGTACAGGCGGTAGGTCAAAAGGCAGGCAGATATCACTCACAGAACAGTATGCAAGGCAAGGATCAGGACAGGCAGCAACGGATCAAACAACAGGAACAGACAAGGTCGAGAACAGACAGGCAAACAGGGAATAAACGCTCGGAAATTGCAACAACAGTTAAACAATACTTTGCGGTGAGGTGGTGTGTGTGGAAGTCCTTTATAGTCCAGGTAATGAGCTGCAGCTGGGTGTGGTGATCAGTGATTAGTGTGAAGTGTGTGCAGGTGAGTGACAGAGAGGATGATGGGAGATGTAGTCCAGGAACAGTGACAGGAACAGACGGTGATCATGACATAATGCCCCCCTCCCGGAAGGCGCGTCCTCGCGCCGTAAAAGGAACAGCTAGGGAGGGGGGGTGGGTGCATTGGAGATCTAACGGCAGACGGGGACGGAATCTCCAATGCAGCCCCAGGGACTCAGGCAGCCACGGTGGGTCAGGTGGTTCGGGCAACCGCGGCGGGTCAGGTGGCTCGGGCAACCGCGGCGGGTCAGGTGGCTCGGGCAACCGCGGCGGGTCAGGTGGCTCGGGCAACCGCGGCGGGTCAGGTGGCTCGGGCAACCGCGGCGGGTCAGGTGGCTCGGGCAACCGCGGCGGGTCAGGTGGCTCGGGCAACCGCGGCGGGTCAGGTGGCTCGGGCAACCGCGGCAGGTCAGGTGGCTCGGGCGGCCGCGGCAGGTCAGGTGGCTCGGGCGGCCGCGGCAGGTCAGGTGGCTCGGGCAACCGCGGCAGGTCAGGTGGCTCGGGCGGCCGCGGCAGGTCAGGTGGCTCGGGCGGCCGCGGCAGGTCAGGTGGCTCGGGCGGCCGCGGCAGGTCAGGTGGCTCGGGCCGCCGCGGCAGGTCAGCTGGCTCGGGCGGCCGCGGCAGGACAGCTGGCTCGGGCGGCCACGGCAGTTCAGGTGGCTCGGGCGGGCTCGGGAGGTCAGGTGGCTCGGGCGGCCGCGGCAGGTCAGGTGGCTCGGGCGGCCGCGGCAGGTCAGGTGGCTCGGGCGGCCGCGGCAGGTCAGGTGGCTCGGGCGGCCGCGGCAGGTCAGGTGGCTCGGGCGGCCGCGGCAGGTCAGGTGGCTCGGGCGGCCACGGCAGGTCAGGTGGCTCGGGCGGCCACGGCAGGTCAGGTGGCTCGGGCAACCGCGGCAGGTCAGGTGGCTCGGGCAACCGCGGCAGGTCAGGTGGCTCGGGCAACCGCGGCAGGTCAGGTGGCTCGGGCAACCGCGGCAGGTCAGGTGGCTCGGGCAACCGCGGCAGGTCAGGTGGCTCGGGCGGCCACGGCAATGAGTCCATACATGGCCCAAGTGGGCTACAGTCCATAAATGGCCCTAGTGGGCTACAGTCCATAAATGGCCCTAGTGGGCTACAGTCCATAAATGGCCCTAGTGGGCTACAGTCCATAAATGGCCCTAGTGGGCTACAGTCCATAAATGGCCCTAGCCCAGCAGTGGCTGGGCAGGGTTCCCACCCACCAGTTCCCCACCCCTAGGTCTACTGCCCCCCCCCCAAAAAAGTTCTTGGGGATTTCAGCGGGGCCAGTTGCAGGTTCGTGGGCAAGGAGTTCGGGTGGCACCGGCAGGGCCAGGCGTGTGGGTGAAGCCGGCAGGTCAAGACGCCTGAATGGCGCCGGCAGGGCGAGGAGCTCGGGTGGCGCCGGCAGGGCGAGGAGCTCGGGTGGCGCCGGCAGGGCGAGGAGCTCGGGTGGCGCCGGCAGGGCGAGGTGTTTGGGCGGAGCAGGAGAGACCTCTGGAATGGTCCCCAGGCCCACAGCGGCCTCTTGAAGGGCATCGGCGTCTTGAGGAGAGGAGGACGCCTTCTTCCTCCTCCTCCTCCTCCTCCTCTTTTTCCGAGGCTGAGTCGATGATTCACCGGTTGGAGCGGGTTCGGGAGCAGACTCACTGGCTGAAGCGGATTCTGGAGCGGACTTAATGGCTGGAACGTCCCCTACCTCCGTGAGCACCGAAGGGGCGGCCATCTTGCCCGTAGGCACTGGCAAAGCAGCCATCTTGTCCATCGCGTCCAGGGCGCTTGAGAGCGTTGCAACCGGCGAGCTTGAGAGCGTTGCAACCGGCGAGCTTGAGAGCGTTGCAACCGGCGAGCTTGAGAGCGTTGCAACCGGCGAGCTTGAGAGCGTTGCAACCGGCGAGCTTGAGAGCGTTGCAACCGGCGAGCTTGAGAGCGTTGCAACCGGCGAGCTTGAGAGCGTTGCAACCGGCGAGCTTGAGAGCGTTGCAACCGGCAGGCTTGAGAGCGTTGCAACCGGCAGGCTTGAGAGCGTTGCAACCGGCAGGCTTGAGAGCGTTGCAACCGGCAGGCTTGAGAGCGTTGCAACCGGCAGGCTTGAGAGCGTTGCAACCGGCAGGCTTGAGAGCGTAGCAACCGGCAGGCTTGAGAGCGAAGCGGCAGACTGGCTTGAGAGCGAAGCGGCAGACTGGCTTGAGAGCGAAGCGGCAGACTGGCTTGAGAGCGAAGCGGCAGACTGGCTTGAGAGCGAAGCGGCAGACTGGCTTGAGAGCGAAGCGGCAGACTGGCTTGAGAGCGAAGCGGCAGACTGGCTTGAGAGCGAAGCGGCAGACTGGCTTGAGAGCGAAGCGGCAGACTGGCTTGAGAGCGAAGCGGCAGACTGGCTTGAGAGCGAAGCGGCAGACTGGCTTGAGAGCGAAGCGGCAGACTGGCAGACTGGCTTGAGAGCGAAGCGACCGGCTCGTGCTGAAATCAGCGGTGGATCAGTCACACTGGAACGCAACCTTCTCTGCTCCCGGACTGATCTAGAGACCTGACATGACTCTGGGCGATCAGCGAAGGCGTGACGTTGCTCTGGGCGATCAGCGAAGGCGTGACGTTGCTCTGGGCGATCAGCGAAGGCGTGACGTTGCTCTGGGCGATCAGCGAAGGCGTGACGTTGCTCTGGGCGATCAGCGAAGGCGTGACGTTGCTCTGGGCGATCAGCGAAGGCGTGACGTTGCTCTGGGCGATCAGCGAAGGCGTGACGTTGCTCTGGGCGATCAGCGAAAGCGTGACGTTGCTCTGGGCGATCAGCGAAGGCGTGACGTTGCTCTGGGCGATCAGCGAAGGCGTGACGTTGCTCTGGGCGATCAGCGAAGGCGTGACGTTGCTCTGGGCGATCAGCGAAGGCGTGACGTTGCTCTGGGCGATCAGCGAAGGCGTGACGTTGCTCTGGGCGATCAGCGAAGGCGTGACGTTGCTCTGGGCGATCAGCGAAGGCGTGACGTTGCTCTGGGCGATCAGCGAAGGCGTGACGTTGCTCTGGGCGATCAGCGAAGGCGTGACGTTGCTCTGGGCGATCAGCGAAGGCGTGACGTTGCTCTGGGCGATCAGCGAAGGCGTGACGTTGCTCTGGGCGATCAGCGAAGGCGTGACGTTGCTCTGGGCGATCAGCGAAGGCGTGACGTTGCTCTGGGCGATCAGCGAAGGCGTGACGTTGCTCTGGGCGATCAGCGAAGGCGTGACGTTGCTCTGGGCGATCAGCGAAGGCGTGACGTTGCTCTGGGCGATCAGCGAAGGCGTGACGTTGCTCTGGGCGATCAGCGAAGGCGTGACTTGGTGTTGTTATTGTGGTGACCACCATTTTGTGAGTGTTCTTTGATGCGGCGGCCATTACGTGATTAAGCATGGTGTCGCGTTCTTCTGCGACACCCACAGTAAAGGGAGATCCGCTCAGTAGTAAAGCCTGTTCAATATACTGTTCCAACGTCCCGTTTGGATCGTGTAGCGGCATGACAGCACTGAGCGGGTCAGATAGTCCACCGCGAAAAAATATCATTAGGCACTCCTCATTAAAACAGGTTAACGGTGCCAGTTCAATAAAGTCCATGACATAGTTCTCAATGGATCTGTCCCCTTGACGGAGACCTATTAACTTGGCAGATGGGTTCATAATTGTTGAGACAGGAACACTCACGGTAGCTGCTGGATCTTGGTAGTGGCGAAGTATTCTGTTGTGAATGGAGACTCAGGCAGGAGATCCAAGTGCAGCGTTTTATTAAGAATGAGAATGGTCGTACAGGCAGGGTCAATCAGGAACAAACAGGAGCAGCAAAGGACAGGCAGGGTCGTAGTCAGGGTACAGGCAGTAGGTCAAAAGGCAGGCAGATATCACTCACAGAACAGTATGCAAGGCAAGGATCAGGACAGGCAGCAACGGATCAAACAACAGGAACAGACAAGGTCGAGAACAGACAGGCAAACAGGGAATAAACGCTCGGAAATTGCAACAACAGTTAAACAATACTTTGCGGTGAGGTGGTGTGTGTGGAAGTCCTTTATAGTCCAGGTAATGAGCTGCAGCTGGGTGTGGTGATCAGTGATTAGTGTGAAGTGTGTGCAGGTGAGTGACAGAGAGGATGATGGGAGATGGAGTCCAGGAACAGTGACAGGAACAGACGGTGATCATGACAATGATGGACAGGCTATCTGCGGTTACGTAACCACCCACGTCATCAAAGAGCGCTTGGGTTGAATTGGTTTTCACCAACGATGACTGCAGCTGGAGAAGTAAGATGTTTATATTCCGCTATCACATCTGTTATAAAAGAAATCGACATCGCATTAATTTTAAAAGATGAACAAAGAACCGCAATCACGGCATTTGTCGATGGGAAAGATGTGTTTGCCGTCCTTCCAACGGGATTCGGCAAAAGTTTAAGTACAAGTTCAACATACGTCACTTAATGCGTTGCTCTGATTGGTTGTAGGTCTATCCAATTGAGTGCAGAGTTTTTTTTTTTTTTTTACTGGTGCGGTTAAGACACGCCCCATAATTCAAGTGCAATGGAGCAGTATCAGACTCACATTCTGCCTAGAATATGAGTATAACGAAGTCAGTCTAATAAATGACAACATATACAAACAAAAATCTACTTTTCTTCAATGCAGTTTTATTTTCATTAAAAAAAAACAAATAAAAGTCAGTAATAAAATATAAACAGCTCAAAAAAAATGCAATTGAATAAAGAGAGCAATGAAACTAAGTTTTTCGGGTTAACTGGGTTTTTATTCAGGTAAGAAATACTACAGAAATTAAAGTAATCAAATGTAAAATAACACATTGTGTTATTTTGCATTGGTTACCTTAATTTCTGTAGTCTTTATTGCATATAATTTTTACCATTAAAGTTATACAATGTATTCAGTCAAGAGAAGAAAGTGATTTTTTTTTTTGTCTTTTGTTCTTTGATTAACATGACAGACAGCAACTGGAATATTGGACTGCTGTCCCTTTAAAAGTTTATGAACGGTGTTCAACGGACCCAATACTGTTAAACACAACATGAGTTCACTTTCTTAGATAGCTAATTTCCTAGCTATCTGTGTAACGTTACTCTCCAAGATTGCCTGTGCCGCTGGTTTTGACGTACTTTTGTATGTATTTGACAGTTTAAGCTCAGTAAGCCACTCAGTAAGAGACTTCTGTCTCTGTTCGTGGCTTGTCCGCTCCACCACTCAGTGGTGCGCACGCTTTTGGTGTGACCGCGAAACCTGTGGGAATGACAAAAATTATGCTCAATACAAGCACTACTTAACGGAGCGAATGAGACGAGGGAGAGAGAGGAGGCGCCCGCGCGGGTGTGTGTCACTTCACCGTGACAGGGAAGAGCTGACGTTTGTTTGCTGGTTTCCATGGTTGTAATACGCGGTGTTTTCCGCCAACTGGCAACCTGTGATGTCGAAATATAGAGGGTATGCATCGACGTCACTTTCCCGCCGACAACGCGCTCCCTCAGCTACTGAGTGGCAAAAGAACCAGTTGCGTAACTGGATTAATAGGAGAAACGGCGAATTACCCTAAAGGTTGGACTCGAAACTGTTTCTTACAACTTGTCAAATAAACCTAATCCATGGATATTGACATGCAGCCAGGAGTCGCTTTTCCTGACATTTATATGTGCCTGATTTGACGCCTGGGAAATACATAAAGCAAATCTGCCTGTGAATATTTTATATAACAATATCGGTAGTTTTAAATCTGCTTAATCACTTATATCAATGTTATATCGTCATATTGTCCAGCCCTAAAACTTTTATTGTATAGTTTTTGACAGTGTTGTTTATTTAAAAACACCCAATTATGCATAATATAAGATGGAAAATATTTAATTAATGAGTCGTCAACATAAAATATAACAATACAATATATAAGGTATGATTTTACCTCAAAATCCAACAATTGAAACAAAATGATAACTGCAAATCCATGTTTCTCTGCTGGAGTCCAGCTGTTTCTGTGAATTGCAGTGATCCATTTGCTTCTTTTTCTGTTGCTTTCTCTAGTTTTTAAATATATAGGTTTTGCACAGACCAAAACAAAAACAGACATTCCAACGCAGAACACACATTTTCAAAGTAGAATATTTGGCTGTAGTAGTGTTTTTCTGAGAAACAAGTAGGTGAACTTGGCATGTTTCCTAAATATCTGCAAACATACTATATTTTTATGCTTTATTAAAGTAAAAATCTTACATAGAGCCCCTTTAACAACTTACATCACATTTATTCAAAACATGTTCAGCTATCTATACCATTTTCAATAATGTGCAAATATCTGTGTGCCTCTGGACAAAGCTTTGTTTCCTAATAAGTAATATTCTTATTAAGCTGATCATAGAGTAAATGTACTTTATTTGTGATACACACACACACACACACACACACACACACACACACACACATACACTTGAATCAAAATAATTCCCCCTCCCTCTTGCAGCGACATCTCTTCTCTTCTCTGATGGTGTTTACTGGTGTGAGGGCGGTACAACCTGTCACTCACATGACATCACAGCAATAGCACAACCATCCAATCAATTCCTGATGGACAGAATCAAGTCCCGACTCCCGACTTACTTTTGTGTATTGTGTAGCTGATTTATCATATGAAGTATTGATCTTCACGTGTTACTGTTTCTGTTTTAGAATATAATGCAGTGTCAGTATAACCACAGTATAGACAAGCTGAGCAAGCTACCTTCGTGCAAATGTGTGAACTCTAACCAACACACAAAACCACACATAGTCTAATGGAAACATTCATGCTTGTTGACCAGTGATCAAGTAAGAGATGAAGTGAGAGTTTGACAACATGTCACTGCAGCAAATGTGAAGGCATAAGCATTAAGTAGTCTGAATGTAAGAGTTGTGGTTTCCTGTTTTGACATGTTTACATGTTGCTGGTTTGTACCCACTACAACAGAGAACATCATGAGTTTTACAGATGAACTTTGATTAAAAAAAATAAATAAATATATATATATATATATATATATATATATATATATATATATATATATATATATATATATATATATATATATATATATATATATATATTAAAAAAACTTAATTGAAATGTAAAGCACACAATTTCTCAAATGAAGATGATTATCTGCATGTATACATCAAAATTATTTGATACTAAACATATCTATCAGACAAACAAAAGTTTTACCCCCTCTTCATATCTGTTTGATGATGATTTTCATTTTTGTAAACCAATCAGAGCAAATAAGAGTAAAAAAAGTCTATAGGGTAACGAATGATTGGTTTATACTACTCTTTATACATACACATGATAACTTAATTTATTGACCAACCCCTCTGTGACGTGAAACATTTTAGAAAAGATTTTCCATTGACGTGAACCAATCAGATGAGAGCTGCTGTCTGTAAGACCCTCACCAGTGTCAGTTATTCACAGTCACTCACAGAGATGGAGAGGTCAAGCCTTGCTCTCGTCTTGCTCATGTGTAAGAAAAGATGGGTTTGAGAAAGTTTTCAGTTTTTCAAACCTAAATGTTAATATTACTGTGAATATTTTGGATGGTAATACATATTTCAATTTTAAGTGCTTTATTAAGTTATTTTGCACTTTTACAGGTGTTTTGTTGTTCAGTCAGAACAGAATCTCTGGAGCAGAAGTGGAGATGAAAGTCAGACCAGGAGACAACATCACTCTACTGTGATCGCTCTTTAACTGGTTCCCGCTTTGTATGGATAAGAAACTGCTCTCATGAAAATCAACCCTCTCTCATAATAAATGTAGTAAGTTTGGACATGGGGCCACTTCTGCGTTTCAGCTCTGTCTACAACCGCTCCAGTAATTCTTATGATCTACATATTACTAACATCAGTGTCTCTGATCTGGGACTGTATTACTGTGGAGAAGCAGAGCATAAAGTATATGAAGATGAACAAGGCAGGACCAACCGATATGAAGTATACTATTACGGAAACCAAACAATTCGTCTCTCTTTTGCAGGTAAGAAAACATTTCTGCTAGTTATTATTGTATTATTGCTTGTGTAATTCTGGAGCACTTTCTCACTGAAGAAGCAAGATGAACATAATATTTGTACAAACATTCATTGATACATTTATTTTATATTGAGCAATGGACTTCTTGTTCTGAACCTTCCAGACCTCATGACTGTAATAATAATAATAATAATAATAATTTTGTTTATTTTAAATAGAGGAAGCAACTTCATGTTCTGGACTGAACATCACCTCCACTCCTCGTGTATCAGACTGTGTTCTCTGCTGGACGCTGCTGTTCAGTGTGTGTCCGGTGTGTGTTCTCCTCTCCTCACTCCTGTCCTCCATCTGTGTGTACTGCCTCTGTCAGAGAAAAACTGCAGGCATCTCATTCACTGTTCATATGATTTTCTCAATATAAAAACTAATGTCTTTGTTCAGCAATCAAAGCTGCAAACAATTTATAAATGTGTGCAAATATTTGTTTTAAATCCATCTATCTACACACTAGCAACCACCCTGAGTACCTTAGCAACATCCTAGCAACCATCCAGAATACCCTAGCAACCACATAACAACACCCAAGCAACCATCCTAAATACTTCAGAAACCGCATAGCAACACCTCAGCAACCACATAGCAACATCATAGCAACAGCTACATTACTCTAGCAACCGCATAGAAACACCATAGCAACCACCCAGAATACCCTAGCAACCACATAGCAATACCCTAGCAATTACCTGAGTACCCTAGCAACTACCCAGCAACCACATAGCAACAACCAATTACCTGAGTACCTTAGCAAGAGCAAAGCAACACCGTAGCAACTATCCAGAACACCCTAGCAACTACCCAGCAACCACACAGAACACGCTAGCAACCACATAGCAGCACTCTAGCAATTGTGTAGAACACCCTATCAACCACATAACAATACCCTAGCCATCACACAGAACACCATAGCAAACAGCATGACCCTCTCTGGCCCTGTTTGGTCATTTTTGACCAAAAAATTGTATATTTTGAAATGTTAAAAATCGTAGCTTCATTGGAATGAGATGACACTTGGTGACTTTTGTGGACATGTTTCGGACATGTTAAAGGGTCATTAAAAATAGTCACACTTACCTTTTTTTTCTGTCAAAAATGACGACATAGGAAATGAGTGGGAAATGCGAAAAAATACGAAAACTCATGGCAAGGCAATTTTATTTGTATAGCACATTTCATACACAATGGTAATTCAAAGTGCTTTACATAAAGAAGAATAATAAAAAGCATGAACAAGTTTCTCTAAGTCTTAACTGGAGACAAAGCATCTAATTCTTGCAATATTTTTGAAATGATAATATGCTGATTTAGTTACTGTCTTTACATGGCTACTGAAACCCAGGTCTGACTCCAAAATCACACTAAGATTCCAGACTTGATTTTTAGTTTTTTGACCCCTAGAGTGAAGGTACGTGTTCACTTTGAGAACTTCATCTTTGTTTCCAAATGCAATGACTTCAGTTTTGTCTTTGTTTAACTGAAGGAAGTTTAGGCACATCCAGTTTTTAATTTCATCAATGCATTGGCACAGGGAGTCAATGGGGCTGTAGTTGTTAGGTGATAGGGCTAGGTAAATCTGGGTGTCATCTGCATAGCTGTGATATGCAATTTGGTTCTTTCTCATTATTTGGCTCAGTGGCAGCATATATAGGTTGAACAGGAGGGGTGCGAGTATTGAACCTTGATGGACTTTGCATGTCATGGATGTCCACTCAGACTTATGGTCACCGATACTCACATAATAACCTCTCCCTTCTAAGTATGACCTGAACCATTTAAGGACCATCCCAGAAAGCCCAACCCAGTTTTCCAGCCTGTCAAGAAGAATGTTGTGATCGACAGTGTCAAACGCAGCACTGAGATCGAGAAGAACCAGCACTGATAATTTACCTGAATCTGTGTTAAGGCGAATATCATTTATTATCTTTATGAGTGCTGTCTCTGTGCTGTGATGCGGTCGGAAACCAGATTGAAAGTTGTCAAAATATCCATTCAAGCTTAAGAACTTGTTCAGCTGATTGAAAACAACTCTTGATCTTGCCTATGAAAGGAAGATTTGAGATTGGTCTGTAGTTGCTCAATATGGTGTTATCCAGATTGCTCTTTTTCAGGAGGGGCTTAACAACTGCAGTTTTCAGGGATTTTGGAAAAGTCCCAGAGAGAAGTGAGGCCTTTACCACTTCTAGGAGATCTGCTTCTAAACAGTTAAACAGGCTTTTGAAAAAAGATGTGGGAAGTGTGTCAAGGGCGCAGGTTGATGTTTTAAGGTGCTGTACTGTTTCTTCCAAAATTTTACCATCAGTTGCTTCGAAAACAGACATAATCTGATCTGATCTGTTTTACCCCGGTGCAGCTCAAGGATGTGCTGATCGCCTTTCTGATATTATTAATCTTCTCAGAGAAGAAGGAAGCAAACTCACAGCATTTGCTGTCTGAGAGCATTTCACTGGGGATCTGACTTGGGGGGTTTGTTAGTCTCTCCACAGTAGCAAAAAGATTGCGGGTGTTGTTTAAGTTTCTGTTTATAATATTTGAGAAGAAGGTCTGTCTAGCTTTGCCTAGTTCCACATTGAAAGCATGAAGAATATCTTTATAGATGTGATAATGGATTTCGAGTTTTGTCTTTCGCCACATGCGCTCAGCTTTTCTGCATTGTCTTTTCATATTTTGCACTGCTGTTGAGTTTCTCCACGGTGCTTTTTGTCTGCCACTTTTCTTCCTGACTTTCACAGGAGCAATGTTATCAATAACGTTCTGTACTTTTGAGTTAAAAGAAGCAAGGAGAAAATCAACAGAGTCTGCAGATATGCTTGGTGTTAAAGATATAGCCTTCATAAACAGTGCACTAGTATTCTCATTTAAGAATCACTTTTTGACCAAGACAGATCTAGCTTCAACAGTTGGAGAGATCAGTATATCAAAGAAAATACAGAAATGATCAGATAGCGCTACATACTTAATGACAATGGATGAAATGTTTAGACCCTTACTGATAATTAAATCTAGAGTGTGTCCACGATTGTGTGTGTGGGTCCATGTACATGCTGAGTCAGATCAAATGTATTTAAAACTGCATAGCAAAACAGTCAAACTCAGAGGAAATTGCTGATAACAGTTCTGTAAAGTCCTCCACAAAGGCTGGAGAGTATTTTGGAGGCCTGTAAATAACTATAAGTAGAAGGCGAGGAGCACCTTTTAACACAATACCCAGGTATTTGAAAGACAAGTAATCACCAAATGACACTTGCTTGCATTGATAGACATCTTTAAATAGAGCAGCAACACCTCCACCTCTCCTAACAGCTCTGCAGACACTCATAAAAGTAAAGTTAGGAGGGGCTGTTTCATTCAGCCCTCAGTCTTCAAGCCATGTTTCATTTAGAAGCATAAAATCTAGGTTGTTTGTGGTTATTAAGTCATTGACTAGAAGTGATTTATTTTTAAGTGAGCGGATGTTTAAAAGTGCTAACTTAACAGTCTTACTTTCTGTGTCTACAGTAATCTTAGTTTGATGTGTAATAGGCTGCAGATTAAATGGGTTTGCCAAACGATTTGAGAAGGCCTTAGGCTTTCTATCACGTAATAAAACAGAAATAGAGAAAGCAACAGGCACACTGGGTTCCCGCTTGTTCTGTAAACTTTTGATAAAGTCACTGTTATCATAGCGGGGACCCGACACACATCACTGAGAGCTGTTATCGGTTGTTTTTGGTTCACCTAGAACAGAAGGAGGAGGGTGAGGGCCCTGGCGTTGTGGCAGGGGCCGAAGAGCTCTCGCAGGAGGAGGAGGAGGGCGAGCTGGGCCCACAGGCTTTGGTGGTTTCGGGGCTTGACGCTTTTTTGTTGATATCTGGGGGCTCGCAGCAAAAGAGTGGGAGAGTTTGGTTCCAGCATACACCAGTTCCTCCATTTTCTCTGAGAAGCACAGAAGAGGGGATGCTGGAGAGAGGGATAACGTGTCCGGTGAGAGGGGCTTTTGCTCTGGTGTTACCGGAGGCTGTAATATGTTGTCCTGGCTTCCCTGGCTGTTTTCCCGAAAGTCGTCCTTGGGTGCTGAATCTTGGAGCAGTTCTAACACGTCACTGTCTCTCGGTGAGCTCTGTGGGCAGGGCTCAGTTAGGATTGTGTCTGTGAGCAGTGGTTGTTGTGGCTGCATGGTGTTATCATTGACCTTGCGGGATGTGTCAACCGCATGTCCATTCAGGTGTTGAAATTAAGTCCTGTGGTCAGTTGTACTCTGTCCAGGTGTGTTTGTACCATTCAGATTGGCACACACTGCTGAAGGATGATGGAGGGAGAAGTAGATATTGTCCTTTAGCACTCTTGAGCCCAGTTTGTTTGGGTGCAGGCCATCATGAGTGAACAGTTGTCTCTGACTCCAGAACAGATTGAAGTTGTCGATGAAATTCAGTCCCTTTAAGTTGCGGGTTTTTTGCAGCCATGTGTTAAGCCCAAGCAACCGTGTAAATCTATTTGTTCCTCTGGCTGGGAGTGGTCCACTGATGAACGACTGAACTTTAAGTCTTCTAAGCATTTCAAAAAGAGAATCTGTTGTTGGTACAAACTACAAATCAGACACTGTGCAGAAAAAAAGGGCACAGCACTGAAGGGGTGACACTCTAAAATGCAAAGAGTGCAAAATAGACACACCCAACCCCCCACTATATATATATACTGTGTATATATATATATATATATATATATATATATATATATATATATATATATATATATATATATGAACTAGCACGACTATAAGACAGAGCAAGTTTATATGTGTGAAATAAAATAAAAAATTAAGCCACAAAGCAGTAAAAAAAATGAACAGCAAGAAAGAGGTTATACTCAAAAACACAGAGAGTACAAAACAGAAACACCCACTCAAACACACACTCACTTACACACATTCACAGACAAACACTCACACAATACACCATTATACACACCCAAATTAACCAGTGTGGCTGTAACATTATGGTAAAACTGAGTCAAAACTCAAATAAGAGGTTGAAATCAGATCAAACCCAGATTTATTAAGCTGTATAAAACACACCTTCATTTTTGTTATATTTTTTATTGAATTTTGATGTTATGTGTGACAAAATGTCCTCCTCTGTGTTCAGGTTTGACTGTAGTCAAATGAATGCAGGTTTGACTATAGTCAAATTAATGCTAAAACCGACACTTCAAATCAACATTTAAAAAAACAAAAAAAACAAAGTAGTCTTTGAGAATGTCTAAGTATAAATCCAAATCCAATACTAAATAAAAAATAAGTGTTTGTGTCCATAAACCACTAGAGAATTTATAAGCCGCTTTATATAGCACACTATAGGCAGTTTTTCTTTTTACTCTCACCAAATGGCACTAATCTACCTCCAAAAAAAAAAAAAAAAAAAAAAAAAAGTATTTTAAATGCCTTGTCTCTATTTTAACATTATTTTAACTTATTTGCTAAGTTGCTGAAAGGGACTACTTCCTTTGGCAGGGACTTAAGACGTCACCATGACAAACAGGACATTTGGACAGCATTTCTCATGAAAAAAGATGTCATGGATAAGTATTCATACACAGTGCAGATCATAATCAGCGAGCATGTTTTTAAATAAAGTTGTTTTTTTAAATAAACTTTGAGGAAGCTTGGTGGTGGTGACGTTGATCCGTGACCATGGTGTGCTGTAGTCCGTTTATAGCCTAGCCTACTGTTAGCTTTTTATATCTGACGACTTTATTTAGGCTTCAAAATGTAAAAAATGTTGTGTTAACTTATCTTGATCTTGATAGATTATCTTGATAGACAAAAAGTGTAAGTGTCATAACCCTTTGTTAAACAAAGCTTATTTTTTTGCGATTTTTCAAAAGTGTATGGGAAAAATGTATAGGCTTGCGATTCGAGGGAACTCGTGCGCCACTAACTTCCGGGTTGGCCTACAAAAACACGTCATCCCTGAGGTACTCTATTATACAGTACGAAAGCAGCCTCTAGAGGTGAAATAAATCACTGATGCCTTGTAGAGTTTGTTTTGACACATGACATGATGCTGCGCACTGCACAGAGCAGGACACTTCAAAAACGGTATGTTATACAGTGTACACTACAGTACATGTTTTCATATCATTATAAAGTAATTAGTTTGTTGACTAGATGCTGTATTAGTGGAGAACAGCAGTATGTTTGCCATTGAGGCTGAGAGGATGCTATAGCATTAGAACCTCAAGCGGTTAAAACAATGTGACAAAAACACCAACTGTTCAGTGTTTTTACCATTCATTTGCATCAGTTTATATCCACTTGTTCGCTGTTACACATTCATTATCCAGCGAACTTGCATTTTTAAACTGCATCCTCATCATGCAGTGACAGAAACATAACAAATCAGAAATGTATTCAAATTCAGTTCTTTTGACACATTTTGACTTGATAATCATTAATCAAGTTTTCTAAAATAAAGGCAAATAATGTGTGATAGTACACATATAGGCTAATAGGTCTATGTTGTGCCTTTGTGTGTAAAGATGGCAGTTTTTAAGCATGGCTGCTTGGATTTATATGAAATGGTAACACTTTACAATAAAAGTCTATTTGTAACATTAAATAAGGTTAATAAAAGAAGTTTACATCTTAACATTTTAAAGTTTTCTCTTACATTATAATGCACTATGAATTAACATGAATGATCAATGTATAATTAAAATATTAGTACTTTTTATATTTTAAACTTACAATAAACATTTTGCCATTTTTTTAATTCAAGGAAAACAAAATGTAAGCATTAAAATGGAACACAATCTTGCTGCTCAAACTGTGTATACAATTTTTTTTTTTTTTTTTGCTCCTTTTGTATTTTACATTTACATGCACTTTTACTTTTACTTTCAATATAAGTACATTTAATATATTAAAAAAATACTTTTCATATTAAGTACAAAAAATATCAAATACTTTAAAACTTTTACTCAAGTAATATTCTGCACAGTGACTTTAACTTCTACCAAAGTCATTTTCTGGTAAGATATCTATACTTTTACTCAAGTATGGCTTTCAAGTATAGGCTACTTTATCCACCACTGGTATGTAGATAGAAATGGCTCATACTAAGGTAATAAAAACATAACAGTTCATAACGGTTAGTTATGTATATTGCATTTCTGCCAACAGATCCTCCTAAATATTACACTGTGACTGGACCTTTAAAACCGTCAAACTTTTAAAACTACTCCAAACTGAAAACGTTCAAATTTCAAACTTTTAAAACTACTTCAAGCTTTCTGGCTAGGCTTTTTCTGCAGCTCAGAGCGTCTTTTCAAGGAAAAAAAGAAAAGAAAAAAAAGCCCTATGTTAAGCGCCTTTTTGGCAGCTGACCAATGACAAGTGAGTAGTGAGACCTGTCGTTTCCATAACAACAAGGGAAAAAGAAAAAAAAATGGAGACGTGCCATTAGATGGCCTTATTCTACTTGTTTTGGAGTGTAGCACAGCTACAGGAACTGAATCATTTACACTAGAAACACCAAAACCTTTAAGAAAAAATGTATAAATGCTGATTACACCACACCTTTAAAATAAGGGGAACTGAATATTTGATAGAATCAGACACACAGATTCATTAACATGAAGGGCAGAGACATAGGTATCAGTATACAAAATATTTATTAAGTTCACAGTAATCAGATAAAACACTCAAGACCAGACAAATGTATAGCTAAAGAACCACAGCTCAATACACCACAAAAACAAATAACTAGAACGACTAAGGCTTATCCATAGCCAGGTAGGCTAGCTGTAGAGTGATTATTCTTAAACCACACACACACACACACACACACACACACACACACACACACACACACACACACACACACACAGTGAGGTGAATGTTTACAAGAACTGTCAATCCTCGCTCTGTGCTCCAAACGCCATCACCAAAATACTAGAACAGCCTCCCGACTCAGGGGCCTAAAATATGAGGGGCCGTATAGGCCATAATTATTGAAAAGCCTCTTACAAACACTATTGAAAATATTGATCAACCTTAGTGAAATTCATTCATATGCATTACTGAAATGAGAAAATATTTAAGTAGTTGGTGAGAGCTAATTTCACTTAAAAAGGAAGCTGTGGCCGCACTTCCATTTAATTTGGTGCGTCTCACAAACTCTTTTAGGCAATGGCAGATGTGAATGAATACGCCCTTAGGGTTAGCATTAGGGTTTGGTTTAGAGTTAGTTGTGTGTAATTATGCATAACTTACTGGTATTACTATAGTAATTACATGTGACATGTTACAATTATATTGTAAAATAAAGTGTTACCGAAAATTGTTATTGTGTAGCGGCTGTAATTTGAGCTTTTTTGAGAAGCTGATTCTGAACTGTTTCACATATTTAATGTTGTTTATATAGTAAAAAATGTACAGTAGCATTTATGTTTATGGTACTGCATTTTTATGTATTTAATTTTTTTTAATGTATTTAAGAGCACATGCTTAGTATGTTACTATGTTCAGACTTGCATTATTTCCTCACTGTGCTGTCATATTTTAATTTGATCATTAGATTCTGAGCAGATTGCAGAGATACTCACCGCAAATGTTATTAAGGTATCTATATTGTTACTTGTTTTAAGGAAATTGTATCTACTGTATATGTTATTGTTTATTCGTTATATGTTTGTTATATGTTAACATAAACAAGTTACTTGTTTTTTAAGTTTGCCGTGTCAAAGACAATAGTTTAGTTTGTTTCATGTGCATGTCATATTCCATATTCATTTCAGGGGGATCATACAGAGAAACATCAGTGTGAGACGAGAAAAACTGGAAAGATCTGCCTCCACACTGAAGTCTCTTATAGACTGCTGACATCTTCATATGTCCCCTATGCCAAGATGTGATTCTACTGCTCAGTTTAAACAACTTACTGAAAACTTGCTGCTTTCTATTGCTCTCTTTTTGTACTCAGCAACATCAGTTATGATTTCTGAACTCACTTTTTCTCAAGCCTGCTTTAACCATATTTACACATGCACACACCTAACTAACTAGCAGCACATTTTTATATAACTGTACACTTAAAAATACAATTATGATACATAAATATATAAAAAAAAATTTTTTTCAAATGTTTAAATAAGATACTAATGAAATAAATAAAGTGTTTTTTAAAGTATTGCTATACATTTTAATGCTATTACATTTTATTTGCACATTTTCTGGTTGCAAATTGTATTTTTATAATGAAATAACATTTATTTTTTTTTAAAAACAACATTAATTGTTTATTGGATTAAACATATTAAAAAAAAAACAATAATAGCAAATTACAATTAATAACTGTTTATTAGTCAGGTTTTTGTTGTTGTTGTTGTTGTTTGTTTTTTTTGTTTTTTTTTGGTAAATATGTCCTTCTGTGGTATAAAAGCTAAATTTAGACTGATCAGTAAAACATTAAAGTGAGTAACAACAACTTAAATGCAGATCTGTTTTCCTTTTCAGTCCAGAATCATAATTACTTTCTTTGTCATAGAAGGGATGAGAACATAAACTTTACATTCTCTGTTCTCACACTATCAACAGGATGTTTGAATGGGTTTCCTGTGTACGTTTGTCTACTGCTCATTCTTTCTTTTTTCTTTTTCTCTCTTCTTCTGGGCAGCTATAAGTACCAACCACAAATGTTTCCACTGGACTCTATCAACAGAAATGCACAAATTGACAGAACCACAAATTTTCAGTATTAAAATGTGATCTATTCCATGTGCATAAAGCTAATGCACATATGTAATAAAGTATAAAATAAAAATAAACAATATTATTTGCACCAAATAAGTTTTGTTGCATTGCAAAAATAAAATAAATAAAAAATTAATAAAAATGAGTAAAGAGATAGTTGCTGTTGCCGTGACCGTTTATTTTACAATTTAGAGGTTTTTTTCAACTTCTTACACACATTTTCAAAACTTTGACTTTTTTTTTTCAAAACTTTACACACAAATCCAATAATTGCACACACAAAAAGCAAAATGCCTCACATCTCTTGTAAAATGAAGCACTGCATTATCTCAAAAGCAAACATTTGTCTGACGTTGCAAACACCTTTGCCATAATATTCTATTTTTTTTTATATATCATATACACAGTTCCCATTCAGTCGGTTACGTTCGACGTACGTCGGACAGACCGACGAATAGGAATCTCGCTAGAGAGGCCAATCTACTTCGAGTGTAACTAAACGAGCCAATGCACATTGGCATGCAATCATATGCATCAGCTGCTTGCCTCGCAGCGCGGGTATATAATGAGCAACAGGTGCGTTGCATCTTCAGCTTTTCGCTTCGGAGCCAAACCTTCTGCAACACTGAAGAAGATAGCTACTGAAAGCACGAGTGTGGTGAACAAGTCTGCTCTTCAAGACGTCTCTTGGTTGCGGTGCAGGCGGACAGCGTGTGTTTCTGGATGCGGTCGTTACCTGGCGCCTCGGGATGGTCACCAGCACTGTATCACATGCTTGGGCTTAAGGCACGCTGAGGCGGCGTTTGTGGACGAGTCATGTACCCATTGTGGGAAGATGACCGTCGCGGAGCTGCGGTCGAGACTCCACTTTCTGCAAAGGGGTGGAGTCCCGGTCCCGACGCCTCGTTCCAATCCTCCTCAGAGGGTTGCTTCGGGCGGCGGGGCTGGTGACTTGAGGATCACGGTGAGCGCGTTTCCTTCGGGGAACCAACCCCCTAGGAACCCTCACCCCTCTTGTGCTCCGCAGCCAGTAGAGCTGCCGGGGGAACGCGGTGGACCACCCCAGAGGTGTGTACCATCCGTATCCTTCGGAGCTCCCCAAGATGACCGGATGTCGATCGCTGCATCGGAGGGTGAGCCTGACGCTTCTGGGGATGACGATTCGGCGCAGCTGCCTCCCTCGGGAGTGACAACTGTGCCCGATTCAGACCCGGAAATGATGGCTATGCTTTCCCGGGCCGCCAACAGGGTCGGGCTCGTGTGGAACCCTCCACCATGTCCCGAACCCTCGAGGTTGGATGATTGGTATCTCGGGGTGGCAAGGGCTGGTTCTCAGCCCCCCACCCCAGTGCCTTTCTTCCCGGAGGTGCATGAAGAGCTCACTGGCACGTGGACGGCACCTTTTACTGCCCTAAGCCGTGTCGGTGGGTCCTCCTCCCTCACCACCCTTGATGGTGGAGCGGCTAAGGGTTATACGCGCATACCCCCTGTGGAACGGGCCGTTGCTATGCAACTGTGCCCTAACTCCACCTGGCGGGGGGAGCCGTCTCTCCCTTCCCGGGCCTGTAAGTACTCGTCGGATCTTACCGGCAAGGCTTATCAGGCCTGTGGGGAAGCCGCTTCCGCCTTACACGCTATGGCGTTGTTGCAGGTCCATCAGGCCAAGGCACTGAAGGACCTGCACGAGGGTGGTCACGATCCGCAAGTTCTGCAAGAACTTCGTGCCGCGAAGGTTACGGCGCGGTCAGTGGGTCGTGTGATGTCCACCATGGTGGTCCAGGAACACTATCTCTGGCAGTGTCTCGCGGACATGAGGGATACCGACAAAGTCAGGTTTCTTAATTCCCCCGTGTCCCAGACCGGCCTTTTCGGCGACGGGGTCGAGAACTTTGCCCAACAGTTCTCGGCTGTAAAAAAGCAGTCAGAGGCCATCAGTCACATCCTGCCGAGGCGGTCAGCTGCTGCACCTCCACAGCCGGCGGCACCTCAGACTGCCCGTCGCCGAGGGCACCCCCCTGCAGCCGCCCCCGCTCCCACGCCCCAGCAGCAGCAGCCTCCATCCAAGCGGCGTCGTGGAGCCGGTCGTGGGTGGGGTGCCCAGCCCGTCCAGCCACCCCCTAAGAAGAAGGGTGGCAAGGCCAAGTCCAAGCGGCCCTAGGACGGGCGACCCGGAGACGGACGGGACTGCTCTTCAGGAGGTGGTGACCACACCGCTCCTTCCCCCGGAGGAGGGCCGGGTGGAGAATCTTTTGTTTCCCCTTTTTGTTCCGCCGCTGGCTCAACGGCCAGCGGTACCCAAATTTTCAATAAAAGAGCAGTTTCCTCTATCTCCGGATCCGAAGAGGGCTCGGAGAGCAGTGGGAGGGCTAGAACCTCACCACTCTCATCCACCTCTTCTGTCGCCAGCGGACAGCAGCGAGCAGCAGGTAGGCAAAACCTCGACTGCTCCCTCTGTCCACCCGTGGAAGCAGGTAAGTGTTGCACAGCACACTGTGACCCCGCTTCGGGCCGCCTCACACAGAGAGCCTCCCGGGCCGCGTCCCTGCGTTCCACCTCGCTGCCCCGCGGCGGGTACGCCGGTGGTCCCCTTGGTGCCGCTTGCGCGGTCTCTGGGAGCCTGGCTAGCACTCCCCAGTCTGTCTCGCTGGCTCCTTCGGACCATCAGGCTCGGCTATGCGATTCAGTTCGCCCGGCGCCCCCCCAAGTTCAGGGGCATCCTCTTCACTACAGTGAAAGATGCCGATGCCCCTGTTCTGCGTGCGGAGATCACAGTCCTACTGGCGAAGGACGCGATAGAGCCGGTCCCTCCAGCCGATTTGAGGTCAGGGTTCTACAGCCCCTACTTCATTGTACGAAAGAAAAGCGGCGGGTTACGACCGATCTTGGACCTGCGAGTTTTGAATCGGAGCCTTCAAAAGCTACCGTTCAAAATGCTCACACAGAAACGCATTTTCGAGTGCATCCGTCCCCGAGATTGGTTTGCAGCGATCGACCTGAAGGACGCGTACTTCCATGTTTCGATTCTTCCGCGACACAGGCCATTCCTGAGATTCGCGTTCGAAGGTCGAGCATATCAGTACAGAGTCCTACCCTTCGGGCTGGCCCTGTATCCCCGCGTCTTCACGAAAGTCGTGGAGGGAGCCCTTGTTCCCATGAGAGAATAGGGTGTTCGCATTCTCAACTATCTAGACGACTGGCTCATCCTAGCACAGTCTCAGGATCAGTTGTGCGAACACAGGGATTTGGTGCTCAGTCACCTCAGCCAGTTGGGGCTTCGGGTCAACTGGGAAAAGAGCAAACTCGCCCCAGTGCAGAGGATCTCTTTTCTCGGTATGGAGTTGGATTCGGTCGAACAGATAGCACGCCTCACAGAGGAACGTGCTCGGTCGGTGTTGAACTGCCTGAATACGTTCAACGGCAGGACAGCGGTCCCACTGAAGTTCTTTCAGAGGCTCCTGGGGCATATGGCAGCTGCAGCGGCTGTAACACCGCTCGGTCTGCTTCATATGAGACCGCTTCAGCACTGGCTTCACTGGCTTCACGGCCGAGTCCCGAGATGGGCGTGGCAACGCGGCACGTTCCGGGTGCCAATCACTCAGGAGTGCCCCTAGAACAAGTGTCCCGGCATGCTGTGGTTTTCACAAATGCTTCTGCCACCGGCTGGGGTGCCACGTACAACGGGCATGCAGTCTCAGGGGTTTGGACGGGACCCCATCTGCATTGGCACATCAATTGCCTCGAGTTGCTGGCAGTACGCCTTGCTCTGAGCCGCCTCAAAGGCCTGCTTCAGGGCAAGCATGAACTGGTCCGTACGGACAACACTGCGACCGTTGCGTACATCAACCGTCAAGGTGGTCTACACTCCCGTCGCATGTCGCAACTCGCCCGCCATCTCCTCCTGTGGAGTCGGAAGCATCTGAGGTCGCTTCGCGCCTTTCATGTCCCCGGTGTGCTCAACCGTGTGGCCGACGAGCTATCACGAGCTGCGCTGCCAGGAGAGTGGCGACTCCACCCCCAGGTGGTTCAGCTGATCTGGAGAGAGTTCGGAGAGGCTCAGGTAGACCGGTTTGCCTCACCAGAAACCTCCCACTGCCAGTTGTTTTACTCTCTGACCGAGGGGACACTCGGGACAGATGCACTGGCTCACAGCTGGCCCCGGGGCCTGCGCAAATATGCGTTTCCCCCAGTGAGCCTACTTGCACAGACCCTGTGCAAAGTCAGGGAGGACGAGGAGCTGGTCTTGTTAGTTGCGCCTTACTGGCCCAACCGGACCTGGTTCCCAGAACTCTCACTCCTCGCGACAGCCCCTCCCTGGCCCATCCCTCTGAGGAAGGACCTCCTCTCTCAGAGACGGGGCACTCTTTGGCACCCGCGTCCAGACCTCTGGAAACTCCATGTCTGGTCCCTGGACGGGACGCGGAGGTTCTAGGTGACTTACCCCCTGAGGTACTTAACACCATCACTTCGGCACGTGCACCGTCTACGAGACGTGCTTACGCCTCGAAGTGGAACCTGTTCGTCGAGTGGTGCTCTTCTCGCCGAGAAGACCCCCGAAGATGCTCGATCGGAGTCGTGCTTTCCTTCTTGCAGCAAGGGTTGGAGCGTAGGCTGTCCCCCTCCACCCTCAAAGTCCATACTGCTGCCATATCCGCTTACCACGACCACATAGATGGCAAATCTGTTGGTCAGCACGACCTGGTCATCAGGTTCCTTAGGGGGGCGAGACGGTTAAATCCTCCTCGTCCCCCCTCCATACCCTCTTGGGACCTTACTCTGGTGCTAAGAGCACTCCAGATTGCTCCCTTTGAGCCTTTGCTGTCAGCAGACTTAAAGATTCTGTCTATGAAGACTTTGCTGCTGGTGGCATTGGCCTCCATCAAGAGGGTAGGGGACCTGCAGTCATTTTCGGTCGACGAATCGTGCCTAGAGTTCGGGCCGGGTGACAGCCACGTGGTACTGAGACCCTGGCCTGGCTATGTGCCCAAGGTTCCTACCACACCCTTCAGGGACCAGGTAGTGAGCCTGCAAGCGCTGCCCTCAGAGGAGGCAGACCCAGCCCTGGCTTTGCTCTGTCCAGTTCGCGCCTTGCGACTGTACATAGACAGAACTCGAAGCTTCTGTTACGGAGGCCAGCAGAAGGGAAAGGCTGTCTCCAAGCAGAGGATGGCCCACTGGATAGTGGATGCCATCGCCCTGGCTTACCAAGCTCAGGGCGTGCCCTGCCCGCTCAGGTTGCATGCCCACTCCACCAGAGGTGTGGCTTCCTCCTGGGCGCTGGCTCGTGGCACCTCGCTAACAGACATTTGTAGAGCTGCGGGCTGGGCGACACCTAACACGTTCGCTAGATACTATAGCCTTCGTGTCGAGCCGGTCTCCTCCCGTGTTCTCGCCTCAGGTCAGAGGAACGGAGAGGCCCCGGCTTAGTGTCAGCTTGCTGCGCTACATGCGCGTTCTATTCTCCAGAGAGTCCCTACGGGCAGACCCTGTTGAGTCCTCCGGTTACCCTTCGGCAGCCGACGTGGCGGAGCGTCTGGCGCCAGGCCTATACTCCGTTCTATCCTTGAGAACCGGATTTAGGCTGGGTTCCATATGTGTGACCCTACGGCGATCCCATATGGCTTCTTCCACGGCTGCTCCTAAACGAAGCCCGTGTCTTTCCCTCTGGGAGAACCCATCTCTCACCAAGTGGAGTCTCCCCAGTTCTTCCATATGTTGTACAACCTACAAGGTTAGTCCATATGTACTTATCCATATAACTCCTTCGGGGAAGGATATGGCTTCCGCAGCGTTCCTTATTGCATGTAAGGCTACGCTTTCCCAGCGTTATCCAATTGTCGCACTGGGTTTTGGAAACAACAGTGATCGACCCTCTCTGCGTGAGCCTGGTCCCACCGTCCTTAGGCAAGGAGGTTCAGGTGGCTCACGACAGAGCGCTGGAAGAGGGCAGCTCCTGTGGCGCTTTGGTAGGGATTCCTATTCGTCGGTCTGTCCGACGTACGTCGAACGTGACCGACTGAATGGGAACGTCTCGGTTACATAGGTAACCCTCGTTCCCTGAAGGAGGGAACGGAGACGTACGTCCTGTCGCCACAGGCATTGTCCTGCTGATGCTGCCGCCTGCTGGGTTCAGCTCCTCAGCGAAAACCTGAAGATTCAACGCACCTGCTGCTCATTATATACCCGCGCTGCGAGGCAAGCAGCTGATGCATATGATTGTGTGCATTGGCTCGTTTAGTTACACTCGAAGTAGATTGGCCTCTCTAGCGAGATTCCTATTCGTCGGTCTGTCCGACGTACGTCTCCGTTCCCTCCTTCAGGGAACGAGGGTTACCTATGTAACCGAGACGTTTTTCAAAACCTAAAGCTCTTCTTTCATGTGCTCCTATGTATGTTTCTGTACAAGATGGAAAGTAATTGGCAGAGAGATGTTGAAAAATTCACGGTAAACATGAAAGCAAGATTGAAACCAAACTATTATTTTACTGTAAGCATTTGTGGTTTTGAATACAGTATCACACAGTACGAAGGAAGAGAAATTCATTAACCATGTGTAGTTGGACAAAAACTATGGTTGTGTTTGAAAAAGGAAATCAAGATACTTCCTGTTAGATTTTTGTGTCACAGAGAATTGTGTGCTTTGTTTAGCCAAAGTGTTTTATGAAATTGAAAATGGAGTCAAGGCCGAGAATTAGTGTAGTGTAGGTTTTGCAGATTTGGTGTGTGATTCTGGTGTTTGAGTGTCAGGTTTTAGAAACTGTGTGACAGGATTTTGTGTGTAAACAGTTGAAAAAAAACTTTATTATTTCATATATTTATTTATAATTTCATTTTTCATAACAGATTTCATAGCATTAATCCAGTTTAGATTACTGTGCAGAATTAAACAAAGAGACCATTTCGTTTTTATTAAATTAAAAACAGTCAGTTGAATAAGAAATAATTATAAAAGGAAAGCAAAAGTCAATGTCTCCATCTAGTGGCTTTCAGATGCAGTCAAATACAGTTTTTTTCAAGTGCTGGCCAATTTACTGACACATTAACTAGGTTTTGAAGCATGAATTAAATGTTTTGTGTGACATTTTGCAGACAAAATGATGTTTCAACAAACAGCTGTGACAATTGTACAGTGAGATCAGGGCAGAACTTTATTTACAAAACAATACTTCTCAGTAATATGATGCAAAGAGCTGAAGAAGAACACAAATGTAGAGCACCATAACAGACAATAACAAGTAACTAAACAAAAGTATAAATACATAAATGAGTGAATTAATAAGGGGCAGGTGGAAACATAGGTTACAACAGACATACACTAGGAAACTAGGGCTGTGTTCAAAACCCCTACATTAGTCCACTAATATAGTTTACTTGAAGGAGTGAATGAAAACATTTAAACTTATACAGGTGCAGAATGGACGTGCTACTTGGCCGTTGGCTGTTGAGTGTTGGTTTGGTGTGTCAGGGCAACTTTGGACACAGACGCTGCCGACGTGAGCCAACCCTGCAGTCTGCTTTCGTCGCCACTAGTTCGTCAGCGACGGCATGGTGTGTTCCTGCCTTTAACGGGGCCATAGCCTATATTTGTCATTGATGTTAATAAAACAAAGCCGATGAGCCTTTCCGTACCAGCAGGTGGCAGTAGCTGAACAGCCAATCAGAATGATCAGATGGCCCGACGGACCGACAAGCTCCAACGCCGATTCAACGGATGCGTCCGAAAACTGAAAAATACTGCCTTCCGAGGACACATTTCAAGGTAAGAAGACATCAAGGCACGTCCGAATCCAATGTTAGCTTCACTTCCTCTCTCATGAGATACCTTCCTCAGATCGATTTTTGAAGGAAGCATAGATGCATCCTTAGCTGCCTTTGATATCCCACAATCCTGTGCTTTCCATTCTGTAACAGTTGAGCTAGAAAAATAAAGATGGCATCTGAAGGTTGCGTTTGCTGCTCAGTTTGTGTATAAATGTACGATTTTGATCAACATATTTCAATTTTGATATCATTTCTATCGAGAAATTACTACTGTAGTAATTAAATACTTGTTTAGTTCTCTTACAAAGGTTTTTTGTGTGTGTGTGTGTGTGGGGGGGGGGGGGGGGTGCACAGCAGAAACGCAATAAAAAAGAGAAACACGTTTTATTATTATTATTATTAATTGCGAGTTTCGTTTATTCTTGTTGTTATTAATTTCTATATTATGTAGCCGCGTTTCCATTACAGATTTGCGCAAAACTTTTGCAATATTTTTTTAACCATTTCGTTATTTTGGCTTGAAATTTCGTTTGTTGGAAATATGAACTGAATTTAGAAATGCTTTTGAAATTAAAAACGTTGTGTTTAATAAACAAAATAAAGTGTTTGGAGTGGAGTCACATTAAAAGGCAGAAAGGGGTGAGGTAAAGTTATGCCCTCTCTCTACTCGAGATCCAGCTCTGTCACACACAGCGTAGGGCTGTTGTAGAGGGCAGGGTTGGGCAAAAATACATTAAAATGTATTTTAAAATAAACTACAAAATACAGCAGCCACACCATGTATCAAAATAAACTACTGTATATTACTTAAACTACTATAAATCTTACATATGCAACCAGTTAAAGGCACAAATATGTAGGATTTTTAGATTAAAATATTCAAAAACCACTAAAACAATGTTATATTTTTTGTTGACTTGTGTACATTATCCCAAATGTTTCCAAGAAATTCTAAATCCAGAGAAATAAGCAATTTTAACCAGGACACACTGTGTCCGTGTGTCACCAATGATATCATTACCTTCGATTTCCTGTTTTATTTTGTCGAAAAACCATGGAAACATCAAAGACACTTTAGTACTGTATATTATGAGCAACTGTTTGGATATATTTATCAACAGAAAACTCATCATTAAATTGCTTAACACATTAAGGTCCAGATTTATTAAACAGGAAAAGTTAGCATGAGCATGATAGACACGGTCAGATCATTTACATAATGACTAATGCAATCTACCAAGAGCAGTGCAAATTAGAGTTGGGTCGCATATAAACAGAGCTGAATCCTGATGCTGATGTTCTCATCCGGTGTGGGTTGACACAGGCTCAACTTAACATGTTATCTGACGAACACATACACATATACTATATAATATAGTTTGCCAAGCCATGTTGGCCTATAGATATAGATATAGGCAAACGATATGTTCGGATAAGGTCTTACTCTGGCATTTCAAAGAAATTAATAATCCTTTTACCACATGCTCTCTGTTCTCTGCGGTGTCTCCTCCTGACAGCAACAAATGCAGCCATGTCACAAAATGGGTTCAGACATGCTTTTTTAGGGCGTTAAATAATGGTGTAAATACCAGTAAATTGATGAGCGTAAACATTAGTAAATCGAGTTGTGTGATTCATTTAAGTACTCTTCTCCTATAAATTTTTCATCTGAAAGGGAAACTCCTAAAAATGCATATGCAATAAGGTCAGCCGCAAAGACAACTCAGTCCATGCCTTTTCAGCCCTAATTTTACACTGCGTGTCTTTAGTAAATCCCGACAGTAGTTTTTTTTAATGCCAAAAGAGGGTTTGCGCTGGCACAAGCTGTTAGTAAATCTGGCCCTAAGTCTTTTTGTTTGAATCTTGTTTTTTTTTATTTACAGTGTGTACCATGTTTTACCATGACTAATATTGATCTAGCTTACTGCAGTGTGCGTCAAGTGTCTCACAGCAGCCGCTGAGCGAACGCACAGAGTAGCACTATACCAACTTTCAACACCAAATGTATCTAATATGATAAATTAGCGTTCTTTAGAGGTGAAAATTTTCTTTTTTTTTTATCCCTGTGATCTCCCAGATGAAGGTTAGTTTTAAAGTAACCAACAGTATAATGTTTGCAAATGACTCATAATTGTATCCTAATTTAGTTACTTGGTGTTTGGTAACGAAGGGCCTACTTTGCATCAGCAACACTGACTCAGTGACAAACAAGTCATTCATAAGAAGACAACTGATGGCTCCTGTATTCATAGCAACTAGTTTTTAACCAATTAATCATTTGATTGTTAATCATAAATATAGGGGGTTGCTGCTTGATAATGTTTTCAAGAACATTATGTAAATTGGTATACTACTTAGCCTAGGCTACCAAAATGAACACCAAAACTTAACATGAACTGTTAAAAATTATAGCAATTCATGCTAAAAACTGATGGAAAGCTGGCAGCCTGCACGTTTCTTGACCACCTTCTTCCATATGGATCAAATTTTCTGTTCTGATCGCAACGAGTCTCTGCAAACTATAGAGTAGGCTCCAATCAGAGGCCGCAATTTTATGATGTCATCATGTAGACTTCTTACAAAGTATTTTACAGTATTTTAAAAATACAAAACACTAAAGTATTTTGATACGAAATACAAAGCCATTTTCATTAACCCTATGAAATACAAATTACAAAATACTATTTTGTAATTGAAATACGTATTTGAAATACATGTATCATAAATACTGCCCATCCCTAGGGTCCATGTACGTTTTGATAGTTTGTTTTCCAATTTGAAATGAAATATGCAGAAACGAGAAAACGGTAATTTCCCATTTTTTCGTTTGTTAAAAAAACCCGGAAAAATGAAATTTTGACTCGATTTTCGTTTTTTCAGACGCAGTGACTGCTGCTTATATACGTGCTGCTACCTACATGATGGACTATGCCACCATTTTGGCATTTTTCAGACTTTTCATGTTTTTTAGGCTCTGAAATGAGAACTGAGACACTCAAAGCTATTGTTCTTCAACTATTCTATATTATTACTTGATGCCATTAAGCTTCACTATTTCAAAGTTTTACTAGGTTGATGTGGTATTTCACTAGTTTAGGTTGTTCTCTCTTCCTCCCTCTAAATAATTTCAGGCAGAGTAAAACTGGAAAGAGCTGCCTCCACACTGAAGTCTCTTATAGACTGCTGACATCTGAACATCCCTATGCCAAGATGTGATTCAACTTCCTCATTCAAACACTCTAATGCGTTTAAGCCCCTATTTAATCCAATACTACTTCAGGGTTTTACATTTTATTTTCTTTATAATATTAACATGAATTATTTTCCATGTGTGTTAAGATTATGTTAAAAGTAAAGAAAAGTATTATTATTTAGATGTCCCAAGTAGCTGGTATAAAAGTAAATTCATACAGTTTTGTGTCTCTGTTTTTATCTGTAGATCATATGAATATTTATCTCAAAATACATGTGGGTGTAAATTGTCAAATAAAGTTCAGTCAGTTCAATGAACACAAGTTTGTCAAATGTTTAGACAGAATGTCTAATATGATTAGGCTATGAGAGTGCCTGTGAATATGAAATTCTGCCTGTGAAAATTAAATGGTTCCATCTAGTGGCTAATAATAGTTCAAACTGGTCTAGTCCTAATGACATCATAAACACTTACCCACAAACCATTTCACCAGGACTAAATCATGATAAGGACACAGAAGTCAGGAGATGCTTTTATGAGTGATAGACTGAATAAAATGAATCACATGTGTGCTCAAATTAGTTTTTTTCCCCTCATAATTGTAAGTATTCATGTTACGCAATGCTCAAGAGATGAGACAATGCTCAACATTCAAGATGAAAACAATGCTGAATTAAACCATTTATGCTTAAAAACTTGAATAGTGTTGAACAGTTATTGGTCTTCAGTGGCGGAGCAGAGACATAATTTGCTTGAGCAGATTGATACAGAATATACTGTAGGCGTTGCATGCAGGTGTTATATCACAAAATGCAACAGTGGCTTTTTGATGCCACAGGATGTAAGAAGTGGTTTTCATGTGTGAATTCAGTGATATTTACAGGTCGTCATGGCAATAAAGACAGTGCGGCCTTCTGTTTGTTTTTCTGAGGTAAAAGTCCAAACCACAAATGTTTCCAGTGGTCTTTGTGACTGTCTTCTTGTGTATGCTTACATTGTTTTAGCCATTTCATTTTACAGTTTTTTTTTTTTTTTTTTTTTTTTTTTTTTAATTTAAAGTTTATATTTTTATCAAGTTAAAAATATTTGTTTTCAATTTAGTTCATTTTCAAATGATCTATTTCCAATGTGTGTCCACATAAAGTCCTTGTATCACCATGTAATTATTTTCAAACACAGTAAACAATGTATTAGTAGCATTTTTAGATGTGGTTATTACTGAGCTGTTCACTGTATGTGGCGCTGAAACTCTTTTGTTCTGTTTTAATATTCACTTCAATTCACTCATAATTCAGTTCAGTCTTGCAGAAGGGCTGCATTTCAAAGAAGTAAAGTAGGTTCTCCTCCCAATTCTGAAACACACTTTAGACATGCTGAAACAGGAAACCACAAGCAAGTGATTATATAAGTGCAACATTTCAGGACCCAGGGTAATAAACACCTAACAGTAAATGCATTGATATACAAATATATAAAAGTAGAGTTAATTCTTGTGGCCAATGAAAACAATAGCCATGTAGTTGAAAGATGCAAAACAGGAAACCCATAATGACACTCAGCACTTTAGCTCATCTCCATTGTCATGTTAACTAGTGTTATCAGATTTGCCTTGTACAACATCAGGAAGATTAAACCCTTGCTATCGGACCATTCCACACAAATTCTTGTCCAAGCTCTTGTTGTATCCGGACTGGACTATTGTAATTGCTCTCTTGGCTGGCCTTCCAGCATGCACTTTCAAGCCTCTACAACTGATCCAGAATGCTGCAGCAAGACTGGTCTTCAACGAACCGAAGAGAGCGCATGTCACACACTTCATCAGTCTGCATTGGCTGCCAATAGCTGCTCGCATCCAATTCAAGGCTCTGATGTTTGCCTACAGAACGACCGCTGGCTCTGCACCACTATACCTTAACTCACTACTTCAGACTTACACCCTAAAAAATGCTGGGTTAAAAACAACCCAAGTTAGGTTGAAAATGGACAAACCCAGCGGTTGGTTTAAATGTTTGCCCAATCTGCTGGGTAGTTTTATTTAAACCAACTATTATTTAAAAATTGCTATTTAGCTAGCTTAAAATGAACCCAAAATAGTTGGGAAATTAAAAACCAGATGCAATTAGAGGCAACAATAATAGACAAAAGGTGAATGTTTATTAATAAGCTTTAATATTTTATTAATATTTAATAGTTTTAAAAAAAATATAAAATATAAAAAATAGCTTTAAAAATTTAATAGTTTATTAATATAAATGTATTAATAAGCAATTTAATAAATGTTTATTGTTTAATAATTATTCATTGAACATTAATAAATGTTCATTTCCAACATACTTTGGGTTAATTTTAATTAAGCAATACTGGAATTTTTAACCCTCATGTGGTGTTCAAAACCCTATAACACTTGTGGTGTTCCCGGTCAAAAATGACCGGCCCATAAAAAAAAGCTTATAAATCACTCATTATACCATATTTTCACCCAATCTTGGATTCAATCTTTTTGTCAACATGTTCTCTTTCAATTAGGACTGGTTTTATATTTTGATTTGCATCTGAATAATCATAGGCCTCATTTATTTGAGAGTAGGCATTTCATTTTTTGAGTAATTTTTTTTTAAATTTTTGAATAATTTTGGAAATATTAAATAAAATCTGAAGAAAATTGGTATTGTTGATCACACTAGTCTACTCTAATGTTTCAGCAGGAATTTTGTTTTGAAATTAAATTCACGCACCTGCATAATCTTTAATCAAAATACCTTCCACTCCTACTTGTAGCAGCATCTCTGTTTTCTGGTGTGAAGATGGGGCAACCTGTCACTCACGTGAGATCAACCACAAACATCCAATGATCCAATCAATTCCCAATGGACAAAATCAAGTCCCATACATTTATAGGATATACGTCACAATAGTGAAGAAAATACTATTGCAACTTCTGTTTCATGCTGACTTTATTCAAGGATACCTGTACATCTGTAGTTCTCAGTTTCACACATTTAAATCTACAGCATTAAACGGCCCCCTTTGTATCGAGTGCGCTCACTGAGCTTATGTAAAGAACAAAAAAAGTTTTGCAAAAAAACAAACAAACAAATAAATAAATAAATACTGACTGACTGCATGGTTTAAGATCATTAGGGAAATAGTATAGACTCTCTTTAAACAATGAAATATGTATATTTCCTTGTCATATCTCTGATTTTAAGAAGAATAATTCACCAGTAAATGTATGGAGGACCAGTATAAATTCAGCACATTGGACAGCTCCCACTGCTGAACGTATTGAACAACAGACATGTTCATCCTGAAAGATGACGTATATGTACTTTCTGAGTAAGTAAAAGCCACATGTACATTAGTCTCAGCCTCAGACGTCACGCCCACCGACTTTTGGCTAAATGTCTGATGTATATGGGGCCGTTCACGTATTGAGTTTTTTCCATGGGCAAGTCAGTTATTTCAAATGTAGCTGCGCGGCAGGGTTCCAGGTTTTTATATCTCATCTCCATAAATACAGTATCTCGCAGAAGTGAGTACACCCCTCACATTTTTGTAAATATTTTACTGTATCTTTTCATGTGACAACACTGAAGAAATTAAACTTTGCTACGATGTAAAGTAGTGAGAGTAAAGCTTGTATAACAGTGTAAATTTGCTGTCAAAATAACTCAACACACACCTTCTGCCGTCAGTCTGAAGGTTTGGCTACGTGAGACTACATGTGCATTAGCTCATTTAACAATATTTATTTCATATATAACAACTTCACATTTATTTAAATTCAAATTTTTATATTGTTTTTAATAATGTGCAAATATCTGTGAGCCTCTAGACAAAGCTTCCAAAGTTTTAATAAGTAACAAACTTTTAAAGAAGCTGTTCATAGAGTAAATTTAAAGTATACTTCACATCAAACCATGCAAATTATTATTATTGTTAAACTTTGTCTCAAATTGTTAATGTTAACATCAGCATTGTGTGACTACATGTATTTAGTGTTTATTAGCGTTACCTGTAGATTTTAATTTTGTGTACAGTTTAATCTCTAACATTTATTTGTCATATCATAAAATCCGCCATCAAAAGTATAAGTTTAATTGCTCCAGCTGCTGTGAGAAAAGGCTATAAATGATCCGCCACTTGCAGCATCCTCACATGATATAGCCTACTAGCTGGGACTCGTTCTTTATGTAAACCGACGTGACGTAATGACACAAAGACGAACGGCTGCATGCTCGAATTTCCCACAGAATCCTACCAGTTCCACTCAAATTAGAAAACATTATTACAAGCTTTCCATTGTGAATCGGGTTAAGGTAAGGATATAGTTTTAAACACTGGCTGGTTATGTACTTGCTCAAAAATGTATTTTGCATAATTTTTAATCAAAAAAGTTAAATATATTAATAAATGTTAATTTCCAACATACTTTGGGTTCATTTTAAGTAAGCAATACAGTATTTTATAAACAATGGTTGATTAAAATAAAACTACCCAGCAGGTTGGGCAAACTTTTAACCCAACCGCTGGGTTTGTCCATTTTCAAGCCAACTTGGGTTGCTTTTAGCCCAGCATTTTTTAGTGTGTACTTTGTAAAAGGAACAGGACATATGCATAATACTCCCCCTTGTGAACCATAATCTGATTCCAGTAGTGTTGAACTTAAATTGTGTTTTTTTGATATATATTTTTTTTCAGTATAAGCCCCAAAAATGTGTCTATCACTTACTCACACACTCACTCACCCCCCCCCCCCCCCACACACACACACACACTCCATGTGCATCATTATTTTATTTTATTTTTTAAATTAACATGTTAACTGTTTCTATTTTAGAATATAATACAGCGGATTTCAGCTCAATGGACAGCTGTCAGTGTCAGTATAACCACAGTATAGACAAGCTGAGCAAGCTTCCTTCATGCAAATGTGTGAACTCTGCAGCTCACAAAAAACCACAACATAGACTAATGGAAACATTTGTGCTTGTTGACCAGTGATCAAGTAAAAGATGAAGAGCTTGATGTGAGAGTTTGACGACATGTCACAGCAGCAAATGTGAAGGCATAAGCATTAAGTAGTCTGAATGTAAGAGTTGTGGTTTCCTGTTTTGACATGTTTACATGTTGCTGGTTTGTACCCACTACAACAGAGAACATCATGAGTTTTACAGATGAACTTTGATAAAAAAAAATAAATAAAAAAAAAATTGACTATAACTGAAATATAAAGCACAACATTTCTCAAATGAAGATGATTATCTGCATGTATGCATCAAAATTATTTGATACTAAACATATCTATCATATCAGACAAACAAAAGTATTACCTCCTCTTCATATCTGTTTGATGATGATTTCCCTTTTTGTAAACCAATCAGAACAAATTAGAGTGAAAATGTCTATAGGGTTACCAATGATTGGTTCATACTGCTCTTTATACATACACATGATAACCTAATTTAATGACCAACCCCTCTGTGACGTGAAACATTTTAGAAAAGATTTTCCATTGACATGAACCAATCAGATGAGAGCTGCCGTCTGTAAGACCCTCACCAGTGTCAGTTATTCACAGTCACTCACAGAGATGGAGAGGTCAAGACTTGCTCTCGTCGTGCTCATGTGTAAGAAAAAAATGGGTTTGAGAAAGTTTTAAACTGTTTTGAGAGTTTTTTTGAGCGTAAATTTCAATATTACTGTGAATATTTTCTATAATATTATTTCAATATTATTGTGAATTTTTTTTATATATATTTAAGTGCTTTATTAAGTTATTTTGCTCTTTTACAGGTGTTTTGTTGTTCAGTCAGAACAGAATCTCTGGAGCAGAAGTGGAGATGAAAGTCAGACCAGGAGACAACATCACTCTCTACTGTGATCGCTCTTTTACTGGTTCCCGCTTTGTATGGATAAGAAACTGCTCTCATGAAAATCAACCCTCTCTCATAATAAATGTAGTAAGTTTGGACATGGGGACACTTCAGCGTTTCAGCTCTGACTACAACCGCTCCAGTAATTCTTATGATCTACATATTACTAACATCAGTGTCTCTGATCTGGGACTGTATTACTGTGGAGAAGTAGAGAATAAAGTATATGAAGATGAACAACGCAGGACCAACCGATATGAAGTGTACTATTATGGAAACCGAACAACTCGTCTCTCTTTTGCAGGTAAGAAAACATTTCTGCTAGTTATTATTGTATTATTGCTTGTGTAATTCTGGAGCACTTTCTCATTGAAGAAGCAAGATGAACATAATATTTGTACAAACATTCATTGATACATTTATATTTATTTTATATTGAGCAATGGACTTCTTGTTCTGAACCTTCCACAACTAATGACTATAATAATAATAATAATAATAATAATGATATGTTTATTTTATATAGAGGAAGTAACTCCATGTTCTGGACTGAACATCACCTCCACTCCTCGTGTATCAGACTGTGTTTTCTGCTGGACGCTGCTGTTCAGTGTGTGTCCGGTGTGTGTCCTCCTGTCCTCCATCTGTCTGTTCTGCCTCTGTCAGAGGAAAAATACAGGTAATTATTCACTGTTTCACACTTTTCTTTTGCACTATCACTATCACACTATCTTTTACTTTAATTATTCAGATAAACTGCTTTTGTCAATTACAGTACTTTAAGCAATGCCTGTAAACAAAATTTGATAGAATAATGTAGTAATGTAATTGCATAAACTAAACCAGTGATGTTCTAATTTAAACAATCAATTGTAGATGCTGCGGCAGATCAAAAAGTCCATTCGAGAGGTAGAAATACCATTGAGGTATGAACAAATCAAACACGAACATTCATTAAAGACATATAAATATATGTTTCAGAAAGCAACTTCATTAATTTATATTTTCTTTCATTCCAGGGTGAAGATGAAGAGGTGTGTTATGCATCTTTAGATGTGAAAACCAGGAGACAAAAACAACGCAAGACAAAGCGAGCGCAGTGTTCAGATTTCAGTACATATGCTCAGGTCAGAACAGACACGCAATAGAACTAAAATAGAATTGAGGTGCTTTCTGAAACTTTCCAAATGATAAAGGTCATTATCATGTAACATCACGTAATGAAACAAGGTCCTTTCATTGCATCTTAGTGTAAAAGATATGTAATTCCATACTTGCATATTTGGTCACACTTTAAGTGTCTTCAACTACTAGCCTATGAACTAACATTTAAATTAATAATGTGATACAATGTTCTTATTGTGTATTGTGTTACCTGCATGTACATACAGCTGTAATTAATATCTGTAATTACATCTATAATTATAATTGAACTTTTCCATTCCACCTTAACCAACTCGTAAACCTACCCATACCATGAAACTTATCCCTAAACTTACCCGAATCCTACCTCAACAGAAGCAAAAGTGTGTTTAATACAAATAAACATTTTGCCTAACTTTATTTATTTTTATTTTTAAGTACAAGTTATGTAAGTAGCCTACATAGTACAAGTACAAGTTAAAAACACCTAATATAAAAAGTGACTGGATACTTTAACTTTTTTTCACACATTGATAACTTTTTTTTTGTTTGTTAAATGAGCTGTTACTGTCACTCTTACTCTGTTGCTACTCTGGGGTGCGTTTCCCAAAAGCATCATTAGACAACGAACATCGCAAGTTCCATCGTTACTAACATAGTTCAACGATTTGGTGTTTCCCGAAACCAGAGTTCAACTATTCGCAAACTTGTGTGGTTGGAACGACAGCTGTGGTTAGAAGCATAGTTTCTTTTTTTTATGACATGTGGACTTAATAAATCATTAATCGCAGTACAGTGTATATCTTTTATTTCAAATATATACAAATGTCATTTATATATTTTAGTTTGTCAAGAGATTTTAATCACCGTTTTCGTGTGTACGTGTACGTCAGAACAAGCATTTGATTTAATCTGCAAATAAAGCAAAATAACTGAGGAAAATGAGAATTAACGTTAGTCCTCTAATGCCATGTCCGTAATTTATAGCAAAAAATCTAGCATTAATTCGATCTCAAACGGATACATTTAAAGAAGTTATTATGCTGCGTTCACGCCACCTCGTATTTACCGGAATCTTGAGATGACAACACTTGACATTATATAAGGAGCTGTTCACGTCCTTGGACTGGGAATTATGCGTTTCCATGGCACCACTATCAACGTCGATGAATCTACAGCGGTGAGGTGGTACAGCAGCCACGTGGTACATCTGGTACAGCTTTACAAGCTGTAATTACGAGCTCTATGAGGACGCGAACGCATTTAACAAGCTAGAATCTCATAACTACAGCAATTACGAGGCCGCGTGAACGCACCTTTACTCACCACCTGCGTGACGTCATTCACCAGCATGGCTGAACGACAGGTTTGCGATAATACGGTCGTGACTAGCTAGTTGATTTGGTCTACGATGCATCGTACTATAATAGTTCAGCAGTGAGTTAGGCCTACATCGTTGTTCGGGAAACGCACCCCTGGTATGCATACCAGGGGTGCGTTTCCCGAACAACGAGCTAGTCACTAGTCATAACTAGCTAGTCACGACCGTATTGTTGCAACCCTGTCACATTGGTGAATAATGTCACACAGGTGGAGTAATAACTTATTTAAATGAATCATTAGCCTACTAACATTGCAGGTTCCATCATTAATAACATAGTTTAACGATTTGGTGTTTCCCAAACCATAGTTCAAACGAATATTCACAAACCTGTGTGGTTGGAACAACAGCTGTCGAGCTGTAGAATCATAGGCTAGTTTCTTGTTTTTATGACATGTGGATTTAATAAATCGTTATCTTGAGCAAAATAAGCATGCTGACATTAAGTATAATGTGAATCTTTTATTTTGAATATATACAAATGTCATTTACATATTGTAGTTTGTCGTCCGATTTTAAGAACCGTTTTTGAAGAGTGCGCATGTGCGTACGTGCTCTAGTAGCCTACATCAGAACCAGCCTATGATTGAATCTGGAAATAAAGCTAAATAAATGAGAAAAATGAGAAGTAGTCATCAGTTGACATGTCCGTAATTTATAGCAAAAAATCTAGCATTAATTCAGTCTCAAACGGATTCATTTCAAAAAGAAGTTATTACTCCACCACCTGCGTGACATCATTCACCAGGGGTGTGTTTCCCGAAAGCATCGTTAGCCAACTGTGGTCGTAAGTCCCACTGAACTCTATTGGTAACGACGGAACTTGCGACCATAGTTCACTTTGGGAAACACACCCCAGCATGGCTGAATGACAGATTTGCGACCATATGGTTTCGGGAAACGATCATGACTAGTTGATTTGTTCAACAATGCATCGTGAAGCAGCGAGTTACGTCGTTGTATGGGAAACGCACCCCAGGTCCTCAGTGCAGTACACTGTTGTTTTCCTCTGTTAAAAGTGTTTTAGTACAGCCTGTGTGGACACACTGATGACCCGAATAACAGGATGTAGAAGTGGGTTTCCTGCATGAAGCGGTGTTTAGTTTAAAGATAGCACACATACGTCTGCAAGATGTCTGTTAAAGATCACTTCATCTGGAAACGATCTGCTATTTACAAACATCTGATAGGCATCTTTAAGATGTCAGTTTTACATATATTCTAAATCATAAACATCATCTATTTCACATCTGACAGGAAACGTCCTATAGACGTATAGCAGATGAGCAAACACTCTTAAAAAAAAATACGTCTTCCAGACGTTAACACAGACATCAAAACATCTCCAAGATGTACGTGTGCTATCAGTTTATTAAACTTATTCTTAATCTGAATGATTGCAACGTTTATCTGATTCAATTTTACAGCTAGTCTAATTAAATTTTCCCAAAAACATACTCCATGTCGGATGAAGCATAATGTGTTTGAGTAGGTTAGTGTGTTTGGATGGGTTAGTGTGTTAGCAACAAGTAAACATTCAAACTATATATTTTAAATTAAAACTATCTTACAACTGTAAAGGTAAAAGAAAAAAAAATGCCCACTTTAGTTACTTCTCTGTAGTAAGATACATTCTTGTTTTTCCTCTTGTTTTTCTTTGAACTGGTGTATGTTAGGTCTGGTATTTTCTAATTGTGTTTTGAACAGTTTAAATCTAATTGAAATCAAAACAAATTTAAATATTTAAAGCATCAGAGTTGTTCTTCAAAGGAGTTTTACTGAAGTGCACTGTCTGTGTCTTTTCTTGAGAAAGGGTCTTGCTTTGTTTCCAGTTAAAGAGATAATCTTAACCACAAATGTTTCCATTCAGTTTAGTGCTTGTGTGAACATGAGACAGAAGAAAGAAAGAGGCTGGTGTGTATAAATGCTTATGTGGTGAGTTTGTGGTGAAATTGGTTTGTGTACATCATGCAGCAAAAGCTTGATTTACAGCGGCAGTCGTTCTTTAGACTCTCTGATGGATGAGGAAGAATCACATTTACTGCATCTCTCAGAATGAAGCACAAAGAGCAGATTTCATTTGTTTTATTTGCTTTCATTTTTACTTTGACAATGCATCTCACATGAACACTCAAATAATGTTCGGTGCCATGCTATTTAATAATAATAATGTGTCCAAAGGAATGTTTATGTACATTTTTGTCACTGTATATAATGGATAGTGATGTTTATAGTATGGCAATGTATATTTTTATATTTGTCCATGATCTGTTATTTCTGAAAGAGACTCATGGTGGTCAGAGCCGTCAGTGTGTTTAGTTTTATTAGTGGCCTGAGGGGGGCAGTGTGGATTTGCTTTTCCTAAAATGTCTAAAACATTTTAAACTCCAAATTCATTTAACTCATATTTTAAATCACATTTTTATGTGAAGGTCATATAGCAAATAAATGTGTCATATCAATTCATGTTGTGATTCAGTTGATTCAGTGTCCCTAACTGTGTTTGGCAAATCATTAAAGATATATTAAAGATAATTGGCAAAAGAACATACATGGGAGGAGCATATTCATTTATTGTTGTTTTTGTTGTTTATTGTGTATATATGTGGATATATATGTGTTTCTGGCCCTATACAAAGAAATGTCAAAAATTCGAAGGGCACTCTCTCTATGACCTGTAGGGGGCGCTCATGGAGTTTCTACAACAGTGTTTTACTGTCCAGTCCAACAAAAAATCCATTCCACACTTTGCAGAAATGCAAGTCTGACAGAGAAAACTGGATTATAGAGTTATTAGAGGGTTATTGCAGTAAATCTGTTTGTAGTTGAATTAAAAGAGCAAATAAAATGTGGGTGATAAAGAGACATTTAGTCCATTCAATCATTTGTCTCATCTGTACAATATCTCCTGCAATGAAAACTTTTATTAACTAAAACTAAAACCATAAAAAAAAATACGTTACGTAAAATAAATTAATCGTTAGCTGAAATAAAATGTAAAAAAAAAAAAATAATAATAATAATAATTATTATTTCAGGTAGTTGCCAATGAAACATTTCTCAGTTTTATTTAAAGTCCAAGTTATAAAATAACTAAATAAATAAATAAATAAAAATTACTAATAGAAACTGAATAAAATGAATAATTAATGCTATATGATAATTTATACTATAGACATATTTAAACTAACAAAACTAATAAAAATGACAAAACAGAAAATAAAAAAAATGAAATCAAATTCAAAATATTAACAAAAACACTGCATAAAATATGACATTAAAGATCCAACATATCCACTTAAAGATAATAAAGATCAACAAACTATCAATCATGTGTTTATTGAATACAACTGTTTTGCTTTATACAACAGCTCAATAAACAAGCACAGTATGGTGTTTCATTCCTGAATGAATCAGCATTTTTGAATGAATCATTGAGTGATCAGTCGGGAGTCCATTTTTCATTGCACTGAAACTGTGGCCACGTCCACATACTCTCTTGAGTAGCTACATATTTTTAATATTTTTTTTTTTTCTTCTGTGACCGCTAAAAAAGTACATTCTGTTTAGTATGAATGTGTGTAGTATGAATGTAATTTAGATGTACTACATTTGCCATGTTGTCATTATAATGTGACCTGTTGCGTCACTTCACTGCCATTCACAAACCCTATACCGTGGCCTCATGGGATAGTAAAGTGTCCATCATATGCACACTTCAGAATCTCGCCAGAAGTAGAAGGCCATCTGGGTACTTTTTGCATACTCTTTTATGAGTCCTGTAAATTCGGACACTTCTTTTGTCATATACTGTTTTTCGCCTACTAAATAGCAGGGAAATATGCAGTTTCATCCTTGATCTTTGAGTCTGGAAGCCGGGATGACCCCAAAGGGTCACAATGTAAAACTTCGATGCAATGCAGAATGGGTCACAGGCAACTCCTACTAAAAATGTAGCAGCGCATTTTAAAAAATATTTTACAAAAATGAGTTCTATGTGGCATATGTTGTGGGCCACTATGGACTATGGAAATTAATCATCTTCAGTTTGACACAAGAAACCTAAAAACAACAGCAATAAAATAGCATGACCTTAATTTGGATTTGGCGTGAAGTTTTTTCCTTGCGGCATTAATTTCTGTTTCCACGTGAGTAGATATCAGACATTCTTCCAGCTTAAAAACAGAGTAGTCAAACATAGACAATGTCGATGTTGGTCAGTCGAGGAACAGATGATTTCCTCCTTGGTTGTGCCAGCTGCTGTCGATGTCATGCTGTGTGTGAGCATGTGTGTGTGTGTGTAGGGGGTGTGGGTGGATGGGTGCAGGGCACAAACGCTGATTGCATCATGTCATTCTTGCCATTATTTTTTAACTGTGCAGTAATATGGAATGACATTATCAAAAATGCTAATACTAAAAAATTATAATTAAAATGTAAAAATTATTAAAAAAAAATGTAAAATGTACAATTAAAAAAATATGTATGTATTTAAATTAGGGCTGTCAAAATAACGCAGATTAATCCATTCCGTATTGACCTTTGAACCTGGAGCCATTGGTGCGCGCAAGCTCTCTCTGTCATCAAAGTAAGCACCGTCTTTGCACTCTCTCTACCTCACACATAATAATCTAAATCAACTGACACAATGCTAAAAGTTTGTAAGACCGAATCCATGTTTCACGAGGTGCACTAGGTTTTTCCTGAATAACCGCTGGGTGTGAATAGAGCTTAAAAGAGCGTCACCTCATCTTCTCTGACAGGCGCCCTGCACGTGCAGCTGACATAAACCACACTTTCAGTAAACAAAAAGATAATCCTATCCAGTGGTGAAGTGTTTTCTGTGTTGACAAATATTTTGCGATGTCCTAATAAAAGTCGCAACGCGTTAACGTCCGCTAATGTCCGATTCGCGACCTAATGACTCATTTGAACAGATTCATTTTAATGAATCATGACAACTGTCCACACGGTCTATAACGAATCAACTCTGAAATGAGAACATTGCTTACCCCATTTACTTTTTAATACTTTTCAGGTTTAGCAAAAAAAAAAAAAAAAAAGCATCTTCTCTTACAAAGCTATAAAATCACTTTTATTTTATTTTTTTGCAAAGAGGGCAAGAAAGAATTACAGTGAGAGTGACGGGTACTTTATTGTCAGTATCGGGCTCGCAGATCACGTGGGTAGGGCACTTTGTACTGTTTGTGTGGATGACCATGTCTGTCACCACCGAAGACCATTGTTGACTCAGGAAAAACCCTGCATTGATTCATTTGAATCGAAATATTTAATACTTTCACAACAAAAATTATGTATGCGATTCATTTAGATTTATTAATCACAGAGTAGCCTATGTAATTAATTAGATTAAAAATTTTAATCGATTCACACCCCTAATAATTATAATATTTATTTAAATTATTTATTCACTTTATTTTGTTTATTCATTCACTTTGTTTTGTATTATTTTTGTTGTCTAACCAATACAAATATATTTTATTGATTTACTTCATTCAATGTATCTTAAAAAAGTTTTTGTGGGTAGTTCCATGAGCTTTAATGATTATTATCAAGCTGAAAATACTGAAAAATGTGTATAATGACACTGGTTTTACAATGTAAACTTGGTTTATGAGGACACTTTCTGTGTTTTTTTTTTATTATTATTCAAATACCAAACGTTTTCTGTGATGGGTAGGTTTAGGAGTAAGGTCAGTGTAGATGGATAAATCACATACAAGTGTGTGTGTGTGTGTGTGTGTGCTGCTATTTTTGACTAATCAGTCAACTAATCAGTCATTCACATGCACACTTTGCACTCTTTGGACATGTTGATGTTAGCATTTTATGACATCATTGCAAAAGACATACATGTATAATACAAAAAAAAAAGAGATGAAGTAACAGGCAATTACATGTTGTCAATAATATTACAAAACAGTCAGATAATCACATGAAGACAGCTATACATTCTTGTATAAGGTGTCTCATTGTCATATATGAAATAACCACGTCTGTGTTTGATGCCTAACAGCTGTTCTAAATATAAAATTCACATCCATCTCAAACACAGAAAAGTTCAACTGACCTGATCTGGGAATCTCTGATTCAGTCTTGGATAAAGATAGAGTGGAAAAAGACACTCAAAAGCCTGAAAGAGAAGGAGTGTAGTGGACAGTGATCTTATACATCCAGTGCTGTAGGGGTTGAAAGGGCTGCTGTCAAAATAGAAGCAGCGTTTTAACTTGAGTAGCATTTTCACTAGATCCAGTGACCTATAAATGTACGTTCAAACTCTGAGTTTCTCCATGTGGATATGCTTCTGTAGAATGACTAACATTGCTACAAAAAATGTCCATGTTTGGAGCTTGAATAATCTAACAGCGACACATGGGAAAATGCTTCATTTATAATACTTAGCCCTAACTAAACTTTAGTATTTTCTTAAAGTTGACATGAAACAGAAGTTTTGATAGTCTTTTCTTCCCTGTTGTAATCTATATCTGAGTGAAAGGGTTTCTCAAACAAGAAAACATGTAGGACGGGACTTGATTTTGTCCAACGGGAATTGGATCGTTGTGGTTTGTTATTGCTGTGATGTCATGTGAGTGGCAGGCTGTCCTGCCCTCGCATCAGCAAACATGTCTTTAGACGTCAGAGATGTCGCTGCAAGTGGGAGGGGAAGTTATTTTGATTAAAGATTACAAAGGCACATGAATTAAAAAAAAAAAAAAAAGTGATAAATCATTTATAATAAATACTTCAATATTTCAATATTGTCAATTATAACAGTTAGTAATTATAAAAGTAAATAAAATAATTAAAAATCAGTTCCTGTCCTTGATTCTGATTGTTCAATAGCTGTGTTTTCATCACAATAAAACACGGCTATGACCGCTTCACCCAACAGTTCTGTGTATCACTACACAACACCCTTAGCAACCACTCTTCGCAGCGTAAACTGCATGTTCTCATTTGATATTGTTCATTGAAGCTTACTGTATTATGTAGAAGAGTATTGTGAGAAAGAGATCGAGTTAATGAGTTTATTACCTGCATTCAGATTTAGCATTTTCCTTCAGGTCAGTCCTATGTTCATAATAAAAAATCTGTTTAAATGTCCGATGTATCATCTTGCATTTTTAACAGTTATGGGGTTTTCCCGTGACTGACAGCGTTAGTCAAAACATTTGTCAGTTGCGTCTTGTTCCGTGTTCACAACAATTCAGTCATTTCAATGTAAAAATCTTCGCTACTGACTGACACATGTATAAAGACAGTCTTTGCTGCCATCTAATGGCAAAATAATGTAACTTCTGTTGCTGTTCAGAGTCAGGGACTATTTTTTTTCCGGCGGAAGGAAGGCTTTTAGTGAAAGTTTACTTCATGAAAGTTGCATTTATATATATTTTTGGCTTTAATATTTGTATTGTGTGGTAACTGTTTTATAAAAGCAATAAGAAATAAAATATTAAAAGAGGAATAAATCTCTTGACTTATTGGTGACCATGTTGCAAATGACTGCACCACAGCAGCACTTAATAAGAAAGTAGCCATATCTTAATAATACATTATAATCTATAATTAAGCACCATTTCATTGCTGTAGGACGTATGAGATAATTCTTGTATAATACAACAAAGACCATATTTAATGAATCATAACTACCCACTGATTCAAAACCATTTACAATTTTATTTTAAAACTTAAACAACAATTTACTTTTTTTTAAACTAAAATAACAGAATTTTAAATATTGCTTTAAAATCATGTGTTATTTCACAGTTCCTAATTCAAAACTCCAGCACCGAGTGAACATATCTGGCAAATTGAACTCAAGTTTTAACTCAAGTTTAATTTGTTCTTTGTGGAAAAGTGACAATCAGACCTGAGGTGTTGAGACATGAGGAACTATTAAAAGGGCTGTGACAGGAGTTTGTTCTCTCATCGAGCAGATGCTTTCGCACATGAAGGATGTGTTTTATCGAGCTTGGATAAGAATGGCTATTGGATGAGCAGTAATTAAGTCCTTCATTTTTACCTATATTGCAAACTATTCAAAGTGAAAACACTCATTAAATACCAAGTTTTAGTACATTTTCCATTAGTTTCTGACATTAAATCTAGGTCACTGTGTGGGTGTAGTTTTTTTTCCATGGTCCTTCATGGACATCATGTAATCTTAGGACACACACATCATGAGTGGGGGAATAAAAGTAAGAGAGTACGGCCTAAAGGATGTATAATGAGAAGGAAAGTACACAATTTACACATTACTGATGCCTCACTATGGAACATGTGTCAACTAGTAATTACAGTATTAGCAGACTGTATGCTTAATATCCGCTAGCACGTTATTTTGATGGTCAGACAATCTATACTATAAAGAACTTTGCAAGAACATGTCAAATTATTCTAACCCTAACCCAACAGTCTATTAATACTTTAATGAAAGTTAGCTGACATGTAGTTGGAGAGTTACTTATAGTTAGTAAAATGTCTAATGTGGAGTATCGAAATAAAGTGTAACCAAATGTTCACATAACAGTTTGCTTGTGAATGCAAACTCAATTCTGTGGAACACACATTGTAAATCCCTATGTTTTGTTCAAATATTCAGCAAAACCATTTTACAGACACATTTCATCCAAAGTGACTTTCAGTACACTAATTGAATTAAAGCAGTGTGGGATTTGGCACCATGCTCCAGTACACATTAGTGATAGAGAGGATTTTGATCGCCTACCTAAGATTGAACCAGCACTGTTTATGTCAGCAGCTCAAAATTTGAGCTTTTAAGGGGAAAACATTGAGCACACACTCACCCAGTCACTAAGGATGCTTTCCGTTTTCTAGGTCAGCCCATCTAAAGCCTGAAGGTACCACAAACTAGCTTTATGCTTCGTGCTATGGCAACACAAGAAACAAAGTAGTTCAATTTAATTATATGTCGACTTAATTTGTACATGGCACTCCGCCAGTTGCCTGCTTCTGTTGTTTTGTTTGGTTATAATAATTGCAGTTGTTGGTTATGTATGTGGTTTTTCCATCATTTCTCCTATAGCTATGCTGTGACTATACAAGTCCTTTAAAAAACCACCTGACATAGAAGATGCATGGAATTAGTGTGTGTTCTTTCACACACAAGCATGTATAGATTTGCTAAGAAAAAAAAAAGAGAAGCAAATGGAACGCTGCAATTCACATAAACAACTAGACTCCAGGCAGCGAAACGTGGATTTGCAGTTATCATTTTGTCAATATGTTGAATTTTGGGTCAAAATCATACCCTATATACTGTATTGTATTGTTATATATTGTATTGACAAGTGATCAATTAAATATTTACCATCTTATATTCTGCATTATTGGCTGTTTTTAAATAAACACTGACAAAAGTTTTAGGACTGGATGATATATATAACATTGATATAAGTGATCACCCTTATTTAGACCTACCTATATTGTATTTATATAAAGCGTTCACAGGCAACTTTGCTTTATATATTTCCCGGCGTCAAAATCAGGCAAATGTAAATGTCTGGAAACACAATTCCTGGCTGCATGTCAATATCCATGGTTTACTGGATCTTTGGTAAGTTGTAACAGGTACACTATTGAGTACAACCTTTGGTTTAATTGTTGGTTTTACATGTGTTTTCGCAATTTCCCCAATTAACACTAGAAGTCCCAGAGAGCAGCCATTTGGCTTTTCTACCTATAAAACCCGCAGGACAGCCGAATGGCTGGAAGGCTTTAGGCTAATATCCTTAATCAGCTGTGAACAGTTGCTTTTGTTATGTAAACAATGTGGGGCCATGCTGAGCCACTTCAAGGAAACTTGTGTTTCACTTTGCCATCTTAGGGAGAAATCAACACACATGTTTTTTTTCCTTTGTTGCTGAGATCTATTGATAAAAATAGTACAAAATAAAATAAAGAAACCAACCATTTATACACATATTTACAAATAATATTAAAAAGTGAGTGAGTACTTTCCAACAATCACTCACAATCCTGGCACTGCCTGGCAATATATTATAAATACATTTTGTATATATTCATTATACAGCTATGGAAAAAATTAAGAGATCACTCCAAGTTCAGAAATCAATGTTAAGTGGTCTCTTAATTTTTTCCATAGCTGTATATTAATCTTATATTTGAAATACATCATAAGTCAATTTTTAAAAGTGTTTGAAAGATGGGTTCAAGTGTACTACAAGTGGTAACTAAATACATTTTTCTATACAGAGATAGTATGTTAAAAGCACATTTTAGTTCAAATTCATGGTGTCTCAAAATAGCACAATTGAGTACACTTAGATGTTCTTAAGATTATCTTAAGAAGTACTAAAGAAGAGCTTTTAGCATATTAAGTACAAAATAAGTGCACGGAAATAGAGCACTGAACATTATGGAAGTGTAAAAGTGTACTAAAATAAAGTGTATTTTACTGCACTTTTTTTTCACCTGGGTAGACACTCCAACACTTTCCGTTTGCATTAAGATTATTTTTATTACCACACTGGCAGATATTGATCATTTTACTTAAGTAAAATGCACTTAATTTAGATCCCCCCCAGGAAACAAGACTAAATATCATATATAATTTTCTCATATAGAAAATCCATCTTGATTTAAGATTTTTTTTTTTAAATTTACTTGAAATCGGAAATCGGAAAAAAATACTTAGTATGAAAAGCATTTTTGCAGTGTGAATGAGTGAGTTAACTTTTTAAACATCACTTGCACTCCCTCATTTCAGGGTTAACATGCTCAGAGTTTTCACTTAACCTCCTTTCTGAAACCGGCCCATGGTCAATCAAGTTCTCTGCTTTTAGCAGGTCTCCCTCCCCCACACATACAAACAAGCCACCAGCAACCATTTACACACACACACACCCCCAACCCCCCTGCAGATTGCTCAGGTAATGACCATATTTACACATGAATTGATGCTAATGATAGCCAAAAGACTAGCCAGTTAGCATCCACTTGGCTAAAGGAGGGTTACAAATCTCTGGGACTTCTAGTGTTAAATCCAGTCATGCAGCAGGCTCTTTTGCCACTTAGTCTGACTAAGGGGGTGTGTTCCGGCGGGAAAGTGACGTCAATGTATAGGCCTACCTTCTATTCACAATGCTGAATGGTGAAACAGGTCATATATTGGCCTATGTTAAATCAAAGCTTCTACACAAATCCAAATATCATAACGGTTACTGAAATTCTAAAATGATTTATGCATAAAGCATATGCCTTTTCCTTGAGCAACTGACATTTTAATTCAAGATATAATGTTAAATGAGGTACAAAGTAACCAAAGATGTGACTTAATCTCAAAACAACGCATTTATTGAATATTTATGCTCTTATTAATCTTGACTTTTCATCTGAACATCACATTTGTGAGATTTATTCCATTTGAACAGTTTAAACAATCAAAATTTTATGCTGGATATTAGAAGTATTTTTAATGTCTGTTTGTTAATGGGGGATTTGTAGACAGTAATTCATGTAGATTTGTTCTATAACAAATGCTGTTTTAATGTTATTAATTAATAACGTTTTGTATTATGTAGTATGTGTTTATTTATGTAACAACATATAATGCTTAATAAATTTTTTCATTTATTGTATTATATTTAATATTTAATTCAAACATCTTCATTGTTCATCACAATCTATAGACCTTTGCAGTGGAATCTTTAAATCTAAATTCATAGTCTATTATATTGACATGCCATCAATTAAAAATATAGGCCTGTATTTAAGATAGAATATAGTGTAATCAGATCAGATGTTTTTATTTACCTGCATCTGATTTGTCTTTCATTAATTATTCAACTAAATTGACAAAATACTATGCATATTTGCTTCATAATATTATATTAATAAAATGTATATATATAAAAAAAAAAAAAGATAATTCTGTAAAAATTCAGATGACAATTTGCTAACTAAATTACCTTTTATTTTCCTTAATAATATGATGCATCATTATCCTGTACATGCTAAAGGCATATCTAAATATGCTACGATTTAGCATATAACTGTTTTTAAAGAGATAATCTTCCCCTACATTTTGATATATAGACTATTTCCTGCTCTACTGATTCTATAATTTTGGCTTTGCTATAGTGTTATGTACACTCCACGAGCTACAGGAACCATAAATGTGTATAAACATATAAATTAGAGAAACAAAAAGTAAAGATGAAAGAACAGAGGAAAAAGGGTGAAATAAAAAGACAAAATGAGCCTCTTATCCTCTTCCTAATCGTCATTTCAATTTTCTCATGCTTCGGGCTCCCTGTGGTGTTTTTTATTCTTGTTCGATTGCCCTTTTTCCTCGCTACCAAAATTAGAGCGTTCTCTCTAGCTCATGTCTTTAAGGTCAGGCCTCACAAGTGTAGACACTTTGCGCAGGGGAACGATGTTCAGGGAGATAATGTACGCGCGTGTGTGAGTGAGTGTGTGTATTCTAGGCTTTTGGGCATGTTAGACATGAATCCAATTTGATGTGTAATTTTGCATTCTGATAATTTAATTAAGAACGGCCGTGTCACATTATGTCTTACCGATGAAGGAGAGATAACAACATAAGGGTTGAGAGAAAAGGATCATAAGTAAGGGGTAGGGAGAGAGAATAATGGTATATCTTGGCTGAAAAAAAGAAGATTTTTGAGAAGAAAATCAAGAAAGTTAGACATGTGAACATTTCCTCAGGCAGTGGATCAATTATTGGCCCATACACACGCATGCTGCCATCTCCTGGGGCTCAGCTGTGTGTTTGTGCTTGCGCGCAAGTAGACCTCTGACCAGAGCCTCAGGTTAAATCTGAGACAAGCGGAGATAATTAATAATAGGAGAGTTATTGTGACAACTCCCTGTGCTTTTGTCCAGACATGTTGTTGAAAAATACATTGTGCTTAATGCTTGTGACTGTTTCAAATGCCCCATGCCGACTCGTCTCTCATAGCATATTTTATAAAATAAGTTAGGAACATTTGTGCAGATCTCAAATGGTTTAACACATGGCTTAACCACAACGTAGTGCAGAGCTTGTATCCTCACACAGCTCTATTAAAGACAGAAAATAGAGCATCCGTGTTTGTTTTTATTCACCTCACTGGATCTCAGGACTAATTAGTGGACTTTTAGTCCCAGAGTTCCTGCAGTCAGAGTACAAGTTAGCATCAGCACAAAACAGAAGTTGTGATCTTTTTTCTTTCCTATTGTCATGTATGTCTGACTGGCTTCCCGAATGAGAAAAAAATGTAGGACGGGACTTGATTTTGTCTATTGGATTTTTTTTGGACTGTTGGATCGTCATTTGATAATTGTGTTAAAGTAAGTGACAGGCTACCTAAAGGGAAGGATTATTGTCCCACCCTTGTGCAAGTGCACATGTCATCAAAGAAGAGATGTCATTTTGAGGGGGAGGCAAAGTTAAGGTCTTTAACTTCGGCTATGAGACTTGTCGTTTGCAGTCGGGGAAGATGATGAAAACAGAGACATCAAGTTGAACACTTTCTGCTTCCCGTAGTGACTTTACTTTATCACAGGTAAAGTTGATTAGGTGCAATATTTGTCTAATACACAGACTTTTCAGGGGAACAAGATGCAGCATCTGGAGTTGACACTATGGAGAACGCCCTCAGTGTGACTGGTGTCTGAACACGTGTACCATACACATCAATCCTGCCTCCACTTCTTAGCAGCATGGTGCTTCTGCTCCCTGCTCCTCAGACATGACTGGGTATGAGCAGCCATGCCAGCCTTCTGTTCTTGTCTCAAGGAACCTCCCGGTAATGGGTCAGAAGGCTTAGAGGAGGCAAAGGGTCTGGACTCGGCCTTACAGGGGATGAATCTCCTGAAGACAGTGGATTGCGTCTTTGCCTCCTTGAATCTCTTGACCACCATCTCAGTGGAGGTGACAAAAAACAAAACAAAAACAAAGGTGAGACTGGGGCACCCAGTAGGAAAGACTTATCTTTCTCCTTAATCCCTGTGAGGTTTAACCACAGTCGCCTCTCCATAACCACCAAGACCACTATAGAATGGCCAATGGCAGTTTGTTTGGTGGCTCAGAGGGCCAGGTCCATGGTCTGGCACAGTTCCACCACCTCAGGAGACAATCATTGTCCCTGGTCCAAGTCCTTGAGCACGTCGACCTGGAGCACCACCTGCCTGGCCCGCTGCCACATACACCTTCCCCACAAGCCACGAGGTGGTTTGACATGGCTTTGAAGGCAAGGACAGAGCCTTAAGTGAAGATGCCTCACCCTGTTAAAGATACCCTGCTAGTGGTTCCTCCACAGGGGGCATCATCACATACCGTGCCCAGTCCCTGAATAGCTCAAATGCTAGAAAGGAAAGATGTGAGCCGAGTATGGTTTCTTTCAAGACTTCTCTACCTCAGTATGAAGGTGTGGAAGATATGGTAGGCTCACAGGGGACGGTTGTTCATGTCCCACTAGGAAGTGCATGTCCAAGCGACCATGAACAACGACCATTTCACGCGAACAGAGAAAACTTCCTGTGCATGGCGTGGGACATTATATCCAGTAGATCCCTGTACGCAGAGCTGGTGGTAGAACCAGACTCAGTCAAAACATCATCACGCAGTTCTCCAACCTCAGAACCGGACGAAGCCAGCAACATGTTTTCTGCATGATCAGATACACCCACTTAGCATGCTTCTAAATCAAACAGATCGCTTGAACTCGCCTGAGAATTTTGGGTAATGTTCACCTCTTCCCTGAATTCCATGGCCTGCTCAACTTGTGATCCTCATGCAGCTGCCCCGCTGCCTCGACAACAGCAGGGCCAGACCTGTGAGGCCTAGGCAACTATCCCTCCCCCCTCGAAAAAAGAGAGACAAATGTGATCGGAGCTTTGTTATGAACTTGTCACAGTGGGCATATCCAGCTCCCTTGAGAGCTGCATGTGCGTGCCCCAGGCCAAGACAGATAACGCAGAGCTTGTGTGAGTGTGTCCTCTGGTGTAAGGAAGCGCCTACATGGAGTAACACACTGACAAAAACTCTTAGATCCGCTCACCATTTTGCTGTCTACGTGTTCAGAACAAACGGCTCCTGAAGACAAAAAAGCAGATGACGTATTTTGCAGGCGTCCTTTTTTACTCATGGATACTCAGCTCATGAAGTCATAGACTGCTGTTGGCCAATAGATTGGCATGTTTGTTACACATGTTCAGACACCGGTCATGCTAACGGCATTCCCCATAGCATCAACTGCAGACACCATGTCGAATTTACACTTCAAAGGGGAAAATTCCATTTAATCATTTTGCAAACATTATGGAAAAGTTTCATTTGAATGTTCTCTGAATGTCATCATTGTCATCGGTGAATCCAGACAATCGTGAAACAGCTATGTTGTGAAACAGCTGGAGAAGCTGTGCAGAATGAGCAAGCTGACTGCTCTTTAATCACTCTTGTGGTACTTTGATGGCATGCTTCACTGTGACGTGGTGTCACTGCTGTCTCAGGTCAGGGTAGTGAATACTTTTTGTTATACTGGTTGAAACTTTTCACATCCTGATAGCAATCAATGATAGAAGTTGTCTAAATAATAAAAATGTATAGGCTATATATATTCTGTGGAAGTATATAGGAAGTATAAGGATAAAAAAAAAGTTCATTGCATTCAATCCAGTAGTAAAAACTCATTGATTTTCTCCATAGATTTTTTAATGATAACTTTTAAACCTTTAAAGACAGCCTTATTGTGAGCTATTATATTAAGTTCTACAAAGGAGTGAATGTGTTTTCCAAGTTGGAATCTCATAATTAAAGTAACTCTGACTTGGTGTGAATGCACCTTTATAAAACCACTTTGAGTTCTAATAACAGTCAAGTTCACTATTATTGTAATGGTATGTGCTTTGAGACATGAGGTATTTCAACAGACTCTAGTGACACTTTACAGACTCTGCTCTGGTTGTGCTCGTTCATGTATTTTGGAAGAGGCATGGCTTTGGAAATCACTCTATGTATCGTATGCTTTCAGAGCTATCTTGCTATTGAAAAAAAAGTGTCCACTATGTATTGGATTAAATGCAGTACGTCACTACAGGCTGCAGGGAGGACGTGTAAAAAAAAAAAAAAAAAAAAAAAATACTGAACAAAAGAAAAACAAGATATTTCAATTTCCTTTTCAAAGATTGCATGGAAATAAAAAAGATAAAGGTCAAATACAAACAGCGAAGTACAAGTAGCGAGAAAGATGTAAATGTCTGTTGCGAAAGTCACTAAATGCCTCTTTTGTAATAGCAAGACGTGGCTGTGTGTGTAATGTGTCACAACGCTCAGTCAGGCAAAATCGCGTACCCGCAGAGCCATGGGAGACAAAGGAAGGTTTTCTCTTACTGTTAGCAAAGAGCCATTCAGCTGATAAAGACAAAAAGAAATGCATGAAAAATGCATGAATGAAATCTCCCTCTCCTTTTCTCTCTTTTGCTCGTTCACTGAATCACTGTTGGATTAAATGAAAGGAGGATCTAAGATGAGAGTGCGTGAGAGAGGCAGAAGCTTTATTTATTCATTGTCTTAAGTGGTTGAGTGGGTGAACCCAGTGTAAAACCCCTCTGGCACAACCCCATACACACACACACACACACACACACACACACATTCTCACCAACACGCACACACATGCACGGACTGGTGTCAAACGTCCCTCGGGGAGCAGGTCGTTAGAGGTCCGTTTAACATTCAATATGATGCGCTGAAATCACGGACATCTGGGGTTAGGGGATTTTGACAGAATATGTGCGCATATACTTGCGTTGCAAAGCCCCCTTAGCTCTTAAGATATAAATGCATTATGGTGTCACTCCTCTTTAAATCTAAAACCAATCATGGTTTGCTAATTGTAGAAGGCCAAGGGAGCAAGTGGGGGAGGGTTTGTGCTCTGCTGGAGTATTTAAAGTGATAGTTCACTCAAAAATGAGTGTTCTGTCATTATTTACTCACTCCCATGTCATTTCAAACCTGTATGACTTTCTTTTTTTGTTAAAAACACCTAGGCCTGATTTTACAGACAGGGCTTAGATTAAGCCACAAGTAGGCCTTAGTTTAATTAGGACATTTAAGTAGCTTTTGTGCCTTAGAAAATAAATAAATAAAATAAAATCAAAATTATATTATATTATATCATTATAAATTCAGATTCAGGGTGTGCGGCCCCTTTAATTATCGTGCTCCCCTCCCCAAGAGCTTGCACTTGCCTCAAACAACATAAAAGCTAATATAACCCTCATAATGGATCTTTACAAAGTGTTCGTCATGCAACATGTCTAATCGTGTAAGTATATTATTTATTTGGATGTTTACATTTGATTCTGAATGAGTTTGATGGTGCTCCGTGGCTAAAGCTAACATTACACACTGTTGGAAAGATTTATAAAGAATGAAGTTGTGTTTAACAATTATACAGACTGCAAATGTTTAATAATGAAAATAATGACAGTCTTGTCTCCGTGAATACAGTAAGAAATTATGGTAACTTTAACCACATTTAACAGTACATTAGCAACATGCTAACAAAACATTTAGAAAGGCAATTTACAAACATCACTAAGAATATCATGTTATCATGGATCATGTCAGTTACTATTGCTCCATCTGCCATTTTTCGCTATTGTTCTTGCTTGCTTACCTAGTCTGATGATTCAGCTGTGCACATCCAGACGTCCTGCCCTTGTGTAATGCTTTGAACATGAGCTGGCATATGCAAATGTTGGGGGCGTACACCCCGACTGTTACGTAAACGTCGGTGTTATGCTGAGATTCGCCTGTTCTTCAGAGGTCTTTTAAACAAATGAGATTTATACAAGAAGGAGGAAACAATGGAGTTTGAGACTCACTATATGTCATTTCCATGTACTGAACTCTTGCTATTTAACTATGCCGAAGTAAATTAAATTTTTGAATCTATGGCACCTTTAAGGTTCAGAATTAAAATAATATATATATATATATATATATATATATATATATATATATATATATATATATATATATATATATATATATATATATAATTTTTTTTTGTGGAATATGCAAATGAATAGTGAATTTTATATATATATATATATATATATATATATATATATATATATATATATATATATATATATATATATATATATAATTCACTATTCATGGGAACTACAGCAATGTAGTTATTACAGATATTTTGAAAAATGTCTCAAATGTCAGCACTGCATGAAGTCTAACACACCTAAAGTTTTTGTTTAAGATTCCAAGGGTACATAAAAAAAAGATGAGCATGGATAAATCATTTACAATAAACACTACAATATTCCATAAAAAGGGTATATTTTGATTCCATGGGATCTAGAGCCAGGGCCAAATAACAGTTTAAAGGGATGCTTTACTCAAAATTGAGCATTCTGTCATGACTTATGTTGTTACAAACCACTTTCTTTTTCTGCAGAACACAAAAAATAAAGATATCTGGAATAATGTCTCAAATGTGTGTTTGTCTACACAATGAAAGTCAATAGTTGTTTTGGATCCCTCTGACTTTCATTGTATAGACACAAACAGTTCTTAAAAATATCTTTTGTGTTCTGCAGAAGAGAGAATGCCATACAGGTTTGGAACGACATGAGGGTGAGTTTCCATTTTGGGGGGAACATTCCCTTAAAACCTTTTTTTTTTTTTTTTTTTTTTTATTTGTGTGCCAGAGAGTGTGTGATATGCTTTTTTGCTGTTGTATTGGTGAGGTTGAGTGTGTTTGTGTGATAGGGAATTTGTCTCGGCCTGGTCTTTTCATGAAGCCGGAATGGTGTGTGTTCGGTTAATCCACTATGGTGTCCTGCATAAATAATGCACTGAAGGGTTTTTGTGCATGTGTGTAGGAAGGTGTTTGGTGGGTGTGCTGGCATTGTTCGATGTTTCGAGTCTCACAAGGTCGTCTGCTCAACCGTAACGTTCAAGCTGCACCATCGGGTGGAGAGATAGAGTAAACAGCAGAGCCGTGGTATAGTGGTCTGCTTTGCTGCTGTGTGACAGGATGAATGGATGACTTGGCCTCGGTCAGCATTGTGCTTCTTCTATCTGCACAGTCCTGGTGGCCTCACATACACAAAGCCTATCGGAGAGAGGGATTGAAGAAAAGAAGGAATAAAAGAAAAAAGGAGGTAATAGAACAGGAATACATGAGAAAAACATTGATAGATATGTTCAGTGAGAGCCATGATGTGAACAAACATTATTGATATTTAAAGGATTAGTTCAAATGAAAATTACCCCAAGCTTTACTCATCCTCTAGCCATCCTAGGTGTATATGACTTTCTTCTTTCTGATGAACACAATCAGAGATATATTAATAAATATCCTGACGCATCCAAGCTTTATAATGGCAGAAAACGTTACCAAACAAGTATGAGCTGAAGAAAGTGTCTCCATCCACATCCATCCATCATAAACATATTCCACATGGGTCTGGGGGTGGGGGGTGTTTTGGGTTAATAAAGGCCTTCTGAAGTGAAGTGAAGCGATGCATTTGTTTAGAAAATAATCCATATTTAACAAGTTATGAAGTAAAAGTTTTTTACACAAATGCATCATTTTGTTTCAGAAGGCCTTTATTAACCCCCCTGGAGCTGTGTGGAATATGTTTATGATGGATAGATGTGGATGGAGACACTTTCTTCAGCTCATACTCATTTGGTAATGCTTACTGCCATTACTGTATAAAGCTCGGATGCGCCAGGATATTTATTAATATTTGCGTTCATCAGAAAGAAGAATGTCATATGATGGCTTAACTCCCTCGAGTCGGAGGTATTGCCGGTGATACCACCTTGTTTTTTTTTCTTACCAGTGTGAAAGAGACTCAAAGGCCCTGTCTCAAATGGCACACTTCATGTGGACTTTCGGTCTCGTGAACTTAAATTGCGCGTGCTCGCCGAGTCTACGAGTCCGTAGGCCGTCCCATTCAGCATTTTAACGCTCTGAAGTGTGCTCAGCAGCGCCCCCTTTGTACCCTTTAAGCGGTCTTCCGCGAAGCCCGCATAGATGCAGGCTCCGCACACTTTAACTACCCAGGAATCGTTGCGAAATGCCAATCAGACAATGGATGGGAGGAGATTTCGCTCAAGAGCAATTGATGACATGGCTGAGAAGAAAATATTTAAGTGTAGGTATCATTACGGTTTTTATGACCTAGGTGTATATTTTACCAGTTGTTACCTACAGTTTATACAAACATTATGGTCATCGACCAGTGGTTGATGTCTCAAACATAATAATAGCGGGTTGAATAATTACATTATGATTCATTAAATAAACAGAACCGAATGTCAGGGCTTTACTGAGTCGTATGTAAACCTAGTATTTATATTTAAACCTGTAAATTCATCTGAAACTCACGCACATGTTTATTATGTGTTAAAATTGTAATCTTAGTTCAAATGGAACATTATGTATTATTACAACTGTATACATTATTTAAATAAGAATGTATATATTGTCTAATGTCCAGGTGGCATAAGCAAAAGCAGGCTGTGTAGTTGACATGGAGATAATATTTTGCAAAAGAAAAGAAACCTGTTCTCGATGCTAAATATTATCCCTGAGCCTGCAGCTCCTGTAAACAAACAACAAGACCATTATTTCCAGCGTGACGATCGAGTCTGTCCCAAAAATACCTCTCAATGCGCCCTCGTGGGTTCGCGCCAAGGGCCCTATAGGTCTGCACTACATGACGTCACCAAAGTGTGGACTCTGAGGAAGTCCACAAGTCCGGAGTGTGCCATTTGGGACAGGGCCAAAATACTCTGTCAATGTTGCACATACAATTAAGAGTTATACACCATTTTAATCTGTGAAATATCTTCTTTTATTTGTGCACACTCAGAGTAAAAACAAAATGTTGTGCTTTTTGTAAAATAAAGTGAGTAAAGCTTGGGGTAGTTTCTGTTCGAAAGTGAATTAATCCTTTAAGTGCTTCAAATGTTCTTTTTTAACCAAAACAGTGAAGTACTATGTGATGCTAAGATAAGGACCCCCAGTGCTTGGAAGAAGATGTCTCATTGGCTCCTGCTAAAGGAGAGAGGGGACAGTGGAGTGCCTGACAATATCAAGCTAATGGTGAAGATAATGTCAACAAGAACATTTACTCACTGTCTCAATGGCATTGCACTTGGAGCTTGTCAAATTGGGCCATCAAGACGAGGTCATTAGACCAGGTTTTCCAGGGACTTGTGGTGTCAGTTCACAGCAGCCCTCTCAGCATCTGGTCATCTCTTGTCTTATGCCAGAAGCCACCCTTTTTGCTGTGAAAGGGTCATTAATTACAAAAATGTGAGAATTGAGAAAACCAATATGGAAATGTTGTCAGATACCGGACATAATTATGAAGTAATATTGATAATAAAGATTTAGAAGCTGATAACCAAAGAACAGTTCTTGTTTTAAAATCTGATTCATCAGTATTTCAAGTGTGCTCATTACAGTAAAACAGCACTAGGTATTTTCACTTTTGTGACTCTTTCTGCAGTTTACATTGTTATGGCAATCGGTGGCCACATTATTTTTAAGGCATTGAGGCATTGATTTATGTATCCATCCTAATTCATTGAAAATGCTGATTCATTCAGGAACGAAACTGTGGGAATATTTTTGTTGTCTGAGAAAAAACAAATAAAACTGCTTTTTCACTATCTATGACAAACAACAGACCAGAAGACATTCATTTCCAGTTGAGAAGGGTGCGGGAGCTTGTGAGCTGTGATGTACGGGGTTCCGAATAAATGTGTACAAGCAAATTTATGGATCTTTGGATGCGTTGAAGTATTTAAACTTTTGTGGCTAAACTGCCACTTCTACAGCCACTTTGGCAAGGTATCAAAAATACCAGTCCACGTGAAATTCAAATTGCCAGTTTACTCTGCAAGTACACATTACTAGTCTTGCAGTGAACAATTAATCTGTGCAAGTTAATACACAGAAAAAATGTGCTTGTCTTTGTTTTCTCACAAAAACATACAAACATATGGACCTTGTATCTACTGTAAATGCAGTATGTACAGTGGACTACATTTATTTTTCGATTTCCTTAAACAAAAGTTTGGTGATAAAGCTGAGAGCAGTGTTGGGTCTGTGGACACTTGTTATATTCTTCAAAAGAGTCCTAACACGTTTAAGGTCAAGGTCACTATTTCCAGCACAACAAACATCCAAAAGTATAAATAGACTGGACACTATCACTGAGGGAGCTTGTCTCTGGATTACAAGGTCATTGCCACAGTTTCAGTCTGGATATACAGAACCTCACATTGAGATGCTGAAGGGGACATGTTTCTTCAATGCTGTATAATGTAATGGGAAAGAATACAACATCACATTGAGGCCATTGGTGAAGACTATCAGATTTGAAATATTAAAACATGTATTGTTGTGCTGGCATTTTAATCATTTCCATCAATAGCACCATCGGTAATCACTTTTGTTCATCTGCGATGAGATTATCTTGATCTGAAGAATTTGGAAGGACAGTTGCAAACCTTCTGTTCAACAAATGGAAAGTCTATTCTGGGGTACGACGATACACAGCTCAGACAAGTAACACTTTACTTGCTATAGTACAGCTGACTGCCAATGCAGAGTAGATACATACATTGCTACTCCATTTCATGCCTTATCCACTGCCAACTATCTGGTTAACATAGGCAGTTAAAAATCTCAACACCTTTTTAGCACACTAGAAAATGTTGTTTCTCCACACTAAATTAAGGATTCATTCGTAATTATGGATTAATATGCTAGGATTTTATTATTAAAAAGACACAAGGCACACAAATCTAATGTTATGTCTGACAGAGATTTAGAGCTTGTGCCAAAAAAACCCAACATATTTTTAAATTATTTATTTCAAAAGCACATCATCTATGACATCCAAACTGTGATTCAAAGCATTTTGTTTAATTATTGTTTTGACATGCTCAAATGTGAGGCTAGAATACGAGCCATAATCTATTTCAGGGATTCTGTATAATGTACAGCTCGACAGACAGGAACCTTAAAATAAAAGTGCAGAAATTAATAAAAAAATTAAGCTTCCCTTTGAAGTGACCTTTGACGCTGCGTCATGGCATTGATGCTATGTGAAAGCTTCTGTATGAGCCAGTGTCTAAACACGCAAGTCTTGAACATATGGCACAGTTGCACCTGTACAATGGCAGGGTTGAGTTTTAGGAAGTGTGTGACACCATGACGGCCTGTGAACATGTGATCGGTTCACTGTCCGCAAGCTTTTCTTGAGGGATGAAGGTCGACCACCTGTACCTCATGGCTCGGGTCCCTCTGCTATTGAGGCAGCATGGCGGCTTTAATCTGTGTATCATTCGTTCAGTCATTTTTTGATTTAATATTAAAAATGACATGACATGCAAGAAAACAAATTTATTTGTGCGCACGATTTACTAAATCATGCGCACGATTTACTAAAACATGCTAAAATGATTTAATATTTACTATTTTGTTCCCTCCTCCTTTTTAGTCTTTTTTTCTTTTTCTTTTTCTTTTCAAAAAAACAAGAATTCAAGAATTCATTCAGGGATGGAAAAAAGAAAAAAAGAACAGCTGGAATATTCGATATTTACACATGGGTGGGACTGCTTCAAGTCCTGGCTGCGTTCAACGATCGTTTGTGCTTATACACAGCATTGTGAGCAAGCTTTTTCCCAAGGCATGGCTGAGTTGGTATTGAAGTTCCCATAGTGTCAACACCATGATGCAGCATCGAAGTTCACTTCGAAGGGGAATGTCTCAGGTTCTGTATGTAATCCAGTTACCTGAAAAGGGAATGAGATGCTGCATTGCATCGTGCTGGTCATACCTAATGGCTTCTTCAGACAAATAGAATCTGACACGTATTTCAGGCATCTATTTATGGTCACTACGTCCATATGTTTGGCAAATGAAGACTGGTATGTTTAGATACGTGCTTCAGCTCACATGGAAGCGTTCCCATAGCATCAACACCATGACGCAGCGTCTCCTTCCTTTCTCTGGGAACCGGGTTTCATATGTAACCTGAGACGTTATTTAGTCACTTTATGAAGTATTTTTAACACATCCCTAAAAAACCCCAACAAATATAGACCTGGGAACTGTATCAAAGTTTCCATCAAATTTCTGACTTTTAAAAGCCACCAGATCTCCTTTATAAAATCCAAGTAGGCCTACCGTAAAACACATCATCTGATATCAGTTGATCACTGCAAAAAACGTACATTGTACAAGCTTACCAATTTCTTTTGCATCATGCAGTCTTTACTGCCAGGCATTTCACAACTATGCTAGTCAGCATCAAGTGCACATCACAGATCATGTGAAAAAGCTTTTCAGAACACAAATTCTACAATTTACACACTTTTGCAAGGAGATGGCCCTTGGGAATCAAAATCAGCTCATAAGCCAGACATCACCATAAGCCTCACAGAAATCCTCACAGTTCCTAAAAACACACTCAGAGGTGTTGCAAAAGGTGTTGCATTAGGATTTATTGACTAATAGGATGAAAAAAATATTTCTGCATGCCATTAGTAAAAGAATAACAGCAAATACATCCAAATAAAAGATACAAGTATGACAAAGTTTAGTTTGTTTACAGAGTTTACAGTAAATTACATTTTAATTCTAATGCATTTACATTTATGCATTTGACAGTCACTTGCAAAGCAACTAAGTGCATTCGAGTTACACATTGCCTGGGAATAGATCTCATGATCTTGGCATTGTTGACACATTTTCTGCTGTCATAACTGTACAATTTTTAAAAAGGACATCTATGTAAAAGACTGTAATGTCTACTAAATAAATCAGCACTAAAACACCAAAATCCTCTTTTCACATACTGTAGTTTTGACAGACAACTTTCCACATCTATCACTCATCTGGTTCTTCAGGTCTGTGGGCTACATGGGGGAGATTTAAACTTGTCACACTCACATTTTTAATGGCATTTTTTTGAGTTCTGAAAGTGTATGTGGCACAAACCCAGTTGAGGTGGGAGCTGGGAGCAACAAACTGAATTCAATAAGATGAATTTCCAATAAACCATCTATTTTTAACCAGCAAATTTTTCCAAAGAACAGCATTTTTCAGTCCAAAAAATCGGTATACTGAAATGAACAGGATGTTATTGATCTTCTTGATGTTATTGATCAGCTTCATAATGGAAAATAACTAAGTACTGTAAGTGAAACATCATATTCATGCTGTGCCAATTGCATTTGGTGGTATCAGTATAATATCCGGAGATTAACACTGTAAATAATTACACTCTAAAAAATGCTGGGTTAAAAACAACCCAAGTTGGGTTGAAAATGGACAAACCCAGCGATTGGGTTATTTAAACCAACTATTGTTTAAAAATTGCTATATGGCTAGCTTAAAATGAACCCAAAATAGTTGGGAAATTAAAAACCACAAGCAATTAGAGGCAACAATAATAGACAAAAGGTGAATGTTTATTAATAAGCTTTATATTTTATTAATATAAATTTAATAGTTTAATAGTTTATTAATATAAATGTATTAATAAGCAATTTAATAAATGTTTATTGTTTAATAATTATTCATTGAACATTAATAAATGTTAATTTCCAACTGTTACGGATGCTGGTGTAGAGATGAGGCTGATACGGATTTCCACAATCAAACAATACTTTAATGAACAAAAAGGCAGAGTACATCCAACATACGGTAACATAAACAGAGAACGGACCAGGAGTGAAGGGAGTGAGTGCAATATTTGGGGAGTGCTGACAATAGAGTCCAGGTGCAGGTGATGAGTGACGATGAGGAGCTGACGAGGGAAGTGAGTGCAGGTGTGGAGAACAGGAGGATACTGGGAAATGGAGTCCAGGGAAACAAGGGATCTGTAACAGTACCTCCCCCTCCCGGTAGGCGCGTCCTCGCGCCGTAGATGTAACAACCGGGAGGGGGGCGGGCGCCCTGGAGACCTCAAACCGGAGCAGGGGAAGGAGTAAACTGGAGTGGAGGTCTCCAGGGCAGGTCCAAAAACCATGGCGGGTCAGGAGCCGTGGGCAGCCATGGGGGGTCAGGAGCCGTGGGCAGCCATGGCGGGTCAGGAGCCGTGGGCAGCCATGGCGGGTCAGGGGCTGAAGGCAGCCATGGCGGGTCAGGTGCAGCGGGCAGCCATGGCGGGTCAGGTGCAGCGGGCAGACATGCAGCGGGAAGACATGGCGGGTCAGGTGCAGCGGGCAGACATGGCGGGTCAGGTGCAGCAGACCGCCATGGCGGGTCAGGGACCGAAGGCTTCATGCCGTAGTGCCCAGGCGGCGCTGAAGGACCGGCGGGAGATGGCCGGTGCTCCAGAAGGCCGCAGTGTAAGACAGACGACATACAACAAAGTGAACACTGGGGAGAGTGAGGAGGCCAACTGGAGCTGAGGGACGGAGTGACGGAGCGAAGACGGAGGAGTGCAGTCCAGAAGTTAGGGCAGGCCGACGAAGGAACAAGGTGTGAACGGGGGCAGGATGGAGACTGGTGACACTGGTGGACTGCTGGACAACGGTGGAGCAGAGGGAGGTTGGAGCCGGGGTGAAGGTAATCGCCCAGAGGTCCGAGGTGGAGATCTGGGCGAGGGGGCTTGAGGTGAAGGTTCAGTGCTGAGACATATGGACGGAGGCGGGAGAGGGAGGCAGGGAGGGGAAACAGTCTTTGGGCTGGAGGTTTCAAAAACACAGTTCATAGGAGCAGTTGGTTTGGCGGCGGCGGCGGCTGGCTCGTCGGCGGCGGCTGGAGCGGCTGGCTCGTCGGCGGCGGCTGGAGCGGCTGGCTCGGCGGCGGCGGCTGGAGCGGCTGGCTCGGCGGCGGCGGCTGGAGCGGCTGGCTCGGCGGCTGGCTCGGCGGCGGCGGCTGGAGCGGCTGGCTCGGCGGCGGCGGCTGGAGCTGAGGGCTCGTAGGCGTCGGAGACTGGAGAACTTTGCTCGGCGGCGGAGACTGGAGAACTTTGCTCGGCGGCGGAGACTGGAGAACTTTGCTCGGCGGCGGAGACTGGAGAACTTTGCTCGGCGGCGGAGACTGGAGAACTTTGCTCGGCGGCGGAGACTGGAGAACTTTGCTCGGCGGCGGAGACTGGAGAACTTTGCTCGGCGGCGGAGACTGGAGAACTTTGCTCGGCGGCGGAGACTGGAGGAACTTTGCTCGGCGGCGGAGACTGGAGAACTTTGCTCGGCGGCGGAGACTGGAGAACTTTGCTCGGCGGCGGAGACTGGAGAACTTTGCTCGGCGGCGGAGACTGGAGAACTTTGCTCGGCGGCGGAGACTGGAGAACTTTGCTCGGCGGCGGAGACTGGAGAACTTTGCTCGGCGGCGGAGACTGGAGAACTTTGCTCGGCGGCGGAGACTGGAGAACTTTGCTCGGCGGCGGAGACTGGAGAACTTTGCTCGGCGGCGGAGACTGGAGAACTTTGCTCGGCGGCGGAGACTGGAGAACTTTGCTCGGCGGCGGAGACTGGAGAACTTTGCTCGGCGGCGGAGACTGGAGAACTTTGCTCGGCGGCGGAGACTGGCGAACTTTGCTCGGCGGAGACTGGCGCTTCTTGCTCGGCGGAGACTGGAGAACTTGGCTCGGCGGAGACTGGAGAACTTGGCTCGGAGGAGACTGGAGAACTTGGCTCGGAGGAGACTGGAGAACTTGGCTCGGAGGAGACTGGAGAACTTGGCTCGGAGGAGACTGGAGAACTTGGCTCGGAGGAGACTGGAGAACTTGGCTCGGAGGAGACTGGAGAACTTGGCTCGGAGGAGACTGGAGAACTTGGCTCGGAGGAGACTGGGGTTGAGGGCCATTTCATCCCCTCAAATACAATTAAAATCCCCACAGGCACTGGAGCTGGCTCTGTGGGGACTGGAGCTGGCTCTGGAGATACTGGAGCTGGCTCTGGAGATACTGGAGCGGGCTCTGGAGACACTGGAGCGGGCTCTGGAGACACTGGAGCGGGCTCTGGAGACACTGGAGCGGGCTCTGGAGACACTGGAGCGGGCTCTGGAGACACTGGAGCGGGCTCTGGAGACACTGGAGCGGGCTCTGGAGATACTGGAGCGGGCTCTGGAGATACTGGAACGGGCTCTGGAGACACTGAAGCGGCTTGCTTCCTCCTCCTCCGCTTACGGGACCCAGTTGAGGATTGTGGGTCCCGTGTGGGGCAGGCAGGAGTTCGCTGGAAAGGTGTGCGGAGGAAGCCGGAGGTTGACTAACTGGCCCGGCCAACCGTGTTTCTGGATGGACCGGACGACAACACTGATCCTGAACCTCTTCTACCAAGAATTTGGAGCCATTCAACCACAAAATTAAATTGATAGTATCGCTTAAGGAGAAACAAAAAACAGGTTCATCAAAACGGATAGTGTCGTCATCCAATCCATCCAAAAACAGGGAGATCAACTGAGCGTCGGGCCAGTTAGACAAGTAAGCAAGCTCAACGAACTCCTCCACATACCTCTCCAGCGAACGTCCTACCTGCAGGAGCCCGATAATGCGTTCGCTGGCTGTTAGGGTGAGAGGCGATGGAGGAGCTGGATCCAGGGAGCTGGGGAAAGTCTCCATTTTTTTTCTCTGTGGAAATCCCAAGTTTTGGTCCGTTCTTCTGTTATGGATGCTGGTGTAGAGATGAGGCTGATACGGATTTCCACAATCAAACAATACTTTAATGAACACAAAGGCAGAGTACATCCAACATACGGTAACATAAACAGAGAACAGACCAGGAGTGAAGGGAGTGAGTGCAATATATGGGGAGTGCTGACAATAGAGTCCAGGTGCAGGTGATGAGTGACGATGAGGAGCTGACGAGGGAAGTGAGTGCAGGTGTGGAGAACAGGAGGATACTGGGAAATGGAGTCCAGGGAAACAAGGGATCTGTAACACCAACATACTTTGGGTTAATTTTAATTAAGCAACACAGTCATTTTTTTCAACAATAGTTGAGTTCAATAAAACCACCCAGCAGGTTGGGCAAACATTTAACCCTACTGCTGGGTTAAAACAACCCAATTGCTAGGTTTGTCCATTTTCAACCCAACTTGGGTTGTTTTTAACCCAGCATTTTTTAGAGTGTAGTTTGGAACAAACTCCTAAGTTTAAGAATGAAATGTTGGTGCATATAACACATTATTTTTAAACATAACATTATTTGTGCTATAACTCTGAATCTTGTTGAGGAGAGGTGTGCTATTTTGATGTCTCTGGGGGCCCAGCCATATCACAGCTTTTTTCTTTTTTTCTTTCTTCTTTTAGAGGAAGAACATATTATTTGTACAAAACCTTGTTTTAAAAATGGGAGCAAAAAAGTATTTGACCAACATTAATCCCTTAAACTTTAGGTTTTTCTTGAAATGTTGTGACTTTTTCTCATTTAGGGTCATAGGTTGGCAAAGTGTCGACACTCTGATGAGTTGTTTAATGTGCGTACAGTTTGACCAAAGTATTTCATGGTTAAAGGCAAATGCACAGACCCAAAGTCAATTTCTGAACCACATTTTATTTATTTTTATCTCTTTTAATCAAAGAAGCTTAGACTAAATTGAAGGCATACATTTTATTAGTTTATGAATGTTTGGTTGGGAATTTAATATTTTTAATATTAAAAAAGTAGTTACAATATTGTTTATAATATTCACAGCTTGTAAAAAAAATATTAAAATATATGTTTTTTTTTTAATTTTAATGTGTGAGAAGTATAATATTTTAAATTTTACTGTTTTTTCTAATTTTTCTTTTTTATATATATATAATGTGATATTTGGTGAATTGTATTGAATCCAATCAGAGTAAATTTGACCCCTACCACATATAAACCTAAAAGAAAATAATTCTTTTTTTTTTTTTTTTTTTTTGACATTGAGAAGAACAACATTGTGAGAAATGTATTTGACAGGATGGTCGGAAAGAATACATGAAAATTAAAACTTGATGTAAACCTGTCAGTTGTGCAGCACTGAATCTTGAGAAGCAGAAGTGCCTGAAATTGTTTGTGATTTACTTGCTCTCACAGAAACATACATCATGGCTCAAATGCTTGTTGCAACCCAGGACTATTCCCTGGCAGGCCTCAAGGTACAGACAGATTAATGACAGAACTCCTTAAGGATCTATGGCTTTCGATTCGAAGCGATTTATATTTACTGTCCAGAACGTGTTCACAGTTAGGGCCGCAACCAGTTTGTTTCAGAAGAACAAATTACATTTTTACAAACAAAAGAGACCACAAGGATATAACAATTTTTACATTTACTGGTTAACAGCATCATGTCTAGAATGCTAGAGTTTTCTTCAGGATTTATCATACAGAAGAAGAGTGCTGTGGCATTCTGTGTGGTTGACAGTGATGGATCCACCAACAGCTCTACAACCTCTGCAGAAGATACTTTGTAGACATCTGGAACAGATATATCACTAGGTCCCTCGATACTTGCCAGTGACCGAAGACGACATAGCAGGATTGATTTTAGGAGATAAGTGTAAAACTATGAGGCCAAATAAAACTCTCAAACAAATTATTGATAGAATATAAACCTTAGATCTCTTTTCGTCTGTATTCTGTATTTACTTATTAATCAGATTTAATCTTTTTAGTTTGATTAAAGTGACTGCTTTGATGTTTTGAAATCTGGAGGGTACGAGTAAGAGAAATTGAACATTTGTTTGATTTAGTCCCATGGCAATGCAGGTCAGCCAAATAAATTGCTGGAACAGGTTGGTTTTTGTGAAGATGGCAGCTGCTAAAAAGCAAGGAAACAGTCTTTTCACTGTAATTATAGCAAAATCACTGGAAAAAGGATTAGTCCACTTTCAATTGAAAATCACCCCAAGCTTTACTCACCCTCAAGCCATCCTAGGTGTATATGACTTTCTTCTTTCTGATGAACACAATCGGAGATATATATCCTGACACATCCGAGCTTTATAATGGCAGTGAGCGAGACCAACGAGTTTGAGCTGAAGAAAGTGCCTCAGGATGCGTCAGGATATTTATTAATATATTTACGACTGTGTTCATCAGAAAGAAGAAAGTCATGTACACCTAGGATGGCTTGAGGGGGAGTAAAGCTTGGGGCAATTTTCATTTGAAAGTGAACTAATCCTTTAAAAATTGTTTCAGGTCCACCTGTAATTGTGGGTATACTACAGTACAACAATGCAAAATACAAAAATATAAAAACTTTTTTATATAGTATTACATTTATATTAAGCAAATATTATTCATTACATTTTAAATGACCTTTTTTTATTTAATTTTATGGTTTTCTGAATGGAAATAAAATCAAAAATCTTTTTCACACTCAGAGAAACACATATACTCTTGACGGCACAAAGCGCCCATTTTTAATTTAGTTCAGCAGATACTGATCTGAGACATTCCTGATACATGGTTGATAGTGTAAGAGAGAGAGATAAACTCTCCGTGACCTATTTTACCTCTGCTAAAATCATAACAGCTGCATCTTTTGGCACTCTCAGTTGTTTATAGTTTAGCTTCAAACTGAATCTTTTTTTCATCCAATTTTCTACTAGCTTGGCTTTGCCTGAATAAAACTACAACATTTGATTTATTGAGTGAATTAAATACGTTCATAGAAGATTATGAAGAAATTTGGTTGATCTACTTTCGAGTGCTCTGTATGTTTAGATTAATTACATTTAGTCTTTTTCAACAAGATAAAGATATCATATAACTCCGATGTTATGATTATCAGCGCAGTTTAACCTCATTAGAGTAATTATCAATGCTTCGTTTGCATAAGATAAATCAAGTATTGGCAGACTCTTGGATACTGAAATCATAATAAGAAAAATCTTTTGTTTTTAAAGTAATAACCCCATCCCCCTCCCCCCATTATTGTAAAAACAGGGCATTTTTATTGACCTTCTCTCTAAATAGTCACTCACCCATCACATTAGAATGACTGTGAGAACAATGGCACAGATGATTTAACTCGCCTGAAAGATGCCATTCAGAGTGATTGAATTTGAATTGCAATTGCAGTTTGGTTAGAGCAGTGCAGTGAGCTGTCTCTGTAGTGATGAAGACTTGTGACGTGCCGTGTGTTTTTGAATGGGACACGTCACTGCTGGCCTTTCTCTCCCACTGCCTTCTCCCACTTTGACCTTTCAGACCAGGACAGCTGACAGACTGCTACATCTTTTTCCTCTCTTTTCTCTCTCCTCTACATAATGAAGAGGTAATTACCCTTCAACTTGTTGCCTTCACAAAGCTACAAGAAACGAGGAGACACACATAGAGAGAGACAGACAGACAGACAGAGAGAGAATATGAAAGGGATATAGAAAATGTAATTTGCTAGACTGTTGCTCAGTACGAAACAAACATTTCTTCTACCTGCATCAGCTGAATTATGTTTAATGAATGATGAATGTTTTTATTCCTGGGTATCTGAAGGGGTGAGTCAGCAAATTGCTAGTTCATGTAATCATGTTCTCAATTATACCTCACTATCTAAAGGGCAAAATCCCTTGAATGCTACCAGGAGTAAGCTATTTTGCTGGGTATGGCAGTTATAGTCCTATATATATAAAAAATAAATAAATAAAATAAAAAGTATATATATATATATATATATATATATATATATATATATATATATATATATATATATATATATATATATAGTTAATTATTTCTTAACAATTTATTTACAATTTATTTAGGCCTATTTCTTTTCAAATGTGGTCATAGATTTTTTTGAAAAAAAAAAAAAAAAAAAAAGTTTTACTGCAATACTGCAGGAGTATTTTTTTTGTTTTGTTTTACTTCATTCTCAAGTTAAAGGTGCAATATGTCATATTTTTGCTGTAAAATAGCCAAAAACCACTAGACCAGTGTTATATATTTATTGTTCACTTGAGTACTTACAATATCCCAAATGTTTCCAACTATTTGTAAATCGTGATAGGCATACGATTGTATACGATTGTGGGGACCGTGTACGAATCCCCACAAGTCCACATGAGCTGCAAATGCTCTGCACACCCAAGCCATTTGAGAGAATGAGTTTGTGGACTCGTTAATTAATTGACACTATAAATTACTATAAATTCCTTTGTCATTTGAGTGGTAACATAAATCTTACATTATAAAATGTTGGTAATACTTGTGTAACTGTCCATCATTTATTTATTTGCAAAAGACTGTAATTATCTTACGAACCAGTTACGAAGGGTTTTGGGATGAGGACATGGCTGCAGCCGATGATGAAGCCAAAGTACTTCCGCGACATAGTACACAATGGGCCCGTTTACACCTGGTCACTTCATGCGTTTTCTCTGATCGGATAGCTGATATATCTGATTTATAAAAATGATTGCATTTGCACTTGTCCACATAAATGTGTCTCCGCAAAATGGATATAAATCCGATCTTCAATTCCCGTGTGATCAGTGTGCGATGTGTGCTGCAGTAGCGCTGTCATATCTGACTATAACATGTTATTTAGTCTATAACACGCTCTCACACATTTATTTTTTGTATTTTTGGAAGGAGTTAAATTTACATATGTGGTTTCAACAACCAGATGCTTTTAGACCTGTTCAGTTTTGACTGGATTGCGTCCCAGACCACCTCCTGAAGTGGTTTGAGCGATCAGATTTATATTCGTCTACCCTTGGTTACCCTTGGTTTCCGGTTTTATTTTGTAAAAACCATGGAAACACCAAAGACGCTTTAATATATTACATGTTTTAATAGGCAAGGGAACAACTGTTTGGTTATGTTTATAGACAGAAAACTAATTATTGTTATATAGCTCAACACATTTGGTCTTATTATTTAAATCTAATTTTCTTGATTTTTTGTGAGTACCATGCTTTACCATGCCTCAGAGAAAAACACTACTTTGTCAAGTAGCTAACATAGTATAATCAGATGCAGCTTTATTTTTAGTAACAGTAATACAGAATTTTCTCCCTCATACAATACGTTTTAAAATTAATTGCATGAAATTTATCAACACAAGCCATCCAGTATTTAATAGGATATTCTAAAACCGATCTAGTTTACTGCTGTGTATAACAAGTGTCTCATAGCAGCCACAGAGTAACGTTATAACATCATTTTCAAATGTATCTAATATGATAAACAGAGCTGTGTTACCTCATACTCTTGACTGGAATAGCGGAAGCGGCGCCGGCGGCTGACATAATAAAAGTTCTGCTGTGTGTTGTGCAATCGCTCCAGCGGCCTCGTTCAGCTCCCACAACACTCCGTCCTGCTTTGCTTCATACTACAGTAATGTTAATAATCGCATCCATGATTTCTTCCCAAGTCCTATCCCTATTATTTTGCACCACATATCCCAAGATTCCTCGCTCAAACTTGCCGTCATCAAGCTACGCTTACGTAGTAAGCCTTTCTTTAAAGTGAATTTTCATGGACATACAATCTTCCAACCATCAGAATTCGCACCGTGTACGAATCCCCACAAGTCCACATGAGCTGCAAATGCTCTGCACACCCAAGCCATTTGAGAGAATGAGTTTGTGGACTCGTTAATTAATTGACACTATAAATTACTATAAATTCCTTTGTCATTTGAGTGGTAACATAAATCTTACATTATAAAATGTTGGTAATACTTGTGTAACTGTCCATCATTTATTTATTTGCAAAAGACTGTAATTATCTTACGAACCAGTTACGAAGGGTTTTGGGATGAGGACATGGCTGCAGCCGATGATGAAGCCAAAGTACTTCCGCGACATAGTACACAATGGGCCCGTTTACACCTGGTCACTTCATGCGTTTTCTCTGATCGGATAGCTGATATATCTGATTTATAAAAATGATTGCATTTGCACTTGTCCACATAAATGTGTCTCCGCAAAATGGATATAAATCCGATCTTCAATTCCCGTGTGATCAGTGTGCGATGTGTGCTGCAGTAGCGCTGTCATATCTGACTATAACATGTTATTTAGTCTATAACACGCTCTCACACATTTATTTTTTGTATTTTTGGAAGGAGTTAAATTTACATATGTGGTTTCAACAACCAGATGCTTTTAGACCTGTTCAGTTTTGACTGGATTGCGTCCCAGACCACCTCCTGAAGTGGTTTGAGCGATCAGATTTATATTCGTCTTGAAGGGCATTTAGACCTGGGGCCATATTCACAAAACATCTTAATGCTAAAAGCAGCTCCTAACTTGCAGATTTAGGAGAAACTCTTAAAAATAATGGGCATGTCAGTCCTAATTTTAGGAGTCCTAAATTTTTGCTCTAAAAGTATTTCACAAAGCATTTTAGCACTAAAACTAGCTCCTAAATCTGTGAAACGTTAGGAGAAGTCAAGAGGACTCTTAAATCACTAAGACCAAATCACAAACAATCCTAATCCACCTAAAGACACTGTACACCATTGAGGCAATAGCGATAGAGCCTTGGGTGCTGAAATTTTTCTTTATAAATGCAATATATATTTTGATTTATACATTTGAATCTACGATAAAACGCCCCAAAAAAACTTTAATAAAACCTTTAATGAATAAATAAATAATGTTAGATTACCTGTGGCAGTTGTTTTCACTAGTTCACACTTACAAATGATCGAATAGAGTAAAACATGTATTTGGCGTGCTGCAATTGGATCAAATGCTCCGAGCTTGGAAGTAAGCCCAAATCCAGAGTTCTCCCCGTGTCCCCAGGACCCCTGCCAAGAGTGAGGAGCAAGGGTGGCAGAGGGATGCAGAAAACTGTCGAGGTAACTATAGGTGAGTTTTCTCTCCTCGTCTGAACTGATTAGATAGACTGTTTGAATGTGCTCTTCCCAAACTTTGTTTATAAAACATAATACTTCGCTTGAATTCTGCAATCTCTCGAGATGTAGACATGTAAGAGGCTGACAATTAGCTGAACATGTACTAGTTTTATTAGTGACACTTAGCCCTAAATTTTAAAACCTTTATTTGAATATGGAAACATTTGTATTTTAAAAGTTTTAATTGGACATGGAAACATGATACCTCATTCTACAATATTTCTATGATTAAATCGCTGACTCCTCCCCATCAGCCAATCACTGTGTGTATACTCCATAGCAACGAGGTCAACCCCGCCCTTACTCTTAGCTTAAGACTTCAGTCTATTCCTTAGTAAAAGTTGGTCTCAGCAGCTTTGTGAATAGGTTTTAAGAGAAAACTCTTATCTAAGAACTTTTACTGCCATTTAGGAGAACTCTTAGTGGTAAGATAAAATGTTTTGTGAATATGGCCCCTGGTCTTGAAACGCATGAAGTGAGGTGTAAAAAGGCCCAAAGACATGATGTAGCCTACTTCGCGTTATAAAGCAGGACATAGCGTAGTATATAATGGCGCAGTATTGGACGTCATTTCATTGTGTACTACATTGCAGAAGTTAACGTTTTTTGGACGTAAGTCAAATGCGTATGGACTCAACTCTGATTGTGTTTGGCTGAAAGAAGAAAGTCATATAGAACTAGGATGGCTTGAGGGGATCCCTTTAATCCCTGTCTGTGAATGCGTGGGTAAGACTTTTACTCAAGTGGTATTGAAATTGGTGTCTAGTAACTTGTAGTGGAGTCATTTTCACTGTAAGGTATCTGTACTTTTACTTAAGTATGGTTTTCAGGTAGTCTTCACACCTCTGGTTGCAATTAAAACTTTTTGGAGGTAAAACTTTTTAAAAAGGAAAAATGGCTGATTGCAACTTTAAGTAAAAATAGGCACCAGTAGGCAAGCAAAGCAGTGTTTAACATCAAGAAAAAAATTCACACTTTTAACAAAGGTGATGTTGTGTTTTATTGTTTAATAAGTTTATTTTTTTCTCCTACTTTTTTGAGAATAGCTTGTCTCTCTGGAACCTTTAAGATTTTTTTGCTTATCATCAGTTTGTGAAGAAAAACATCACATATCACATTTAACACATTTCACAAAGTGAAGTTTATTTCTTTCCTATACTTTTCGTCCCTGTGGAACCTTTAAGATTCTCTTTTCTCATCATCGTCAGTAGTTTTGTGTGGTGTTGCACACATAATTACCTGATATTCTCTGTTCTGGAATTATGATTGGAATGATCTGCTTGAACTACAGCATGACTTTCTGAGCCCTGGCAGCAGCTGTTAGCTTGTCACCAGAGCACAACTGCTGGGTCGTGGCCGGCTGGTGGACCACTGACGAGCAGTGTATCTGTGTGCCCTGTCAAGACAACAGTATGCTAAGTGCTGGTTTGTTGGCGGAGCTTAAAGATCCAAACAGACAGCGAACGTCTCTCTCTGTTACCACACTTTGTGTTGACGTGGCAGTTTGCGAAGAGGCCTGTCTTGAAGAGAGAAACAAAAAAAACAAAAAAAGAATAAAAAAGTGTTAGGAGACAGATAGGATCTTTCTTGGGAGAGCATACAAATGGCCCACATTTATGTATTTAAATGTGTTCAGTCAACTGATCTCGTGGCATATCTGTAACATATTTCATGCTTTCATTTGCTGTGCTCTTTATACTTAATTTTACATGCAACTGGTATGCATATTTCACCCATTGAATTTGATTAAATTGCCTACAATAAAAAAACGTTTTAGGATTTACTTTGAAACAATTTTCAAATCGCTTGTAAATTTCACAAATAATTACAAAGGAACATTGAATTACAGTAAATGTGAGATTCCTCTAAATCATATTTTCTTGTAAATGTACTCCATTAATCTTTGTTTGAATTATTATTATTATTACAGTGTTGGCAGAGCATGCCAAATATGTTTAAAATTAGAATAAAATATGTTAAGGCCAAGTGTAGGTTGGTTGATTGATCCCATAGCCATTTATTGATAATTCTTTCCCAAAGCCTATCCCTAAATTATTATTTGATTTTTAGCATCCAAAATTCAACCACAGCATTTATATTATTAACAGCATTAATTTATTTAAAAACATTAAAGGTACAATATGTAACATTTTTGCAGTAAAATATCCAAAAACCACTAGGCTAGTGTTATATATTTTGTCCAGCTGATTACAAACAATATCTCTAATGTTTTCAACTACTTGTAAATCATGAGAAAATTCCCATTCTAAACAGTGACACGGGGCAGTGCAGTCGCCTGTCAATGACGTCAGTTACCTTTGTTACCGTCTTTACTGACGTAGAAACCACATGACAACAGTGCTGTGGACAAATGCGGAAGTAGTGTCTAGCGTCCAGCAAACCACTAACTTGCTTCAAGCAGTTCCTTATTTACTTCTTGCACATTTTATGGTGGATTGTGTTACTTATTTATGGAACATAATTACTGTTTACCATCTGCCGCTGGTTCTGTCGACAAGGACAGCTCCCGTAAACTCATGACCGGAAAAGCGGAATCAGCGCCGGCGACTGTGTCATAATAAAAGTCCTGCTGCTCGTGAGGCGTGTGTTGATCAATCGCTCCAGCTCCTCATTCAGCTCCCGCAGCACTCGGTCCTGCTCTGCTTCATACTACAGTAACGTTAATAATCGCATCCACGAACATGAGTTCTTCCAGACTCCAATCCCTATTCTTTTGCACCATCCGTTAAGATGGAAACCACATGTCGCAAGTTTCCGCTCTAAAACTTGGCGTCATCAAACTACGCCTTTGTTTTGAATAGGCTTCTATTGACCTCTAGCGGAAAAAAATATCATAAATTGTACCTTTAAATGCCTTTACTTTCAACATTAGATATGCCACATTTTCTGTCAAGTAATGACAAAAAATCAAGTAAATAATGAAAATTCAATATTGACTGTTTGTTCAACAATAATAATAATAATAATAATAATAATAAAAGCTTTTAGCTGAAAAAGAGACCAGAAGTAACTTGGCACAAACTCCATTGGTTCCAAGTGTATCTTCAACATGCCAGTTTTGAATGTGTTGAAGAGAACAAGATTTGTAAACTGTTTCAGTCTCCGACTGCAACCCGTATAAGACCACCACAACACACTCTGGGGTTCCACACTCTGAGAACCACTGAATTAAGATGTTATATTATATAGAGATATATTCATCTCAGAAACACACAAACATCAGTGCTCTCAGTCCACGCAACACACCCACATGATGTGGAGCTCCCAATAGGCTGAAGAAAGTGGGTGGAGAATCAGTTTATGTCACATCCACACTGAAACCCAGGCAGGAAATTTTAATCAGCTAATTAATGTTGATGAATGGCATGTTTTGAAAATCACATTGCCTCTACATCTGTATAGAATTCACAGATATTTTTATTCATATTGTTAATGGTGGAACACTTTTAGCTCATCTTGAGATATCAATTTGCAACACATTATGCTTGTTTGGTATTCTTAAGTGTAATTGAAATACCCTCCATATGTTGTGTAGGAGTTTTAGTCAGGTGGATTTTGCTGATTATACCTCCATGTGTCTGGGTTGTATAAAAGCAAGTATAACATGGGAAATGCTGTCTGTTTTTGACAGATGACAAGTTAATCATTTTGTTGTCAGGCCCTTTACTGCATAAGAAATGTCAGTGATAACTATTAATTACCTCTGTTTATTTAAATGCTATCACAAGTAGCCCATTGCTTTCTGTATAGGAACACAAGGGCATATTTATAACACTTGACTGGGCAGGAAGAATGAATGGGTGAAAAGCAAGAGATAAGAACGAGGAAGATAGAAAGAGAGAGAGAGTGCTTTTTTTATTTGCTTGTGTTTGTTCAAGGTGAATTCATGAATATTTAAAGTTCAGTAGTATTTTCTTTCTCTCTACAATAACTCTATCCAGAATTCCCTCCTGCTGCCCAGTGAGTGTCCATCCTGTCAGAGTTAATGTGAATAACGGTGCACTTCACTTCCCCTTGAGAACATGCACAACTGTGCCTATGTGTGAGTATATGGGGGAATAATTAATGAAACAGCAAAAATGTTTTGGCCAGCAGAAATTATAATTGAATCTTATGTGCATGTGTGTGTAGGCTACACATGTATATATATATATATATATATATATATATATATATATATATATATATATATATATATATATATATATATATATATGTGTGTGTGTGAGGGTGAAATTAGGACAGAATATGCAACTGCTACAGTTACATTACGCCTCCACTGTCATGTTGCTTTTTATAGAAAAACAAAACAAAACATTTAATTCAGTTGGATAACGTTCACTTCAGTCCCATCCAGCTCATCCAACAAGAGCTGCAGCACTGTTCGTAGTGAAGCAGGAACCAGGGGCATGTTCAAGCTCAAACCGGTGCGCAACGTTCTGCTACGGTTTCCGTATTGTACTGGAAACGGTGTGCAACGGGGTTTGAGATACATTTTCTCTTGTTTGGTGGGTGTTTCTAAAATGTAAGCCCAATCAGCAACAACATGTACACTGTGTTCCAAATTATTATGCAAGAGACAAATCAGTAAGATTTCTGTACAATAAACATTCAGATTTTAGTTTTTCTAAGAAAATGTTTGTTCGTTTATTTATCCATGTCTTTTTAGATAACTGGTATCAATATCAGACAAAATCATTTGCCAGATCTATGGAAACCCTACTTGGAGGTTATTCCACATTATTAAGCAAGTCACAGTTCTCATGCAATATGGGAGGAAGAAAGATCTTTTTGAAGATGAAAAGCATGAAATGGTGCAATGTTGTGCAAAAGGCATGAAAACAACTAATATTGTGTGAAACTGAATGGAGATTATCAAATTATCTTAAGATTTGTGAGTGATTTAGAGCACAGCAGAACTCGGTCAGATAAAGGCTTATTAATGAAAGGCTTTTTTTTGACAGGAACTTTCATTAATAAGCCTTTATCTGACTGAGTTCTGCTGTGCTCTAAATCACTCACAAATCTTATGATAATTCGATAATCTCCATTCAGTTTCACACAATATTAGTTGTTTTCATGCCTTTTGCACAGCATTTCATGCTTTTCATCTTCAGAAAGATCTTTCTTCCTCCCATATTGCATGAGAACTGTGACTTGCTTAAAAATGTGGAACAACCTCTAAGTAGGGTTTCCATAGATCTGGCAAATTATTTTGTCTGAGATTGATACCAGTTATCTAAAAAGACATGGATAAATAAACGAACAAACATTTTCTTAGAAAAACTAAAATCTGAATGTTTATTCAGAAATCTTACTGATATGTCAATTGCATAATAATTTGGAACACTGTGTATACAAACCACACGGTATTAAAGAGACAGCTCGCACAATGGGTCCAAGTATAGTCGTTTACAAATGTGTCCGCTGCATCTTAGTATATGCAACAATTGAAGATATTAGAAGACATGTGTCATAAGAGTTTTATATTAAAAATATAGCATATCAATTCTTCAAAAATAACACAAAGAATGGCCTTCTCAGCTGCCATAGTTGCAACTCTTGCGTCATCAGAACAGGGTGTTCAACGCACCACCGTTATTGTTTAAAAAATGTTTTGCAATGGTTTGTCGGGGCTGAACGCATGAATGATGATAGTAAGTGACGAGATGACTGACAAGACCATGGTGGAGGATTCATCGCACAACAGAGCCTAAGCATCTGACAAATGTCTTATCTTGTTGAATGTGCGCTCAGCAAAAAACAGACGTGGAGGCTGCTCTGATTCCGCTTCAAATGTGAGTAACACTGAGTTTGAGTTTCATTGATTGTCTGGAGCTGCTGCACTGTTGATGACTAACAACAAACACTTTGATTTACGCACAATAGGCTACTGTGCGTTCATTTTTTGTGCTTCCTTGTCATTCGTTTATCATCTGCGCTTTATTTTTCATGATGCGCATCAGTTGTGATAAACAGACATCCACTCGTATTGTGTGTGTAACAGAGGCCAGCTAGTGAGAGTTGTGCAGGTAAACCACTGCACACTGACGGCCACTAGAGAATGCGGTGTTTACCATCATTATTAGCGCAAGCGCCTCGCCTGCCAGCAGTGATCGGGCCGGGGTTCGAGACTGACTCTGAGCAGAGTGGATAGGATTGGAGGGTGAGTTTTGGAGGTGGAGCAATGAAGAGAGGGGTGTGTTTGTTTGTCCAACAGAGTTTTTGAAAATCTACTTACCCCACCATTAAGGTACTAATACAGTATGTACCTTTTAGGGATAAATAAGACACAAAGGTGTACTGTTTGAAAGGGTGCAGCCCTAGTGACAGCTTATACTTTTTATTAAATTTTTCGGTTCAGTTATCTCATGGAATAGCCACACTTCAGAATCTCAACAGATGCTGTAGGTCATCTGGGTGTTGTTTGTCTACCGTATCCTGAATACTGAGTACTTGTTTGATGTACTGCTTTTTGCATTCTGTGCATCAGGGAGTATACATACTTGGATGGAGAGATGTGTGGGGATGGTGTGGGTGCTTGGTTATGGACATTTAAGTGTTTATAGGTTCTTATATGAACAAAGAAAATGTAAGCTGGACTGATGTGATCTCGCATTTGAATATTTGGCAGTATGACACATAGTTTATTTCTGTGCTGCTGGGCAGGCTATCTGAGGGAAGGCTTCAATACCTACACATTATTTTCCAAATGTTCTGCTTTTCCATTATAGATCAGAATTCAATGTCTTTCAGTAACTTGCTGCTTCACAAAGATGTAGAAAATCAGTTTCCACTCCTCCACCAACTCCCTCTCTATCAACTCACTCTCGCCAATCTGTTTATGCCCACAAGGCATGTTCAGCACTTGAACACACACACACACACACACACACACACACACACACACACACACACACACACACACACACACACACACACACACACACGTACTCTGTAATGTTTATGGAGGTGTGTCATTGTTTCACTCTGGATTGCATATCATCTGTATTAGGAGCAGATACTATTCTATTAATTTCTGCACCATTTCCTTCTCTGTGAGAAACTGAAAATCTGCTTATAAAACAGGAAGGTGTGTGTAGGTGTGTCCGCTTGTTAAGTTGTGACATAAGGAACACCTTTTCTGGGTCCAAGCCTCGACTCGTTTCACTTGAGAATGGCATCTCCATGGCCGTTTATGAGTGATATTTATTCATATTAAACATTTAACATTTTAAAGTTAAACATTTAAAATACTTACAGTCTACACAACAGTCTCCATGCTCACAGCGTCACAGGCATTAATATTTTAACGATTTATAAAATATGAATCAATGTCTGGCCATCTGGGATTTGGAGATAAAGGTTATGATTATACTTTTTTGGAAGTATTACACCACATTGTGTGTGTATATTGTTGTTTTCTTGTGGTATGAGATAGAGTTTTTGGTCCCGGAAGCGCTGCCACGTGACTTCAGACTTAACAACCGAATAGGAAGGAACCGGTGTTTAAGCTGTACTGAATTAATTCATTTCCACATTTCCGGGATTCTTAGAAGCGGAAGTCTTTATAGTTGGGTAAATTTCTATAATGGTGAATCAAAACTAGAACAAAAGTGTGTATATATATATATATATATATATATATATATATATATATATATATATATATATATATATATATTTGCATTTATTTGATCCAATAGTTAAAGTGACTTTTAAAATAGCGTTTAGCAGAAGCATTTCTATGACTTTATAAAAGAGATTGAACAAAAATGATGTCAAATACTTTTGTTATCATGCAAGAAGAAGACACGATGAAGAGAGAATATAAATTATAACCCACAAGGTCATAGTTTAACAGATGGTAGTCAGCAAACACAACTGCAATAGTCATGTAAACATCACATACATAGACAAGACTGGATCAAATTCACTGAAAACTCAGGAACTTAAGTACTAAGGCAAATGAGGATAATTAATGATATACAGCTGAACTGAAACCTAATCATATTAGTTACCATATAGGCATGTGACAGTATCAAATTCTCATGTTGCGATTATTTATCACAATATTGAAATAAGTTGCAATTTATTTTTTTTTGTTAATATTATTTAAAAAAATACTGACAACAGATCGTTTATAGTTTTTGCTCATGTCCATTAAATGATAGTTAAAACTTTTGATTTTAGTAATGCTATTAAACTTTAACATTATCTAAATTAACATTAACAAAGATTAATAAATGCTTTATACGTTTTTTTTTATTATTTTTTTATTGTCAGTTTGGTAATAATGAATTAACATGTTAACTAATGGAGCCTTATGTCACTATGTCACTAACTTAAGAAAAAATGAAAATTTGGTGTGTATCTGCTTACCCCCAGCGCATCCAAGATGTAGGTGACTTTGTTTCTTCAGTAGAACACAAATGATGTTTTTTAACTGCAAAAAAATTTATATAAATACTGTTCCCATTCAGTCAGTCACGTTCGACGTTACGTCGATACTGACGTAATGGGGTCTCGCTAGGGAGCCCAATCACCTCCAAGGATACAAAACAAGCCAATGGGAATTGGCCTGTGAGATTTACATGCCGGGCCCCTCCCCCGGCATCCGGGTATAAATAGGGCCGGCATACTCACCTTCATTCATACTTTTGCTTCGGAGCCGATCGGATCGGATCTGCACATTCACATCTTAGAAGAGCGAATTTCAAAAAGAGCAAAAAACAGCAATTATAATTGCTATAGGACAAGATCCTAAAAACAGCAATTTTAATTGCTACTTGGCTGTTTTTTGTTCCTGGTGGCTGCTCGAGTCTCTCCAGCTGGTGGGAAGGCACGCTCAGCGGTGGGTGTGACGGCGCGCTGCCCACAGGACGGTGCCACACTCGTCCCTGGGTGCTTCGGCTGGTGAGGTATACTGAAAGAGCAAGCACGGGCGATCAGCGTCTTTTTCAAGATGTCTTTTCGTCCGTGTGTTTCTGGATGCGGTCGTTTCCTGACCACCTCTGACGGCCATGATCACTGTCTCACGTGTCTGGGTAGACCGCACGCTGAGTCAGCGTTCATGGATGGCGCATGCCCTCACTGTGAGGGCATGTCCATGTTGGTGCTGAGATCGCGCCTCTCCTTCTTTAAAACAGAAGTGAGAGGCCCCTCTGCCACTACCCCAACGCCGGCGGCTGTAGCGGCCGCTGGCCCGGTTAGTGCTCTGGGAGATCTGAGGGTTACAGTGGGAGCCACTTCGTCGGGTCCGTCCCCACGAACCTCCCACTCCTCCACAGCACCATGTGCCGTCAAGCTGCCGACTGCTGTCGCGGGGCCCTCCTCGGGGGTGCCCCACGTCACTTTCGGCGCTCCGGAGGAGGATCGGATGTCGATCGCTGCATCGGGGAGTGGGCTGAACGGTTCGGAGTCTGACGATGACTCTGAGCTTCCGCCTTCAGCTTACGGCCATGCTTGCCCGGGCCGCCGCGGGCATCGGGCTTGAGTGGAACCCTCCACCCTGCCCCGAGCGCTCGCGGTTGGATGATTGGTTTCTGGGTTCGGGGCGCGGCACCCAGCCGCGTCCCGCCCCAGTGCCTTTCTTCCCGGAGGTGCATGAGGAGCTCCAGAAGACCTGGCTGGCACCTCATACGGCCAGACTGCGGTCCTCTGCCTCCTCCACTCTCACTACCCTCGATGGTGGGGCCGCCAGGGGATATGTGGACATTCCACAGGTGGAACGTGCGGTTGCGGTGCATTTATGCCCGCAATCGGCGGCCACCTGGCGGAACCGTCCGCGTCTCCCGTCCAAGGCGGGTAAGACCATGGCCGCTCTCGCGGCCAAGGCTTACTCAGCTGCTGGACAGGCGGCTTCTGCCCTGCACGCCATGGCGATTCTGCAGGTCCATCAGGCGAAAGCGCTGAAGGACCTGCACGAGGGTAGTGCTGACCCAGGAGTGCTTCAGGAGCTGCGCGCCGCGACCGACCTCGCCCTCCGGGCGACGAAGGTCACGGCACGTGCCCTGGGTCAAACGATGTCCACCCTGGTGGTCCAGGAACGGCATCTCTGGTTGGACCTGGCTGAGATGAGGGAAGTCGACAAGGCTCGCTTTCTTGACGGCCCCATCTCCCAGGCTGGCCTCTTCGGCGACACCGTCGAGGACTTTGCCCAGCAGTTCTCGGCGGTGCAGAAGCAGACGGAGGCCATCAAACACATCCTGCCCAGGCGTGATGATGCCACCAATCCGCCTCGGGCTGTGCCTCTGTCTGCTCCTCGCCGAGGGCGTCCCCCTGCGGCTCAGGCTCCTGTGAGGTCAGAACCCTCTCACTCTCCTCGAGCCACCCGCAGGAAGGCCGCCGCTGGCCGCGAGGTCAGCGGTACCCACATTTTCAATAAAAGAGCAATTTCCAAAAATTCTGGGTCATATGAGAAGGTCCGCGCTGAGGGTGAGCGAGCTTTTCCTTCCTTCGCCACGGGCAGGGTCTTGGCGCCCCGGGAACGCACCGCCTTCCCACGCCACCCTGCCCACTCGGAGCCATGTGAGTGGACTCCACTCACAGCCTCGACCTCGGGGCGCACTGCCTCCCGAGTCAGGCCACAGTGCTCCATGCTGCCCCCCCGTGGGTACTTCTGTTGTCCGGATGATTCCACTCGTACGGTGCTTGGAGGCGTGGCTACGTCTTCCCAACCCGTCCCGTTGGCTCATTCGGACAGTCAGACTCGGCTACGCGATTCAGTTCACCAGGCGTCCACCCAGGTTCAGCGGCGTTCTGTTCACCTCGGTGACAGGGCCCAACGCCGCTGTCCTGCGGGCGGAGATTGCGGTTCTCTTGGCGAAGGACGCAATAGAGCCTGTCCCTGCAGCCGAGATGGAGTCTGGGTTTTACAGCCCTTACTTCATAGTACCCAAGAAAGGCGGGGGGTTACGGCCAATCCTGGACCTGCGTGTCTTGAATCGGGCCCTTCACAGGCTCCCGTTCAAGATGCTCACCGTGAAACGCATTCTCACGTGCGTTCGCGCCCAGGATTGGTTTGCAGCTATCGACCTGAAGGACGCGTACTTTCATGTCTCGATCCTTCCTCGACACAGACCGTTCCTACGGTTTGCGTTCGAGGGGCGGGCATATCAGTACAGGGTCCTACCCTTCGGGCTGTCCCTGTCTCCTCGCGTCTTTACCAAAGTCGCAGAGGGGGCCCTTGCCCCACTCAGGGAAGTGGGTGTTCGCATCCTCAACTATCTCGACGACTGGCTCATTTTGGCCCAGTCACGAGAGCAGTTGTGCGAACACAGGGACCTGGTGCTCAGGCACCTCAGCCAGTTGGGGCTTCGGGTCAACCGGGAGAAGAGCAAGCTCTGCCCCGTGCAGAGCATCTCTTTTCTCGGTGTGGAGCTGGACTCGGTCAATATGACAGCACGTCTCACCAACGAGCGTGCACAGTCGGTGCTGAACTGCCTGAACTCGTTCTCGCGGAAAACAGCGGTCCCACTGAAACAATTTCAGAGGCTCCTGGGGCATATGGCATCCGCAGCCGCGGTCACGCCGCTCGGATTGCTTCATATGAGACCGCTTCAGCACTGTCTGCACGACCGGGTCCCGAGGTGGGCATGGCACCGTGGCTCACTCCGTGTGGTCATCACACCGAGTTGCCGCCACACATTCAGCCCGTGGTCGGACATTGCTTTTCTACGGGCCGGGGTGCCCCTAGTGCAAGTGTCCAGGCATGTGGTTGTCACAACAGATGCCTCTGCCACCGGCTGGGGTGCCATATGCAGTGGCCAGTCGGCGTCGGGGTCCTGGACGGGATCCCATCGCCATTGGCATATCAACTGCCTCGAGTTGCTGGCAGTACTCCTTGCGCTGCGCCGGTTTCGACCACTGCTGCAGGGCAAGCATGTACTGGTCCGGTCGGACAACACATCGGCGGTAGCGTATATCAACCACCAGGGTGGTCTACGCTCCCGTCGCATGTCGCAACTCGCCCGCCATCTCCTTCTGTGGAGTCAGCGCCGACTCAGGTCGCTGCGCGCCTCCTACATCCCGGGCGAGCTCAATCGTGCGGCCGACGCGCTCTCACGACAGCTCACACTCCCGGGGGAATGGAGACTCCACCCCCAGGTTGTCCAGCTGTTATGGAGCCGGTTCGGGGAAGCACAGGTGGACCTGTTCGCTTCTCTGGAATCCGCCCATTGCCAGTTGTTTTATTCGCTGACCGAGGGGACCCTCGGCACGGATGCACTGGCACACAGCTGGCCCCGGGGCCTACGCAAGTATGCGTTTCCCCCAGTGAGCCTCCTTGCACAGACACTGTGCAAGGTCAGGGAGGACGAGGAGCAGGTCTTGCTAGTTGCGCCGTACTGGCCCAACCGGACCTGGTTCCCGGAACTCATGCTCCTCGCGACAGCCCATCCCTGGCGCATTCCCCTGAGACAGGATCTCCTCTCTCAGGGGCAGGGCACCATATGGCACCCACGTCCCGACCTCTGGAACCTCCACGTGTGGTTCCTGGACGGGACGCGGCAGACTTGAGTGGCCTACCGCCCGCGGTAGTCGACACCATCACTTCGGCCCGAGCCCCCTCGACGAGGCGCGCTTACGCTTTGAAGTGGAGTCTGTTCGCTGAGTGGTGTTCCTCCCGCAGGGAGGACCCCCGGAAATGCCCGGTCGGTGTTGTGCTTTCCTTCCTTCAAGAGGGTTTGGAACGGAGGCTGTCCCCTTCCACCCTGAAGGTCTATGTGGCCGCCATCGCAGCACATCACGATGTGCTCGACGGCAAGTCACTAGGGAAGCACGACCTGATCATCAGGTTCCTCAGAGGCGCCAGGAGGTTGAATCCTCCTAGGCCTCGCCTCATTCCCTCCTGGGATCTCTCCATCGCCCTCTTGGGCCTTCGGGGAGCTCCCTTCGAGCCCCTTGAGTCAGTCGAGCTGAAACATCTGTCTCTTAAGACAGTGCTCCTGACCGCGCTCGCCTCCTTCAAGAGGGTTGGGGACCTGCAAGCATTTTCGGTCAGCGATTCGTGCCTGGAATTCGGGCCGGACTACTCTCAAGTCATCTTGAGACCCCGGCCTGGATATGTGCCCAAGGTTCCCACCACTCCCTTCAGGGACCAGGTGGTGAACCTGCAAGCACTGCCCCCGGAGGAGGCAGACCCAGCCCTTGCGTTGCTGTGTCCCGTTCGTGCTCTGCGCGTTTACGTGGACCGCACGCAGAGCTTTAGAAGCTCTGAGCAGCTCTTTGTCTGTTTTGGAGGTCAGCAGAAGGGAAAGGCTGTCTCCAAACAGAGGTTGGCCCACTGGATAGTGGATGCCGTCGCCTTGGCGTACCAGTCCCAAGGCGAGCCGTGCCCTCTCGGGTTGCGAGCTCACTCCACTCGGGGTGTTGCTTCCTCCTGGGCGTTGGCGCACGGCGCCTCTGTTGCGGACATCTGCAGAGCTGCAGGCTGGGCGACACCAAACACATTCGCGAGGTATTATAACCTCCGAGTGGAACCGGTGTCCACCCGTGTGCTTTCTACTCGTAGTTAGCCATGGGTGTTCGCTTGCTGTGCCATTTCCCTCGGGAGAGGGAATGCGAGCACTGTTTTCGCTCCTCAGTTCAGTTCCCCGTAACGGCGAACCCTGTGGAGTTCCTCCTGCATCCTGCGGCAGCCAGATGCGGCGTAGGCGTCAGGCGCCAGGTCCAGTACTTGCGTGTATGCCCAGTTGGTCTGCCCTTGTACTGGACTAGATGCCCATATGCTGTGATTCCCCTCGGGTAATCCCATATGAGATTGTCCACGGTAAGGTTTCCCTGACGGTAAACCCGTGTTTTTCCCTGGGCGGCTTCGCTTTTGCCCCGTCTCTGATTGCTAGTCGTTCCTCCCGAAAGGTAGGACCTACATCAGAGATCTTCAGAGATATGCGTTACTGTTCTCAGACCAGTCCATATGTGTCTCCACACGTTACCTCCCTTCGGGCAGGGTGTGGTCTCCGTAGCTTTCCCCTCCTCGGGGAACGCTTTCCTGGCGTTTTTGTCGTTGCTGGAAAACGAGGGATTGAGTTCCGAAGCACTCTCCCCCGTGGGGTAGGAACAGCAGCTTCGACTTCTCCACAGTAACGCCCTGTCCTCTCCATCCCACCGGTATGGAAGACATTCCTGGGCTTACTCTGGGCGCTGGAGGGTTGCGAGTATGGGCCGCATTTGCACTTGGCACGCCTCAGCCTGCCAGCACCTGCCTCCCTAACACTCGTAACGTGGTTCAGTTGCTATGGCGTTTTCCACGGGACCCCATTACGTCAGTATCGACGTAACGTCGAACGTGACTGACTGAATGGGAACGTCTAGGTTACTAATGTAACCCCCGTTCCCAGAAGGAGGGAACGGAGACGTTACGTTCCCTTGCCATAGCTTTGTGCCACCGCTGAGCGGCCAGATACCTATCTCGGCTCCTCAGCAAAAATATGAATGAAGGTGAGTATGCCGGCCCTATTTATACCCGGATGCCGGGGGAGGGGCCCGGCATGTAAATCTCACAGGCCAATTCCCATTGGCTTGTTTTGTATCCTTGGAGGTGATTGGGCTCCCTAGCGAGACCCCATTACGTCAGTATCGACGTAACGTCGAACGTGACTGACTGAATGGGAACGTCTAGGTTACTAATGTAACCCCCGTTCCCAGAAGGAGGGAACGGAGACGTTACGTTCCCTTGCCATAGCTTTGTGCCACCGCTGAGCGGCCAGATACCTATCTCGGCTCCTCAGCAAAAATATGAATGAAGGTGAGTATGCCGGCCCTATTTATACCCGGATGCCGGGGGAGGGGCCCGGCATGTAAATCTCACAGGCCAATTCCCATTGGCTTGTTTTGTATCCTTGGAGGTGATTGGGCTCCCTAGCGAGACCCCATTACGTCAGTATCGACGTAACGTCTCCGTTCCCTCCTTCTGGGAACGGGGGTTACATTAGTAACCTAGACGTTCGGTTTCTCGCACAAAACGATCGTTTCGTGTCTTAAGACATCGTTGTGTCATCACGAGCCACAGGGTTTAATGTGGATTTGTCTATGGAAGTGTTTTAGACTCTTATTGTTCAAGTTCCCATTCATTTTATTATAAGACTGACAGACGGCAGCGGTTGCAGTTAAAAATCATAATTTGTGTTCTACTGAAGAAACAAAGTCACATACATCTTGGATGCCCTGGGCGAAAGCAGACAAACATCAAATTTTCAGTTTGGGTGATTTATCCCTTTAACAATAAAAAATAACCAGAACATTTTCAATCATTATAGGGCATGTTGTAGTCCAGATTAAAATATAAAAATGTTTAAGTTTGAAAATAGCTTATTAGTTCTTTAAGTATTAAGTATTTGGTGTTGTGATGAACAACATTGCGAATTCAAAAAAACTGAATGGCTATTTGAAGTATTTTAAATACTGTTCAGGAGTGCAGCTGCTTTGTTTATGGGGTTTCCGGGGTAACCGCTGCATTTCTGCAGTTCCATCAGTGCCCTCTGCTGTCAGAGAGTGAATGTGTAGTTTCATTCAGTCTCCTTCACTTGTTCCACCATGTGTTTCTCATGCACATTTGGCTTGTTGAGTGTGCGTGTTCCTTTGACGCAGCATACAGCAGCGTTGTGCATTTTGTATGGTTGATGGGTATTCTTAAAACGTATTATAAAAATTTTAATAATTCGTTATAAATAATTATTCATGGTATTTTGAAGTGCCCACAATAACAATATTGTGCATATTCATTATCGTGATATATCGTATTATCAAATATCGGTAGATGTCTATTACCATGACAACAAAGGAGAAATGAGAAAACTGAACAAAGGAAAACAAAAATCTGATGAATGCAAACTAAGGCCCTGTTTACGCCAATATAGGCACATGTCACATGACCGTTCATGCACACTGGGTATGCAAGTACAAGTGTAAACAGTTTTCTCTTGTGCATATAGGCAGCTGCGGCATTTAAAATGTAGAGTTTAACTGCACAATGGCTGCTTAAAAGGACCACAAAGTCAGAAAAGCTAGCAGTTCAGTCTCCATGTTATTGTTTACACGATTGTTTGGGCTGGTATGTTGGGCTGCATTTCCCAAAAAAACTCAGAAAAACTGTTACATTTACATTGTTACAAAATATATTTTAAATAAAAGCTGTAATATGTGTAAAATGTGTAAATAAATCTAGTTGTCAAGACATGGTTTGGAATCTTTAGAGGCCATTTTCCCAAAGGCAAGTTAAACGATTATTCTCAACATAATCATTATACGATCTCAGCAAAACATAATAATTATATCATTAGAAAGCTGAGACTTTTTCTTGCAGGGCATTAAACTCAAAATGTGTTTGTGGGTCAAAGCAGCAACAGCGTAGGTGAAAAATGTAGTCTATAAAACTCTTGTGCTTTCTCACACAGAAGCATGATATCTTTGTGTGGGGTGCAGACCAACATTTAAGTCATTATTAATATTCTCTGACAATATTGTGCTCTCCTGAAGCTTGTGTTGAAGCTTGACAGATGTCTTTTGATGTGAAAGACAAGGACTTGGCTCTGTCTATTTATTTGCTGATTTATACATTAGCATTGACAGTGTGTCCATGGAAGCTGTGCACCCTGACAAAATGAGTTTGTTTGTGTTTGCTTTGTTGTTCTTTCCCTCTTACCATTGGATATTGTACAGCACATTTCCACAACACACAAATATGTATAAGCCTGATAAGCTGTATTATACTCTGTAAAGGACAAATAAATAACTATTACAATTGTTTTAAAATGTTTTATATTTTATAATGGTAAAAGTGCTTTAAGTGTGTGTTTTTTTTTTTAATTATTTATTTATTTTAAAGGTTTAATTTTTTCCCCCTTTATTATTGAGACGGCAAAGTAGGTAGGAAAAATGAGAACGGGACATGACACGGGCCAGACTCACACCTGCATCCCTGCAAGCACAACAACTGTTATGCATGAGCAAGTGCTCTGCCCACTGTGTCACGGATCAGACTAGGCTTGCTTTTGGTCATTTGATGTTTAGAATTAGGGTAACCCAGCTTGTTAATGTCCGCAGACTGTCAGATTAGTTAGAAACACCTGCAGTTAACAGATAAAAGTGCCGTGACACTCTGTCCCTGAAGCAGAGCGGTTCTTTTAAGAAGTGGGTTGAGGCTGCATTTGCACGTCAGCACAAGTTTTGCTCAAGGCAAAATCGGGTTTTGCGCTCCCCAACTGAAGGTGACATGACTGAACAATGGGGGGTGTCGTGGGGAAAGTGAGTCAGGCAACAATGAAACAACAGATGGACAAAAAGACTGTGCTGATGAATGAGAACTGAGCTCATTCTGGATGTCCCTGATGACTGACAGATAGGCAGGATGCATCCGATAGAGATCAAATCTGATGCTTTCATGCTGTTAAGCAATTTCAGTTGCATCATCAGCAATTCCTTCAAATGATATACTTTCAAATCTTTAAAATACACATGCACACACACGTATAGAACAAAAAGGTCTTTTCCAAAACTTAGTGAGCTGCCTTGCTGTCAAACTATTGTGAATGCTTAGGCAGTATCTCTGTGCTACCCATATAGTGAACATGCAACAGTGGATGCAAGAACTTATTATTATTATATGAACTTATTATAAGATTATATATATGAATTTATTTATATACACTACCGTTCAAAAGGTGTGGGTTTGGTACGTTTTTGTAGAGTCTTATGCTCATCAAAGATGCATTTATGTGAAGAAAATACAGTAAAAACAGTAATTTTGTGAAATATAACAATAGAAAATAACTCTTTTCTATATTAGTATATTTGAAAAGGTAATTATTTCTGTAATGCTGAATATTCAGCAGCGACGATCATGGAGTTTTTTTAGTGTCACATGATCCTATAGGAATCAATCTATGTTAGTTTAGTGCTCAAGAAAATTGTTATTATTATCAATTTTGAAAACAACATTCTTTAAAGGGTTAGTTCACCCAAAAATGAAATTTCTGTCATTAATTACTCACTCTCATGTCTTTCCACACCTGTAAGACCTTCGTTCATCTTCGGAATGCAAATATTTTTGATTTAATCCGAGAGGTATATGACTCGTCCATAGACAGCAATATAATCAACACTTTCAAGGCCCAGAAAGGTACTAAAGACATCGTTAAAACAGTCGACGTGACTGCAGTGGTTCAACCTTAATTTTACGAAGCAACGAGAATACTTTTTGTGGGAAAAACAAAACAAAAATAATGACTTTATTCAACAATCTCTTCTCTTCCCTGTCATTATCCTATGCAGTTGATGCAGTAAGCACAGTGAAGGCTTCCGTGTTTATGTCCAAATGCCGGCTCAGTATTGGCCAAAGCTGATTACATGAGCCGCATGTGGCAGGAGCCGGCCAATAATAATTCGGCATTCTGACGTAGAACCTGGAAGCACTGGACATAAACAACGTAAGAGAATGACACAGAAGGGAATATATAGTTGAATAATTCGTTATTTGTGTTTTGTTTTTGCGCACAAAAAGAATTTCTCACTGTCTTTAGTAACTTTCTGGACCTTGAAAGTGGTGATTATATCATTATATCATTTTACTGTCTATGGATGAGTCGTATACCTCTTGGATTTCATCAAAAATATCTTAATTTGTGTTCTGAAGATGAATAAAGGTCTTACAGGTGTGGGACGACATCAGGGTGAGTAATTAATGACATAATTTTCATTGTGAGTGAACCAACCCTTTAAAGGTACCCTAGATTGTTTTTTTACAAGATGTAATATAAGTCCTAGGTGTCCCCTGAATGTGTCTGTGAAGTTTCAGCTCAAAATACCCCATAGATTTTTTTTAATAAATTTTTTTAGCTGCCTATTTTGGGGCATTATTAACTATGCACTGATTTTTACAGCACGGCCCCTTTAAGAGATGCGCCCCCTCTGCCCCACGAGCTCTCGACTATACTGCCCTACAAAGGCAAAGTGCAGTAACTACGCAAACACTGAAACTGAGAAAAATGCCTTTAAAGTTTTTACACCAGCCAGTCAAACACATTGTAGGTAGATTAGTGGTAATGCATTCATGTAATGCCTTCTTAGGAAGAAATTTTTTATAGATAAAAACCATGACCACTGATGTGACCTTTGACCTCCAAAATGTAGATACTGCACTCTGCCTTTGGATGACCTTAAACAACTAAAACACCATTGCAAAAGCAAAGTGCAGTATCTACAAACTAAATGTGTTTATCCAACTTTATTGTTGTTTCTTACTACACGTTGATTGTTTTTAACTTTAATATTTTATTTTTTGATGTTTGCATGTTGTGAATGTTAAAATTGCTCTGAGGACTGGAGTAATGATGCTGAAAATTCAGCTTTAATCAGAGGAATAAATAACATTTTACAATAAATCCACATAGAAAACAGCTATTTGACTATTTTTGGTCAAATAAATTCTGCCTTCCTCTTTCAAAGACATTAAAGAAGTATTATTTCAAACGTGATCACCAGTGTGTAAAATAATGCATGTGAACTAATTAGAAAATGATATATTTTAGACACTTTCCTAACACGGGACATAGGCTACTTATGTTTAGTTAGGCTATGTTAAGTATAAGTTTGCGAATGATATTTCGAGTTTTATGAATAATTTTCAAATGATTGTGAAATTACTGAAGGAATCCTAATAACAAATACACAAACATTCACTCTTATCTGGCATGCTGAAACAACGTTAATGTTTCTGTGTCCATTGTGTGATGAATAACGTCATTAAAATATGAAAAGGTCAGAAGTGCATGCCTGTAAATGAATGTCCGTCGTTTATTTATTTATTTTTTAATCAAACAGTAAAAGTGCCACGCTGCTCGGTTTCTGTGGGCAGTAGACAGACAGCGCTAGAGACTGAGCACACTAACTTTTTTTGGCTGAAGTGGGTCGGCCGCGGCCGCGCCCGCGCGAACAATTTGTCTGGCTTAACGGAGGATACAGACTACGTAAATTTACTTTAATTCATTCTTCACATATATTTACATCACAACGGGCCGGCCCACATTGTCCAGCGGCCAACCGGGAAAACTCTCGGTACTCCCGATGGCCAGTCCGCCCCTTGATTACGTTGTCAGCGCAGGTAGGCTAAAATATCGGTCTAATTTGCTAGCAGCTAGCAATTTAATGTTAATTGATTATAAAGCTGTCATTTGCTTGGCTAGGAGTTAATATTTTGCTATCTTCCTTTCTCTTCTTTGGATATTTGCGTTTTAACGCGAGTTTAACCATGATGCCGCAGCTGTCAAAGCCGGGAAAAACAAAGCTAGAACGCAGTAACATCACTTACTGCGGTTTGCCTTGGTATTAGCTTCAATTTTGTAGTTACTGCAATTTTGACACCCTCGTTTCTCAGAAACGGGACAATTTTGAACCGGGATACTTTGTCACAAGACAGAACAGATGTTACAAAGCCCATTTCAAGCCATAACTCATTTTTGATCAAATGTGTAGTTACTGCGCTTTGCCTTTGGACGGCAGTATATATACATCGCATAAACAAAGTTTACACAGCTAATATAACCCTCAAATGGATCTTTACAAGATGTTCGTCATGCATGCTGTATGCATACTTCGAATTATGTGAGTAAAGTATTTATTTAGATGGTTACGTTTGATTTTGTGTGAGTTTGAGGCTATGCTTTGTGGCTAAAGCTAACATTACACACTGTTGGAGAGATTTATAAAGAATGAAGTTGTGTTTATGCACTATACAGACTGCACGTGTTTAAAAATGAAAATAGCAACGACTCTCGTCTCCGTGAATACAGTAAGAAACGATGGTAACTTTAACCACATTTAACAGTATATTAGCAACATGCTAATGAAACATTTAGAAAGACAATTTACAAATATCACTAAAAATATCATGTAATCATGGATCATGTCAGTTATTATTGCTCCATCTGCCATTTTTCGCTGTTGTTCTTGCTTGCTTACCTAGTCTGTGCACAGATCCAGACGTTAATACTGCATTTCCTTGTCTAATGCTTCGAATGGGCTGGCATTATGCAAATATTGGGGTCATACATATTAATGATCCCGACTGTTACGTTACAGTCGGTGTTATGTTGAGATCCGAGTGTTTTCCGGAAGTCTTTTAAACAAATGAGATTAACATAAGAAGGAGGAAACAATGGAGTTTGAAACTCACTGTATGTCATTTCCATGTACTGAACTCTTGTTATTTAACTATGCCAAGATAAATTCAATTTTTCATTCAAGGGCACCTTTAATGAATACAAAGTTCAAAAGGGCATAATTTATTTGAAAAAGAAACCTTTTTTAATATAAAATGTCTTTGATGTCATTTTATACACACGATTGTGGGTTTCATTTTTTTTTTTAATTTCAACAAGACTATTTTTTTGTGAGCGTTTTTATGTGTTGGTGTTACTGATTAAAAACACGCAACCTACAAATTTTCCTACATTTGCTTAATTGCATGTACCATTAACAAGGCTTTACTCTTTTTCTCTCACTGTGCCTTCGCTAGCAAAACGAATATTCAGGAACAGAAACAACTGAATCATCTAGGCTTATTTTTATCCGTACTGCACACACGCACTCTAAGCAGATGTTCATCTGTAGTTACACACACAGAAACAATAGTCTCCTTCCAAAAACATAGTGAAAATACTAGCAGAAGCGAACAGTTGCAATTGCAGTCACTGATACTTTATTGAACCACACAACAAGAAGAAGACAGGCCCATCCATCCAGAGGTTCAGTATCCATGGCCAAGGGTCAGGGGATGCCTCCTACTCAATTAGTGTGTTGCAGATGGAGAAGCTTTATTCAGCATAATGTCTGATTAATAGTTTATTGAACACAGCTTGCAATTAAGCCACACTTGAATGAATCCCATTAATGCAGCCTGTTATTAACCTTTTCACTCATGTTTAAGATCTCCTTTATTAAATGTTGCAAAATGATATTTCTTTGATATAATAGAGATTTTAACAATGAGTGAGGACGCCTACTCTTTAAAGCATCTTGTGCAGATTTTTAATTAGAGTTTTTTTCCCTACCATGATGACACCCCATCATTAACAGAATTAAAAATCCAATGCGATGAGTCTTTGTGAGCAGCTGGCTTTCAAAGGCCTCGCTTTCATCTTGATCACTCAATCCATCCTCCTTCCAATCATTTGTCCTTCCAGCCCTCTGTCACTCCATACATCACATTGGGTTGTTTTGGTATAGTTGTTTATTTGCTTTCATGTCTTTTCTCTACTTTTTGGTCTCTTTTCCTTTTCTTAAAATCCACCTATAGTCAATAATTTTATCTCTTTAAAACTCATCTTTAATCACAAAAATGACATATTTAAGCGTTTTCCTATGAAAAAAAAACAAATCTTCATGCCTTAAAATAGCTTGAATGTAACTGTACACCCTTGCTTCATTTAGTATATGTGGATCTATGAATATGATCCACTCACTTGCACAAGCTCAGCGATCCACTCGATCAACTTACTGAGGTAAACTCTGCACAATGGATGTTGCTAATGTTTTGCTAATGTTACACAAACCACATTCCTGTTCTTCATTTCAGACAGCTGCTTCTAAAAATCAATATCCTTAGAAACGCTTTGAACAACTTAGAACATCAGTGGAAAAAGGCAACGTAGCATAGCATAGCAACGTAATACACCCACTATATTGCTAAATCTACCAGATTTTTCATATCAACAGAAAAATAAACCGGGATGTTAATGATATGCTAACCTCCGCTGGCACGTTGACGTGATTGGTTACAAGGTAGTTTGTGATATCACAAACACCAGCGATTTCAAACCGCATTTTTGACACTATCTTTAGATCACTGCTGTTTTAAAGACTCAGCAATGGTGCTGACTTATGAATTTGCAAATGTTTTGTCTTAAAGTATATTAAAAACACCACATAATGCAGTTCCCTTTCAGTCGGTCACGTTCGACGTACGTCAGTAGTGACCGACGAATTGGGATATCGCTAGAGAGCCCCTATCAGCTTCGAGAGAACTAAAACAAGCCAATGGAATTGGCGTGCGATATTTGCATAATGCGCACCTCCCCTAACAGGTGGATATAAAAAGGGGGGCAGATGCAATCGCACTCTGTCTTTCGCTTCGGAGCCTACCTGGTGTCCTGCGGCTGTTTGAACTTCAAGCCTCTGAAGAAGTTTCGGCGCTTGTGTTGGTGTGACGACGCCTGCAGCGAGGTAGCGAGTTGGAGTGAGCCGGGTGGAAACATCCAATGTTTTCCCAGCGTTCCGCTGTAATTCCACTGGTTGGTCTGCGATTTGGTCTGGTTCCTCCTGTGTTTTTCTAAACACGTCGTGACGCTCCCTGTGTGTCTCGACACAAAAGAGCTGAAGTTTCCCCTTCTAAAAGAGCTTCACAGACAGACACTGCGTCTTTTTCAAGATGTCATTCTGTCTGTGCGTTTCTGGAGGCGGTCGTTTCCTATCCTCTCTGACGGCCACGATCACTTTCTCTCATGTCTGCTTAGCGTGCTGAGACTGTGTTTGTGGGTGGTCATATTTTCTTATGGAAATATGTCCACGTCGGCGCGTTGTTTGCTCGCCTTTCTCGTAAGGGCTTGAGCGCTCAGCGCGCCGTGTGCCGTCGAATTGCCGGCTGACAGCGCGCGTTGCCACGGCAACCCTGCGCGCTGTCTGGCGCTCTAGATGCACGGTCGAGACTCGGCTGCCTTTAATGAGGTGGAGTCCCCTCACTTATTCCCCGATCTAGTTATTTTTCTGAATCAGAAAAGTGCTACTTTGGTTAATAAGCCTGGGTGACCAGAGGATCACAGTGGGGCAATACCCGCCGACTCATTCTCCGTGGGCCCCCCACTCCTCTAGTGCATCGCAAACATGTTGTGACTATGTTCGTGGGTGGATCATGTTTAGATACATGGCCACGTCGGTGCCCAGGGTGCCGTGTGTCGTCCAGTTGGGCGGCCACGTTCACTGTCCAACATGGCTGGTAGCTTCTGCATGTGTTGCTGGTCCTCCTTAAAATAAATATGGAGGACCTAACATCTTAGTCAGGGCTCCAGCAGAGGATCAGATGTCGACTGCTACATTGGAGAGAGTATTGTTGGGCTCTGAACATGAAGATGAGGCTGAGCGTCCCACGGTTGTGGCGTGCTCATGCCGAATCGGATTCAGACTTGGCAACCATGCTTTCCCGGGCCCCTGGGGGTGTCGTGCGACGCGTACTCGCCTTGCCGCGCCCCTGGCTTAGCCCGGATGTGCATGAAAAAACTTGGCAGTTTGTGGCCTTTTTTGGCGTTAATATGGAACGCCAAGAGGGTCATAATCTGCACTACAAGTTTTTTCTCTCACTACCCCCTAGGGTGGGGTGGCAGTGCTACGGGCACACCACCTCTGCCCTGCATGAGTCTTGGCCCCTGGCAAGTCTGCAGTAGGTCAAAGCACTCATTGCATGTGGGTAGTTCTGAGTCGGGGTTGAGCTACGCAGGATGCAAATCAAAGCGCAGGCCCCTGGCCAGACAATGTCCACCATGGTGGTCCAGAAACACCCCTGGCGAGTCTTGCTGGGATGTGCCGTCGTCAAAGTGTGCTTTCTCGATGCGCTCATCTCACAAACTGGCCTTGAACCCAGCCCGCTCAACCCGCAGTCACCTGACTAGCGGGAGACGGTCCTGGAGATATGGCGACCTGGAGCTGACGTAAACGGTTCTTTCTCCCCGGAGGAGGGCCGGGTGGAGAATTGGTCTGTTCCGCCGCTGGCTCTCCGGAGTCCAGCGGTACCCACTAAGAACTGTTTTCCGATCCTCTACGTCCCAAGAGTGTGGCTGGCGATGTGCAGCGCCCCGCGTTGCTACTCCCAGCCCCCTCTCACCTCGCCAGCAGGTGTCAGTGTGTTGGTGCAGGCCGCGCCCCGTGTGCCGTCTCCCATACGCACTGCTACCTCGCAGAGTCTGATCACACTCTGGGCCGCTACCACGCCGCCCGAGTCGGGTCCCCGTACTCTGGTTCGCTGCCCCACCCCCGGTACGTCTGTGGTGCGTTTGGTTCTGCTGGCTCGGTGTCTGGAGGCCTGGTAAGTGCCCCCAGCCCGTTCCGCTGGCTCATGCGTACTATCAGACTCGGCTATGCGATTCATTTCGCCCGGTGTCCTCCGGCGTCCAGGGGTGTCCACTTCACTTAGGTGTCGTTGGACATTGCACCTGTTCTCCGAGTGGAGATTGCTGTCCTCCTGGCGAGGGATACAATCGAGCCGGTCCCTCCAGCCGATTTGAAGTCAGGTTCAGCCCTACTTCATTGTACCCTAAAGGGCGGTGGGCTATGGCCAATCCTGGATCTGCGCGTCTTGAACCGGTACCTTCAGGCTGCCGTTTAAGGTGCTCATGCAGAAGCGCATTTTCGAGTGCGTCCGTCCCGGGGTTTGGTTTGCAGCATTCAACCTGAAGGATGCATACTTTCATGTCTCGATTCTGCGCTCGGGTCGAGCATGTCAGTACAAACTCCTACCCTTCGGGCTGGCCCTGTCGCTCCACGCCTTACACGGTTGCGGAGGTGGCCATTGTTCCCCTCAAGGAACAGGGCGTTCGCATTCTCGACTGCCTCGACGACTGGTTGTTCCTGGCCAGCTCGCGAAGCAGTTGTGCGTACACAGGGAGATGGTTTAGCTCACCTCAGCCTGTTGGGTCTTTGGGTCAGCTGGGACAAGAGCAAACTCGCCCCCGGGCAGAGGATCTCTTTTCTCAGTCTCGAGCTAGACTCGGTCGCCTGGATTGTGCGCCTCTCTGAGGAGCGCGTCCAGTCGGTGTTGAACTGCCTGAGTTCGCTCAAGCGCAGGATGGCGGCCCCACTGAAAGACTTCAGAGGCTCCTGGGGCATGTGGCATCTGCAGCCGCGTTTCGCCGCTCAGGTTGCTCCATATGAGGCCGCTTCAACACCGGCTCCGCGACTGGGTCCCGAGATGGCCATGGCAGCGCAGCACGCTCAGTGTCCTCGTGACACGGAGCTGCCGCCCTACCCTCATCCGGTGGTCGGACCCTTTGTTCCTGCGGGCGGGAGTACCCCTTGGACGCTGTGGTCCACACAGATGCCTCTACCACCGGATGGGGGGCCATGTACAACGGGCATGCGGTTCGGGTCTTGGACGGGGCCTCGACTGCATTGGCATATCAATTGCCTCGAGTTGCTAGCAGTATGTCTTGCACTGGGCCGCTTCAAGGAGCTGCTGTCAGACAAGCATGTACTGGTCCGCTCGGACAAGCACGGCGGCCGTTGCGTACATCAACCATCAGGCTGGTCTACGCTCCCGTCGCATATCGCAACTCGCCTGCCATCTCTTGCTATGGAGTCAGAAGCATCTGAGGTCGCTTCAGGCCACTCATGTCCCAGGTGTGCTTAACCGTGCAGCCTACGAGCTCTTACGGCAGCCTCCACTTGCGGGCAAGTGGCGGCTCCATCCCCAGGCGGTCCAGCTGATCTGGCACTACTTCGGCGAGGCCCAGGTAGTCCTGTTGCCTCCCCAGGAACTGCCCTCGGCCAGTGGTTTTCCCTGACCGGCGAGTCGCTCGGCACGGATACCCTGGCACTCAGCTGGCCCCGGGGCCTACGCAATATGCGTTTTCCCCCAGTGAGCCTTCTCGCACAGCTCCTGTGCTAGGTCAGGGAGGATGAGGAGCAGGTCTTGTTAGTGGCTCCATATTGGTCACTCGGACCCGGGTTTCGGACCTAATGCTCCTCACGACAGCCCCTCCTTGGCCGATTCCTCTGAGGAAGGACCTCCTGACTCAGAGATGGGGCTTCCTATGGCACCCGCGTCCCGACCTGTGGAACCTCCACGTGTGGTCCCTGGACGGGATGCGGAGGTTCTGGGTGATCTCCCGCAGGCGGTCGTAGACACCATCACTTCCGCTAGAGCTCCTTCACGAGGAGCCTCTATGCGTTGAAGTCGAACCTTTTCGTTGAATGGTGCTCCTCTCGCAAGACGAGAGGACCCCCGATCTTGCTCGGTCAGATCTGTGCTTTCCTTCCTGCAAGAGGGCTTGGAGCGAAGGCTGTCTCCCTCCACCCTCAAGGTGTATGTTGCCGCTTCGCTGCACATCTCCATGCAGTTGATGGCAAGCCCTGGGGAAACACGGTCTGACCATCAGGTTCCTGAGGGGGCGAGGGGACTGATTCCTCCTTGCCCACCCTCCTTACCCTCTAGGGATCTCACCTTAGTTCTTAGCTAACTTCGGCGTCATCCCTTGAGCCTTTGCAATTAATCGAGTTAAAAGTACTGTCTCTTAGACCGTCCTCCTGGTTGTATTGGCCTCATGTTAAGAGGGTAGGGGACCTGCACGCATTTTCGGTCGACGAATCGTGCCTGGAATTTGGGCCTGGGGATTCTCACGTCTTCCTGAGACCCCGGCCTGGATATGTGCCCAAGGTTCCTACCACTCCCTTCAGAGATCAGGTAGTGAACCTGCAAGCGCTGCCTTCGGAGGAGGCAGACCCAGCCCTAGCTTCGCTCTTTCCAGTTCACGCCCTGCGTGTTTACGTGGATAGAACTTGAAGCTTAGGACCTCAGATCAGCTCTTTGTCTGTTACGGAGACCAGCAGAAGGGAAAGGCTGTCTCCAAGCAGAGGATGGCCCACTGGTTAGTGGATGCCATCGCCCTGGCTTATGTTCCCAGGGCGTGCCTTGCCCGTTCGGGTTGAGAACCCACTCCACCTGAGTGGCCTCTTCCTGGGCGCTGGCTCATGGCGCCTCGCTGACAGATTGTAGAGCTGTGGGCTGGGCGACACCCAACACGTTTGCTAGGGTTTTTAGCTTACGTGTAAGCTGGTTCTTCCCGTGTACTCGCTTCCACCAGCCGGTAGACGCGTTGAACCTGTGCTCGTGTCGGCTTGCAATGCCACTCCCGCCCCCTGGGCAGGATATGTGCATCTGTTGACTCCAGTCGTGTTCCCCGTTCGGTGAACCCTGTCGAGTTCCTCCACCTCCACCTTCGGCTCGGGCATTGCGGAGTGTCTGATGCCAGACCAACATCCATCTTCGATGTTGTCTGTTGGTTGGGTTCCATATGTTGCAATCCCTCTACGTGAGTGATTCCATATGTGTATTGTCCACGGTTACTCCCTACGGTGAGCCCGTGTCTTTCCCTTAGCAGAGCTTCTGCTTTCTCCTGTCAGATGAGTCTCCCCCTACTCAGGTGGAGCCATCCCAGGGACTCATATGCGTTCTGCCCTGCGGGCCAGTCCATGTGTTTTCCATGTAAATTCCTTCCCCTCTGGGTAGGTAGTGGTTCCGCAGCGTTCCTTACGGGTTCGCTTCCCCAGTGTAGTCTAGTTTACTTAGTGGGTATATCGGAACAGCAGTAGACTTCCCGGCGTAAGCTCGCCCCCTTCTCCGTCCCCTTGGTGCGACGGGCGGCTAGAGCCTGCGCTGGGCACTGGAAGGGGTTTCGTAACTGTGGCGTTTTAGTTGGGATCCCAATTCGTCGGTCACTACTGACGTACGTCGAACGTGACCGACTGAAAGGGAACGTCTCGGTTACGTATGTAACCCTCGTTCCCTGAAGGAGGGAACGGAGACGTACGTCCCGTCGCCACAGTTTCTGTACCCTCGCTGCAGTGCGGATACCGGTTGTCTCCTCAGCGAAAAACAGTGCGATTGCATCTGCCCCCCTTTTTATATCCACCTGTTAGGGGAGGTGCGCATTATGCAAATATCGCACGCCAATTCCATTGGCTTGTTTTAGTTCTCTCGAAGCTGATAGGGGCTCTCTAGCGATATCCCAATTCGTCGGTCACTACTGACGTACGTCTCCGTTCCCTCCTTCAGGGAACGAGGGTTACATACGTAACCGAGACGTTTTCTCTGACTTAAAGGGTTAGTTCACCCAAAAATGAAAATTCTTTCATTTAATCACACTTAGGTTGTTCCAAACCTGTATAAATTTCTTTGTTCTGTTGAAAACAAAGGAAGATATTTCGAAGAAAATTTGTAACCCGGCCGCTTTGGGCCACCTTTGACTTCCATAGTATTTTATTTTCCTACTTTGGGAGTCAATGGTGGCCCAAAGCAGCCTGGTTACAAACTTTCTTCAAAATATATTCTTTTGTGTTGAGCAGAAAAAAATTAATTCATACAGGTTTGGAACAATTTGAGGGTGAGTAAATGATGACAGAATTTTCTTTATTTTTTTTGGTGAATTATCCCTTTAAGGCTAGAATTCACATGACTTTTGCTAAGATTTTTGCAGTCTAGATGAGTTGACAATAGTTGCTGAAAGTCTATGCCAGTCTGCAGATTTTGGGCAGTGGCGTTGAAACCCCCTTTTCTCTCAATAAACTCCTAATTTACTGCTTATCAATAGTTAGTAAGGTAGTTGTTAAGTTTAGGTATTGGGTAGGATTAAGAATGTAGAATATGGTCATGCAGAATAAGGCATTAAAGGATTAGTCAACTTTCAAATAAAATTTTCCTGAAAATTTACTCACCCCCATGTCATGTTCATGTCTTTCTTTCTTCAGTCGAAAAAGAAATTAAGTTTTTGATAAAAACATTCCAGGATTATTCTCCTTATAGGGACTTCAGTGGCCTCCATGCTTTATAAACACAAATGATTGCCTTGCACGTGCTTCCGCTTTCCGTATTCTTCAAAAAGCTTACGCTGTATGTCCTATACCTTCCCTATTCAACTTATGGAACATGGCGCCAGTTCCGTTTTTTTTCATAAGCAGAATAGGCGTAGGACATGCAGCGTAAGTTTTTTGAAGAATACGGAAAGTGGAAAAGCATGTGCAAGGTGATCATTTGTGTTTATAAAGCATATACAGTTGTATTTTTTCGAAAATGACCGATTGTTTCGCTAGATAAGACCCTTATTCCTCGTCTGGTATTGTTTGAAGCCCTTTGAAGCTGCACTGAAACTGTAATTTTGACCTTCAACCGTTTGGAGGCCATTGAAGTCCACTATAAGGAGAATAATCCTGGAATGTTTTCATCAAAAACCTTAATTTCTTTTTGACTGAAGAAAGAAAGACATGGACATCATGGATGACATGGGGGTGAGTAAATTATTAGGAAAATTTTATTTGAAAGTGGACTAATCCTTTAATATGTGCTTAATAAGTACTAATAAATAGCCAATATTCTAGTAATATGGATGCTAATAAGCAACTGGTTAAAAGACCCTAAAATAAAGTATTACCAAAAATACTATTTAAGTAGTTCCACTTTGTGTTACTTGCCATGTCTGTGTAATTATTTGTGAAATTTACTGAGTGAAAATTGTATCAAAGAAAATCCAAATTGCTTAGTTGATATTAGTTCTAGATGGTATTAGAGCAAGAGCACATTATCTTCCTTGACAGCTCTTTATTGGATAGAAATGTCTGTCTCCTACGTACAACATGAGTCATGGATATTTTTGTACATTTTAAATGCCTCTGCAGGAGTGCTAAAAGTTTATTTTACCAAGTTTTAGAAATGTATTCTCAAATAGATGGCCTTAAAGCTAACAAACATGAGCTATAAACTACAAAACTTACTTTTTGATTTCATAAGTCCCTTAATTTTCTTCTTTTATGGCTTAATGCCACCTCAGTTTTGAAATTAGAATGGTTGTGTATATGATGCTATAAATTTCTGTGTTTTAATAGTTCATTTTTATGACTCAGTCAGCTCTCGGATTAATACCTGTCGTCAGCAGTGATTGCTGTACTCCTGTGTGAGTATGTGTGAGAGCTTGCTTGTCTTTATATCTTTCCAACACAACCCCAGAACACTGACAGGAAGTGGTTTCTCTGTGTGACTTCTAACAGCATGACAGGCTTCAACATATGGAGTGAATCTTTCTGCTAATTTATTTCACTGCTAATATTTCATTACTCGACGTCACTGAATTATTAAAGCTCAGACCAGGGGACTGATGCAGATTTGTTTGGATTTAGAAGTGTGAATCAGAAAGTGGTCTGTCACTAAGCTTTGTAGGCTATATGTCAAACAGAGAGATGCACTGAACACATGCTGACAGAATTATAAATGTAAACTGATCATTTAAATTCCACACTGTGTGCAAGCCATGATGCAGATAAGGGAAATTATAACTGGACTGTAAAAAGACTGCATGCTTGCATTTAGATTTTAGAGTGGATTTTAATTTTATTATCTTTACCTATTTCATTTAATAAATGTTACCTCTGAGACTAAATTATTGTTAGAATGCACTTCAGGGCTCAACATTAGGGGCCAGTAGTGATGGAACTGTTATTTGTTCTTTCAGATGCATTGCTATTGAAAATTGTACATTCAGTGGTCTTGCATATCAATTTTTTGCACTGCAAACTTAAGTGAACTTCGTTCACCCAAAAATGAAATTTCTGTCATTTATTCACCCTTGTGTCATTCCAAACGTGTAAGACCTTCATTCATCTTCAGAAAACAAATTAAGATATTTTGATGAATAAAGTCGTTATTGTAATTGTACGTTTTCCCTTTTATTATTATTATTCTTCCTCCCGAATGGGAGTCTATGGCAGCCCTATCAACGGAACATGAGAAAATGATGAAATTTGGCACAGTTGTAGAGATGCTCATGAATAGTGATTGGACCAAATTTGGAGTCTCTAGAACCAACTCTATAGCGCCACCACCAGTTCAAAATTTCAACATTCTAACGGTTTTAACATTTGAACTCTTTGTCATAGAAAAATTAAATTTAGTTCATCTGATTCGTCTCTTCATGCTGATGCTATTCAACTTCTTACATTAAGTCTCCACCCATTACAGTAGCGGCCATTTTGAAAAGTACAGTATTTGTTTTTTTCGCTTCTCCTCCTTCAAAATTTGTCCAATTTTGTCCAGACTTTGATCAGGTGATCTTTGGTCTGAGCCGCACAGAAATGACTGAACAGATTTTTTTTATTCATCTTTGTTCAAAAGTTATGATGTCACAAAGTTAACGAGGTTGACCCGAAATTGCTATAGAGGCTGTATCTCGGCCAAACTTTGAGCAATCGAAACAAAAATGTGTACCCTTGATCAAGACCATGATCTGAGGTTCCATGCCGAATTTGGGAACAGCGCCACCTACAGGTCATGAGATATGAAAAATGGCTATTTTGGCCAATTACTTTTGAACACTTTATTAGAAAATCAAGATCTTGGTGTCTATGGATTCCTTGGGCCATGCCGAATCCGGGGATATTGAATTTGTCAACATCGGATGAAAAGCATGTCCGCCATTTTGAATTTTGTCATAAATTGCAATAACTTTTAAACAATTTGACATATCATCACAAAATTTGGTACATATGACCATCAGAGTGTCCTGAAGGTACATGAGAAGTTTCAGCACAGCGCCACCTAGTGTTCCACAGATATAATGTTTTTTGCAAAATTGCTTATAACTTTTGAAAACATTATCCAAAATTTGTCTGCTTTATGTCATTTTATTCCCTGGCTTATGCCGATTCCGACAATGTCTCATTTGTCATTTTCCTTAAATGTACCTGTCTGCCATATTGAATTAAATCAAAAACAGTTTTTTCGCTACTCCTCCTACAAATTTTGGTCAATTTTGTCCAAAATCAGCTCAGATGATCTTTGGACCGAGCCGCACAGAAATGACTGAACGGATTTTTGATATTCGCTACCATTCCCAAGATATTCATCTCTGAATGTGACCTTGCTTGTGTTTGTTGTCTTATACTAGTTAGCTTAGCACAGTAATTGCTTAGCATGCTAAACTATTGCTATTCTTTCTAATGTGGTCTTCAGTCAACAGGTTAACCAAAACTTAGTTGGCATTAAATAACTTTGCATACTAATATGGTTAACATGCTATGAAGCTTTTTTTTTGTGAACTCTTTCTCACACTGAAACCTCTGCTTAGCATACTGATGAACTTGCATGGCTGATTAGCTCAATGTGTTACGCCACGGATCCCGAATGCTCTGCATCGTGGGTTCGAAACTCAGTGTGACACATGCCCAGACCGCATGAGGTACTGTGGCAGGAAAAGATGCAGAACTTGTGTCTGTTCTAGGCATTCTGCCTAAAACTGGTGTAATCTGAAGCTATCACATGCAATTCCTTTATGTCCAAATTCGTAGTTATTCTTCTTCCCCCTGTATGGTAATCAATGAACCATAAGAAGGAAAATTATCAAATTTGGCATGCTTGTAGTGATAGTAATTAAAAGTAATTTGACCAACTTTGGAGTATCTAGGACTAAGTCTATAGCGCCACCATCAGTTCAAATATTCACTTTTGTAAAGGTTATAACTTTTGAACCCTTTGTTCCAGAAAAATGAATGTCAATACAACTGATTCCTCTCTTCATACTGATCACATTCAATATCTTACATTAAGTCTCCACCCAGTACAGTAGTGGCCATTTTGAAAAGTACAGTATTCCGTTTTTTCGCTACTCCTCCTTCAAAATTTGACCAATTTTGTCCAAACTTTGATCAGGTGATCTTTGGTCTGAGCCGCACAGAAATGACTGAACAGATTTTTTTTATTCATCTTTGTTCAAAAGTTATGATGTCACGAAGTTAACGAGGTTGACCCAAAATTGCTATAGAGGCTGTATCTCGGCCAAACTTTGAGCAATCAAAACTAAAATTGGTACACTTGATCAAGACCATGATCTGAGGTTCCATGCCAAATTTGGGAACAGCGCCACCTACAGGTCATGAGATCTGAAAAATGGCTATTTTGGCCAATAACTTTTGAACACTTTATTAGAAAATCAAGATCTTGGTGTCTATGGATTCCCTGTGCCATGCAGAATACGAGGATATCGAATTCGTCAACATCGGATGAACCACGTGTCCGCCATTTTGAATTTTGTCATAAATTGCAATAACTTTTAAACAATTTGACATATCTTCACACAAATTGGTATGTATGACCTTTAGAAGGTCCTGAAGGTACCTGAGAAGTTTCAACACAGCGCCACCTACTGTTCCACAGATGTAATGATTATTGCAAAACCACTTATAACTTTTGAAAACACTTTCCAAAATGTGTATGCTTTATGTCATTTTATTCCCTGGCTTATGCCGATTCCGACGATGTGTCATTTGTCATTTTCCTTAAATGTACCTGTCCGCCATATTGAAATAAATGGAAAACAGTTTTTTCGCTACTCCTCCTACAATTTTTGTCCAATTTTGTCCAAAATCAGCTCAGCGAAATGACTGAATGGATTTTTGATATTCGCTACCATTCCCAAGATATTCATCTCTGAATGTGACCTTGCTTGTGTTTGTTGTCTTATGCTAGTTAGCTTAGCATGCTAATTGCTTAGCATGCTAACCAGTTGTCATTCTCTTTAATGTGGCTCTTCAGTTATCAAGTTAACCATGAGCTTCATTAGCATTAAGTTAGCTTAGCATGCTAATATGGTTAGCATGCTAAGTAATGCTTTTTTTGTGAATTCTTTGTTAGACTAAAAGGTTTCTTCCACAATCTGTTGAATGTGCATCCTCAAGTAGCTCAATGTGTAAAGCCAGTTATCTAAAGAGCCCTGTATCCGAAGTTAGTGGGTTCGAATCCCAGGTGGAGCGGTTTTATAAAATAGTGTGTTTTGATTCCTTTACTGCCTCTTGGATTAGAAATAAATGCTTTTTGTTTCATGCTGTGTTCATTTTCATCTAAGCTTATGTACATTCTGAGTTCATTCTTGCCCGTAATTCTGAACCAGCTGTTTCATGTTTGTTCATTTTCTGCTGTTTTTCCTCTTCCTGCTCTGTATTGCACTACAGCATGATGAGCTGCAGAATGATCTAAAGTGCAGCTTTATAAGAATTCTTCATTTTGAGTTCATTTTCACATGAACTAATAAACTTCGGCAGGTGTGGAAACATTCACTTGCACAGTGGTGCAATGAGATGAGAAATGGACCTTGGACCCGGAGGTCGTGGATTCGAATCTTGTGTGGGGTTCCTTTATACAATTGTGTGTAATGAGTCATTTTGATACCTTTTTTATCCAAATAAATATTGTGCTAATCTTTATTCCTCTTCAATGAGATACAAGTATTTTAGTTCATTCCGTGTTCGTTCTCTGAACTTCTATTGATTTTCATTTCATTTCCACCTGTCCTTCTGAACCAGATGTTTTGCATGTACATTCAATTTCTTCTGTTTTTGCTCTTCCTGCTCCGTATTGCGCTACTGCCCCTACTGGGGCTTGGCCCCGAATTGCTGCTTGCAGCTATATTTTTTGTTTTGTTTTTGCACACAAAAAGTATTTGTCGCTTCATAACATTAAGGTTAAACCACTGTAGCCACGTTGAATATTTTTACATCTTTTCTGGACTTTGTATATTGTAATTACGTTGCTTTCAATGTGAGAAAAAAGGTTTTAGGGGTGTGGAATGACATCAGGGTGAGTAATTAAAGGTACAATATGTAATCATTTTGTCCGCTAGAGGTCGCTAGAAACCTATTCAAAACAAAGGCGTAGTTTGATGACGCCAAGTTTTAGAGCGGATTCTTGGGACACGTTGTCTCCATCTCAACGGACAGTGCAGAAGAATAGGGATTGGAGTAAGGAAGAACTCGTTCATGGATGAGATTATTAAAGTTATTGTAGTATGAAGCAGAGCAGGACCGAGTGTTGCGGGAGCTGAACGAGGCCGTTGGATTGATTGCCCAACACACTCTTCACGAGCAGCAGAACTTTTATTGTGACGCAGTCGCCGGCGCTGCTTCTGCTTTTACGGTCATGAGAATGAGTTAACGCAGCTCTGTTTATCATATAAGATACATTTGAGTGTGTTGAAAATGATGTTATAACATTACTCTGTGTGTTCGCTCGGCGGCTGCTGCGAGACACTGTTGCACACTGCAGTAAGATAGATCAATTTTAGAATATCATATTAAATATTGGATGGTTTGTGTTATTATTATTGTTAATAAAAATAAAGCTACATCTGATTATGCTATGTTAGCTATTTGACAAAATAGTGTTTTTCTCTGAGGCATAGTAAAGCATGGTACTCGAAAAAATCAAGAAAATTAGATTTAAACATTAAGACTAAACATGTTGAGCTATATAACAACTCATTTTCTGTCTATAAATATATCAAAACAGTTGTTCCCTTGTCTATTAAAACATGTAATATATTAAAGCGTCTTTGGTGTTTCTGTGGTTTCTACAAAATAAAACCGTAAACCGAGGGTAACGCGGGTATGACACAATTGACAAGCGACTTCTCACACGTCCCAGAGCCTTGGTTAAAATTGTAATTTTCTCACGATTTACAAATAGTTGGAAACATTTGGGATATTGTAAGTACTCAAGTGAACAAAATATATAACACTGGCCTAGGGGTTTTTGGATATTTTACTGCAAAATTATTACATATTGTACCTTTAATGACAGAAATTTCATTTTTGGGTGAACTAAGCTATTTAATTACTGATTTGTATTCAATATAATGGTATCTAGCAGGGTTGCAAAAATCTGATAATCTTGAAAGCATCAGTAAGAATGTGTTGAAAACTACAAACTAATTAGTAATGTTTTGCATTGTATGTCTTGGTTTTTCCTTTTTGTATATCTCTTTCTATAGAGAAAGAAAAAATATTTTAGTGAACAAAAAATTATTACAAACTGTATATATTTTTGCAAATAAAATGTTATCATGCTTTTGTGGTCAGAGCAGTGAATATGTTGGCAGAAACAAGAAAAAAAAAACATTATTATTGTTTCTTATACATTTATTGGTAACGCTTAGATTACAGCCCGGAAAGAACTGCGTAATTAAAGTGAATTTACACAGTGTACCTTTCGGTAATTATAGTGTACCTATAATGCAGGTATGAGGGAAAAATATAGTTTGGGGAATAAAGGGGTAACAAGGGGTACTTACTTTGGGAGAAATACAGTACACTGTGTAGCTTTTTGTAATAACAGTGTACCGATACATAAAGGCTTTTTTTTAAATTGCAGTGTACATATCAGTGCATTTACAGTATTGTTTTTTGTTGTTGTTGTTGTTGTTGTTTTTTTGATAGCAAAAGTGCAATGATTAAGTTTGGTCTTTGTGTTTCAATGCAAGTAAAACTAAAACTATCGCAACTTAAAAAAAAATAAAATAAAAAAATACTGGAGAAATATATTCTTGTTTCATGTAGTTACAGGGTAAGTGATGCTTGTTACCCTCTTGTTTCATGAAGTTACAGGGTAAGTACAATAAATACACATACACGATCACTGACTCTGGAACCTTTATTTGAAAAAAAAAAAGCCCAACTTAATTCAAAACAAATTTACAGCACTTCTTATTAATTTTTTAAAATTAACTTTTCATTTCAAATACTAAAGTTAATACTAAAAGTAGCAAGTTTTGTCCCTTTCTTTGTTTCTCTTCTTCTTCCAACTCATCCTCTTTTTCTTTTTCATTATTTCCACTGATGAATCTTAAGAAGGAATCCTATGTCTTATTCTGTATTATGTATTAAAAGAAAATAAAGTACACCCAGAAATGTTGCTGTGAACCATTTACAAGACACAGTTTTCAAATAAAAACGGAAAATTCTTTATGTGTTTTAAAGCATTTTGATGATTTAAATTATATAATACATTTATAATTTTAAGTCATTCTAAATGTTTACATTTTTCCTGGATTCTTTGATGAATAGAAATTCTGAAAGGTTTTGTGACCCCAGATAGACTGGCACTTGTGCTTTCGCTGCAGATAAAGAGCCACAATGATGAAGAGCACTCGCTATTTCTCGTTCATTTTTAATATTAAGCATTAGTAAGCATTTTATTGGCAAAAAAATATTTATTGTCTACACAAACATTACTTCTGGCAATCAGTAGTGGGAACTTCCACTCGCGACCTCACCGCCAGCCACTGGCGACAGACACTGCAGATGGAGAGAACAGGGCTTTACTCTGCTGCAGTGTTACACACTGCTAGTGCAGGTGGTATAGAATGGGCTTTTATACAATTTCAGTATAGACATGATGCTGCAGTTGTAGTTGTGTGAGGAGGAGGGCTTTCAACCGGCTCAGCATTAGCAGAGGTAATGATGCAGCATTCTGCCGTTTGTTTGAGTGAGAGTCCTGACCTCACAGCTTGGGTCCTTTGAGACTCCTCTGCCCCGTTACCGTAAGCTAACTCAGCACATCCAAAGCTCGGCCCCCACCACACAGAGAGAGTGACTAAGAGGAAGATAGAGATAGGAGAGGAGAAAGAGGAGAAAAAAAAAATCCAACACATGCACTTTTCTCCAAGTTCTACCTTAGTCTCTTTCGTGCCTCTTATAATCCTCTGCGTCAAGCCTAACTTGCATTCCAGGCACACTCGTAAGAGGAGGGGAAGGCATGGCGTAACCTCTGCAGGTAATCACGGAGGAAGATGAGGGAAAAAGTGCTACCCTTAGGCAATTCTAGACCTTATTTAGGAGGACTGTCTTTCTTTGCAGCCCCCCCTAAATCTTCGATTAACACAGCTGTCAGCACCCTTAAAAATCTGACTATGCGATCTCACTTCATGTTTGCTGAAAACAGCAGCTACAACTATCTTAGGTTATTTCACTCTGAGTCCTCGTCTTATCAGTCTTTAAAAAGTTTAAAGTTTATTAGATTAGGGATTATCATTCCGTCTGGTGAGGGGCGGGTAAGCGTAGGCATGAGCAGCATCATTTCAGTTAAATCACAAAAGAAAGTGCATCCAAATATGTAGCCATCACTGATATACATCTGACAAACAGATGCCTTTTTAATTGGTTTATTAAAAAATGTCAGTTGAGCAAGATGAACTTGTGACTTCTCATGCTTAAAGTAAGAAATATTCCTCTGGGCAGCAACATCTCATTTTAGACAGGAGACTGAGACTAAAATTCTACAATAACCCCTGGTACAGCAGCATGAAATGGCTGTTATATGTTTAATAAGCATGAACTTGTCAATCAACAAAATTTGTTTAAAGTTTTTTCTCAGTTGTTTTGGCACATTTCTTGTATCATACTTAAAATTTGCAAAACTGAATTTTGATTTCTCGAAATAATTCATACAAACAGCACAACATATTGGATTACCTGCAAAAGCCTGGAACTTGCTCAGAATACTTAATTCATCTCTCAAAAGCAAGTATTTATGTCAATGAACATGTCAGTGCTGTCAGAAAGATAAGTCCTTGTGTCATTGTTCTCGAACAAGATAGTCAAAATGCTTAGCCATGTTGTCAATATAACAGTGATGAATATTTCAGATGTAGCCTATGGCTATGGTTTTTATGACAGTGAACAAATTACTGTAAAATGTCCTTGTGATAAATAAAAGACAAGACTATATTATATACACTATATATATGTATTCATGTGTTTGTGTGTGATATTGTATGTATCTGTATAAGTTAATTTAGCCTACTATACTGTAAGTGTAAAGCAAGTGTAATATGCTACTGTAAGTGTAAAAATGCTACTGTAATATTAAGAATATAGCATGCATACCATATTAGAGTGTAGTGCACATTGCTGAAATACATACCTGTTATGTCTACGAAATGCTTGAATGATTGAGGAAAAGGTTATTCCCCACAATAGTGGGGCCTCATAGTGGGTCTCATTTCACCAGAAATGCGCCTATGCCAAAGTCCCTTTAATACAAGTAATTTCACTCGGCGGCCATCTTTGAAACGCCTCTCGAGCCTCCTGGGTATCATGCAATCTCTTTGAATGGGGAAACATCAAATTCTCCAAAACTGTTCGCCAACCTTACAATTAAATTTCATATTTGAAATCACCAATGAAATGTAACAACAACCGGCTCATAAATTTAGTTTCTAAACGCTCGAATCATGAAAAAAAAAAAAAAACTAATAATAATAATAATAATAATAATAATAATATATATATATATATATATATTTATTTTTTTTCCTCAGGCTGGATCAAGCTAATGCGCATGCGCAGACCTAAATGCGCATCTCTTCGGAGGCGCGCGTCTGACTGTTTCTATAGAAACCGGTGATTCTAACGGCCGCCGAAGTGACGCGATGACTTTACAAGTCGGCGATTGGCTCTTAGTTAGAAGGCGGGACTTATTCCGCGCGTTACACTTTCTCCCATTCAAAACAATACGAGTGACATGTCTTGTGTTATTCTATAGTCTTTGCCTTCTATAGTCTTCATCTGTTTTGCCTTCCTACCCTTCTACCACACATCCTTACTCCTCTTCTTCTTCCCAGCTGTTGACCCTGTTCTTCCATTATCAGAAATTGTAACTCTTGTGTTGTGCTCTATCTATATATGCTTTCCAGTTGAAGATTCATGACATGCATCTTTTAGCTGCTTTAGAGTACTGGTTGTGTCATTGGTTGATCTAATGCTTTACATTTCCCTGAATACATTAGTGAAATTCAGGGTTCACCTGCAAAATTCATCAATTCAGGACACATTTACAAAAGTCTTATAGAAATGTATAGATAATATACTTGACATTATGATAACTAGGTCAACCATTTTGCATTTAATGACTTGTGCGATGAACTAATGACTATATGTTTTGAGGGGTAAGATTATTAAACAGAGAACCATATAAAACATTTTGAGCTACAGTACATGACATTAGCAATTGATAATGTAGGAAATAGCGGACAATTGTAGTTAATGAATTGCCTGAATGTACTAAAGCATTTGCAATTTGTTCAGAAGAGGATCGGAAGTGACTATGATGTGGTGGTTGAACAAGTATAGTTTTGAGAATTTCAGTTCTGATCGGAGAAATGTGCCAAAGCAACTGAGAAAAACTGTATGTGAATCAGATTAATTATATAGTGGGGCAGTTGATTAATAAATGTAATTGCAATATCAATGTTTGTTCTGAAAATCCCCTAATTAAGACATTACAGATGAATACAACTGAAAATATAAATTTACAACTGAAAATATTGTTTGTTTTTTCCCCATATCATTTATTGACATACACCACAATTGAAAACCATTCATCAGGGTCAGTAAGATTTGATGACTTGTACAGGTGAATCCTGAATTTCACTAATGTAGTCAGGGGAATGTAAAGCATTAGATCAACCAATGACCCAACCAGTTCTCTAAAACAGCTCAGAGATGCATGTCATGAATTTTCAGTTGGAAAGCATAGACAGAGCATAACAAAGTGTTACAATTTCTGACAATGGAAGAGCAACAAGACAACAAACAGGGTCAACAGCCAGGAAGATAAAGAGGAGTAAGGATGTGTTATGGAAGGGTAGGGAGGCAAAGCAGAGGAAGAGATGGATAAGACAAAGGATAGGCATGTTTCTGATGAAATAAGAAGCACTATACAGGGCTCAACGATAAGGATTTTTTCTACTTGCCCTGCCAAAATTTTCTCTTGCCCCACAACAAAAAAATGAATAAAGTAAAAGAAAAGAAAATGGGCCTATAAAATAAGTCTAGTTATTTTTTTTATATATATAGTTTTATTGTTTTGATACATGTAACCTTAATAAATATGGTTATGACACCAAAAGCTACTAGATTAACTCACTTAAATTTTAAATATTGTTAGACAAATAAACAGTAAGTAATAAAATAGAAACAAATAAATACAACAGAACAAACATATACATTAAATAAATGGTGCTTTTCAAGTTTTCACATAGGTTTAAACAGGAGATTTTCAGGTACAGAAATGATCTAATGTATAGCTGACTATATAAATATAGATTAAACTTTATTAAAGTATATCAGTCAAGAGCAGTTAGAGATGTTATTTTAAATCATTTAAAAAAGGAAAAGACATTTTAAATGTGAAATTGAACCCGTCAGTAGGTGGCAGCAAGTCCCTGTTAATGAGTGAGTCATTGAGATTCAACCGATTCATTCAAACGGCTGATTCATTCAGGAAGTGTTGCTCAGAGACGCAAAGCAATGCCATGGACTTTGGAACTATTTTCGTTGGCGAAATACAGCGAAACAGGCGATTTGGTGTCTAAAATGTAAGTCACTTGATATTAAGTTCTTGTTTATTAAACTGTATGCTGTATATCACATTTGTAATCATGCTGATATTTGGAGAAAAATAGCGCTCTTTATTTAATATAATTTAACTATATTAAATTATATAAATATAAAAGACATAGAGGGGCAATTTTGCTTATCCTGAATTCTGGGGGTATTCTAAAGGCATTTTAGTAGACTAAATCATGCAGTGAAATACTGCACTCTAAATATGCACGCGCACAAGTCTAACCTACTAGACTACGTCACGTACTAGTGCATGCATACACTCAATGGGTGTTTTGTTTGGTTTTTGTAAAGTGAGGGTCGAGGGACATACTCGATAATTTCAGATCGTTAAATCAACAATTACGATATCATAGCCGATCGCACAAGCACAACCTTCAGCACTGTGACCGTTCCATCTACTGTCCCGAGCGTCGTTCACACTGGCCCCGGGCCATCGGACAGTCCTTATTGTCGAGCTCTTCTATAGAAGACCCATGGCTGCGTCTGAAAACTGGTAAATTCTGCCTTCTGAGGACACATTTCAATGTAGGAAGGCATCAAGGCACGTCCGAATCCAATGTTAGCTTCACTTCCTGTCTCATGAGATACCTTCATCTGATCGATTTTTGAAGTAAGCATAGATGCATCCTTAGCTGCCTTTGATATCCCACAATCCATTCTGTGACAGTTGTACTAGAAAAATAAAGATGGCGTCCTTATGTGGCGTTTGCTGCTCAGTTTGTGTATAAATGTACAATTTTGACCAACATATTTAAATTTTGTTACCATTTCTATTGAGAAATTACTACTGTAGTAATTAAATATTTGTTTAGTTCACACTAAAGCTCGCTGTCTCAGAAGTCTGTCCGAAATCATGAAGTTTCTTGAAGTGCCTTCATGCACAAATGCAGCCGTTCAAGTCATTCTCTCATAAGGCAGTGAGGCAGCAAGACAGCTACCTAGGTTTTCGGATCAATCTTGACCTTACATGACCGAGGCGTGTTGAAAGGTGCATCTGAAAGTTGGTAGAACAACCGATTTCTCAAGCATTTTAGGATTTCATAGAACAGGTATGTATTTCAGTGCACTGTACTCTAATACTGTATACTTACTGTAACCTAATGGACAATGCCTTGAAGTACTAATATACTAATCTGAAGAATCTATAATTAAACACCAATAAATACTTTAATCTACAAAGAACCATTTAGCTTGACTGTAGAACCCACAAAATTAAAAAAAAAAAAAAAAAAAAAAAAGTTCTTGACATGAAGAAAGTTTGAAGCATTTGAAAGTTTTGAACCATTGAAGAACCTTTATTTTTAAGGGTGTAATGGTTCATATTACAGTAGCATTTTTACACTTACAGTAGCATATTACATTTACAGATTATAGTAGACAACATAAACTTTATACAGATACATACTATCACTCAGATACACTTTGCATATATACAGTGTATGCATAGTCTTGTCTGTTAGTTTTATATATCACAATTAAATTGTAATTGTTGACAGACCAACTTTAAAAGCGTAACTGTGAACCTTGTCCAGTCTCTTGCAATCATTCTCCTAAGTACTGTAATGTGTCAATTTATACTGTTAAAATTGATAAATGCAATACAGAAGAAGTGCAGTCTTGTGAATTTTCAATCAAAATTGTAGCTTACAATGTAGTTTACATCTGAAAATACTGAGAGTACACTGTTATACTGACAACATGACTAAACATCTTGTTTGTGAACAATGACACAAGGTCTTGTCATTTTACTGGCAGTGATATGTTCATTCATATAAAAACTTGCTTTTGAGAGATGAGCTAAAGATTAGAAAGTTACACACTTTTGCAGGTAATCCAATTTGTGGCGGTGTTTGAATGAACTGTTTCAAGAAATGAACTTACTGTTTTGCAAATTTTAAGGATGATTTGAGAAATCCACCAGAGCGAGTGAGAAAATCTAAATATATTTTAACATTTCTATGATGGCGAAACTATATTTTCAGCAGCCATTAGTCTTCAGTGTTACATAGATAGATAGATAGATAGATAGATAGATAGATAGATAGATAGATAGATAGATAGACAAACTTTGGAAAATGCTTACATTCTGTTCCACTCTTGTGCTTCATCCAGCTGTCTTTGCAATAACGTGACCATGTGATCGACTTCTGACTTGTTCTTTGCAGTCTGTTCTCAGTAAGTGTGGTTCACTTGCTGCCTGTTGTAGCAGCTGGGGTGCTGACTGTCAATGTACGGAAATAGGAAGGTGATACTTCAGGTTTGATTTGCTCATATCGTAGAAAAATGCATTATATGTACGGTTCAAGGGGCTATGATTAAATGCATTAATTAATCACACTAAATTAGCATGTTAAATTGACAAGCTTATAAATTAATATGTACAGACTTGCAGAGAAATAGAGAGGGGGAGAGAGAGAGAGAGAGAGAGAGAAACATCAGGAAAGGATGTGGGCACAGCTTCTTTCATCAACATCTCTTCAAATGTTTTTCAAATTATCACATCATTTCAGCCTAATCTATTTTCATTCCACTCTAAAATTAAAACCTTCAAATTTGAAGCCTTTCCTGGTGTGATTTTTTTCATACATAGCCTACTATCTTCACACATCTCTGAAGTCTCTTCTTTTTGGGCTGATATATGTTCACAGACATGTGTCTTTTTTTATAAACTTAAACATATTTGGCTGTTTTTGGTTCTCACACATATTCGATGTTCCTTATTAGCGCCACCTTCATTCATTAACGCTTATTAAATGTTTAATCTGTGTTCTCCAAACCCGCGAGATTAAGCACAAGCGTCTTTTTTTCTGACTGGCGTGCATGTTTGCTGTGATGAATGTGTGTGACAGGGTTTGACCCTACCATGTCGCACTGCCGCTCACACTGGTTGAGATCGATGAAAGCGTTTGACGAACGCCCCTCAGCCGTGACATGCTTGGAAAGAGGATATTCTCTGTCCTTCTCATTAAAGTGCAAAATGACTTGACATTTACATGCAGATTGGGTGCCGGCTGCCGCCTTGCAACAGATAACATTATTTTAGAAGAAGGTTAGAGGAAAGTGACAGTGTGTGAGAGTGACTGTGTATATGTGTGTGGGAGGGGTGTTTTAAAGAGAAAGAGGCAAAATTGTTAAGTTATTTGAGCTTGATTTTTTTTTTTTTTTTAGCAATGGTTACCTAGCAGTATAGCAGACTGACTATGACAAATAAGTTATATAAATAAGGGCATTTTTTCTATTTGTATTTGCTATTTTCTAAGTTTGTTCCATTGTAGTGCTAAAATGTGTTGATTTTGATTCATGTCACCCAAACAGACTAGGTTTTCAATTATTGTCACACAATTTTTATTTTTTTTTTGTACTTGAGACCATTTTTGTCAAAATGACACAAAACTCTTGCCTACATTTGCACTCATTATCTGATGTGTATTAAATTGAGTACTAAACAACAGACAGGTTGTGCAGTTCCTAGTGATTCCTTAAAAGAAAAAAAAAAGGACATTTTGAGAGATTTACGCGTCGTTTATAATTCCACTTCCAACATGTCACCAGAACAATGTTTCTCTCACAGTTTTATCTGAGCACATTATTATTATTTTTTAGGAATAGCAAACCTCGATGATCCAAACAATTTCTGATGGACGATTTTTTTTTTTTTCTTTTTTTTTTTCGTTCCGTTCGAGAAGCCGTTTCACTCGGATATACGTCACCATAAGGAAGAAAAAACTATCCCAACTTTGATTTCATGCCGACTGTAACAGCCAGTCACTAAAAAGAATGAGTCTAATTCAAATCATTATCGCACTTGTGAGTTTTGAGGCTGTTTCATGAATCTTTTAGACTGGGTCATTTCAAATAATGGGTTCATAAGAGTAATTTTTTCTGCAAATCTGACATCCAAACTAATGCTGTGTTTATGTGTGCGGTAAACACGTTTGCACACACTAACAAGATTATATCTGTTTTCCTGAGATTTCCAATTATTGTCATGCATTTTTTTTTGCATTTGCGACCGTTTTATTCGCTGTCTAGAGCCCTGATACATCACAAAATTTGTGCATGCATTTGCACTCATGACCTCATTTGCATAATTCCTTTTATCGAATTGAGTGCTAAAAAAAGCAGACAGGGCATGCACTTCACTGTTAGCGAATTCCTTTTAGGCACTTAAATTCAAAACACCACTGAATATCTGTAAGTGAATTTGTTTTTAATTATAAAATTAAATGATTAAATAAATAAAAAAATCAATTATTATAAAATTTTAATTATTTGATTTTACAAAAAAACGAGTAAGCTACATTTTGTGAGGTCTATGCAGAATAAATTTCCTGAAAACAAGTCTTAATTCCTCATGGCATTTTCGCTTCTCTGAGAAATGTTTAGCCTTTCTTCAGATGTTTGTGCTAAAACAATTTGTGAACTGTATGTATTGGTTACTCTCTCTATCTCTCTCTCTGTGTGTGTGTGTGTGTGTGTCACCAAGTAAACGTATCACAACAATTTTACCCTTTGTAAGTAATCTCCTTGGCATGTGGTGGAAGCTCATTTGGCCAATGAGGCATGTTTGCTTCTTGGCAATAGTAAATCGAGATCTGAATCTATCACACTGAGAATGAGGATCAAGCCCTTGTCAGAGAGGTGAATGGCTCCGGAGAGAGCCCAATAAATCCAGAGCACTGGGGGCGGGGAGGTGAGACAGCACCTGTCACATCAATCTGAGGTCAAATGGTGATGCATGGAGCTCAAAGACATTCACATTATATAATTATATGACAGTGAACTGTTCTTGCGCTATATGACTGACACCGATCAACTGATCCTACGGATACCTTATCTCACAATGTCTCTACTCTCTGGTGTTCATACAGCATGAAATTGTATTTAGCTTTACTTGTATGTGTGGTTTTGAGTGCTTTAGTATCACAGTAGTGTATGCAAGTTTAGCCTGGGATATTTTTGCCTCAGTAGATGAGTGCCGTGCATGGTGGGGGGTGGGAGAGAGAAAGCAGTCAAGACACTTTTACTTGGTCACACTGACAAGTCCCAGCATTCCCCTCAACACACATAAACTCGTCCGAAAATGTGTATTTTTGTCCTTGAGTGGACACAAATGGCAGCAAGGAAAATTGTTGTTAAATGCAGACTCTGTCCCTTTGCTCTTCTCTCTCTTTGTGTGTCAGTGTTTATAAAGACAGAGAAAGACAGAAAGAGACTGTAGGTAGAATTCGAAATGCAGAATATAAAGCTGAGGCATGTAATTTCTGTGCTATTAACAATGGAAGCCTGTTTCTGCAGCAACAGTGAAAATAAATAAATAAACTGACATTATGAAATACACTGCAGGATATAAAGTTACAAATTACAAGAAATAAATTCACATTCAGATTGCAAGAAACAGTCACATTAAAGGGATAGTTCACCCATTAAAAGGTTAGTTCTATCATTTATTACTCGCCCTCATGCCGTTCCACACCTGCAAGACCTTTGTTCATCATCGGAACACAAATTAAGATATTTTTGATGAAATCTGATGACTCTGTGAGGCCATTATTGCCAGCAAAATAATTAACACTTTCAGATGGCCAGAAAGCTACTAAGGACATAAAACATTTACTGTGACTACAGTGGTTCAACCTTAATGTTATAAAGCCACAAGAATGCTTTTTGTGCACCAAAAAACCCAAAATAACGTCTTTCGAAAATATCTAGTGATGGTGAAGCTTTACGAATCATTTGTTTTGAATCAGTGGTTTGGAGTTCCAAAGTCATATGATTTCAGTAAACAAGGCTTCATTACGTCAATAGTGTTTCGGAATTTATTCGAAACAAAAGGTTTGTAAAGCTTCAAAGCAGTGTTTTGAAATCGGCTATCACTAAATATTGTTGAAAAGTCTTTTTTTTTTTTTTGGTGCACAAAAAGTATTCTTGTCGCTTTATAATATTAAGGTTGAACCACTGCACTCACATGAACTGTTTTAAATATGTTTTAGTAGCTTTCTGGGCATCTGAAAATGTTAATTGCCCTCCTGGCAATGGAAGCCTTACTGAGCCATCAGATTTTATTGAAAATATCTTACAGTTTTTCTCGATTGATTAAACACTATAACCAGGCTTTTGAGCTAAAATTTCAAAACTATAACGGCATTTATCAAAAAGCAAACCCATTTCCCTAAACCAGTGGTTCTCAAACTTTTTAGCGTGGAGTACCCCCTGAAGGGATTCCCATTCTTCTGCGTACCCCCTCTCTTCCACCTTTTCCATTAAGGGACAATATTTGCCCCCTAAATTGATTTTCCAGTGCATATTTTTACGTTTATGAATAACTTTATAAAATAAATAATGTTTTAAATAAAAAATTGTAGTAAACTTAAGTTCGTAGTGGGGAAGGAAGTGGTCAGGGACGACGAACAACTGGTGACTGAGTCTTTATTGAATGTCAAACAGAAGGACTGTGCAACGCACAACAACGAAAATAAACAATCCACAAAGGGCTTCACTCCAGGTTCGGTATACACTATCCACAAGGGCTTCACTCCACGTTGGGCTTACACTATCCACAAGGGCTTCACTCCACGAACCTCGACTCGACTCAGTCAACCGTTCCCCTCTCTCTCACACACTCCTGCTTCTCACGGCGTTTTGTCCTGTCTCCGCGCCAATCACTGCAATGAGAAACAGGTGTTCGTGATTTGTATTCAAGCCACTCACTTACCACGCGTCTCCCGCCATTCTCTCCGGTTGCAGACCTCGCTGAACCACGCCCCCCTCGCCACATACCCCCACCGCCCGACTCAGGCCGGGGAGCCGTCCGGCCTGCAGCCCCCCCCCATTTCTGGAGAGGAAATCGGCCACAGCCATCCGAACACCCGGCCTGTGGACCACCTTGAACTTAAAAGGCTGTAGAGCCAGATACCAACGAGTGATCCGCGCGTTGGTATCCTTCATGCGGTGGAGCCACTGCAGGGGAGCATGGTCCGAACAGAGAGTGAATTCCCGTCCCAGGAGATAATAGCGGAGGGTGAGGACGGCCCACCTGATAGCCAGACACTCTTTTTCTACGGTACTGTACTTAGCTTCTCTCTTAGAGAGCTTACGGCTAATGTACAGTACCGGCCGCTCCTCACCCTCTATCTCCTGGGACAGGACAGCACCCAGCCCTCTGTCCGACGCGTCAGTCTGCAATAGAAAGGGGAGAGAAAAGTCAGGAGAGTGAAGTAGTGGCCCGCCACACAGAGCAGCCTTTACTTGGGTGAAGGCCTGCTGGCACAGCTCCGTCCACTGGACCGTATCTGGAGCATCCTTTTTAGTTAGATCAGTCAACGAGCTGGTGAGGGCCGAATAGTTAGGTACAAACCTTCTGTAGTATCCCGCCAGCCCGAGGAACTGTCTAACCTCCTTTGTGGTCTTGGGGCGCGGACAGGTCGCAATCGCTGCCGTCTTGTCAATTTGGGGACGCACCTGCCCATGCCCCAAGTGGAAGCCCAGATACTTTACCTCCACGCGCCCAATTGCACACTTCTTCGGGTTGGCCGTGAGCCCAGCCCCTCTCAGCGATCTCAGGACGGCTCTCACATGCTGGATATGCCGCTGCCAATCGTTACTATAGATAATAATATCATCTAGATAGGCAGCCGCATACGCAGCATGGGGCCGGAGAATCTTATCCATGAGTCGCTGAAAGGTAGCCGGTGCCCCGAACAGCCCGAACGGAAGCGTAACGAATTGGTGTAATCCGAACGGCGTCGTGAAAGCTGTCTTTTCTTTGGATAAAGGCGACAAGGGGATCTGCCAGTACCCTTTCGTTAAGTCCAGTGTCGAATAAAATCGAGCCGCACCTAGCCGGTCAAGCAATTCGTCCACCCGCGGCATTGGATACGCGTCGAATTTCGACACTGCATTCACCCTGCGATAATCCACACAGAAACGAACCGAGCCGTCGGTCTTAGGGACCAAAACTATCGGGCTCGCCCAGTTACTGCTGGACTCTTCTATTACTCCCATTTTCAGCATTGCCTCTAATTCGTCCTGAACTACCTTTTTTTTGTGTTCAGGTAACCTATACGGCCGGCTGCGAACCACCACGCCCGGCTCCGTCTCGACATGGTGCTGAATAAGGTTCGTACGCCCCGGCAGGGGAGAGAACACGTCTGCAAATTCCTTTTGCAATTTGGATAAATCAGTGAGCTGGGAGGGCGAGAGGTGATCTCCCCCGGGACCAGAGCGAGAGATTGAGTTTTTACATTCGCCTCTGGTCCGAGATCATCCTCCCCACTAATCACCGTCGCCAGCATCACTGATTCTGCCTCATTCCATTTTTTTAGTAGGTTGAGGTGATAGATTTGACGTGCCCCCCTCCTGTCGGACCGTACCACCTCGTAATCGAGCTCGCCGACTTGCCGTGTGACCTCAAAGGGTCCTTGCCACTTTGCAAGTAATTTCGAACTGGAAGTAGGGAGCAATACAAGCACTTTTTCCCCCGGTGCGAATTTACGTAGGTTAGACCGTCTGTTATACAGTTGGCTCTGTCTGTGCTGGGCCTGTAACAAATTCTCCATTGATAGCCGCCCCAAAGTGTGGAGTTTTGATCGCAAGTCCAGCACATACTGAATTTCATTTTTGGCCTGAGATGGTCCATCCTCCCAAGTTTCCCTGAGGACATCCAGCACCCCACGGGGCTGGCGCCCAAAGAGAAGCTCGAAGGGGGAAAACCCCGTGGAGGCTTGCGGGACTTCTCGCACTGCGAATAACAGAGGTTCCAACCACTTATCCCAATTTTTGGCGTCCTCTTGCACGAACTTACGAATCATGGATTTAAGCGTGCGATTAAAACGTTCGACCAGCCCGTCCGTTTGTGGGTGAAAGACGCTGGTACGAACCGATTTAATGCCCAATAATTCGTACAGTTCGCGTAACGTGCGTGACATAAACGCCGTGCCTTGATCAGTGAGGATTTCTTTTGGAATCCCCACCCGGGAGATTAAGCGAAACAGTGCATCCGCAACACTTTTAGCAGAAATGTTGCGGAGAGCCACTGCTTCAGGATATCGTGTTGCATAATCAACAATGACTAATGCAAAGCGATGTCCCCTTGCTGATCGTTCTAATGGCCCGATGAGGTCCATACCAATTCTCTCGAAGGGGACCTGCATTAAGGGAAGTGGGCGCAATGGCGCTTTTAGGGTGGCCGGTGGGTTCACCAACTGGCATTCACGACAAGACGCGCACCACCTGCGTACATTCTCGTGAATGCCCGGCCAGAAAAACCGGGTCATGAGACGATTTAGTGTCGCTGCCTGTCCCAAATGCCCCGCCATTGGATTAGAATGAGCCGCGTGGAAAAGCATTTCCCTGCGGCTCTTTGGCACTAATAACTGGGTTGTATCTTCTTTTGTCTGAGTGTCTTGGGTCACTCGATACAACCTATCTTTTATAATCGCGAAATATGGGTAAGCAAGCGGACGTCCAGGCTGGAGAGGCTGACCATCAATCATCGAGACCCTATCAAAAGCATTCTTTAATGTCTCATCCTGAGACTGCTCCAGGGGAAAATCATCGCGTTCCGGAAGAATTAGTCTTCCGGCTTCACTCAGATCCCCTGCAGCAGAACTCTCCGGTCTCTGATCAGTCTCTCCGACCTGCACTCGCGCTTGCTCACCCCGCGTTCTTTCCCCCCAAGAGGCATCCGAGCATAGACATCCCAATAATTGTTTAAACGCGGGCCAATCCGTCCCCAAAATTATCGGATGCCGGAGGTGCGGGTTAACTGCCACCTCAACACTATGCTTTTGTCCCCTAAATTTAATTATGACGGACATTACGGGATATCTTACCACATCCCCGTGCACGCACCGAACCCCAACCATGCGGCCTGTATCCAATGCCCCAGACGAAATCAGGCTTTGATGGAGAGAGGTTTGGTTACAGCCCGAGTCCACCAAAGCCTGATAGGTACCCCCCTTGATACTCACAGGTATTTGGTACCCGCCAGCCTGACCAGGGGCGGCCTGAGGATCGTCGGGGACCCGGATCACCGTCCCGACCTCCATAACCGGACATTTATCCACAAAATGATCCGGATCCCCGCACCGCCAACAGGCCGGCCCAGACCTGCCCGCCGCTCCAGTGGCAGAGAGTGGGCTGAATACATGGCGCGGAGAGAGGGGGGAAGCAGGAGCGGGGTCCGCCCCGGCAGCAGGGAGTCCCGCCCCCCTGGGCGGGGCTCTGGGTCCGTAGGAAGGTGCCTGTCCCGAGGGCGGGGCGGAACACGAGGTGGGCCGGGCGGACGAGACCTAGGGACAGGGACAGGTCTAGAGAGAGAGGGGGACAAAAGAGAGGGAGAGAGAGAGGCAGCTGGAAGGGGTTCGCCGCCCCCTTGGCACGCCACCAGATGATCCTCCGCCAGTTGGATGGCTGAGTCCAGCGACGTGGGGCGGTGGCACTGGACCCACTCGGCCGTCTTTTTCGGGAGCCGAGTGATGAATTGCTCCAGCACCACGCGATCGACGACCAGGTCCACGTCGCTTCCCTCAGCCAGCAACCATTTGCGGCACGAGTCCCGGAGCTGCTGGGCCAACGTGAAGGGCCGGCCGGACTCACCCAGGTCGAGGGAGCGAAAGCGCTGTCGGTGCTGCTCCGGGGTCCGACCGACCCGCTGGATGATGGCCCGTCGTAGGTCTTCATAGACCAGGAGGTTCGGGACGGGGAGCTGCTGTGCCGCCACCTGTGCTTCTCCTGAGAGGAGCGGGACCAGCCTCATCGACCACTGGTCCCGCGGCCATTTACACGCCTCCGCGGATCTCTGGAAGAGGTCTAAGAACACCTCTGGATCATCCAGTGGGCCCATCTTATTTAAGGGCAGGTGGACAGGCACAGCGGGCGGTTCGATGGGCTCCCGGGGAACCTCCCGGTCAATCCAGCTCCGGAACGCCTCGCGGTCCTCCTGCTGGGTCTGTAGGATGGCTTGAAAACACCGCTCCTGGTCGCCTCTTAACTCCAGCAGGGCCTGTTGTTGTTCGCGGTGCAGGACCGCGAGGGACGCGATGATGTCCGCAAATGTGGCGGAGGACGACGATTGCATGGCGACGTGCACACCGACTTCCTTCCCGGGTTTCGGCACCAGTGTAGTAAACTTAAGTTCGTAGTGGGGAAGGAAGTGGTCAGGGACGACGAACAACTGGTGACTGAGTCTTTATTGAATGTCAAACAGAAGGACTGTGCAACGCACAACAACGAAAATAAACAATCCACAAAGGGCTTCACTCCAGGTTCGGTATACACTATCCACAAGGGCTTCACTCCACGTTGGGCTTACACTATCCACAAGGGCTTCACTCCACGAACCTCGACTCGACTCAGTCAACCGTTCCCCTCTCTCTCACACACTCCTGCTTCTCACGGCGTTTTGTCCTGTCTCCGCGCCAATCACTGCAATGAGAAACAGGTGTTCGTGATTTGTATTCAAGCCACTCACTTACCACGCGTCTCCCGCCATTCTCTCCGGTTGCAGACCTCGCTGAACCACGCCCCCCTCGCCACAAAAATGTTTAATAGAGAAATATGCAATGATGGTAAAACGAAGTGATACTTTTAAATATTAAACAAACTGCCAGTAGGTGGCAGCAAGTCACTGTTTTTATGAGTGAGTCATCGAGTCATTCATTTAGTAACGAAGCAAGTGGCTGCGAATGAATCATTGACTCTCACAATTCGTTCAAAGCCGCATTCGTGTGTTGTAGTTCTGCTCTGGTTTTCTTTAGAAATATTTTTTCGTTGCAAAATAGAGTAAATACTGACAGTACTGTGTTTAAAATGTACGTTTTGTTTTTTGACCTGTTGTATAAGGCACGTTTGCAGTCATGTGGATATTTGGGTACAATTGCATTCTTCCTCGTTATCAACATTAAATACAAGAACTCACACAAGGTAACGTTATGTTTTTGTATCGAAGAAAGTTTGAGTCTTAAATTGATATCAATCCACTATTGGTGTCTATATTTGTTCTTCATGCAAGTGCTAAATCCCCACTTTTACAAAGATGCATTGTTGAGGAACGGCAGTAATTTAGTGCGATTTAAGGCAGCAGATTCTGCACTCAATTTATCATATGCATGCTGCTTGTGTGGATGCAGTCATTTTAGACTGCAAAAAAAATGAGGTAATTTGATTAAATGTAATGGATTTATGGCATTTTGCCAGTTAGAAATACATGCTCAGTTTTAATATTATTTTAAGGTATGGTAGAGTTAAATTAACTACTCCGCATTTTGTTCACGTACCCCCTTTTGTCACCTCATGTACCCCAGTTTGAGAAACACTGCCCTAAACTATAAACACTATTCCCCTTTTTGACACGAGTCAGATTTGTTGAACTGTCACTTCAAAACTCTAGACACAAATCCCTTCATTTCTCATTGCCTACACCATGTTGTCATTTAGAAAGCACTAGCATTCAATATTTTTCACTCAAGTCAGCATAGCTTGAGCTCAATTAGCATAAAGTTACCCACATGGAAACACTAAGAGTCCAAATTTATCACACACCAATCAGAACCTTCAATAGAGAGATAAAAGAGCCAGAGTCAGTTCATTCAGTTTTGGATCAATGGATCCAGAGAGACGTGATTGAAAATGTCAAGGACATCAGAGAGGAGGAGGAGGAAGTGGATGAGCAAAAGCAGTAAGGAGTGGAGGAAGAGGTGAAGGAAGAGGAGGAGGACAAGGGTGAGGATGAGGGGCTAGGAGACAAGGAGTCTCAGATGAAATTTGTGCCACTAGTTGACCATGTCCTTGTCCATGGTATGACTGTGAGGGAGGCTGGGCAATGAGTTCAGCCAAACTTAAGTTCCTTCACCGTCACCTCGATCATAAGAATCTTCAGGGAGGAAAACAAGTAGGTGTACCTCAGTGTACTCAGAGTGCTGAGTTTCTGTCTGCTTCCATTTTGTAAAAAGGATGAGTTACAGATACAGTAATCAGTACTTCTGTTTTTGTAGGACACAGAGACGATGGAATGGAAAAAGACTGACTAGACATTTCAGTTGATGCGTGCCAGGGGTGGATCAGGCATGCAAGAGGATTTTACCCCCTGCTGCCTGGCTAGGGCCAGTAGAGCCTGTGATGTTGATGAGATTCTCTGGCATGTCCCACATGGAAAGAACCTATATGTGGATATATGCGCATATATGAAACCTATATGCAGTGTATATGCACATATATGATAATATATATGCTGCATATATGCCATATATATACTGCATATATGCTGCATATATGCGTATATATGCCACATATAGGCAAAATTGAGGTGCATATATGTGCATACAGGAAACATAGGTCTCCTGTATTGCTTCTTCATATCCACATATAAGCCCTATACATAAGATATGTCTTCTATATAGCTAATGGCAGGATCTGGTCATTTTGTAGCTCATATCTCATGTTTGACTGTCATACATGATACCTAGCTCATATTTTCTATTATCAAGGCAAAAACTAAGAATTAATGAAAAAAATTATGCAAGAACTTATGTATGTGCGAACACATGAAATTGGTCCCACATGGAAAAAACCTATATAAACATATATGTTTCGATATAGGTTTTTAATATATGTGACATATATAAAATTGGCCATTTTTCTATATTATATGTACATATATGTACATATATTCACACATATATATGTACACATATATGTACATATATGAAGAGTTTCGTTGCAAAACGAGAACTCAGTTTTTAACATTTGTCAAAACATATTTATTATTATGTTATCATATTATTATTTTGTTTTATGGTGCTACTTAGCTGTATTTTTTAAGTTATGAAAGTTTAAATAAAAAAAAAAAACAACTGCAGTTGAATTGATATTAATTGGAATGCACAACCAAAAAACAAGATTTTTGGAAAATTAAAAAAACTGAGTTTTGTTTGGTGTATTGTACTGTACAGTACATTAAGGAAAAAATAATGTGCAAATGTATACATGTGTTCATCATGTGAAAAGTTCCTTGAGGGGGAGAACCACAAGCAACACAACTTAATACTGGGTTTTGGTTTTTGTAGTATTGTTTTGAATTTATCTCATTAGTGTGTAAGACTATGTTGTAGTGTGTGTTTTTGAGGGCTTGTGTGTGATGTCTGTGGGCAAAGTTTGGTTTTTCAGCAAGAGTGAATGGTTTTGAGTGTAGAGCTTCATTATGGCCTGAAAATAGGATGTTTGGGGAATTAGGTGAGACGTTATGGATTTGTGTTTACTGTTTTGAGAATATGAGGCATAGTTTCAAGAAATGTGTTTAAGCAATCGAGAAAAACTGTAATTTGTCTTCTGAAGATGAACAAAGGTCTTACTGGTGTAGAACAACACGAGGGTGAGTAATAAATGACATAATTTTCATTTTTGTGTGAACTAACCCTTTAAGAAATATTCGCAATTGTGTGATATGCTGCAGTTACCTTTTTTTTTTTTTTTTACTCTGAGCTGAAAGCAGTGCAAAACAACAGACGGGGTGCTTCTCAATTCTTATTTGTGCATCCTTGTTTCCTTTCCTCACATCTTAGTGAGGGAAGGACAAAAGGAAAAGACGCGAGGACAGAGGAATTGAATCAAGTGAAATGATATCCTCACTCCCTTTAGCACCACTTCAAAGCGTCCTCAGCTGCACATGACGGATCTACCCATAAGTTGTTAAAGTTTGGTTATTTAAAAAATTATAAGAAATATTAATAAAGCAAGATGCCCCGTTGAAATATGTGAGATGTAAAATTTATTTAAACTGCAAAAGTAAAGCATACATTTAAATTATTATGACAGATATGAAGGGGGAGGAGAATTTATGCATGCATTCCATTTCTCAACGAGAAAGATTTCCGCAAAGGATACACCTGTGTATCCTCGCTCATGACTCCGCAGGAAGCTTCCTCACTCCTCGTTCCTCGCCTCCTCGCGGTGCAATTAGAGAATTGGGATGTCCTTCAAGATAACTGAGCTTGATCAGTTTCCGGGTCGTAGGATGGAGGACAGAGGAAACAAGGAGGGATATTGAGAAGCACCCAATTCCTAGTGATTCTTAAAAAGAAAAAAAAGTACATTTTGTGAGGTTTATTCATAGAAGGAAAATATTCTGTTGGTTATGGTTACACTCAGTGGTCCAGACTGCGAAGTCACGTTCTCTAAAAATAAATGAGGCTGGAAAATAAAAAAGTTTTTTTTTTTTTTTTTTAAGAAAATAAGTACACTACTTTAAGTAATTAACATTAAATATTTGTTGACCAAAAAAAAAAAAAAAAGGGGCCAGGGGAAAACAGTTTAGTTTTAATTTTTTTGCATCTTTTGAAGTTCTCAGTCAACATTAAAAGAGATAATTACAGCTCGAATCAACAGTCTGTTTATATCACTGGACTTCTAAAAGGGATGTTTATGAACTTCGCTGCCTAAATTTGGAAAACCCATTAAGAGGAGATGTTTTCAGTTTTTAGACCAAACAAACTTTTAAAATAAACCCAAAACACAGATTGCTTATTATCTCTGCTAATTCTAAATGAGCAATTTCACACTAACAATAATTGATTTGCACAAACTTTTTTAGAAACCACGACAGAATTAGCAGGCCTGAGTAATATCAGCTTTAACTTCTGTTTGGCATACTACATGATAGGGACCGACACGCTGCCCAGTTACTGGTATATTAGAATTGATTATAAAGTGGTGCAGACTTGAGTGTCCGTGTGGATTTATCACAGTAATATGGTGCTGATGAATGCAGCATGCGTTTAGCCGATGCTAATGGAGTTGCTTTTGTCCTTTTGGCACTGAACTCCTGATTGAATCAACTGGATGGAAGGTCAGGGACTCAGGGGAGATGCGCTATTCATTTGCATTACGGGTTTTATGGGTGGAGTGGAAAGTTTGGCTGTGTGTGTGCAGGTGTATTTGATATATGGAGAGCATTGAAAGTAAACTTGGTTTTCAGTTCTGCCCATGCGACCATGTGAATTGATAAATGTGGGGGTTTTTTAGGTGGTTGTGTACTTGCCCAAGTCAAAAGAGCCCCTCAAGTGTCTGATATTTAGGTTCCCTTTTGCTCATTTTATTGTCTGCCAGCTGAAAATTGTTAGTCTGATTGTTTTAAAAAATGTGGCTTGTTGAGGAGAGATGCCCTATTACATGATTTTAGGTATTATTATGGTTGAAATGGATTTTCTTATGTGAAAGAAAAGATTTTTGTGAAGAACTGCCAGAAATTTTGGTCATCATTAAATGAAAATTTTGAAATCTGCCATTTTTCTCCATAGCATGTTCATGGGTACTGATGAGTGAAGTAACAATATCCGATTCTTAAACTAGTCAAGTCTTTTGAACAAAACGGTTGATCCAACCAATCCATATGTTCACAATCGTTTTCATGATTTGTTCACAATTTGGAATGAACCAGTACTTGCTCAATTCAGAGCAGTTAACAGTCAGTGAATAAAGACTTAAATTTGCATGGCTTCAGAAAACAAGAATATATGGCTGCTTGATAGAAAACTGAAATCACAATATAGATTAATGCATTTATGAAATTTCAAAGGCTGCGATTTAGATAATGCTGTAGCTTGACAGACACAGTTCTGATTCACTTTCACTATTATTAATTTATATTATTTTTACATAATATTTATTCTTATAATATTTATAATATAAAAAAAATCACATTTCATGTTTCACTGAAAAACATTCTGTTGAACTATATTCCTTTAATTAGCAGTAATAATAGTCTTTTTTTTGTCTTGGCACAGTAATAATCATTACTGTGTTGGAGTTACTGTGTGTGTGTGTGTGTGTGTGTGTGTGTGTGTGTGTGTGTGTGTGTGTGTGTGTGTGTGTGTGTGTGTGTGTGTGTGTGTGTGTGTGTGTGTGTGTGTGTGTGTGTGTGTGTGTGTGTGAATGATGTGAGCGAATGAGAGAGGAAGAAGTCTCTCTTCATTTCTGTCATGAAAAGGGTCTCCATGGGACTGAAGAGAGAGATGAGAAGAGGAGAGAGAGAGAGAGGGGGAGAGACAGAAGACTATTTAAATCCATCACCTTGAGCAATTGTCAGTGCTGCAGAAGAGGATCGAGGGACCCGGGGAGGGAGGAGATGGAGGAGTGGATCTTGTCTTGTGATTCATCCCTCTATTGGGTGAATTAAATCTCAGTCAGTTGGCGAGCAAACAGATTTATTTTGAGTGGGAAACCAAGGCTTGGGTGCGGGTGGTGTGACCAGACCAAGCTGAATCAGCTAGCGCGGGTGGGGGCATGCTGTCAATCACCTACGCATCTACCCTCAATGTGATGCTGACTATCCCTCAGTCTCTCTCTCACACACATACACACTCGCTCATCATGCTAGGGCTGTTCCTTTTAGGCCAGCCTGATTTATCAGCCCCCCGCGGATGAGAGTACGACAGCTGTCAGTCATAGCTTTGGTGTAAGAGATGGATGAGGAGGCTACATGTGCCCATACTGCTTGCCTCAGACACACCCATACACACACCCATATCATAAGCCCTATTTAGATGGTAATTGCTTCTCATATGTTTTTAAGGTAATTTTTACATTTACATGGGATATATTGAGTGACTTTATTGGCATCTGAATCCAGAATTTCAGTGTTTTTCTCCCACCATCTACGTTCAAATTCCCAGCCAAATTATCTGTTTTTTTGTTTTTTGGACAAACGCCAAGTTTTGTGTGTGTGTGTGTGTGTAATTTAACTGCCATTTTAATCCACATCCCTGAGTTTACAAGAATAGATCAATCCAAAATCATTTTGTAAATCTGTTTTGTCCACTTCCAAGCACCATTAAATGTTGCACTTTGCTGTAATGTACATTCATTTTAAATATGGACACTTTCAATACTGAAATGCTGGAAACTTACTAAAAGGTTCAGTGGGGTTCTATATAGAACCCTACGGTTCTTGACTCAAATTTAAAGGTGCTCTAAGTGATGTCACGCGTTTTTAGGCCAAAACATTTTTTGTCACATACAGCAAACATCTCCTCACTATCCGCTAGCTGCCTGTCCCCTGAACACACTGTAAAAAAACGCGGTCTCTGTAGTCGCCACAAGCTCCAAAAATGGCAATAAAAACAAACTGGTGCAGCCTGGACCACAAAACATAATAAACATGCTCCAGCCAATAACCAACAAGAATGATTTTAAATGCGAGTTCATGAATGTTTCAGGAAGCATGGAGGGGAGGGGGAGGAGGAGAAGGAGGAGGAGGGAGGGTCTAGCTAGCCTTTGTTTTGTTTGACAACACTTCGAACGTCAACAAGTTACTCCACCCAGGATCACTTAGAGCACCTTTAAAGAACCTTTATGCCAAAAAGGTTTTATAAGGAGAAATATCATAATTGAATGCATAATACTTTCGTGTTTACTGGGTTATTTAATTTTGTTTCTAAAGATGAAGTATGTTTGCAAGATGTGTGATTCATAAAATTTAATTACACAATTCCATTATGTAACCCTTTAAAGGGTTAGTTCACCCAAAAATGAAAATTCTGTCATTTATTACTCATCCTCGTGTCATCCGTAAGATCTTCATTCATTTTCAGAACACAAATTAAGATTTTTTTGATGAAGTCTTAGAGGTTTCTGTTCCTACATAGAAATCGACTACCACTCTAAGGTCCAGAAAGTTAGGAAAGCATCATTAAAGTAATTCATGGAATATTTTATTTTATTTTTATTTTATTTTTTTTCCACAAACAAAGCACTTGCATCACTTCATAAAATTCAGGTTAAACCACTGGAGTCACATAATGATGTCATTCCTACCCTTCTGGACCTTAAAAGTGGTAGTTGCGTTTGATCTCTATGTGGAGGGACAGAAAGCTCTCAGACTTCATCAAAAAGATCTTAATTAGTTTTTTTCTGAAGATGAACGAAGGTCTTACGGATGTGGGTGAGTAATAAATGACAGAATTTTATGGGCGAACTAACCCTTTAATTTAAGATTCAATGTAGAACTTTTTCTTCTAAAAATGTATACATCACTGATCCACAGTGAGTGGAAGCTGTTAAGAAGAAAAAGGAAAAAAGAGAACAAAATCACAAACTTTTATAATGGGCCATTAATATGGTATGCAATATATTTTTTAAAATATTTATTAGATACATTTACATAAATTAGGGCATGCACAGCTAACCATTTTAATAGTTAAACAAGTAGCCAGGTCAAATGTTTACCTTGATTTTACTTTTAATTTATTTCTGCTGATTTTCATGTCATTAAAATGACGTCCATCATTTTGAGAGTTAAAATGCAAGACAGAAAACTATTTATACGTATTTATACTATTTAAACGCATACGTTTTCCTATTTTTAAATGGGATGTATTATATAAAATATTAAATAATTACCAGATTATTTTTTCCTATTAAATTAAATATGAATTTATTAATTGTCAATAAAGCGATAACTGGCATTTTGTTTACAGTTGACAAGCATATGGCTGACTATGTGTGCAGTGCGTTTCCAAGTTAATAAGATCACAGAACTTGCTCCTCCACCATGTGTAAATTGCCATCTGAATGCATCAGTTTTATCACTGAGGTGTTAGGCAAATTTATTTTTACAGACGTCCCCATGAGAAACAGTTACCATCCGAATAGGGTTATATGCCGAAATTAGCACTAGTGGCAGTATTACACTAACACCTTTTATTTCTTTTCACACAAATTGATTACAAAATATCAAATAATAAAAAAATATATATATATTTTCCTGTTGTTCCTTATACTACTCAAAATGCTTTTTCTGGATTTGTAAAATAATGTTTCTCGGAAGCTCACCTGGTACAACTTTGCACTTGTGATGCAAAGCACTTAGGTATGAATCCTGCGAAATATGTTATAAATCAAGACCTGTAGAAGGAAACTAAAATGGCATGATTGCAGCAAATGTTATTTTTATTTTTTTTTATCTCACATTTGCTTTTGTTAACACCATCAGTTTAGGGTAGGGTTTAGTGTATGCGGTACGTTGTTTTCAAATGTGAACAGCAGCCTTTTAGCGCCACTCAATAGACATTTCTTTTCCGAAACTGCCTTTGTACGTACAACAACAAAATAAAATGTGACGTTCATCTGCTTTGGATAAAAATGAATGCGTTTTTAATGTCACTTACTGGACATTTCACTTTAAATGTGTTGCAGAATGTGCAAGAAGCAACGCAATGTCATTGTAACGAAACGGGACTCAGGCAGGGATCCATTTGCAGTGCTTTATTAAAAGTGAGCGTGGTCGTACAGGCAAGGTCAAAACAGGAACAGCAAGGGACAGGCAGAATCATAGTCAGGATACAGGCAATGGTCAGGACAGGCAGATATCATTCACAGGTCAGGATACAATAAACAGTCCGAAGGCAGGCGGCAGAGAATCGTACACGGGTAACAGACGGGATCGGTAACAGACAGGCAGACAGGAGGATAACGCTCAGAAATTGTAACACAGGTTAACAAGACTTCCCAATGAGGTGGTGTGTGAGTGAGTCTTATATAGTATAGATAATGTGCTTCAGCTGTAAGTGGCAATTGATAATTGTTGTAGAATGTGTGCATGTGACTGGCAGGGAGGATTATGGGAACTGAAGTCCAGGAACCAACAGGAATCGTGACAGTCATTTTGTAGAAATGTCGCCAGAGGCATGTTTGTCCAGTGAGTCTGGGTTGCGCATATCATAAAACAGCAAGTCTTCTTAGTTCAGTAAAGGAAATCTTGATGTATGAGACACTTTTCACAGCCAACACAGATACTTACAGAGTTCAGCAGAGGCACACACACCGTTTTTGCTTTTTTCTATAACTCATTTTACATCTATTTCTCTTTTCAAAACCCTAGTGAGCTGTCTCGCTGTCAACTAAACACATAGGCAGCAACCTTCTAAGGTAGCATCTTGACTAAAATGAATCCTCATAAGAGACTGATCTGAAATACTCTTCATAGACACCAACTCAGTTAACTGTCACGAACGTGATCCCCATATGAAGCACATGAGAGACTTGACTAAACGTCAGTTGATTCCATTACAGTTTCTAAGCTAATGGCTCAATTCTGCAATATACTTTTTATTTGCATTTAGGCATCTGGCAAACACTTTTATTCAAGGGCCTACATTTGATAAATAGAGCAGTTCATGTATTTAATTGGAATTGACTGAACTACATGGGCTGGAACGGTAGCTCACTGTTTCACAGCAAGAGTCCCTGGTTTGAGTCCCAGCTGAGCCAAGAGGCATTTTTTTGTGCAATTTGCATGTATTCCCTGTGTCAACATGGGTTTCCCCCAGGTGCTCTGGTTTCCCCCATGAAGTATAAGTGAATAGAAGAGAGAATAAATTGCTTGTAGGTGAGAGTGTGTGTTTATATCTGTGTGTTTGCCCGGTAATGCATTGGCTACCTGCCCAGGGTGTCGCCCATAGATCCTGGAATAGGCTTTAGTCCTCCCTACAGAGGATAAGCAGTATGGAGAAGGAATGATTGAGCTACATGCTTCAATGAATTTCACAAATATTGGATAAAATAGATCAACTCATTTTCTATCAATACTTTTCAGTACTGAATGAAATTTTCATAATCAATATTTCCATTTGACTGCTGTATGTTGGATGAAAATTTTATCTGAGCTTGCCATGATGCATTCTGGGATTGCCTTTTCAACGATGCATGTTGGTTCAAAAGTTAAGTTTACAAAACTTAAATGAAAATTAGAAATGTTGCCTTTGCAACTAACTGAAATAAGTTTATGATGACTCGGAAGTAGGTACAGATCTTTTCTTCTGTACTGTGATGTACAACCAAGTGTAACGGATTATCCAAAAAGGGGACTTAATTTAATCAAAAATTCATTAAAAAATGGTTTAAATCTAATGATTGTTTATTGGTTTTTGAGAAGTGAGCTTGCAGAGCTTAAAGGTGCCCTAGATTGTTTTTTTACAAGATGTAATATAAGTCTAAGGTGTCCCCTGAATGTGTCTGTGAAGTTTCAGCTCAAAATACCCCATAGATTTTTTTAAATAAATTTTTTTAACTGCCTATTTTGGGGCATCATTAACTATGCACTGATTTTTTTCAGCACGGCCCCTTTAAGAGATGCGCCCCCTCTGCCCCACGAGCTCTCGACTATATATACATCGCATAAACAAAGTTCACACAGCTAATATAACCCTCAAATGGACTGTTACGTAACAGTCGGTGTTATGTTGAGATCCGAGTGTTTTCCGGAAGTCTTTTAAACAAATGAGATTTACATAAGAAGGAGGAAACAATGGGGTTTGAAACTCAATGTATGTCTTTTCCATGTACTGAACTCTTGTTATTTAACTATGCCGAGGTAAATTCAAATTCTGATTCTAGGGCACCTTTAAGTTTAAGTTGACAAAATATTTAGAGAATTCCTGCATACTTCATCAGAGAGAAGTTTGTCGTTTTCCCTTGAAGGTTCGAGATATAACATTTTGAGGTCAAAATAGTTAACAAATCATGCATTTAGAAAATAGAAAGGGTGAATTTTCATTTATTGCAGACTTAAAGTTGAAATACTAAGGCCTGGTTTCATAGACAGGGCTTAGATTAAGCCAGGATTAGACCTTAGTTCAATTAGGAAATTTTAGTAGCTTTTATAAGCGTGTCTTATAAAAAAAACATTACTGATGTGCATCTTGAGACAAAACATTGATATATTTTAAGAAACAGTATGTCAGTGCAAGCTGCTTTCAGTTAAAACATCTCATCGCATTTTAGACTGGGACTAGGCTTAAAGGTGCCCTAGAGTTAAAAATTTAATTTATCTCGGCATAGTTGAATAACAAGAGTTCAGTACATGGAAATGACAAACAGTGAGTCTCAAACAGCATTGTTTCATCCTTCTTATATAAATCTCATTTGTTTAAAAGACCTCAGAAAAACAGGCAAATCTCAACATAACACCGACTGTTACGTAACAGTCGGGGTGTACGCCCCCAATATTTTCATTTGCCAGCCCATGATCGAGGCATTACACAAGGGCAGACGTCTGGATCTGTGCACAGCTGAATCATCAGACTAGGTAAGCCAGCAAGAATAGCGAAAAATGGCAGATGGAGCAATAATAACTGACATGATCCATGGTAACATGATATTTTTAGTGATATGTTTCTAAATGTTTCATTAGCATGTTGCTAATGTACTGTTAAATGTGGTTAAAGTTACCATCGTTTCTTACTGTATTCACGGAGACAAGAGCCGTCCTTATTTTCATTATTAAACACTTGCAGTCTGTATAATGCATAAACACAACTTCATTCTTTATGAATCTCTCCAACAGTGTAGCATCAGCTGTTAGCCATGGAGCATAGCCTCAAACTCATTCAGAATCAAATGTAAACATCCAAATAAATACAATACTCACATAATCCGACGCATGCATGCAGTATGCATGACGAACACTTTGTAAAGATCCATTTTGATTATATTAGCTGTGTAAACTTTAAATTGCAGTATTATTTCAGACGAACACAATCAGAGATATATTTAAAAATATCCTTAGTCCTCCAAGGCTTATAATGGTTGTGAATGCTAACCCACATTCTGAAGACAGAAAAAATGCATCCATCCATAAAAAAAGTTATCCATACGGCTCCAAGGGGTTAATAAAGGCCTTTTGAAGTGAAGGGATGTGTTTTTGTAAGAAGAATTTCCATATATAAAACTTTATAAATTCAAATATGCGAGCTTCCGGCGGACGACCATATGCATATTGTGCATGTCAATTTGGGCGGAAGAGCAACCTTTGACCCGAACGCAATGACGAATGTGGAGGCGAAGAGGAGAGAGCAAAACAAAAAAACACTGGTCACAAATTAGAAGTCTAAAACGAGAAATTTTAAAGACAAATGATTATGATACTCCTACATCCTGCGTCATACACAATGTCTCGGGTTACTCATTTGAGGCAAGTCAACTTGCGCATTTCTGCATACGGTCGTCTACTGGAAGCTCGTTATTTGAATTTATAAAGTTTTAAAAATTGATATTTTTCTTACAAAAACACATCCCTTCGCTTCAAAAGACCTTTATTAACCCCTTGGAGCCATATGGATGACTTTTTTTAATGGATGGATGCATGTTTTCTGTTTTCAGAATGTAGGTTACCATTCACAACCATTATAAACCTTGGAGGACTAAGGAGGGTATATTCAAAAACTAATACTATACTATTATAGTAAGTAACACTATGATTTAAATTGAATTGTAAGATTAATAATCAAACCATGGCTCTACAAAGAATCTACAAAGAAACATCTAACAAATTTTACCTCAATACATCATTTTAAAATGTATGTATTTATTTTGTCCATACAATGTTGTCCAGTGTTGTTTTAGATCTTTAAGTTTTGACTTTTATATGGACAAAAACTTTCTTCGGAACATAATTTTTGTATGTATGTGGGGTGAGATCGCACAAATGACAGAATTTTCATTTTTGTATGAACTGTTCCTTTGCTTTGAATAGCCTTTGCAACATCAACATGCATATACAGCCTAAAATGTTGTAACAGTTTTATAACATATCTAATATTACTCTGTGTAAACAGGTACAGAGAGACAGGGGAGGGCAGTTAAATTTACACTCTTATCAGACACAAATAGATGAAAACATCAGAGAAAAGAAGAAGTGATGATAGGGACAGTTCCAGCCATGAAAAGACAGATCCTGTGGATGTCTGTTTGTAGACTGGGGTCAAACCCATATTCAATTCCCAGACTCATCAGAACTTATCACTAGTCAGGCAGTCATGTTCCACAGATCACTGGGCTAAGTGATAAGATCCGAAGCGAGAAGATCAAATAATTTAAGCATAATTTAATCTCGCAGCCTGAAACACACAAACACATGTTTGTGTGATTCACTGGAGATTTGTGTTAGTGATGAAGACAGGTTTCAATGTTGGGGAAGCTACTTTGAATCTGTAGTTTTTCAAGCTACTAATAATTTAAAGAAGTTAAACTATATTTGGTTGAATATAATTATCAGATAAAATAGTTCAGTATAGCCAACAGATCAGTTACACTGAATAACGTACTCGGTTACTAACGTAACCTCGGTTCCCTGAGATACGGAACGAGTACTGCGTATGGGGAAAGGTCTCCCTTTTTCCCCGCTGCTGAAGCCTTTTTCAATAACGCAGTGTAACTGCACCGTCATTGGTTCACTCATAGACAAGTTGTTGAACCAATGGCGGCGCGGCATAGCTGCGCGGCCTATGGCGACAAAGCGCGCGAATATTCCCGCCGAAATGGGCGGGGTATAGGGCTATATAAGCAGGCGTTTCGCCATAGGATTTCAGTGTCAATCGACTGAAGCGACGACCCTGAGCCGCAGCCTCGTGGCACGGCAAGTGACGCAGTACTCGTTCCGTATCTCAGGGAACCGAGGTTACGTTAGTAACCGAGTACGTTCCCTTTCGATACTTCACTCGTACTGCGTATGGGGAACGAATTCAACCACGCCGTGCCACGGCTGGGAACGATATAGCTTGCATTTGGCCACCCAGAGGGGGGCAAAAAGGACAAGCGGAGGCAAAGCCTAACCGAACCCATGGTTACACTGAAGGAAGATACTTCCTATGGTGGCGTGAAGCGGGACCTGTTGGAAGCCGCTAATCACACCGACAGGACCCGAGCTTGTAAGGTCGGGACATCGAGGTGATAGAACCTGACAAAGGTGGACGGCGAAGACCAGCCGGCCGCCTCACAGATGTCTTGGATGGAAACTCCGTTGGACCAAGCCCACGAGGAAGCCATTCCTCTAGTGGAGTGGGCCCTGACTCCTATGGGGCAATTAGTGCCCAGTGAGGAGTAGCACAGGTTAATAGCATCCACTATCCAACGGGAAATGCGTTGTTTCGAGACCGGAGACCCTTTGGTGCGGCCGCCAAAACAAACAAAGAGCTGATCCGACAGTCTGAAAGACTGTGATCGGTCTATGTAGGTCCTCAATGCCCTGACTGGGCAGAGTAGCTGCAGCTCTGGTTCGTCCGCCGAGGGAGGAAGAGCAGAGAGCGAGATGACCTGAGCTCTAAACGGAGTTGAGAGCACTTTAGGGACGTAGCCATGCCTAGGTTTCAGAACGACCTTAGAGTCACCAGGCCCGAATTCGAGGCATGCAGGGTTCACAGAGAGGGCCTGCAAATCGCCAACACGCTTTACCGATGCTAGTGCTAGTAGCAGAGCGGTTTTTAGTGTTAGGGGCCTGAGGTCGGCTGAACCCATTGGTTCAAATGGGGCTCCTTTCAAGGCCCTGAGGACCAACGAGAGGTCCCAGGAGGGAATAGTGAGAGGGCGAGGAGGATTCAAACGCCTAGCACCTCTCAAAAACGGATCACGAGCCCGTTTCGTCCCACCGATTGGCCAGCAATAGGAGCGTGGAACGCTGCAATGGCTGCTACGTAAACCTTAAGCGTGGAAGGGGAGCGCCCCATTTCCAAGCGTTCTTGGAGGAAAGACAGTATGGAAGATACGTCACTCTCCACAGGGTCTATGTTGCGTGTTGAACACCAATCAACAAAGACTGACCACTTCTGGTCGTAGAGGCGCCTCGTAGATGGGGCTCTAGCCTGAGAAATGGTATTTAGGACGTCCTCGGGGAGGCTAGTCGGCTCCCATCGAGGGACCAGAGGTGCAGAGCCCAGAGCTGCGGCTGTGGGTGCCAGATTGTTCTGTTTGCCTGAGAGAGGAGGTCCCGTCTCAGGGGAATCGGCCACGGGGCTCTTAGAGAGAGCCTGAATAGCTCTGAGGACCAAACCTGGTTCCTCCAGAGCGGGGCCACCAGAAGGACTCTGTGCTGGTCTTCTCTGATACGCCTGATGACCTGGGGGATCAGTGCGATCGGAGGGAAAGCATAAAGGAGCGTGCTGGGCCATGTGTGGGCCAGAGCATCTACTTCCTTCGAGAAAAATGTTGGGCAATGAGAGTTGTCTTCTGAGGCGAAGAGGTCTACCTCTGCCTTCCCGAAGAACTCCCAGATCGTGAGGACCACTTGGGGGTGGAGCATCCACTCGTCGGAGGGGATGTTGCTCCGTGACAACATGTCCGCACCCAGATTGTTCCTGCCAGGAACATGAGTCGCTCTGAGCGACTGAAGCCTCGGAAGAGCCCATTCCAGCAGTCGTTTCGCCAGAGCGCATAAGCGGCTGGACGAAAGACCGCCTTGGTGGTTCAGGTATGACACCACCGTCATACTGTCTGACCGAACTAGAACATGACGTCCCGTCAAGTAAGCCTGAAAGAACTGAAGGGCTTTCATCACTGCTAGCATCTCTAGACAGTTGATGTGTAGATGGCTTTCCTCGTGGCTCCACGAGCCGAAGGCCGGTCTGCCCTCGCACACAGCGCCCCAGCCCAAGTTGGAGGCGTCTGTTGAGAGCACCGTCCTCCGTGAGACCGCCTGTAAGGGGACTCCGCGTTGGAACCATACTGGATCCATCCAAGGTTTCAGGGCTAGAAGACAGGCCCGATTGACCTTGAGACATAGGCGGCCGTGCCGCCATGCGCTGGGAGGAACCCGGAACTTCAACCAGTACTGAAGAGGCCGCATCCGAAGAAGGCCTAGCTGCAGCACCGGGGAGGCGGAAGCCATCAGCCCTAGCAGCCTCTGGAAAAACTTCAGAGGGAGATAGGCTTTGTTCGTGACAGATGCCGTGAGCTGCTGAATTGCCAGGGCGCGCTCTGGCGAGACTACTGCCGTCATACGGACCGAGTCGAAAACTGCTCCCAGAAACGAAATTCGTTGAGTGGGGCATAGCGAGCTCTTGGCTAAGTTGACCCTGAGACCCAGGCATTGTAGATGGCTGAGGAGCACGGATCTGTGGCGTTCCAGCTCGTCTCGCGAACGGGCTAAGATGAGCCAGTCGTCGAGGTAATTCAGAACCCGGATTCCCATCTGTCTCAGAGGGGAAAGCGCCGCGTCCATGCACTTGGTGAAAGTGCGGGGAGCCAGAGACAGCCCGAAGGGCAGGACCGTATATTGGTATGCCACCCCTTCGTATGCGAATCTCAAGAATCGTCTGTGACGGGGGGCTATCTGGATGTGAAAATACGCATCCTTCAGGTCCAGCGAGCAGAACCAGTCCTCGGGGCAAATGTGCGCGAGGATCTGCTTCAGCGTCAGCATTTTGAACTTCCGTCTCATGAGGGAGTGATTCAAAAGCCTGAGGTCTAGGATGGGTCTGAGACCGCCATCCTTTTTGGGGACCAGAAAGTAGCGGCTGTAAAAGCCTGTCTCGCTCTCTGACGGAGGAACCATTTCCACAGCTCCTTTTTCCAGCAACGACATGACTTCGGCCCGGAGGACATGAGCGTCGTCCGGATTGACCGATGTTTGAAGCACCCCGGCGAAGCGGGGGGCCGTCGTGCAAACTGGAGCGAGTAGCCCTGGTTTACGATCCCCATGACCCATTCTGACACATCGGGGATGGCCTGCCAGGCCTCGGCCCGAGTGGCTAGGGGTTGAATAATGTTGGGTGACAGACCGCCGTTGAGAGGGTCGTACACCGCGAGGGGTGGAAGAGGAAATTTGCTCTTTTTGTGATGAGGTAAAAATTTGTCCGCCGTGAAAACGGCGTTTGGAGTGGGCGCAACAGGTGTGGGCCCAGCTGTCACTTGGAGTATGTTTCCCACGCCCGGAAATAAACGAGGCGGAGGGGAAATTACCCGTGGGAGCTTTTGGGGTGGTCCGGTCGTAACGGGACGGTCCCCCATCCTCTTCCTGTCCGACGAATCAGGACGACTTCGGAGGCACCGGGTCCAGCACAATCCTGGGCCGGGGTCCCTGGCGCCTCGGGAAGGGAGGGCGCTTCGCAGGGCGCGAGCGCTGGCGATGCTCCTGGGGCGGCGCTGCCTGTGTTGCAGGTGGGGCTGGTTTGTTCTGCTGAGCCGGCGCAGTCCTGGGGCGGCTAGACGCAGAAGCGGAGCTGGAGCGCTTAGGCAAGAAATGCCTCATAGCCTGAGACGATTTCTGCGCGGCAGTAAAGCGCTCAGTGAAGCCATCCACTGCAGGCCCGAAGAGACCAGAAGGCGAGACCGGGGCGTCTAAGAAGGCCGTCTTGTCTAGGTCTTTGATCTCCGTTAGGTTGAGCCACAGGTGGCGCTCCAACACGACCAGGCTGGCCATGGAACGACCGATGGCCTGGGCCGTAGCCTTCGTAGCTCGCAGGGCAAGATCCGTGGCGCTGCGGAGATCTTTGAAGGCTGGCGCGTCGATTCCAGACTCATCCAGAGAGCGGAGGAGTTTGGCCTGGAATGCTTGAAATATGGCCATGGTGTGGAGCGCAGAGGCAGCTTGGCCCGCCGAGGTGTAAGCCCGTCCAGCCAGAGTAGAGGTGGTCCGACAGGGCTTGGAAGGAAGGGCCCTCTTCGTCTTCCAACCCACAGCCGCGGGAGGACAGAGGTGAGCAGCCACCGCTTCATCTAGGGGTGGCAAGTGCTCGTATCCCTTCTCCTCGGCGCCGTCGACGGCGGTGAGGGCGGAGCGGTGCGTAGTGTGGAGGCGGGCAGAGTAAGGAGCGCGCCACGACTTCGTCAGCTCTTCGTGGACCTCAGGAAAGAAGGGCGCTGAACGCTGGCGAGGTGCTTGGCGGCGGCCTGGCAGAAACCATTCGTCCAGGCGGCTGCGAGACGGCTCCTCTGGAGGGGCCCACTCGAGGTCCAGCTCTTCAACGGCTCTAGACAGGATGCGGAAGAGCTCGGCATCCATGCCCTGGCCATGCTCGATGGGTTCCAAGGGAGGCGGTGGAGCGGGGTCTTCCGGCTCGCCAGCCCATCCTTCCGCTTCGGAAGCCGCAAGAGACATGGAGTCGTCTTGTTCGTCGTCTGTTCCCCCGAATGAGACGAGGTCACTCGCTTCTGCGGAGGGACGCTGCTCAGGGCGAGAGAACAGAACTGGAGAGAGTTCCCTGGGAGGAGAGGGCGAGGCACGCGGGGGCTGGGCCGGCGTGAGCTCGCTCAACTCCTGGCGCTGAGTCGCTCTACCCCGCTGTCTTTTCCTCGCCGGACCGCGGGAGGAAGGAGACGGGAGGGCGCGAGCGGCGAGATCGCCCTCAGTGAAGAAGGCGACCCGCGAGCGCAGGGAAGCGAGACTCATACACTCGCAGTGCGGGCATGAGTCTCCAGCGAGCGCGCCGTCTGCGTGGGGCTTGCCCAGGCAAGCGACACACTCGCTGTGTCCATCGTCGTCGTGCAGGGGGGCCCTGCAAGTACCACATGAGTGGCGGGGCATCGTGAGACGCCGCTGCCGTGAAAACGGCAATTGGGTGGCTCTTTTAGAGCGGCGAGGGCCGCGGAAGCTCTTAAAGCGGTGAAAACCGCTGGAAATCGCTCTTTTAGAGCGGCGTTTAAGCCGCGGATGAAGCTCTCAGGCGGCGCGCCGGATGGCGGCAGGGGACGCACAGGAAGCGGCCGGAAGCGGGAAGCGGGAGGCGGCGGCTCGGCGACGGCGCTAGAAGCTGCAGTCCGCGAGGGCGCCGGCGCTTTCTTCCACCGGCGAGTCCAGGCGAGTCCGCTGCGGGAGCCTCTTCAGACGGCGGCGAGAGCAGAAGGCGGCGAGCTTCTTCGGCTTCAGGCGGAGATCAGCGAAGAGAAGTAGATGTCGTCGCTGAAGGAGAAAACACTGAAATCCTATGGCGAAACGCCTGCTTATATAGCCCTATACCCCGCCCATTTCGGCGGGAATATTCGCGCGCTTTGTCGCCATAGGCCGCGCAGCTATGCCGCGCCGCCATTGGTTCAACAACTTGTCTATGAGTGAACCAATGACGGTGCAGTTACACTGCGTTATTGAAAAAGGCTTCAGCAGCGGGGAAAAAGGGAGACCTTTCCCCATACGCAGTACGAGTGAAGTATCGAAAGGGAACACCAATAACACCAAAGTTACCCAAAAATATGACAAACCACAGCATTTGAGTAAATATTTAGTGAAATTACTGAAATAAACATAATATATTAGATGCTGCACAATGATCTGCAATTTTTTTAAAACCAGTTTGTTTAAATTAACAATTTGAGAGAAGGGAATTCCCTAAAATGAATCTTGATTAAGCGCATGTGAATTACCTGAATCTGTGCAGCTCTCATCTTTGTTTGGCAGTAGCCTCTACTTTTAGTGATGTTGTGATATAAATTTAACTACTTCAAAAACAGCAACGTTACCACCTCGACACTATCGCTTTTAAGTAAGATTTATAAGGTTATTGAAAAAGGAAACACTGGCAACAAGTTTCTGTGTGCATCTAAGTCTGTGTATGTGTGAGGAAAAGGAAATATCCACTTTTATCCTGATGTTTGCCATATTTATTTGCTTGGTCAATATCTTTGTAGTTTTTGGTTCTTTTGCAATTATAACAACAGCTAATTTTAGAACAAAAATTTGGACAAAACAGTCACTCTTTGTAAACTTTGTTCAATTCCTTATGCTTGAATATGACAACTCATTTACGCCGTCATCCCCCGGGTGTTGATAGCGCATGAGAGCAGGTGAGACCTGAACAGCACACTTTGCTATCTGTGTGTATCGAGACATGGTGGATTAACACTCACGACGACAAGGAATTCAGAAAGGTAGACTTTAAAAATGGCTATCCAGGAGAAACATAAGAAAAACCACATCCATACACAAAAGAGAACTGACAGAGACCAAGGGAAAACACAGTGTATATATACATGGCAAACAAAGGGAACTTAAGATAATTAATAAGAAACACCTGAACTGAAAAGCAAATCAATCTATAACTGACAACTAAATAATGGCAGGAAAAACTGAACAAAGGAGGAAATGTAACAAAAAGAAACAAACGCAAGGCTTGTGCTGCGTTCACACCACCTCGTATTTACCGGAATCTTGAAATGACAACATGTGATGTTATATTCGGAGCTGGGAATTATGCATTTCTATGGCACCACTATCAACGCCTGAATGAATTATACAGCGGTCAGGTGGTACAGCGGCCACGTGGTACATGTGGGAGCTTTCAGAAAACTCACAGCTTACAAACTGTAATTACGAGCCCTACGAGGACATGAACGCTTTTTACAAGCTAGAATATTGTAACTACAGGAATTACGAGGCCGCTTGAACGCACCTTTGTTCAACTTGATCAAAGAATATACACTAACAAGATGGGACACTCAATAAAACGTTCCATTACAACACTTGCACCCCGCAGCAGCCCTGCCTTTCCGCCATTTTGTGTTGAAAGTGAGTCGTCAGTCCACTAGTTTCTATGGCAATATCAGCTGCTTTATTAAAACAAAACATACGTTAAAACAGAAATCCAACCTGAATGATGAAAACACAGAATATATTCAAATAGTGATAATCAAATCCTTTTAACAGTTTATTTTACAGACTTTGTGTTTAAGTCTTCCACTTTTTTTACAAAACTTTTGCTCTCTAGAAACCCAGTCAGTTTGGGTTAGAATTGTTTGAAGTTCAAGTATTCGCATTATAAACACTGAATTAATTCCAACATATGAAATTAAATTTAGGACATGCATCAGATAAATTGGGAATGTTGGACAATAAATATATGAATATAACAGCTTGATTTTGCAGTGTTGTCTAATGTCCGTTAAAGCAAAAGTGTCCAAAAGTGGGAATTATGCGATAACGGACACAGCAATGCATCATGTATTATAAGATCATTGTTTGTTGCATGATCCATTAAAATGTACAATATGGACTATTTCAATTCAGACCTAAATACTATTATTACTATTATTCAACTAGGTCTGAAATATATTGTTCGCTGCAAACATGATGATCTTAAATTTATTAATTATTAATTTACTTTAACCCTCTGGAGTCTGAGGCTGATTTTGGGGCTTGGAGAAGTTTTGACATGCCCTGACATTTGTGCTTTTTTCAGTTGTTCATGAACATATAAATGACAAAAGTGTCATTACACTGTATTCAGCACAAACTAGGCTACAATAATATGTGAGGAACATGTATGTATATGTTTGAATTTTGAAGGAATAATGTTTATGCATGGTTATTGAAAAAACAAAAACTTAAGTCACTGAAATAAGGCCAAAAAAAAGTATATTAAATCTGTGTTCACAAGACTTCTGGTTATTGGAGGTTGTAGACTACAGTTTTTGCTTTAGAATTATGTAAAAATTATGCTGAATACTCTTTCATATAAAACAATAGAGAGATTTAAATTTTGTAAGACACTTTTTGTCAAGAAACACAGTATGCGTGGAGGCGTGAATCTGCATGAATAATGGGCCATTTACACCTGAGAAAACAAAAGAATCACATAATAATGACCTGAAATGACTTGCATATTAATGAGGCCTTTCAGTCAGGTAGGCTGTGAAAAGAACCCTCTGTAATCATGTCTCAGCTCATCATAAACAGCAATACTGTGAAATATTATTACAATTTAAAATAATTGTATTCTATTATATTCTTTAAAATATAATTTATTTCTGTGATGCAAAGTGTCTGAACAATTATGTTACCTCTGTGGCATTTCATATAGGCTTTTAGCTTAAAAGCATGCACATTTGGAGAAATATTGATGGATTCTTATATATTTATGTCAATTTTCTATACTGAGAAGTAATATTTATTGTCATCACTATGAGTGCTGGATACTGTGTTTATAATTCATACTTGCAGCTGGAAGGCGCTCTCTGTGCACATTTAGTCCACAAATTATTCTAAAGAAGAAGAGGACATATCAGGAATGGTGTTTTTAATTCATACTTGCAGCCGGAGGGCGCTTTCTGTACACCTTTAGGCCACAAATTCATATAAAGAAGAAAAGGAACTAGGAACTAACGGCATGTCTTCTAGATATCGCTAACCATGACTTTACCATCCAAATAAACACTTTTCAAGACAATAAATACACGATTGAGATGATGAATGCATGTATTGACTGAATTTGCGTCTGAATAGCGCTGGCTCTGTGGGCGTGGCCGCATTAGCGGGTAATGAGCTGAATCACAGACTTCTGACATGGCTCTCTTTTCATACAGATTACATAAACACAGTATGTTTGTTTTTGATTTGACTTACACGATTTAAAACCTGACATTTCAACGTTTCTTTAGACATAAGTGTCATTTTTTTTTTGTCATTAGTATTCATAAGTTACAGTTCATTTTCGAAGAACTATCAGATTGGAGTTCGTTCAGAGGGAGACGAGAGATCACGCATCATGTTCGTTTTCTTTATTTTACAAAAAGCACAACATTGTGTTTTTACTCTGAGTGTACACAAATAAAAGAAGACATTCTATAGTTTCAATTGATATATTACTTATGTCTCTATGACAAGAAATGATGGAGTATTTTAAGTCTGTTTTGCTGCAATGTGAAAAAAATCCTGCAAAACGCGCCGGCACGTTTTCAGACCTCAGGGAGTTAAATGTGTAAAGTTGCATACAATGGAAATACTCAATAAAGTAGGCTAACTACGTTACCTCAGATGGTTGAATGGTTGGATTCCACAACTGGTAAAATAAAACATATATAAGACAATACAACATTTACTGTAGGAGCCATACAATTTACTGGTGACTTAATTAAAAAAATAAAAACTATTGCGCTTCTGATTTGGCAGTGAAATTCGCAGATTTTGGGTGCATAAGATGTGAAGGATTCTATGGTCCAGTTAGTATTTTCACCCCATAATGGCGGCCGTGCTACCATTAGTGCCATCTAGTGGTTGTTATCAAAATGTCGCCTCTTGGGTTCTATACTCTTTGACTTGACGCAGCGCCACACAGACCGATCGGCGGCTGACTTGAAGCAGTGCATGCTGGTAAGAAATTTTGTCCGACTTGAGACAGTGCCGACACCATGTGACTTTGACTTATGGCTTCAAAGTACCACGAGAGCAATTCGAGATCAGCCTCCTGAGTCAGCGAGTGCAGTTTGACGACATGACGACATAGCTGTTTCACGGTTGGCCAGATTCACCGCATGACAAAGATCACGTGTGTTTCGTATGTGTGAATGAAATGAATGAATAAAAAAATACATGTTTGCACAAAAATTAAGATAAAATGAAGATAATTATTTTTGGGTAAACTATTTCTTTAAGTTTGTAGTATTGCTACTTTAGTTAGTTTCTCCCCAACACTCACCAGGTTAATATTGTTGTTCTCTGTGTGAAATTGCCCAAGGCCAATGACTGACAGTCAAATCCATAACATGAAAGTTGCTCAGGATATCAGGATGTATGTGTGTGTGTGTGTGTGTGAGAGAGAGAGAGAGTGAGTGCTACTGAATAAGTTATATAGCTGTTGGCTATTGGAAAGCAGTTGGTAAGATTTGAAGGAGAAGAAGAGAGACTGAGAGAGAGAGAAAGCAGAACTCAGCAGAAAGAGGAACAGAGAGGTTGAATTGACAGTCCACCGAGGAGGCCGAAATGGAGTCATACTGCAGAAATAAGCAAAGGGTGTGATAGAGATAGAGGTAGTGATAAGGAGAGTGAAATGCCAGGGCATTTCAAAGATGGAAAAGATAAGACAGGAAGGATGGAGCCAAAGAGAGAGAGAGAAGGTGAGAATGCAGCAAAGAAAGGATGATCAAGGGAAAGGATGAATTGAGGTGATTCTGCAGTAAACCACTGGACCCATGAAAGAGCCCTACATTTACTGTGGGGTGTGTGTGTGTGTTTGAGTGATTGCAGTGAGGGAAGTGATCTAAACCTCGTGTCATATTGAGGTTTGAGGCTTACTTCAGAACAGCGCTGATATCTGGGTTACGATGACAGAAAACGGGAAGGGGAGCGAGATCTTGGGGGCAAGGCTAGTGAGACACGGAAAGCATGAGAGCTGCAGCAAATTCCTCTAGAGGGACAAAAAGATACATTTCTAGAGTGAAAGAAATGAAAATGAAAAGAAAGAGGGAAAGTGAAGAGGCTGGTATATAAAAAATAAGTGCTGGGTGTGCAGGTAGCAAGACATTTAGAGTGAGTCAGAGCAAAAAAAGGTGCTAGATCTGCAGCTAGGCCAGAAATGTCCAATTGATTGAATCTGCCTGTAGGAAGGACTTGTGTTAACTCACACTTGAAATTCCATTCAAAATCCTTGTTTATCTTGATCTACATTTCACACTGTTTATACTTTATCCTGACTTAAAAATCAGTGCTAGGTATTCACTCTACATTTGTAAATCCTGTATTTGTAAATCTTGTGTTAACATTCTCATTTCCATATTTATGAGGTCAATAACATTGCTTGGACAAAAACAGCATGTGATGAGTTCACTACTTGTTTTAATAACTGCTTGTTCCTCTCTGGAAAAGACGGCACATGGACCAGCCCTGGTTGTCTTAAGCATAAAGCAATAATAATAATTTAGTTTCCCTTAGACATGGAGGCCAAACACAGCACAAACGTTTCTGTGACTGTACAAAGTGAATTAATATTTAATAAGGTGCACAGAAGCTGTTTATGATTGGTTGTCTGTTGCTAAACAACTTGTACTGCATTGTTTTACACTGTATACCTTTGGCCTCACGATCAGTAATTAACCCCACAAAAGCGGCGCGATCTTGTTTTTTCAGCTTGTTTAATGGGTCCTGTTTTACATTTCCAACTTTATATTGTGTGTGATGTTACAATATCCTGCATTTAAATAATTCCCGCCCAAAGCATACACAAAAAAAAAGGTTGATGGCTGATTGACTTGCTTCATAGTGTGTTGAAACTTGCAGTTTTAATAATAAGGGGTGTGACATTTCCGAAATATGCCCAATCACAACACACTGGTCCAGCTGACCAATCAGAGCAGACTGTGCTTTTCATAAGGAGGGACTTTATAAAGACAGGAACTAAACAGAGCATTACAGAGGTGCTACAAAAATGTGAAAAATTATATTATATTATATTATATTATATTATATTATATTATATTATATTATATTATATTATATTATATTATATTATATTATATTATATTATATATGGCAACATTTAACAGGAAACTATACAAAAGTTTGGGGTCGGTAAGATTTAGTTTTAAATGTTTTGAAAGAAGTCTCTTATACTCACAAAGGCTGTGTTTGTTCAAAATATTGAAAAAAAATATTACAGCATTTAAAAAAAAAAAAAAAATTCTATTTTAATAGATTTTAAATTAATGTAATTTATACATGTGATGCAATGCAGATTTTTTTTTTGCATCATTACTCCAGTCTTCAGTGTCACATGATCCTTTAGAAATCTATTCTAATATGCTGATTTGGTGCTAAAGAAACAGTACTGAGCCCAAACATCGTTATATACACACTATTATTCAAAGGTTTATCTCTGTGTATGTGTGTGTGTATTATATATATATATATATATATATATATATATATATATATATATATATATATATATATATATATATATATATATATATATAAGAAGAAATGGATGCTTTTTTTGCTCATCGTTTTTTTGCAAATGATTGGTACATTTTAGCACTTGGTGGATCAGTGCCATCTGGCCCTTATGCAGTCCTGACCCTGTGCTAGATGAAAGAAAGTGTGTCTAAGAGAGGGGTAGATTTGTGTAGATAAGAAAGAAAGAGCGATATGTAGAGGGGAGGAAGATTAGTAGTCTGAAGGAGTCTTGCATTAACTGGTCGCTCCTGCACGTTTTATGTTCCTTACACTTTTGAACATGGCTGTATCTAAAGAGCAGTTCACAGGGATTCAAAGGAACTTTTCCTTCAAGGAATATGTGACCACATCTTTATTACACATAATTCATCACCGCGGCAGTATATTTATTTCACTGTGGCATAAACCCAGCTTGGACACCCAAGTAAATAATTAATAAAAGGCATGAATAATAAAATAAATTAATAATAAAGAAGTACCCTGCTGTTTAGTGCTCATGGGTGGTTTGATAGAGATCCAGTATGGGTAGTACTCAGTAATGTGTTACCCAGTTAATAAATTCATATGTTCACGCTTACCCTGTCACTAAATATGAAATTCAATTTCAAATTTAAAATGTAAACTAGGGAAATAAATTCAAAGTGCATTTCTGAAGGTTAATTGGGTTATTTGGTTTCAAAATTAGTGCATATAACTACAAATTAAATTTTTCTAAAGACAATATGACTATAGCCAATTTCGACTATTGTGCCAAACGTTCCTAAGAAAGGTAAGGAACAGTTCCAGTTATATTTCCTCTTGAGCTTGGTTCAGCATGGCATGATTACTAACCGTTCTCGGCCTGGAATTCTCAGCGCAGTTAGAAGTATTGTTCATTTCTGTACAGTATAAATGAATGAGTTACACACCAGATATGAAATTTGGTTTGTTCAAATATCTAACAGTGATAAATGATGAAATGTTTTTGAAATGTTTTTAGTTTTCTGCTACTTTGGCTTATTTTAGCCGGAGGTACGATGAACTGGACAACCTCACAAAGGCAATGGTTGTTCAGGCATACCAAATGAACTGACAAAACAACTGACTGACTGACAGAATGATTGACAGAATTATAGACATATTCAATCATGTATTCGTTAAATCGCTGAAGTGGGAGACTGTGTAGCCATTTTAGAGCAATGAATTTAAAATAGCATGAAGTGCCTCTGCAGTAGGTTTAAGTCTTGGACTTACTTTGCCCTCGAAAAGACAAAATAGCAAATTATGGTAATGATGTTTAAATGATGAATGCCTTGGTCACATCTCTGCTGCATAACTTCTAATGAGCTAGTGAAGAGTTAGTGAAAGAGAATGAGAAAAAGAAACAGTTCTACAGTTTAACAAGTCTGCTTTTTTTCCCCCTCAGGAGTAAAAGGTTTCTTCCCTCATGGTCACATGTAATTTCACTTGAAGGTCCTCTTTTATAGGTTGGGCACAGCTCTGGCCAAACTTCATTAATATGTAATACAATAGTAATCCAAATGACCATTTTACAAATTAACTCCCTAACTTGTATAGTGCGCATAATGAGTCAAGAAGGCTGTTTTCTTGCCATATTTTCAGTTTGTGATAATGCCTTCAAAAATGAAAATTGACAATTATTACAGCTCCCATTTTATTCCAAACCTGTATCATTCAATCAATCAATCAATCAATCAATCAATCAATCAATCAATCAATCAATCAATCAATCAATCAATCAATCAATCAATCAATCATTTATATAATTAAATGGATATATAGATATTCTGTCCACTCTAATTCCATATAATGAAACTTGGGCTGTCAAGATAAAAAATGACAAAAAACACCATAAAAGTATGACAAAGGAGGTTCGTATGACTCATGTGATATATTCTGAAGCCATAAGATATCTTTGTGTGAGTGACGGACCAAAACTAAGCATTTTTCAGTAAAAATCCTTTCTGCAGTAGATCATATGAACTCCTTTTATGATAATTTTGTGGTGCTGTTTTGTTATTTTGGAGCGTGAGAGTCACAGTCCCCATTCACTTCCATTATACTTAAAAGAGAGACCAGAATATTCTTCAAAAATTCACCTTTTGTGCCCTATAGATGAAAGTCATACAGGTTTGGAATGACATGAGGGTGATTAAATGATGGCAGGATTCTCATTTAGATGCTGTTATATTAGACATGGATGAAAGAAAACAGTAGCAGGATTAAATAACAGGAAGAGAGGCAAAGCTGATGCAACACAAGAAATCACAATGATTTACTGGTAAAATTCTTTTTATACTTTTGCATAAGATGTATAGTTTTAATGGAAAAAATTTACATTGAAATTCAAATTTATTGTATGCTGAATCGATGACACTAACACACATGCTATTAAAGATTCTCTCCTGAGTAACACAACACCATTGACTCCCTTATTACTCATCTCTGCCTCTTCCAGTTCTCCTTCTCCCCCACATTTTCTCCCCCTCTACCTTCTGCCTCCTCTGTGATCATGATGGATTGGGCTGTGCCAGGGGCCTGCAATCTTGACCACTATTGGTTGGTCACCTGGCGACGTTCCTGTTCCTGGCGCGTTTGATTCGCTGATATCTAAATGAGAAATGAGTGTTTCTCCAGCTTATATCAATAAATAAATGTGTATATTTATTTATATCTCCATAAATAAATGAAAACACTCGTAGAGGGAAAGTGACTTATGTGATGCATCATCACCTATGTGATCCGGAGAGGGAGGAGAACAGTGTGTGTGCAATAGTGAGAGTATTCAGAGGTGGAGTGAAAACAGACAATAATCATTTGCTAAACTTGATACTGTTGTAGAGACGAGCTGTAGTGTGTCTTGTTATATCATATTGCATTAAGAGAGACAACACACCTCTTGTGGTATTGTTTCATAGGATGTACTGTTTCTCTCTTACACATATCATGTAAACTTACTCAGGTTCAGTGAGTAGAGCAGGCCCTGATGCATTAAGACATGACAGTCGTGTGGGTCATCCAGATTTTAATCCTGTCTCTGATATATCCTGTTTTCTTGGAATTGCATAGTTGATGTCAGAGGTGGCCTTTACAATCCAGAGGCCCATTTCAAACTAACAGTTTGAGGTAATGGATAATGGAGTGCTGCAAAAGCTCTGACAAGTTTATCCTTATCCAGCGATCTCATAACGTCATGTTCAGTTGACATCTGGAAGTGCAGACAGTCTTTCTTAGCATGCACTCAAAAAAATGATTCTAGCTGCTTGTTCAGTTTATTTAAATAAAATAAGCTGAACCAACACAAATCTTTAGTTTTTTACTTAATTGGCATTCGCACTCAATTGTATTATGTTAAATGAAATTAAATTTGCAAAATGTTAGGTCAACCTAAACCATTTGTGTTGGGACTACATGAATCATTTATGTTGCATTGATTGAACCTGGGCAGTGGATTTCTAGTTCCCAGCATGCTTTGCGTAGGGAAAGATTGGGACAGTAAATGTTGAACTTAAGTGCTGTTTAATGTGTTTTTTAGTAAAGGGAAATACCTTTTAAAGTTTGAAGTTCAGTTATATTTGACATTTAAAAGAGTTTATGTTATGTCGATTTTTTGAGGTTACCATTATGCTGAAGTGTAGACCTTGTGGTTAGGCTCTAGGTGGCTACGTAAAACAAATTTATATTGTTCTCAACGAGCATTAACTTTGCTCAAGCCAATTATGAGAAGTTCTTTATCTGATCATTAGTTGCATGCTATAAATGTTACTTAGCATATAAATAAGTGTTATTTTAGTTTAGTTTTTATAGAAATATAAATAATTTAGTTTGAGGGCCAGCACAAAATTTACACAGTCTACATATGGTCATCAGCTTTTCCCCTCTCAATGGTCATGAAACATGTATGTCTGTGTACAACAGCTACTCAAAACCTAAGCACAAGCGCACATCTTCACCATGATGGTAACAAAAAAAAAAAAAAAAAAAGCACTGGTTGGATCAACAAGAATGAATTATGTTCAGGAAACATACACAGAATACGTCAAATGAAACTGGTGTGATCTCATTCAATTAGGATGAATTTCACTCATTAGTACAATTAACCTAGCTTAAGTTCAAATAAATCAGTTCAACTGTGTGGAAATAGGTGTCATAATTGAATTAAGTTAGACCAACAAGTTATTTTTTTGAGTGTGGTGGACCACAGGTATGATTGTGTCAGCTGCGGACACGAGATATAAATATAGAAAAAGAAACTTTGAAAAAAAAAAAAAAAAAAATGAAACTGAAACTGCTAGTAGGTGGCAGCAAATCATTGAGTGATTCATTCAATCATTTTGTCAAACAAATCATTCAAAACACTGACTCATTCAGTTGCTCTGAGATGCGCGATGGCTCTACTGAGGATTTGTTGTGAAACAGAGCAAAAACAAACAAGATTCTAAGTCTAAAATGAAAGTTACCTAACATTAACTTCTTGTTTATTGAACTGTTGTATAAAATCAATAGGCTATAACATTTGCAATCGTGCTGATATTCGGGAAAACAGCACTCTATATCCTGTTATAAATATTAAAATCAAGAACTCATTGGGGTATTTTTAGTTAGTTAGTTGTACTTTATTGTCCAGCATTGGGTGAAAATTGGTCTTTGGCCTCACCATACAATCGCAATACAATTAACAATCACTATACACAATATCCACAATACATGTAACAATAACAATAAACAACATTTCTTACCCCTTATTCAGAAGACCTATTGCATTTGTTATAAATACTCTTTTTCGAGCACAAGCAGACGAGGCCCCTTCTGTTGCGAGGCCCATTTCAAGTAAAATGGGTGAAATAAAGCAAAGGCTGCTACTGTTTGATGTGAATGAGGAGAACTGAGATTCTGTTCAGATTCTCAAACTTAGAAATAATTTGTTTCTATGGCAACACTCATAATGCCAAATCGTATTTGTGTCTGGTTTTTCTGATGACCCTTCATTCGGATAAGACGTACAACCGAGGTCCTGACTCTCCGTGGTCATTAAAAGTCACATTGCACTTCTCGTAAAAGAGTAGGGGTGTAACCCTGGTATCCTGGCCAAATTCCCTCCACAGGCCCATATCAATCACGGCCTCCTAATAATACCTATCCACTGAATTGGCTCTATTACTCTCTCTCTCTCCATTTATATCTGGTATGTGTTGAGCACACTGATGCTGTTGTACTGTGGCTGCTGTCGCATCATCCAAGTGGATGCTGCACGCTGGAGGTGGTTGAGGAGAGACCCCCTGAAATTATTGTAAAGTGCTTTGGGTGTACAGTAGTATACAGTTTAGCGCTGAATTAATTTTTTTTCCAAACACATTTTTGGGGTTGTATTTTTTTTTTTTTATATTGTGCTTAAATCATAGAA